>NC_088201.1:79074851-79822172 GCF_037126465.1 Ornithodoros turicata
GATACAGCTTACAGTTAATGAGCTTCCTGCGAACAGAAGAATGAAAAAAAAAAAAAAAAACGCCTGATAGCAGCCCTTTGGTTTGGCCGTGAGAAGCCCAGAATGGACATCTTTCAAAAGGTTTTTGTGGACATCATGGATGATCTGCGCGAAAATGGATTTACAGTGCGGTACAATAGGCAAGGTGTTACATTCAAAGCGTTTTGCATCTGCTGTGCAGTTGATTCGGTAGCCCGAGCACCCATGATACGGGTATGCCAATTCAATGATTACTTCGGCTGTAGCTGGTGCCAACATCCTGAGAAGTACGTGGGAGGCTCTGTAAAATATCCTGTTCAAGAAGAAGACAGTTCTGATAGGACACAGGTGCAGATGTTACAAGACATGTAGACAGCCTGCACAGAAGGAACTATACAGCACGAGGCGTCAAAGCTGTCTCACCTCCCATAGGTCTGGCATAATTTAATATTGGTGGAGCTTTGCGTCCGACTATATGCACTGCATACTTCTCGGCATTGGTCGTCAGTTCTTGGACTATTGGCTAGAAGGAGCAGGAACGACGTATTACGCAGGGAAGTCATTGGCAGAAGTTGGACGTCTTCCCGGATCACTAAAAGAGAGACGATTTTGGACAGCGACAGCGAGAGTTGCAGAACTAGATCCTCAAGTACTATATCCTAGTTCTGGAGGGCATACAAGGGAATACTTACCTGAAGCACTGGGCGTTGCTAGTAGTGTCACTGCATGCAATGATGCAAGCGTCAATTCCAAGAAACGCAGTTGATGCTACAGCGAGCCTTTTGCTTTCGTTTGTCGTAAAAAACCAGCACTTGTATGGTGAAGCATGAATAACTTTCAATGTGCATGAATTGTTGCACATGAGTAAAAGTGTGAGACTTTCCACAGACTTTCACACTTTCCAGACTTTCCACACCTTTGTGGGCACATTCATCTTTCCCATTTAAGTGTGGGAATGGCCAAATCAAAGCCTCTATTAAGGCTGCGAAAGGCATTCCGCACCAAATGTGCCGCACGCTTGCAATGCAGGCCCTTGCCGAAAGGCTAGGAGATTTGAGAGCAAACAAAAGTGTTGTAAGGTACTGTGCCGAGCTCGACCAGCAGCTAATAAAGAAGACAACCGCGGTGCCTTCAGAACAAGTCAAGTTTTTTGGCCGGCCTGGTGCATTTGTGCCTTCTGATCCATTGCAGCAAGAGAAATTATCAGTGGACGCAGTTCAGTACAGCAGAATGCTCATTGCAAAAACCCTATACACAACTTCTGGTTACGTTCTCAACAAAAAACGAAAAAAAAAGCAAAAAAGCAATAACTCAATAGTCAACCTTTTTGATGGGTTGTATACATAACAGGAACTGCAGCTTTGCCGTTATAAAGCTGCTGAAGTATAAGCCACCAAATTACAGCCAAGTGCAGGACGCATTTGTAGTAGAGATGACAGGTGAAGCAGCGTTGCCCATTGTTGTGAGAACAACTAATATCTGTTGCCCCTGTGTCTTTGCGAAAACCAGCAAGACATACGTTATGGCTGTACCAAAAGTGCTGCTGTCATGTCTTATCTCTCGTGTCATATTATCTCTCTTATCTTAACTTATGCGATGTCTTATCGCATGTTTGTACATACGTTGGTCATATAAATATGCTCCTATGTATTGATATATCAAATTGAACATTTGTATGTGACAGTCTCATTGTGCGGTAGTATGTTGTGTATTTGTAATTGTCCAATCAGAGTGAAAATTTCATCTCCATCATATACGAGAGGCTATTATTCCTCGTTATTTCTCTTTCTGTCTCATACTTAACCTTCCTAGTTTGTAGGATTTGTAGGATATTTGTATATACACGTTTGTACTTGTATGACTTAACTGCTATCGTACTTATGTGCCAGCTCATTCACGGAGAGCTCTTTTCTCTTATTGCACATATCAGCGTTGTAATTGACCATCCCAATCCAATAAAAGTGTTGATGCATTTCTCTTGCTGCATGCTCTTGCCTCGCTTATGTTGCATTTAATCAGTTCAGCTTTTGTTATGGTGCTTCGTGAAACCACCATATAAATTAACTAACTGCTTCACCGCCAGGCTTTTTGAGGCAGTCATACATATGTCGAGACTGACAGTATATAAAACTTCTCTTGATTTTTGTGCCAACATAAGTTTTGTTACAGCTCTCCTATTTAGTAGGAGGGAATCTATATAAGCAAATAACAGCTAGGTGTTACTTTGAACCAATACCATCTGGCACGAAAAGACTTAAAAGCATATCTAGCAGAATTCTTATTTACAATCAGTGATTAGCAAATTGGTTGGAGTTGTAGCGGCATTAAGTGACTAAGACAAGGTTATGTAAACGAGTGCATCTACATAAATCAACCTCAGTGTTTTAGCAATTGCCCAATTGGACACGATACGAATCTCAATCAGGAAAGGTAATACCTATTGGTCTCCCAATGCACAAACGGAAAACAACTGCGCCCAACTGGAAGTCACATTGTACACATTGAGTTCTTATTGGGTCCCATAGGCAACCCAATTGGACACAACTGGAATTTTTGACTGGGAATGCGCTGAAGATCAATGCACATTCGATTCAGAACTACAAGAATGCATACCGGTTGACCATATCTACCAATATTAATAAAACTATGGGGAGCAAGTACTGTACACGGGTCTTTTATTGGAATCACATGTTGATACGATTATGAAGCTCGGTACACCAAACCATGGCAAGCTCTCAGGGTAACGCGAAATCGGCAGTCAATCTTGTTCTGGCATGAAGCACATGCACGCTAAAGCCAAGTACCCTAGTAGTAGAAGGGGGAAAATTCGCAGAACCAGAGATACTGGTGACCACAGGTGTTGCGTGTATGGCCTGATTTAGAGAGATATTTGGAGCAAGATACTAAGCACCAAAGAGGAGCGGGCGCCAAGACCGCCCACGCGTTTCGCCGCCGCGCGTTTCCTTCTCGCTTACAAAGGGCTTTCCTTCTCACATTCGGCCACACATCAACAGGCAAAGTACATAACCATCAACCAAAATGTTATTGCCCATCCATCTTATTCCCTCTCAGGCGAGTTTCACATACATTACATCGCGAACGAGGAGGTCCACTCCTTGGAAGTGTTTACTCTCCCCATACTTGCCCTTAACATAGCGTGCTTTCCTTCTCGCGCCCAGACAGGCAAGCCATACACTCTTAAAAATGAACTTCACCGCATAACACGCTTCTAGCCAACCATTATCTCGAATGATATCGTTATCTGCCATGATTTGTTGAAAATGGAAGGCGTACGCCTTTTTTGTGACAATTATGAACAGCATAAGTGTCACAAAAAAGGCGTACGCCCCCGTTTTGAACAACTCAGGGCAGGTATCAATATCCTTCGAGATGATTGTTGGCTAAGAGCGTGCTATGCGGTGAAGTTCATTTTTAAGAGTGTAGGCACACATATTTGTACCTGTGAAAATATTTTATTAATCTGTTGTAAAATCTATGACTTACTTGTGTGTTGTTATCATCCTTCAGTCCACTGATATTGCCCCGCAACATGAATTTCCGCCTTGGGGAAACCGTGGGTTGCGGTGGGGAACATCTCCCGCACGTTTCCAGAAAAGGGTGGAAAGAAAGGTATGAAAAGACAGGGAAAACCAGTTCTGGCGTGGCGGGGGTCAGTGATTATGTCTGTGTGCATGTGTGTGTTATTGTGTTCTTCTCATGGAAAATATTCGACAAAATCCGAAAATGTGAGTCAAAATTGAGTTTAATGTGTGCACATGTAATGATCCCGAATGTACAAGAACGTAAGCTCTGTAGCCTCTTTCAGATTGACGAAAGCTGTCCTGCTATTGAAATTGGTGTTCCTCGGTCTTCGCCCTGGCTCAGGTCGCGATGACAGCATGCTTAGAAGTGAACTCTTCCTTAATTAAAGATTGTGCTCTATGGTTAATGACATCCCTCTGACAGTTTTTAGCACTGACTATGATAGCTTTAATTACTTCTATGACTGCTCGTGTGCTCGCGATGATTATGTCGCTTTAATGATTATTTGATGTTCCTCTGTTAGCATGTTACTTCTTGCATTCACTAACGTTAATTGTTGCAACGATTCTGCGTGTCAGAATGAGTATAATCTATACTTTCTTCATCTATCTACATTTTCCTAAGTTCTGCTTGTTCCTCCTCTAGCATAATGTTTCTAGTGTTGACTAATGCTAATTGTTGCTATGACTGTGTGTGTGTCTGATTCTACTTCTCTGTCTAACTACATGCTCCTGTACGTTGCTCTTCACTTGACAGATTCGTATTTGGTAGCTTTCAATTAATATAAGCAGATAATTATTATTTCTTTTAGCATTGACTATTTATAATTGTTGCTACGATTCTGCGTGTCTCATTATACTTCTCCATAGTTTCACCATCTATCGACATGTTTCTAAGTTGTGCTTGTTCCTCTATCAGCATAATATTTCTAGCTTTGACTAATGATAATTATTGCCATAATTGTCTGTGTGTGTCTGATTCTACTCCTCCATACTTTCCCCATTTATCTGCATGTTCTTGTATTCTGCTCTTCACTTGATGTATTCGTATTTGGTAGCTTTCGATTAATGTGAGCAGATAATTAGTATTTCCTTACAGGATGTTGATGCTTACGCATGGAGTATTTGTGACCATTATATATTGTTCAATCACGATAATAAAAAATGTCGCCTTCATGTAACAGCAAGATTAGTAGTTGCATTTATGGTGCTACTTCTGTTTTGATATAATGCTTCACTCTAATGATGATGGTACCCAATATGTATTTTGACTTTGGGAGGGAATCGTCGATTAGGGGTGGAGGAAGATCTCCCGCACGTTTCGAGGAAAGAGGGAAAAAAGGGATGTGTGAAAGGAGAGGTGAAATCTGTTCCAGTGGATATGTCTATCTGAGCATATGTGTATGTGTGTCACTGTGTTCTGATCTTACACAGCCTGTGTTCTCATGGAAATGTTCGGCAAAATGCGAGAATGTCAGTCAAAATTCCATTTAATGTGTGTAATGTAATGATTCTGAATGCACAAGAAAGCGAGCTCTGTACCATCTTTCATATCAATGAAAATTGTCCCCCATATTGAAATTCGTGTTCCTCAGCGTTCGTCCTAGCTCAGGTCGCGTTGATAGCCAGCTTAGAAATTAAAGATTCTTTAATTAAAAGTTGTGTTAATGATATCTCTCTGATAGTGTTGACTATTGCTTGTTGAATTATTGCTTCCCTGGATGCTGTGGTGTGTACCTCTGTTGTGCTCTTCAATCGAAAGACTTGTATTCAGTTGCATTCAAATAATTCGAGCATGGACTAATTAATTGCATGTTTGATTGATTAATTGACTGTATAGGATTTGTTTGATGCTGATTTACATCGCGAAGATGGAGGTCACATACAGGAAGCTCAGACTTGTTATGGTAGAGATTTTAATTTTAATTATCATCGTATGGGCTAAGAATCTCTTCCTTAATTAAAAGTTGTGTTCCTGGAAGTCCTTTAATAAATATTGTCTGCTCTGGGGAAGTGATAGTCTGCGCGCTCGGGTCATTGAACCTATCCATTTGATATTAAATTGCTTTAACTGCAGATATTACGATATCATAAAATTTGTAGTGTGCGTGAACGTTGCCTGCTTCAATTCTTCGTTTCAATTTTACACCTCTCTATGCTGATATCCAGTACTTTAGATTAATAAAATATTTTCACATGTGCAATTTTGTATGCCTATTGCTTGCGTGTCTGGGAGCGAGAAGGAATGTACGCTAGGTTAAGGGGAAGCATGGGGAAAGGAAACGCTCTTCCAAGGACTGGACCTCCTTCTTCTTGATGTAATGCATGTGAAACTGGCATGTAGTTTGCATGTTGATGTATACCCGAACGTGACAACGAAAACCCTTTATACGTGAGAAGGAAACGTGCAGCCGCGAAACGTGTGGGCGGTCTTGGCGCCTGCCCCTCCTTGGCACTGAGTATCTTGCTCCAAATATATCTCTAAATCAAATCATACACGCAATACCTGTGGTCACCGGCATCTCTGGTTCTGCGAACCATCCCCCTTTTATTACTTACCCCCACCACAGAGTATATCCCCAGGCTCTAGTTTGTTTGTATTCACTGTTCGCCTACCACTCTCCATTTCTACTTCACGTTCGCAAGCGAGTGCCTGCTTCCGACTGCCAGTGGTGGGGCGGTGAAATCTTCTCCTTAATGTGCTGCGGAAACTTACTTCGGTTACCGTTCATGGTCTACCTTCAGATGGCCTGATGGCTTGGTTTACACTGATAAGGCGATAACTGTCGTGTTACACACAATAGCGCTCAGTCAGGGACAGGTCAGGTAGAGATGAGTGCGAGTATGAAAATTCGTACCAGCACCGCACCCGCAGCAACGCGATTGGTGCAACCCGCACTCGCATATCGCGATGCGTACCCGCATACCCGCAGACGTACCAGCGGTCCAAAGGGTACGCAGGTCCCAGTTATGCCACATGATATTCGCAGCGCGAAATGATTTGTTGATGCTGCAGACACTGTCCATTAGCGAACCATTTTTGTAACGCGCAAGACGCTGTGACCAATGGTTGCCAGCTTACTAACGCGAAGCTTATCAGTCGCGGTGCCGAAAGGTTGCCCAAATTAGCCCCATGCGGCAAACATTAGTCAAAGAGTAAGCATAGAACGCGGTGCCAGTAAACGACAAAGCTCTCCAAATCTCATACACCACGGAAGGTCTGGGTATGGGGAGGCATATTGGAAAGTATTTTGGGTATACTAAAGTAAAAACTGCAGCAAAAGGACGCGGACAAACGGATTAAGACAGTAAACGATAGATAGACCTACAGTCCTAAACCTACAGACCTAAAGTATTTTGGGTCAATTCGCAATGAATCGGGCACCAAAAGCCGACGGCTGGCTTTGCGCTTGCGGGTACTGCGGGCCTCATGATACGCGGAATCAGTGCGGGTCTAGCCGCGCATTATCCGCAACCCGGGATGACACGGAAATGTGTACCCGCGAAGAACAAACTTACGTAGGTATACCCGCGGAAACCCGCACTCATCTTTACCTATAGGTCCCTTTCGGAGACGGAACCCTTTGGAGAGTTTCCCAGACCATTCAGTGTCCCAGATCGTTCACAGCTACAAGTATGCGCATTGAAGTGTGCGATGAAACCACTCTGGAAGCTGCTGCTTTACCTAAGCAACGATTCGCCGAGGAAGTCATGGCGGCTTTCCCTCAGGCGTGAACAAGTGGATTATATGTTGTCAGCATTGAGGTTGGAAGAGGGTTTCTCTTATCTATTCACTTGGCACATGACGGCGGCACGCTACACTTTGAAACATTGTTCTGTGTTTTTCAACGCTGGAGCATACAGGGTGTCTTTTTTTAGGCGATACAGATTTGTCGTTAAAAAACTATGAGGGCTATACACATGCTGTTTTCATTTCGATCATCTCTGGGACGGCGGACGTTCTTGGCCATATGTTACTCAATCTTCAAATGACTAATTATCAAAAATTATTAATGACCTTTTTAACTATCAAAGCTACGAAGTTGTCCCAATGAGAACACCTATTCCTTTCGGTGTGCTGATATCGTAGCCGTTTTCAGAACAAAAATCCGTTCGGTAGATCGTCCGCAAAAAATTCGTGAAGGAACACCATTCTTTTCTTTATTTTGTTCATTGCGCATCTTCGGAGACTTTCCTTCACCCCCAATGTGAGAGCGTGACGGAGCCTCATGCGTCGAAGATGAGCTTTAACTTGCGGAAACAAAACAAAAACACATGTATCGGGTGAGGCTATCCGAACTGCCCTTGTCTTGGGTTGCATTTTCTGTGTTCTTTTAATCTTTTTCCAGGATGCAAGAGGCGACAGTGCGCTCTTTCACCCTCTCCACATTGGGGTGAAGGAAAGACAGGTCTCCGAAGTTGTGCAATAAACAAAATAAAGAAAAAAATTGTGTTGCTTTATGAATTTTTTGCGGACGATCTACCAAACGGATTTTTCTTCTGAAAACGGCTACGATATCAGGTCACCGAAAGGAATAGATGTTCTCATTGGGGCAACTTCGTAACTTTTATAATTAAAAAAATAAGTAACCATTTTCAGGTAATTAGTCATTTGATGGTTGAGCAACATATGGCCAAGAACGCCCGCCGGCCCAGAGATGATAGAAGTGAAAACAGCATGTCTATAGCCCGTATAGCTTTTAATTAAAAATCTGTATCGCTTAAAAAAAGACACCCTGTAGAACAAGGAAGCGAAACGAGTAGCAAGAATAATACCTGAAACTTGACAACGGGGCAGCATGCCCAGCTCTGCGTAAAGCAAGGCCCTATACACCCGCATTGTCGGAATTCCCTTGCGGTCGCAGATGCTGAATGATGATTTGTACAGTGAACATTACTCGTAGACTAAGCCCACTGTCCTTCCAGGTGGTGCTTGCACTTCTATTTCCTAGAAATGAAGAATTGTAGGTGCAGTGTTCGTAAAAAGAAATTATCTGCATTTTTTGGGGTAGCTGTCGTTGGCTGTAATGAAACACAATCCAAATATTTTGCGGTGACGCGTTCAATTACATTACGATACATACATACAGATATATTCTTCGGTGAAGGAAGTCGTGTTTTCACCTTTGGGACCGTTATGACGGGGAAACTGAGAGCGATGGTAGTAGTATAAGACTTGCTGAGGTTTCCTCAGAAATTCGCTATGGGTGCTACCATCGCGATATTAGTTGTCGCCGCGGCATACAGCAGGCGACTCCCCGCCTCTACGTATATAAAAAATGCACACGTTCGTTGAGCGTTCCTATCCGATTTAATCCGATTTACGAAAGGTGGAAGAGTCAATTTTGGCGAACGTGCAGTCGATGTAGGGACGAACCTCTGCTGACGGAAATTGAAGTGAGGACAAAGGTCATGGTCAATTTGTCTAGCTCTGATCATCATTCACTACACCAATAATAGAAAACCTTCACGGTGACTCCCTGCACTGTGTGCAGCATGCACACAAATATTTGTGTGTACTAATTGGCTGTTCTTCCGAGAAACTCCCGAGAAACGCGAGATGCTACACCATGAAAGAATTGTTTCATTATTATTTAAAAACTCATTACGATGGTTTCGCGATTACCATCGTTAATTATTTCAAGCCTCTTCGCATCCTCTATTCTGAGCACAGTAAATTTTCCGAAAGAGAAGTTGTTATTCATTTCATTCGATCACACAATGGGCGTTTCGGATGACGCGTGCCCATGCGCCAACCTGTTTCCAGGCGCGTGCCATGACATCGATTCTTCGCATTATCTCAGACACAATCGCCTGCGCAAAACACAAACAGGCGCAGCATTGATAACGCCAGCTTGATTGGGCACTGTTCGGCAGACCACAGGGAGCACCCCTCCGTGTGGAATGGAAATGTCGAAACGCCCTCTCTCTTTATTTCTGCTAAAGGCCGCCAGGGTGGCTCCCCTCTTGCTCCGCCGGTCGAAACGGCGTTCCAGTTAACTCTGCTTCGAGCTGTACCTTCCTGTCCCACATTTCTTTTCGCCTGCTTTTCCCTCTCTCCCGATACGTGCGTGGGGGGGGGGGTGACACTTGCTTCGTGCAAAAGTGGGGTGCACTTTTTGTTATCTCGCTCTATCAATAATTAATCTGCCCACTTGCACACGTTAATGCCTGGGGTTGTCAAGGTGAATGATACCTTTAGTATTAACCTTTCTGAACTAGGTGCGCGGAAACACTACATTTCAAGAAGTGTGGAAGCTCAGCAGAAACATGGCAAAAAAGATGCTTTATAAAACGAATGTATAAGGATTTTCGGTCTCACTTTTCTTCGGAAAAGACGTTCAGTGACCATTCTCTCAAATCAGTCATATCGTCATCTCTGCTTTTTGCTATACGGCGTACACCCCACGTTTTCAACAAAGCAGGGGCAGATCAATCTGATTCGGGATGATGGTTGGCTAGAGGCGTGCTATGCAGTGAACTTGCAGTGAACGCTTCCGTGGAAGTTCCGACGGCGATCAGCACATGTCTGTATCTTTAAGGATAGTATAGACGCTTTGATGTATTCCAGTTGTGATCTATTGTGTTTGTGCAAGCGTTTTTAATGGATAATGACAAGGTTAGCTTGATGTTCCGAGCTTTAGGGTTGCACAATAGTGACCGCATATAGCAGGCCTAAGGCCAGGTCCCATATACAGCGGTTCGGTCTACAGCGCTAGAAAATAGCGCTTGAAACCTAGCGATGTTTTCCCGCTTGCCATTCTGACATAAAACCGAGCACATAGCGCTATCCTGCTCGGGTCACGGGAAATCTCATTGCGACGTGATGCACCGGTAATACCGTGATTGTTTACTGTCCGCGTCGGATATTCGCACCACCAGGGCGGGTGACACTTTTGATGCTGTGGTTGCCATCAACCGGCAGATGAACGTTTTGGAAAACTCGTGGCCAATTTCACGTGTCGTCGTCGCCTTCCCGCCTTGCTGCTTGAGTGGCCGGAAGCAATACAAACACCAGCTTCCGCGACGTCACCGGTGAAAGAAGCAACCGTTGTTAATGCAGACTTATCGCTCAAAATAGCGCTAGAAAAGTTGACGAGGGCTCTACTTCGTCAAGCGCTGTTTTATAGTGGTTTGCAGCACTGGGATAGGAAAACATAGCGCTCTTTTAGAGCGCTCTGTAGCAAATCGCTATATATGGGAACTAGCCTTTAGAATTGCTACACTGATCATGGATGCCATTGTATAGGTTAAAAATATGTACTTCAATTTATATTTCTGCTCCTTTTGTTCGGCTACTTGAACACATTGTGAGCTGTGCTTTGATGTCTGTAGTGCGTGCCTGAACAATGATTGTTACGTTTCTGCATGACATGCATGGTCATTGAAAACGACTAGGCCTCCGATATAGAAGTAGCGTAAAATTTCTGTAACAGTGAACATGATAGTGGACGTTGAATATTTATTGCACTATGTTCATCTGATGTCGATTGAAAACTTGTAGTGGGCGTTATGATTTGATATATTTGATGTCGCTCACTCTGATCGTGATTAAGCAGCACAAAGACACGGACAAAAAGGAAGACAGGACGACTGCTAACTCTCAACTGGCAGTTTTTACCAAACAAAACGTGCTTATATACACAAAAGAAGGGGAGGGGGAGCCTATTCCTAGTAACGTGACACCATCGGATTGCACTGCAATGTGTTCCCGAGATAACTTATCTCCGCGGGGGAGAGGCTCAGTGACGGAGCGCTTACGCATTGATCATCGTCGTGTTTTGTAATGAAAAATGTCTCTACTATTTCCCTCGTTAGCTGCTCATTGTGTTAGGACATCTGTTCGCGTGAGGTCTGGTTTGCACCCACAGTCACGACAGTGCAAAGCGAGGTGTCCGGATGGTGTTCTCTTAATGGATGTACCATGTTCTTGAAGTCTACCGTTAAGACATCTTCCGGTTTGCCCTATATAAACGCGTCCGCACTGCAGTGGGGTCCGGTAGACCACTCGTTGTTGGCATTCTACATGTGGGTTCCTATATTGGAGGGCACACACTTGTTTTTTCTTCGGTCGGTTGACCTTGGCGCACAGGGAACCAAACTTGATGGGTGCCGACATGACGACGGGAACGCCATGCCTACTGGCGACGTTTTTTATATTGTGATGTGAATGAATGTGTGATGTGAATTGTGATGTGAATGTGATTTATATATCTCTAGTCTGGACAGATGTTTCTGTAAAAAGCCCGAAACGCACTTCTGCCACGTGCCCTTCTCCGAAACAATGGCCCTGAAAGGGATGTCCTCTTTATGTGTCTTGGCCGTGTAGAAGAGGGCATCCCTTTCAGGGTCATTGTTTCCGAGAAGGGCACGTGGCAGAAGTGCGTTTCGGGCTTTTTACAGAAACATCTGTCCAGACCAGAGATAGAGGATCCCTTCCTCGTAAGAAACTCGGACCCGGTGCTACAATGTCTACAGAACGGTTCCTCGAAGGACATGAACGTTTTCTCCATCGACGTGGAAGATCTATTTTATTCCATTCCTCAAGAGGTCCTTCTCCCCGAGGTACAAGAAGTGATCAGCAGGTCTGGAATCATCGCATTCCAAAACAACACAGGCATGGCGACGTCGGCTTTCATGGAGCTTCTAACAGCATATCTGTCGTCAACCACCATCAGGCAAGCAGATCAGCTCTTCATACAAAACAGTGGGACCCCCATCGGCTCAGGACTGTCGCCCGTGCTGTGTGATATATATCTCGGCGCCTGTGACGTTAACGTCAACCGGGCTCTAGAAGGGACCTGTGACTTTCAAATTTTCCGGTACGTGGATGACTTTCTGGTCTTTTTTCGGGGAGTGACAAGTAGTAACCCCATCTCCAAAGAGGACGTCCTAAATACATTCAGGACGTGCGCAAAGGGCCTCAATTTCACATACGAAATCCCCGTGGATGGAACCATTCACTTTCTTGACCTTCGCCTACATGACGCGAGTCTCCATATGTGCTGGGCACATGATCCCAGGTCAAGGAAGGAAGTGCTCCCGTACAAGTCAGCCCACTCCAAGATCGTCAAAAGGGGAATTGTCATGAACGCCCTGGACTCAGCCCTTGCAAGGTCATGCGAGCACTGTGTTACGGACAGTTTTCACGCACAGGTGACAAAGATAGGAAAGGGTGGCTACCCAGAGGCGATGAGTAGTAATTGGTCTGGTCGTATGGTAGGGGGGTCCACTCAGCAACATGGACCCATGACCCCTGCCCTGAGCCCTGCGCGTATTCTTCCCCGCGCGGCGTGTGTGCGGAGAGTTGTCCGCGTGCTTATCGGCTAGGGGACGGCTGCGTGCGCGATTACCCTCTCACATTTTTCAGCCTGGGCCGGCTTCTTTCGACATTTTTGAGCATTGGCCAACTTGGTTCGCGTATTTTTTTCCGCATCCGGTGGGCGGCGCTCGGGTGGAGGCGCTTACTGGTGGGTGGCGCGTGGCTGGAGGGCTGATTGCGCGCTTACCTGCTCACATTTTCAGCCTGGGTCGACTTCTTTCGTGATTTTTCAATCTGTGCCGACTTCAATCGTATTTTTTTTTTCAGCTGCAACAGCTGTGCAGTAGGCTGTTTACATGCAAAGGATAGCCATACACAAAAAGTACAAGTGAAAATATATTTATAAATAAAGTCATTAGTGTCAGAAATTATGCTGTGACTCTGTGTGAAGGAGAAAAACCCAGCCAAAAAACCTGGAGCAGAAGAAACACAATACACATAACAAAGAATAGACTTATTACAGGTACGATACAATAGCATTGAATAGGTATCACAGATCAAACACAATATTTTTTATTAACTGTAATGATACACACAAGTTTTCAATGAATCAGAATTAAAATGCAGTAGCACATTTAATGAAAGATGTTCTTAATCAATACGATTACAATCAAAATTACAAGTTTTATTATAAAAAGTCTGAGATGTGAGAACCTGATAGATTTAAGTAATTTCGAGCACAATATGGAAGCTAAGTTTAATGTTCCAGTATGACAAAAATTTAATTAACCAATTCCTATTGAAGTGAATAGCACAGACATAAGGAAATAATTTGAATCAACACATAGCATTAATATAGAACCAATCCTCCAATATGTAGGGAAATAATAGCTACACAATACCATATCAAAACGAGAAACAGTCACCACATTTAATCAGAGGAGATATTCTTCATCAATATGATTACAAACAAAATTACAATGTTGTACTATAAAAATTCTAATATTCCTATACGTGAGAACCATCAGTGCAATAGTGGGAAGTTATGATAGTTGTATGTAATTAAATGTGAACAGCAGAGACCCTGGGAGGCCATGGGACACGAACGACACAAACGCAAGAGGAAATAAAATTTATACCACTACAAAGAAGTTATTCTTAATCAAAACAACAGAGGAGAATAACCTATCATTGTAACTATCATAAAATTATCCTCATGACATAATCTAATCGAACACTATACAATTTTCATTCTAAGAGACACTACAAACCTTACTTTGTTTTATGAATCCAACACAGAAAATGGATATTTCAAAAATGAACTTCACCACATAGCACGCTCCTAGCCAACAACCAGCTCTGATGATATCTGCCCTGATTTGTGGAAGACGGGTGCCGTTAGATGTATGGAAGACCACGGAACACGAACGACAAGAACGACACGAACACAAGAGGAAATAAAATCTATACCACTACAAAAAAGTTATTCTTAATCAAAAACAGCAGAGGAGAATAATTTATCATTTTAACTATCATAAAATCATCCTCGTGACATAATCTAATCGAACGCTATACAATTTTCATTCTAAGAGACACTACAAACATTACTTTGTTTTATGAATCCAACACAGAAAATAGATATGTTAAAAATGAACTTCACCACATAGCACGCTCCTAGCGAACAACCAACTCTGATGATATCTGCCCTGATTTGTAGAGGACGGGTGCCGTTAGATGTATGGAAGACCACGGAACAAGAACGACACCCGAACACAAGAGGAAATAAAATCTATTCCACAACAAACAAGATATTCCTAATCAATATGATCACAATCAAATTACAAGTTGTATTATAAAAAGTCTAATATTCCTACACGTGAGAACCATCATTGCAATAGCGTGAATATCTGTCATAACATTTCGAGCGCAATTCCAAACATTACACAACTTTTAATTTCTTATTAAGTGAACAGCATAGACAGAAGGAAATAACGAGAAACAACACAATCAACAGCTACAATTAATAGAGAGCCAAACCTGCGTACCATCCAACTCATAGAGAAATAATAGCTAATCAATCTATCAAAAGGAGAAATATTACAATATAGCACGGACTTAACGCTGAAGAACAGGGGAACACTCTAAGCGGCGACATGTAAACGACAACAGAGGAAAATAATCTATCATTGAACCATCATAAAATCGACCAACATACAATTTTCATTCTAACAAACACTACGAACCTTGATGGAGGTATCCAAGACATAGAAAATATGCACTGTTTTCATCTCGGTTTTCACTCTTTTCCTCATAGCCGGGAGACTTTATGTCTGTATCTATATGACCAAGCTCCCTTGCTTTATCACTCGAAGGGTTGGGGGCTATATTCCTTCGTTCAGAAAATAGGACGTTCTAGAGGTCAGATAAGATAGTTCAAAGGCGATATATTTTATTGTGCAGCGCAAATAGATGCCGATATTATTCGCGGGGATCACTATCTTTTCATATCCTTTCCTTGAAACGGAAATCTTTGGTCAAAGGGGTTGACAAGTCGACTAAGTTTGTACAGATGCGATATTGTTATTGAACATGTAGAGAAAGTCCAAATTATTAAATGGTAGCAACAATACTCAATCAAAAACGAGAAAGAAATTTAATTACAGCAATTTCTGTAATATCTTGCAACAGAAAGTTCTATACAGGGTGTCCCAGAAAACGTGTCATTGAATTATAATAAAAAAACTACGCCACCTAGAATCATGCGGTCAACAGCATTTCTCCTTATTAGGTTTTTGCCACCTCCTAATGTGCATGTCATGTACTCCAAGTTTAATTATGTAAATATTTGCGAACTGAACTCGGAAATTTGCCAAGTAAAGGTCACTTTTTTACCCCACCAATATGAAGAGCGTGCCGAATTCACTCAAATTCATGATAATTCACAGTGATATTCACGAGCTATCCCATCGGAAAAAATAGACGAATATCATGCTTTTCGGAGCACCGGACCATAGCGCGTAATGACTTTTTGAGCGCAATCGCTCTCAGTGCGACGAAAGGAGGTTCCGAAGCCAGCCCAGAGTGATAGTAGAAAAAGTAACAGTTCCTAAAATTGGGAGAGGGAAAGCATTATCCCAGCGAAAGTCGGACGTGATAAGCCGTGCCTGTTTTATCTCTTCCTGCGATGTCGGGGAGGGCTGGGTTTCCAACCTCCTTTCTTCGGACTGACAAAGATTGCGCTGAAAAATTCATCGTGCGCTATTCTGAGCGACCTCCGTAGAGCATGATGTTCGGCTATTTTTTCCCATAGGATAGCTCCCGAATATCCCTGTCAATTATCATTAATTTCACTAAATTAGACACGCTCTTCACATCGGTGGGGTAAAAAAGTGACCTTTACTCGGCAAATTTCCGACTTAAGCTCGCAAAAATTTACATAATTAAACTTACGTTACACGACATTCACATGAGTAGGTGGCAAAAACCCAGTAAGAACAAATGTCCTTGACCGCATGACTCTGGGTGGTGTAGTTTTTTAATTATAATTCAATGACACGTTTTCTGGGACACCCTGTATAGATGAACCACACAGAAAAATCAAATGTGAAACACAACTCAGAAATGTGAGGCATTCCCAACTGAGAGATTATTTTTACTTATCTCAATCGAGTGAACAATTGAAACAAATACGACACAATTAATACATCATGCATACATAATGTCCAACTCATAGAATATCAGTCGAACCTGAAGCAAAACAATAATTAATTCAGACAAATCATTTCTAAGCAAGCAGCGTGAATACACCGTAGAATCTGTACAGAAACTTGTCATTTTCAATGAATAAACATGCTCAACTAGTGGATTCAAGCGATAAATTGTGATGAAACCCGACGACCCCAAACACCAACATCGAGTATGGCCGTGTACATAGAATCATTGAAAGCACACATTTTTTCTTACTCATCACATCTTTTTGTAAGTCAATTTCCATAATTCTCATGGCATGTGGATATTAATAACATTCTAAAAAAAATAATCAATAAAATGAGCATTGATATGCTTTTAATTAAGTGCCGACGCGCACTTGAAAACAGAAGATACAATTGTTCTACATTGAAAAGATAGACGGATTTTGTACTCGCTACCATAAGTCATGGGAAGGTGTGATAAAACACTGCTTCGAAAAGGAAGAGCCGCGAAACGATTCCATTATCGCTGCATTTCAATACGTCCTAGACATGGTCGTATTCGGAGATATAGTACAAACTACAGAACTGAAGATGCAAGAATTTATATGCCGAATCTACAATAAATCTAAAAATATCTGCACATCAACGTCGGAAGAGCCACTGGGATTGATGGCGGTTTTTTTTAGATTTGCTAACGAAGAATTGAAATACACTAGACCAGATGTAATTGTAATCATTGCAATGGGCATTGCGTTCATCAAGAAAGCAGTAAGATCAAATTATTATATACAAGCGGTCTATATCGCACGGTTAATTACGGATTTGTTGAAATTACACATATCTGAGATGAAAAGTACATAAAATCTTATCACGTGATATGTTCCACTACCACGGCAACGCAATTATTTTATTCTACCAGTCAGTGGTGTCGAATGAACAGAAGTTCAATATTGTCGTGCAAGGTCTGATGTATCATCACTGATTGAAACTCAACAAACATATCAATTGCGATGGACCACCGGACGATTTTCACCTAATACTCTCTTGTACGCCATTCAAGAATCTTCATACAAAGAAAGAAAACATCAATAAGAGACTGTGCAAGTTCATCGCGACAAAGTGCAAGTTGTTGAAGCAATTCAAACACGGCGACAACATATCACCTGCGTTAATCAACGCTGGATTCAAGCGCCCAATAATCAGAATAAACTACTTGATGTCTTCGGAATTCATGAATCAAGACAACAAACGAAAACTTCAGAGTTTGGAATAGAATTGTAATTTATCGGAATAAACAAGCATATAATTGAAATAATAATTGTATTCTTTCATTGTAACGTATTCTACACATCGCAACGAAAAGAGCTTATGATTAGATTGAAGATTGCTAAGAAGACGAATATTCCACACTTTAACTTCACACACTTCTCTTAATGTGTGTAAGAATTCTCATATGGAATGAGACCTGACCATCAAATAGGTTTTACCCGACTACACTCTGTACAAGTTCATCCGAAGGATAGAATTGGCGGAGAAGGATCGGACATTGAAATTTAGAGGCATGATACATCAGTCTATGATTACAAAAAAGGATCACTAATCTCTTGTGAAAACTTATCATATTTCATGAATTAAATTCCACAGTGCATGTATATTTCTCAATCAGTTGCACTAGCCCAGACGTAGTAAAAAAAGAAGAAAAGGCGTCTTTGACAAGCAACTCGATTGGAGTGCGGAATAAATAAATAAATATTTTCGTCAACACAGTTGCCCGTTTGTATGACTGGATAGGAAAAATGAGCCGTCTAAGATATGGCAAAACGGAAAGTAAGGCAAGATAACTGATTGCGGCGGGATAAGTCAAAACGTTCGCGACACAGTGTCATCGACTTTTACAATCGCATTCAGGTTCAGTGCCTGCGATATAATACGAAGCCTTCGCGAAAAGCTAATCTATTATCAAATGCCGCGATGCAAATTGAGGATTTTATAAGCATGATGTGCAGGCGAAGTCTATATTTCTAATCACGTAATCTTCCTAACACACGGTACACAAACGTATTTCCAAGTGGCAATCAGATTTTGGGAGAAACGGATCACACAACCGCCATCAGAAATGATTAACCAGTATACAATGAGGATGAGCGTTATGCATAAACACAATGGAAGATATGTTATATTAATTATAATAAGCAGATCAGCGCAGGTCACACATAAACGTAGATCCAATTCACAAAATATACTCGAGATTTCCCGTAGCCATACAGAAAAACTATCACATTATTTTAGTGTCGTAGCATCCGGGCACTACAAATTGAAAGGCCATACTTTAATTTTATGACTTTAGCTCATAACGTTGTAAAACACAAATTCCACACTAAAGATCATTTTCTTCTTTAAATTTTCAAAGTCAAAACTGCACGTTATTTCTTGCATTTTTTTAAAGATATAGATAAAAAAAGTTGTGCATATACTCACACATACTATACAAGATATTTGATTGTGGCTTAAATGCTAAAATTTATCGATTCACATTCAGGAGAAGTGCTGACTACCACACATCAGTAAGACTTTAATTAAAATTTGAACAGGTGTTGCGATTTATGATCAGTGTTGTAGGAATGTGTAATTTCACAATACGCAAGCTTTAGCTCGCTCACTTTGACGAGCACGCTTTCACGATGACAGAGAATTTAATCGAATGGATTGATATTTTCTATATACACTATAACCTAATGCGAATTCTTTATGTCGTGGATATTAAAAGTTACGAATATTTTCCGAACTTCGCGTTTCCCCAATGCCGTACCCGAAGCCGAACGCGATTCTGTGCCCGACGCCTTAACGCGGTACCGCACGCGAGCGTGTTGCTTTTTCCGGAAACGGGTTCGTCGACGCGGGTGACCCTGGGCTAGTGCAACTGATTGAGAAATATACATGCACTGTGGAATTTAATTCATGAAATATGAAAAGTTTTCACAAGAGATTAGTGATCCTTTTTTGTAATCATAGACTGATGTATCATGCTTCTAAATTTCAATGACCGATCCTTCTCCGGCAATTCTATCCTTCGGATGTTGATCTTGTACAGAGTGTAGTCGGGTAAAACCTATTTGATGGTCAGGTCTCATTCCATATAAGAATTCTTACACACAGTGTGGAATATTCGTCTCCTTAGCAATCTTCAATCTAATCATCAGCTGTTTTCGTTGCGATGTGTAGAATACGTTACAATGATGACAAGAATACAATTATTATTTCAATTATATGCTTGTTTATTCCGATAAATTACAATTCTATTCCAAACTCTGAAGATTTCGTTCGTTGTCTTGATTCATGAATTCCGAAGACATCAAGTAGTTTATTCTGATTATTGGGCGCTTGAATCCAGCGTTGATTAACGCAGGTTATATGTTGTCGCCGTGTTTGTATTGCTTCAACAACTTGCACTTTGTCGCGATGAACTTGCACTGTCGCTTATTGATGTTTCCTTTCTTTGTATGAAGATTTTTGAATGGCGTACAAGAGAGTATAGATGAAAATCGTCCGGTGGTCCATCGCAATTGATATGTTTGTTGAGTTTCAATCAGTGATGATACATCAGACCTTGCACGACAATATTGAACTTTTGTTCATTCCACATCACTGACTGGTAGAATAAAATAATTGTGTTGCCGTGGTAGTGGAACATATCACGTGATAAGATTTTATGTACTTTCCATCTCAGATATGTGTAATTTCAACAAATCCGTAATGAACCGTGCGATATAGACCGCTTGTATATGATAATTTGATCCGACTGCTTTCTTGATGAACTCAGTGCCCATTGCAATGATTACAATTACATCTGGTCTAGTGTATTTCAATTCTTCGTTAGCAAATCTAAAAAAAACCGCCATCAATCCCAGTGGCTCTTCCGACGTTGATGTGCAGATATTTTTAGATTTATTGTAGATTCGGCATATAAATTCTTGCATCTTCAGTTCTGTAGTTTGTACTATATCTCCGAATACGACCATGTCTAGGACGTATTGAAATGCAGCGATAATGGAATCGTTTCGCGGCTCTTCCTTTTCGAAGCAGTGTTTTATCACACCTTCCCATGACTTATGGTAGCGAGTACAAAATCCGTCTATCTTTTCAATGTAGAACAATTGTATCTTCTGTTTTCAAGTGCGCGTCGGCACTTAATTAAAAGCATATCTATGCTCATTTTATTGATTATTATTTTTAGAATGTTATTAATATCCACATGCCATGAGAATTATGGAAATTGACTTACAAAAAGATGTGATGAGTAAGAAAAAATGTGTGCTTTCAATGATTCTATGTACACGGCCATACTAGAGCCCGTCCCTCCCTAACTTGATGTTGGTTTTGGGGGTCGTCGGGTTTCATCACACTTTATCGCTTGAATCCACTAGTTGAGCATGTTTATTCATTGAAAATGACATGTTTCTGTACAGATTCTACAGTGTATTCACGCTGCTTGCTTAGAAATGATTTGTCTGAATTTATTGTTTTGTTTCAGGTTCGACTGATATTCTATGAGTTGGACATTATGTATGCATGATGTATTAATTGTGTCGTATTTGTTTCAATTGTTCTCTCGATTGAGATAAGTAAAAATAATCTCTGAGTTGGGAATGCCTCATATTTCTGAGTTGTGTTTCACATTTGATTTTTCTGTGTGGTTCATCTATATAGAACTTTCTGTTACAAGATACTACAAAAAATGATGTAATTAAATTTGTTTCTCGTTTTTGATTGAGTATTGTTGCTACCATTTAATAATTTGGACTTTCTCTACATGTTCAATAACAATATCGCATCTGTACAAACTTAGTCGACTTGTCAACCACTTTGACGAAAGATTTCCGTTTCAAGGAAAGGATACGAAAAGATGGTGATCCCCGCGAATAATATCGTCATCTATTTGCGCTGCACAGTAAAATATATCGCCTTTGAACTATCTTATCTGACCTCTAGAACGTCCTGTTTGCTGAACGAAGGAATATAGCCCCCAACCCTTTGAGTGATAAAGCATGGGAGCTTGGTCATATAGATAGACACACAAAGTCTCCCGACTTTGAGGAAAAGAGTGAAAACCGAGATAAAAACAGTGCATATTTTCTATGTCTTGGATACCTCCATCAAGGTTCGTAGTGTTTGTTAGAATGAAAATTGTATGTTGGTCGATTTTATGATGGTTCAATGATAGATTATTTTCCTCTGTTGTTGTTTACATGTCGCCGCATAGTGTTCCCCTGTTCTTCAGCGTTAAGTCCGTGCTATATTGTAATGTTTCTCCTTTTGATAGATTGATTAGCTATTATTTCTCTGTGTTGGATGGTGCACAGGTTTGGCTCTCTATTATTGTAGCTGTTGATTGTGTTGTTTCTCGTTATTTCCTTACGTCTATGCTGTTCACTTAATAAGAAATTAAAAGTTGTGTAATGTTTGGAATTGCGCTCGAAATGTTATGACAGATATTCACGCTATTGCAATGATGGTTCTCACGTGTAGGAATATTAGACTTTTTATAATACAACTTGTAATTTGATTGTGATCATATTGATTAGGAATATCTTCTTTGTAGTGGTATAGATTTTATTTCCTCTTGTGTTCGTGTGGTTCTTGTCGTTCGTGTTCCGTGGTCTTCCATACATCTAACGGCACCCATCTTCCACAAATCAGGGCAGATATCATCACAGCTGGTTGTTGGCTAGGAGCGTGCTATGTGGTGAAGTTCATTTTGAAATATCCATTTTCTGTGTTGGATTCATAAAACAAAGTAAGGTTTGTAGTGTCTCCTAGAATGAAAATTGTATAGTGTTCGATTAGATTATGTCACGAGGATGATTTTATGATAGTTAAAATGATACATTATTATCCTC
The DNA here is from genome assembly GCF_037126465.1 of Ornithodoros turicata. Lineage (NCBI taxonomy): Eukaryota > Metazoa > Arthropoda > Arachnida > Ixodida > Argasidae > Ornithodoros > Ornithodoros turicata. The sequence continues at coordinate 79,097,263 of NC_088201.1, forward strand.
TGTTGTTTTGATTAAGAATAACTTCTTTGTAGTGGTATCGATTTTATTTCCTCTTGCGTTTGTGTCGTTCGTGTCCCATGGCCTCCCAGGGTCTCTGCTGTTCACATTTAATTACATACAACTATTATAACTTCCCGCTATTGCATTGATGGTTCTCACGTATAGGAATATTAGAATTTTTATAGTACAACATTGTAATTTTGTTTGTAATCATATTGATGAAGAATATCTCCTCTGATTAAATCTGGTGACTGTTTCTCGTTTTGATATGGTATTGTGTAGCTATTATTTCCCTACATATTAGAGGATCAGTTCAATATTAATGCTATGTGTTGATTCGAATTATTTCCATATGTCTGCGCAATTCACTTCAATAGAAATTGATTAATTAAATTTGTGTCATATTGGAACATTAAACTTAGCTTCCATATTGTGCTCGAAATTACCTAAATCTATCAGGTTCTCACATCTCACTTTTTATAATAAAACTTGTAAATTTGATTCTAATCGTATTGATTAAGAACATCTTTTATTAAATGTGCTACTGCATTTCAATTCTGATTCATTGAAAACTTGTGTGTATGATTACAGTTAATAAAAAATATTGTGTGTGACCTGTGATACTTATTCAATGCTATTGTATCGTACCTGTAACAAGTACAGGGTGTCCCAGCTAAGTGTATACAGATTTTTTAAAAATATATATAACACTTTTTCCAAGATGAAATCAATTGCAATATAGCATATGCTGAAGGGCACTCCCTAGGAGGTCATTAGCAAAGTCCAAAAGCAATGTCTTAATTAACTTCCATTAATTAACTTGTTAATTATAAAAGCTACAAAGTTGTCCCAATGAGAACATCTGTTCCTTTCGGTCACCTGATATCGTAACCGTTTTCAGAACAAAAATCCGTTCCATAGATCGCCCGCAAAAAATTAGTGAAGGAACGCCATTTTTTCTTTATTTTGTTCATTGCGCATCTTCGCAGACGCGCATTTCCTTCATCCCCAACGTGAGAGGGGGAATGAGCACAGTGCCGCCTCATGCGTCGAAGATGCGCTTTAACTTGCGGAAACAAAACAAAAACAAATGTATCGGGTGGCTCTATCCGAACTGGCCTTATCTTGGGTTGCATGTTCTGTTTCCTTCTAATCTTTTTCCAGGACGCGAGAGGCGATAGTGTGCTCCTTCTCCCTCTCACATTGGGGATGAAGGAAAGACGCGTCTTCTAAGAAGCGCAATGAACAAAATAAAGAAAAAAATGACGTTCTTTCACGATTTTTTTGCGGGCGATCTATCGAACGGATTTTTGTTCTGGAAACGGCTACGATATCAGGTGACCGAAAGGAACAGATGTTCTCATTGGGACAACTTTGTAGCTTTTATAATTAACAAGTTAATTAATGAAAGTTAATGAAGACATTGCCTTTGGACCTTGCTAATAACCTCCTAGGGAGTGCCCTTCAGCATCTGCTATATTGCAATTGATTTCATCTTGGAAAAAGTGTTATATATATTTTTAAAAAATCTGTATACACTTAGCTGGGACACCCTGTATATTCTTTGTTATGTGTATTGTGTTTCTTCTGCTTCAGGTTTTTTGGCTGGGTTTTTCTCCTCCACACAGAGTCACAGCATAATTTCTGACACTAATGACTTTAATAAATATATTTTCACTTGTACTTTTGTGTATAGCTATCCTTTGCATGTAAACAGCCTACTGCACACCTGTTGTAGCTGAAAAAAATTACGATTGAAGTCGGCACAGATTGAAAAATGACGAAAGAAGTCGACCCAGGCTGAAAATGTGAGCGAGTAAGCGCGCACGCAGCCCTCCAGCCACGCGCCACCCACCGGTAAGTGCCTCCACCCGAGCGCCGCCCACCCCACCGGGTGCGGAAAAAAATACGCGAACCATGTCGGCCAAGGCTAAAAAATGTCGAAAGAAGCTGGCCCAGGCTGAAAAATGTGAGATGGTAAGCGCGCACGCAGCCCTCCCCCCGCCGATAAGCACGCGTACAACCCTCCGCACACGCGCCGCGCGGGGAAAAATACGCGCAGTGCTCAGGGCAGGGGGCAGGCGTCCATGTTGCTGAGTGGACCCCCCTACCACACGACCAGACCAATTACTACTGCGACGATAATAAAAGTGGCCGAGGCATTGCTGAATAAGATCAAAGGGAGCGCGAAGCCAGCGAGGCCGCGACCCCCGGGTCGACTCGTGTGTATCCCCTACGTTCACGCCATAGCCCACAATATAAAAAACGTCGCCAGCAGGCATGGCGTTCCAATCGTCATGTCGGCACCCATCAAGTTTAGTTCCCTGTGCGCCAAGGTCAACCGACCGAAGAAAAAACAAGTGTGTGCCATCCAACATAGGAACCCACATGTAGAATGCCAACAACGAGTGGTCTACCGGATCCCACTGCAGTGCGGACGCGTTTATATAGGGCAAACCGGAAGATGTCTTAACGTTAGACTTCAAGAACATGGTGCATCCATTAAGAGAACACCATCCGGGCACCTCGCTTTGCAGCTTTGCACTGTCGTGGGTGCAAACCAGACCTCACGCGAACAGATGTCCTATCAGTACACAATGAGCAGCTAACGAGGGAAATAGTAGAGGCATTTTTCATTACAAAACATGACGATGATCAATGCGTAAGCGCTCCGTCACTGAGCCTCTCCCTCGTGGAGATAAGTTATCTCGGGATCACGTTACTAGGAACAGGCTTCCCCCCCGCCTTCTTTTGTGTATATAAACATGTTTTGTTTAGAAAAAACTGCCAGTTGAGAGTTAGCAGTCGTCCTGTCTTCCTTCTTTGTCCGTGTCTTTGTGCTGCTTAATCACGATGAAGGAACATGAAAGAACTGATGTTCTGAGCCTGGAACAACATAGAAGGGACAAATACATACAAAGCCTCAATTTGCCTAAGAAATTAACGATGAACGATGAAAGATAAAAGTCCCTGAAAACGTTAGCCAGCTGTATCCCACATCTTCTGGAAGATGTAGGTTCGGGTCCTACAGCTTGGCTAACCTTTTCAGTGACTTTCATCTTTCATCACTAAAAAGGGGATAATTCAGCTTGTGCTCTTATTGCGTACAGAGGTTCAATTATTCTGCCTCACACAGCCAACACTCTAGATATCAAAGCTTATCATAAATCTACGAATAGTCTTCATATCAAATGATAATACACACGACAAAATATATAATAGTAATACACACGACAGTATATAAACACGTTTTGTTTAGTAAAAACTACAAGTTGAGAGTTAGCAGTCGTCCTGTCTTGCTTCTTTGTCCGCGTCTTGGTGCTGCTTAATCACGATGAATGTACACCAACTACCCCGCCTCCACACACTCTTTCATGCTCCCTTTTTAGTGTTTTTGTTGCAATGACATCTACATACCAGTATCTACCTGCCCAATAAAATTTAGCACCGTATTGCAATTTATTGACTCGCTATAGCAGGGTAAGAAACGAGAAATGCATGTCGGTCAATGGGATGGACAGCCAGATCAGGCCCCTTTTCTACACATGCACACAAATTGCGTAGCTTAAATTTTGCTACGGTGCAGAAACCAACTTCGATTCCCACTCGAAAAACATGCTCTTCCTACCTCACGTGACCGTGTCAGCACTGCTACTGAGCGTTGCCATAGGAAAAAAAGGTGTGCATTATGCAAATAAGTCATATTTTGCTGGTCGAACATTATTTTCAAGACCGTGCTCGTTTCGCAGCACGATAATCACGATTTAGGCTGCTCCAGTGCACAAAGGTAACTTCCGACGTACAGGAAAGTCCGACTCGTGGAAACTGTTCTTGTTTTTTGTTTTTTCTGCAAGAAAACCCTGTGCGTGCGGTGTTTTATAGAAAAAGGGGATATGTCTGCTCCTGGGTTTTGTTCAGTTTCTGCTAAATCACACACAGAGAAACGATGCTAACGGGGCATGCATGTAGAGTAGACACATGTATATATGTTACACATTTTGCAGTTGCGTTATTCGTGGAAACTTATCTGCAATTACTTTGCCAAATATTCACCCGCAGCTTTCTCGGTTTGAAATTTTTCGACTTATCCCCTTACTGCATGCAGAGGCTCAATTATCCATCGCTCTCTCATTTCAATTCATATTAACATAGTATAAAATTTGTAGAGCGTGTAAGAAGTACTTATGATAGTAGATGCAGAATAATTATTACTCGCTATTTCTGTATGACATGGTTTAAAAAAAAATGCTTACACCTAACCAGAGTCTGTGTTGGTTCGAAAAAAAAATTCTCGCATTTTTGAGACGAGTCGGTTGAATTCAATTGGTTGTAACTGTTGTGCATGCTAAGTTGATTGGATTCAGTGAATAAAAAAGAAATTAGTGGGCGTCTGTGTATGCATTGCATGGCAAAATATGCGGGGTTAATGCGTTGGCGCGTGGGTTCGCGTGTGGTGATTGACGGCGTCGTCATCTGTCCGATGGCGGAATTGTCAGCGCGGCTGATCGGAGGTAACTAATCTAAATCACGCACCTGGGACCTTAATCGCTTCCACCACTCGCGAGCTAACGAGGTGTGGGGCTCTCGTTAACACGTGCGCGTGACGCGCTTTTTTTGTAATCGTAATTGTAGACGTAATCTCTCGCTCGCGTAACGACCGGCGCTGTCTTCTGCTCAACGGGTGTGTTCATATACTCTCATGCGTCATCGCCTATATGGATCTAATGAAGCGCGAGGTACTCGTGAACTCTGGCACGTGGTGTATGACGCGCTCTTTTTGCTAACACGACAGGGGCGTAATCTCTCAGTCCAGTAACGGTCGAACGAGATCGTTTGCCTTACGACTGGGTCCACCCATTGAACTACTTCGCTTAGAGATTTGCAGAAACGGAATTTGTGGCAGCAACGAACATGCTCCACGACTGTGTAGAAAATGACATCCTTTCTGTTTCATCGTATTTACACCAGTGGTTACATGAGGTGTGAGATGTTCTTGAGAAGCTGCAGATCGAGACGAGAAAGAAGATGAAGAAGTGACGACGACAAGCCATGCGAGCTATGCAAACAAAATTAAACAACCCCATTGGTCGAAAACATTGCGGCCCCGTTGGCAGCTGTACTTCATTCAGGGCGGTGGCACTACAGCACATAAAGGCTCGTAACGAGCACGATAGCCTCAACGACGAGGCTAAACGAGGAGCAGAGATTGTTACCACAGCAAAGCGTAGATAAGGTCCCTTGTTTCGTTTTTCCTAACGACTCGCTCACGGCGGAATAAAAGCGCTAAAAACACAAGGACGACGGACACACAGTTAGCGCACTAACAACATTTATTTTTCGACAACAACCGTTCCTTAAAGGAGCTCTGAAAGCCATCTCAAAAATTTTCCGTTCCGAACGCGTTGTGGAAGCAGGTAACTTAACTTGATGATTAACACGAAAATTTTCTCTGTGCGCGATGTTTTTCGTAGAAAAAAAGACACTTGAACATCGTCGCGCGTGTTCCCACTCGACTCGCTCCTCCGGGTCAAACGAGGAGGAGAAAGAAAAAAACGTCATTGGTGACGTAATAAAAGTTGAAAGCTGCGACCGCGCTTCTATCCGGGTCAGTGCTGACTGGTTTTCTTTTCTTTCTTTCCGTTTTCTTTCACCCTGCTTTCTCTCTGTCAAGGGATGAATAAGGGAGGACCTCGATATTCATGGTCCTGAAACCCCCGTTCTCGAAATTCATGTTCTGGAAACAAGGAAAAGGGGAAATGCTGCTTCGTAAGATGTTATGCCGCGATTAAGAACATAACATCACTATTTAACCACTCAAATTCAGGAATTTTCTATATGTGTTCAAGTCGCCTTAGCGAACGAAAGACACATTTAGAAGCCATTTGGCTTAGCAGGGCGGCATGTTGGTTGGTTAGTTGTGTGCTTGCAATATTATGGGTGGGTTAGTCACAGTTTGCCGTTGGCAGTTTTCCGCGCGCAACATGTGCACAGCTAAAATTTTAGTCAGTTTTAGTTAGTCAGCTAAAATTTACGCTAGTCACGTGTTGTTTCAGTGCACGCTGATATGTCGTCGGACGCAAACTTCACCGGCGTTGTCGGTCACTATATGGTGGATAAAACTGATGCACTATATGGTGACAAAACAAATGGCGCCAAGCACGGATGAACTCAAACTTGCGTGTCTGCGTCGTCCACATTTGTAGTCTGCATCGACCAATTCTCGTTTAGCTCGATGGTTGGTAAGTTGACCATAAATTGTGGTGGTCTTATGACACTGCTTGGCTATGTTGGTGTGTAACTCAGGCAATTAATGTTCAACTCCTGATGCCACGATGTGCCGGCGGCGGCATATTGCGATAGATTTCACTGGATTGCATCTGACAACGTATGGGCAAGAACGCTCCTCCAGCTGAATAAGGAATTAACTGAATGACTACAAAGTTGCTAGCCAAAGTGACGGGCACTAGTGATCATAGCGAATTAGTGATATAGCGTATATTGATATAATGACATAGCCGACGGAATTAGTGGTCATAGCCATGCAGCGATCATTTCGAGGCGTGAAGTGAAGCAGCGCTTAGTGCCGCACTGTGTTTATACGTATTGCCACCAACAACACAACAAGAAACAGTCACCACGATAACGAACAGCATACAAAACACAGACACGGACAGAACAGCGTTCAACTGGCACCTGAAGTTTATTTTCATAATCCACCTACTCCGGAAGGTCGCTTTAGGGAAAGCAAGGTCAAGCGGGGAGAGGTTGACCGATTTTTGGTTGACTTCGCTCGGGGAGTTCAATGAGGAGGCCTCTACAATCTCACGGTCTAACCTTGAACAGTGTCTGTAGACCAGACTTCGTTTACTGTATCTGATAAACCAAAGAAAAAGCAAAAGAAACCCCTTCCACCGTTGCAGCGGCGTTCCGAGTGAAAAATAGCAGACGACGTTCTTCGAAACCAATGAGCGGATCCACCTTTCTGACGTCAAAATGACGCAAGCGGCTCGACGGCTCGTTCCGGGTATTGCCACCGTTGCGCACGGTCGCGATTTTCAAAATCGAATTCTGCGATATTTATGCACCTGTTGATAGTATTACTTCGCATGGTGCATTTTGATATGCTTATTAACCCCTTGGTTCAAAAAAAATGCTAGTGATTAAAGTGCTTTCCTAGCTCCTTTCAAAGAGCTCACAAATTCCCTTTCCTTCGTCGTCAACCCAATGGAAGCGCTGCTGACGCACTTGTCACCCCCCTCCGCTATCAAAAAAAATATCGAAAAATAAATGTTGTGAGTGCGCTACCTGTGTGTCCGTCGTCCTTGTGTTTTTAGCGCTTTTATTCCGCCATGCCTTACCAACAGGCCCAGTCTGAAGTTTTAAGACTCGCTCACGTTGAAGCTGCCAAAGAAAGATGGCGGAAAGATTCTGCCATATATGTCCAATATAGCATACATTGGTTCAGCCCCATCGGGATTATCAAGAGCGCGTGCGCTCGTTCGATGTTCTTACCAGCGCGTCTTACTTACGCGCGTCTTCGCTTTTAGAGTAGAGATTCATTACGCTTGCTATTTTTTATATCTGAACCTCGACTTACCTTTTTTGCTCTCGTTTCTTGCTCTCGTTTTTTGCCTTGATTCTCTGTGGCACATTCAAAATGTTGTTCAAAATGTCGTCGGACACCTCAGATTTTCATCAGACGATTTCGTGCCGAGATTCCAAATTGCCTCTGGAGTCGCGCGTAACCTATGATAGCATTCGTGGACGAAATCCTTGCAGCGGAAATTAGCAGGCACCACTGTCAGCCAAGAGCTTCGCACTGCTTGGTCTTTGGCAGCTTATAATAGGTAACACTTGAATGCTCCGATGAATTGTTCTAAAGGCGGGGTCCCATAGCCTCGATTTGAGCAGCAGCAGCAGAGCAACAGCAGCGGAGCAGCAGAGCTGCAGCGACACGAGCGGTCCCATAGCACTGGGCGAGAGCAGCAGCGCTGCCGAGCTGCAGAAATTCCCTGTTGCTCTCGCATCCGAATCGTTGGTTGCTCTGCTGCCCTGTTGCCTGAGCCGCCGGTCTCGAAAGCCAATCAGGAGGCTGGTTGGTATTGTTTTCGTTCGACGGTGTTTATGGTTAGCAGGGCGGTGAGTGACGGCAGAAGGTTTGTTTCTGGTTGTTCTGTGATTTGATTCTGAAGACCTGGATACGCTTGTGATTGCCAGTAGTTTGGAGCGAGTGTTCAATCATCGAGACTGCGTGAAGTGCGCTTTCAGGACATAATTCAGTTCATAAAGTTCAATAAAGTGTTCGACCGAACCTACGTGATACATATGTTGTGTACCAGTTGTGGCTACATGTTCGCTTGTTTTCTGGAAAGTACTTCAAAACCCGTGACCTGATAACGTCCAAGCACTTTCACGTCCATGCCGTGTGAAAACCAAACCGAACAAATTTCTTGTGGTCGGTATTCAGAGACCTTGCTAGGTGGTTGTAAATGAAACTGACCCTTGAAAAGGGGTAGATGGAGATAGACAACGTTCAGACAACAACAAAAAAAAGGTTAAAAGGTTCGATAGATAGATAATGAACCCATTCCTTGTGAAAACAGGCAGAAAGCAGTGAGTACTAGCAGAAGGGGCCTTTGTTTTCGTTAGACAATTTTATTTCACTAAGAGCAACGTACGCATTTGACAGTCACCGTAAATCAAAATATTGAATACTATAGTAACGAGGCAATATTTATACGACAAAATCCCGTAGAAGAATCTCCACACAACACAGCAAGGACTGTTCTGCACACCAGTAGGACGAACCTACGTTGAATGTCATGAAACTGACTACACATCAACGAAGAGTCAATCAGGTAATATGAGGCTCAGACCACCACCACACTCATCTCAAAGTTCACTTATGAGCTCCGAATCCACAATATATCTCTCACACAAACACAGGGGTGGCATACAATACAATGGCCCATAGAGAATACCGTGCCGCTGGACGCCATCTTGTCGTGGTCTAGCTGCATCCCACGTGACCACCATGCAAATGGCGGCGCCCATGGCTTTCGCCTGAGCAAGATGTAAACAAAACAGTTGCCGTTGCTGCCTGTGGTTAGAAAATCTTGGAACTTCATTTCATAGTGGTTATTTACTTATTATCCAGTGAACTGTGACATGACAGATCTCGTGTACGACATTGGCAGATTCGGATGAATCATTAGACGAACGCCGATTAATTTGCTGTTATTAAATATAACATGTGCTCATGCTCATCTGCGTTGTGCAGTTGATTGATAGATTCAGCATTGGGTTTTGCTATTTGGCTCATGCTTACCATGACAGAGTCCTTTCAGAGTAAACATCTTCATATAGCGCAAAACAGATACAGACGAAGGGAGCAGTCGAACAACACAGGCCCACCTTTCAGAGTGCAGACTTGCTTCTAAATAGCCCACACCCGCATCAGAACATACAAATACCACACGCTGTCACCTTGAATTAGAAAACAGGAGTGACAAGAAAATAGAGAAGCAAGCATACACAGTAGATACTCAGTCGCAGCATACGACTGTGCAACTGGACATTTTATTCTTTGGTAGCGTTGGTGTGCCTTGCCTTACTCGTGGTGTATTTGCATTCTCTAACAAGATTTTGATGGTGTGGTTTTCGTAGTAATTACTTAATGCAGGTACAGACAGAGAAAGAGGGAACTGAAGTTGGGGAATAAAGCTTGAGTCGTCTTTGTTAACCATTATTGACATAATCCTGATTATTTACATAATTTACATGATCTGATTATAAAAGGACTGGTGGTTATACTTCGTTATGACAATGTAGCATGTACTGGAACTGGAACCTGTGAAAAGTAGGGGTCTTTGGGAACTGGACATAACTCTTCTATTCCCTGCACTTTGTCAGGAAACGTGAACCAAATAGTACTCATCATAGCATTTACAAATAGTTACAAAACAACCCCACGACCCTTGCTTTATGTACATATATCACGTTGTAAGCATCAGGTACACCTGGCGATACTCACTTTAGGTACATGTTCGAGGCATCACCCCTGTTTACTGTCCTTTAAACTGAGTCAGCTTTGTAAACATTTGCCGACATCGCATCTTGTGCATCTCCTCTGTGCGTGCTTTGCTAGCATGATGCATACGTATTTTCAAGTACTTCTGAGAGATGCACCGTATTAAGTGGAAATAGTGATTCTCTAGTGAAGTTTGCTCAAGCATGTGATCGTTCCGTATAGACCTGAAAACGCCTCTGTCCAGCATAGATTCCAGTACTTGCAGGAATATTCTTTGTAGAAGGGTCGTTGAAGACATGCCCTCTTGAAGAAGAGCCCTGCGCAGCATTTTCTCTGATGCCCTGCAGATGATGATGACATCATCTGATGGGTAGGGAAGTTTGTGAACCCACTCCTTTTGCTCTATTAAAGAGTGGTGAAGGGATGGCACATCAACTGTCAACTGAGAAATGCACACCTCACATTTCAGGTACACCTGAAGGCGGCACACAATATGTCCGGCAATCTACACGATTACTCTGTCCCCAAAAACAGATGGCTCTGTTGGGTCCGCGAAATAGTCGTGGTCACACAGGTCGTCCTCTTCAAATTCTTGTTCCCCTGCTGCACTCCTTCCTCTTGACGTCCAGTTGATGACGTCTTCTGACCGCGGTTGTGTAGCACTGCTCACGTGAAGTATAGATACATTTTCAAGAGGTAGACAATTCCCTTTTTGACTACTATCCACTTCTGTGTTGATGATGAGCTTTTTGTAGGCTGCAGCAAACTGCCTTGCAGTGGGGTTGTTCTTGAATCCACCATGTGCACGTACTAGGCCGAAGAATAATTCTAGGTGGTCGTGACTAACCCGATGTGTTGGTAGATATTTTACTGCAGATTTGGAGTCCAGGAAATCATGGAGTTGAATGATGCTCTTGCAGCGTATGACAAAACCAAGGAACCCGGTCTTTCTGTTCGTCTGCAGTAGGAGTGATCCAGAGTGGCCTTTACGTAGATTATGTATGTAGGTTGATGCGATTTGCAACATTGCGCGAACTCTGTCAATGTTTTCGGGGCACAGTGGTTTTTTCCAGGACTTCTGGTGCATATTTACCGAGTTTAACACATCAAATAAATTGTTCATAATTCTAAGGAACCTCTCTGTTCCTTGAGAGTCCTGAAATCCTGGTACAGCAAGGTCGCGACACTCATGTATGGCATCTGCAACAGACATGCTCAAAAGTTCTGCAGCAAGACTCACTTTCATGGGCTGTCGCTTCCACTGAACATGTGCTGCTCGCAGTCTGTTAGCTGCATGAAGCCCTTCTTTGTGCTGCAGTGAGTGGAGTGCTTCGATGTGGCTCCAAGATATCTCACAGCCGTCTTCATCGACAAAAGATTTGAAGTGTGAAAATGCATTCCTCACTAATTTGAGCATATGGCAGGCATCAAGAAATACATTTACAGGCTCTGCAGTGTCTGGATGTGAGAAACTGATCCTTAAATTGTCAGGCTCGAGTGAACATCCAAGGCTTTGTAGCATTGATATGTTTGCCGCTGCGCCGTCACAGGTAAGGGATGCGACTGTGACCCCTGCGTTGTGCGCAAGAGATAACCCTTGAAGAACAAGATTGCTTCGCTGTTCTCCAGATATCCCATCCACAAGGAAGTACCCAATGTGCAGCTTCCATTGTTCATGTAGTGATACAAGCAGAATAACAAAAGCCTCCTTGGCTACGACACAGGAATCCTCCAAGCTTGGTCCTACAGTTGCGTAGCCATATGTGCGGCGCCCGTCCCATTCTATGTGCCTTCTGATGGCCATTTCATCAACCATAAGGCTACATATTGTCGGTGCTCCTGTTTTTTTGTTAATTGTTGCTTTCATCTGTAGTGCTGAAAGGGCTTCATTCGAAAATCCCGGCTCACCATCAACTGACGTGTACCACCTCTTAATGGTACGTGGATGGGGCAGACACGTATCAAAGGCCTGGCGTACATAGTCATACGCGCGTGGCGAGTAAAAATGCAGGGTTAGTGCAAACGCCCGCAGTTCAGGGCTATAAGTGTGAGGCAGGCTAGTCCCCTTTTGTTTAGCCGTCTGTCTCATCAGCAGGTCCTTGTTAGCCCCAGCCAGGTTCTCAAGACAGCCCACCTGTTCTTGGAGCAAAATATTCTTGGATGTAAGATCTGATATGACGTGCTGTAGTTTTGCAACCTTCCGCTTCATCCGCCGTTGTGTTTGTTGCAAGATTTTGATCTTCTTTTTACTAACGGTATGGAGGTTGGCAATGCGTACAACTTCTTTTTTGAGAAAGGCCTTTACTGGTGTGTCCTCAGCCGGTTTCTCCTATGATGGCATGTAGTCAGAAGCTTTATTAGTTGTTATGAAGTGCATAACTAGGAAAGTGACAGTCACAAGAAGTGTCATGCCATCCATCCCATGCGGAGATCAGGTATATATTTCGAGGCTACTTGCAACAAAACTGCACTATCTGTTAAAACCGATAAAAGCAGTGTGAAAGACTAAAAGACAGTACGACACAAGGATAAAAACGGACACACACAAGCACTTCTGTTGAAATAGCATGCTTGTCGGCCACAACTGTGGACCTAATTAACATTAAGATTGGTCAACAAAATGATGTCAGTCATGAAAGGGTTTCACTGCATTGATTATTAGTAGTTATGCACCTCACACTACTGATGGTGACTTGTCAGCTGTCAACAGGATTACAGTCATTAAGCTAATTTTTTCATAGCCTTGCAAACAGCTACACCTGCTTTATGTGTCTGCTCAGAAAGATGCGCTTTGTAACTTGTATGCCATTGTGTGTTGTAGCCCGCTATTTTGTGCCATATCGAGACCCTGAAGTTTTTGGGTTCTATTTTTTTCCCAAGTTCGGGGAGGTAAAAATTGGGCAGAAATAACTACGTCAGAAGTTTGTGCACATTCGGGAGGAAAAATTAGCATCAGACCGAATTCAAGGAGGAACCGGGCTTTTCATGGAACTACCTTTCGTTATATTGTTTATCTGCAGCTTTAGAAGTGTGCATTTTGTAGAGGATTAGTGCTACCCTGAAGTGACCAACTTAGGAACAGTGTCATGGGTAATAATCGGGTTTACCCCTAATCAGACTAGCCTAGATTTGTGGTGCAAATTTGTGGGGAAAAGGGCTAAACCCTATGCTTCAGGGTCTAACCATATCACATGCACCACCTAACACTGACAGAACTTTGCTGTGACACACTTACTGTGTAGGAAGAGCTAATTTTGCATTGCAGCTTTGCTGATGAGTGATGACTAAGAAATCAGACATGCAAATCACAGGATCTTCACAATGTGATCAAACTTGGTCATGTCCATCTTTATTGCCTTGAACTGATTACAATTCATCTGTGACAGGTACTTAGGTTAGTTATAATCAACAGCATGCATAACTCTACAATAAACTGGAGAATCCCTTAGACACAGCACAAAGTGTAGCACTAACGCAAAGCACTGCAGAAGTAACACCAGGAAGTGATCTTACCACAGAACCCCACCCCCAGTATGGGCCGTAATTAATTTATTTGAAGTGCGTTTTAAATAGTGTGACAGCAGGGCCAGGCGTCTACGGGGGTACAGGGGGGCTATTGCCCCCCAGAACTGGCCTGAAAGGGGGGCACAAATTGCCATTTGCGTGATCGAATTGTGGACAAGGGGCACAAATTTCGCTGCTTACCTCCCCCCCCCCCCCCCAGCACCGCAAGTAGACGCCGACCCTGCGGGAGAGATGAATGATTTGGGGACTCACACAACTGCACCCCACTGTTGTGCATAACAAAACCTGGAGGCTCGGCTGTACACAGGATAGACAACACACACCTCGTGTGCTGTTTTCTGCCTCTTATTCCCCCAGTCTCTGTGTGTCATTATGGTCCAGCTTACTGATTTCCTATCTGATACCTAAATGGCTCCCATCTGGCACTGTGTCCATTGCACAAAGCTTGTTAGTTGTAAACATGCAATCCTTAGCAGCTCAGAGTACTATCCTTACCACAGGGTCATGTCTGCTGGTACTTGGAGTCGAATGGGTGAAGCGGCACGTGGATGTCCCCTAAATATGCATCGAAACAAAAAAGGCGCAAAATGAGTAGCTACGAAAGAATGTGCAAGATGATATCTAGATCCATCTGAGACCCTGGGGCTGGGGACAAGGGAGTGAAGTACAATACAACTTCATTGAGGGTTTTCGACGAGTTTCCATCATCGTCACTTGATAACTATGCGCAAACATGCATTCTGACTGTCCTTTGCTGGCCCCCAGTCTCAAAGCCCTCATATGAATGGTACTGATATAAGATTTTGGAAGCATGCAATTAGCAAAAGCTTTTGAAATGCATACCATAGGGGACTCTGTAGACAACATTTCCCTTCTCTCTCGGGACTAGCTTCACCTTCATTGAAGAAGCTCTGAAAAGGCAGGACACAATAGTACATGCTCAAACCAATTCAGGTGGCTACATTATGGGCCAACCAGCAGTAATGTGAATACGAACTACATGAAGACAGTAAACCAGCAAACATCTTACTGGTGCTGTTGTGTCAGGCCATTCACTGGACACTGAAGTGCTACCGACGCCAAGTCCGGTGCTCACGTAGAAAAGAGGTGCGTGATACTCTGGGTCTTGTACATTGTGGTAAGCACAGTTAAAAATCCCAAAGTCATATATGCCTTGCATTTAAATGCATTATGTCCTGATAGTTGTCCAATGCTTGATAACTATGAGCAAATTGTATTTGCAAAGTTGTACAGCATTGTTCAACAAACTTAAGCATACTTACTCCACTGAGCTGTGGATCAAGGGGACAACATGATGGGCCCTGCTGCAAAATGGGCATGTGTGAATGAATTGTCTCATTTTATTAATATGAATTTCGAAGAAAATAAAAATTGGAGTACACTAATATCAAAATAACTAGAAAGTGATACTAACTGCAGTGGGGTCCACAAGTGCCCCCATAGTTCCACACGCCTGTAATATGACACGGTCATGTTCATATGATACCACAATGAATGTTTTTTAGCATATGCTCACATCAGCTGAGAGATCTTGTCCTCCCGTCCCTATGATGCTTGATAGGCCCACCATCTGCAGATTTCACAGCGTCGTGAGTCAAGCTAAAATTGAACACACCCTGCAGCTGTTTACCTGCTGAATGTCAACAGGGGAATCCGTGACACCTACAGCAGGAGAAATATGTTCACTTGAAGCTCTGCTGGACGGGACTACCTCCTGATGATTTGACAAACGTACATGGTTAGCTGCACAAAAACTGAACACACACTAGAGCTCCCAGGTGATAATGCAAAAGCTGGATATTTACCTGCTGGATGTGAAGCAACAGATGTGCGACTACAACAGGAGCAATAGGCGCACCCAGAGTTCCACATACCTGTATAATGACAGGGTCAAGCTCATCACACCACAAATGCTATCAACACCATGCTTACATCAGTTGGGAGTTGCTGCTCTACCAGCCCTGGAATGCCCGGCAGCCCCACCACCTGCCAAATTGAACAACACTGTAACAACCGACATCAAATAGAATACGTGCACTATGGCTGTTTACCTGTGAAAATGAGAGCTGTTGCCCTCCCAGTCCAGGGACGCTTGGCAGCACCACCACCTGCCAATTTCACAACGATGTCACAACCGACGTCAAGCAGAACACGCATCATAGCTGCCTACCTGCGGATTTACCTGCTGAGCTCGGACCGAGGGGTGTGTGACCGGAACAGCACCTTCTCTCAAGCGGACTCTTGACAGCGATGTCCTGTCGAAGTCCACGTTTCGAAAATGTGCCGAACAGACAGCGCTGTTCTTTGTTGGCGTCCAGTCCTGCCTCCCGATCGCGTTGACCCATTGCAATCGCAGACAGGGTTCTCGAGGAAAGCTAAATGGTACCGTCGAACGAACACGATACAGAAACGGAAACTGCATGTAAGCGGTGATGGAACACGCACGTAGTGAGAGTACTTACTGGTGGTAAGTTACGCCAGACTCCTTGCTGGCGCGTGTTGAACGATTATTACAGCCAATATAGCAGCACACAACCATCGTCACAGCTAAAAGATTGCCACTCACACATGAAAACAGAAACTGCGGAAACGCATCCGTCCGTAGGGGAAGCGAAGCAGATGACAAAGCGCGATAAAAAAATCAAGGCATGCGATTGGACGATCGAGACCAGGACAAGATGGCGGTT
This sequence comes from Ornithodoros turicata, assembly GCF_037126465.1. Classification (NCBI taxonomy): domain Eukaryota; kingdom Metazoa; phylum Arthropoda; class Arachnida; order Ixodida; family Argasidae; genus Ornithodoros; species Ornithodoros turicata. The sequence goes on from NC_088201.1 coordinate 79,113,526, forward strand.
TTGCCAGAAGTGACCGCTTGGGGGAGGCTTCAAAAATGGCGGGTTTTTGTCACCCCTGTGCACACAAACGCCTTTCACCTAGGATTGCGTTCCTAGGTGTGTGCACTAAAAGGCTTAGCCGCTGCGTACGCCTTCGGAATGTGCGAAATGTAAACAATGACACAGTTGCCAACACGTTTTGTGTTTCCTAAGCCGGTGCTGCCGTTAATTCAAAACGAAGCGCTATGGGACGCCTCCGGCAGCAGAGCAGTGGCAGCAAAGCTGCTCTGCTGCCATGTTGCAGTGTTGCTGCTGCTGCACCGCTGCTGCTTTGCTGCTGCTGCTCGCATAAAGCTATGGGACCGGGCCCTAACAGCGTAGCACCGTCGCATGTTCGACAACTTCGCCGTCGCATATCACGTATCATATCGCTCCAGCCCTATAAAAGGCAAGGTCAGAACAAGGAAGTGCACTTTCCAAACGACGCCGTTCCAAAAAAAAAATATTTACATGCTTTGTTTCCGGCTTAGCAATAACATAACAGCTGTTCGCTTCTGTACGACGCACAGAGGACGTAACGAAAGAAGCCAAGTGGCCAAGGCAAGAGTTCATGCCAAGCCAAAGACAGATAAACCGAGAGCAGTGACGTCGGTGCGCCAGTGCGCAGGGTTTGCCGACGGTCTGACGGGCGGGCTTGAGAACTACAAAAAATGTTTTCTAACAAACTACGAACAGTTGGGCCAAGATATTTCGCACACATATTCAGTCTTCGCTAAGGAACACAGCGCGAGTATCGCCCAGTTCTGCAGCACTTCAAAATCGGCACATCTGACCTTTAAGTGGTTAGGTGTAAAAATGATGAGAGCTACAGTGTGTAGCGAATAATGTTCACGTTTACCCGTTCCACTCTATAGTATTATTGCAGAATATATGGGTGCACGGAAATAGAAGCAAAAAGAAGTGAATTTCCTTCTGTATCATAATTGCTGCGCAAAAGCACTGCACCATTTTCTCTTGGGTGTATAGCGAACACGCCTTCGTACACGTATATGTCTGTACCGCGTTTTGACGATGGTTGGGTAATTATTAACCTGAGGAATAATATGAATTTATGTGGCTGTGAATTGACTTTGGGTTTACACTCGATGTGGCTATGTGGCTACGAGAAATGTGACAGTGCGCGTGCTCGTTTGTGAAGCTGGGGCCCCACTTGACAAGTAAGTTCTTTGTGTGTGCCTTTTGGGTGACACGAGCGAATATTTTACGTACTATTGCGTGAAATATTGGGTAAAGAAAATCAGGGTAATCACGTTTGCATTGCTATCTGTAGGATAGGCCGAGCGTTTTTAATGGAATTGCCTTGCGAACCTGGTGAAGTCTTTGTTTTGTGCAGGCTATTTTATGACTGTCCTGTTGCGGTGCATTTCATATGCTTTCCTGAAGCAGTGTGCTTTGTTCTTATCATGTGGTTCAAGCCTTTGGCTCCTATTCTATCAGTAGAAGTGAATAGGAGTGTTTTGTTTGTACGTTAGTATGTGTCTGTCACACTCGTATCTGTGTTCAAGCTTCGTTTTCTTTGCAAAAGTTCAGACTTCATGGTATTAAGTTGTCCGAGTAGAAGTGACTTTACCTGCTCACTTAAGATAAATTGTGTGTTCTTTTTCTGTGCTTTCTTCAGGCATAGACAATGCAATAGAGTATTTAGCATTATGCAATAATTATCTGATAGCAGAAATGGGTGTCTTTGTCACAGTTTATTAGCGTGTGTCTCGTTATTTTATTTTTTTTCTCTTATAGCTATGCAAGCAAAAAGTGTAAGCTGTTTGAGAAGAAGTGACTTTCCCTTCTTGCTTACGGGATGTGTACCTTGGTTCTGTGGTTGCTTTACGCAGGGATAACGCAACTGTGCATGTAGCATTATGCAAGAATTATCAGATAGCAGAAATGGGTGTCGATCTTTGTCTCAGTTTATTAGCGTGTGCCTCGTTATTTTTTTTTTCTGTTATAGCTATGCGAGCAAAAGTGCGCGTAATTTTTCTCTGCTCTTATGCAGAGGAAAGCCGTTTAAATAGTGTTCTATCAGTGGAAGTGGGTTGTTTGTTAGATTTCCTTGGGTGCTCGATATGTTGATGGAGTAAGCTGTTTGCAGTTATGGGTATTTGAGCAAAAAACGCTGGTACCTGAACACGGATTAGAAATTCCTATATTTCTCTGCTCCCTCAGAAAATTTGTGCGTCGTTTTCCAAGCAGACCGCGTTTAGTTTACGCGAGATAGAAAAATATACTTGTGTATGCTCTATGATTTACTGCCGCAGGCTTAGGTTTTTTCCCCGATGGACATTGTTTCGCATTCGATGTCGCATGTCTAGACTTGTTCAGTAGTGTCTTTCTTGCTGCATTTTTTACCCTTTGCTAATATCTTGTTGTTGTCGTCTTGTGTTAGCCATTGAGCTTCGTAGCGATGCGTGGTAAAGCTGTGATTATTCCTGAGCGCTCCGTGTAAAGTAGCACAGAAGTCATTTTTAACACCCAGTTTTGTTCCTATAAAACTGTTCAGTATGCCAGTAAGATGCACCATGCGAAGTAATTTCCACCACAGAGTCATAATTATCGCAGAAATTGAATTTAAAATACTCCGCAAAAAGCGACCGTGCGCCACGGTGGTGAAGAGCAGTACCAGCCTGTGATCTGCCTGGAACCTCGCGCTGACGCTATACGGAGAACGCTCGCTGATTGGCCTAGAGAAATGTTGTCTGCTACTCCGCTGTCGTCTGTTACTCGGCTGTCCGGGGTTCTGATAAAGCCTTTCTCCTTGCTCGGTAATGCTTCGGCCGCTCCTTCTACCCCCAATTCTCCGGGAGAACTGGCAAAACAGGTTTACGGCGGCAAAGGGACAAGGCGCTGACCCCCACTGACCGGCGAAACAGAACGAGTTCTCCTTATACCGTCATCGGTGACGTGGCATCATACCTCCTCATCCTCGTTATAGCTGGAGTGGCGAGTTAAAGGGACCGAAAAGTGAAAAATAACCCCCATATTTTTGCCCACTGTCGTGCACAACATCATTGTTTGATAAGACACAGAAAGCATTACTTCTCAATTCGGCATATTTTTTACGTATAAAGATTTTGAACATTGCCGGAACATGGATGGTGCTGCCAACAAACGGCGAAAAAGAGAAACTTGGGTTTCGGCGGTTTCCGGTCCAGGGCTCCCAGGGATTGGTCAATCCTTACCACGTGAGAGCTAATTTTATAGAGAACAAAGTTGACGCACAGGATCTTACAGCTAAACGACATTTTAAAAATGATGCTCACTTCCATAGTTTCTACGTTAATAAAGCATTCAGCTACTTCGCCGCTACGATCAACCGCGCCATCTGCAAGGCCGTCTGTGTTATCGCGTTTATTGTTTACGTCGTGGGTGGGCATGTTGGTCTCGCGAAATAGTAAGTGGAAGTGGATGACATGTTCGTGGCTGCTGTGTCACGTATTCAGGATACCTACATCTGCGTGGTGTAGTCTTGGTGTTCGGGGATGCTAAAATCATGTTCGTTCGTTCATCTTCGTTTTCTGCCACAAGAGGAGTGAGCGCGAGAACGAATGTGGTTCGAAACACTCGGCTATTAGACACAGCAGTCGTGTCGTGTGTGCTGAGCTTATTTTGCTGCCGATGACTACGAAGAAGATGCCGTAGACGGCGAATTGCGAAGGCGTCCGAAGCAAACTGCCGTTCAGTAACCAGTGATTTTGCTTCACCGAAGTGACGAGTTCAACACAACTGGTAGGTATCTACAGACGTCACACATGTATAAATTATAATATAACGATGACGCATTCCATTTAACTTATGTCATCCTACTTGTCCCGTACTCAATATTGTCAACATCAACAAATTTAATTTGAGGGGCCTTCCAGTGTTGAAGTGGCGCCAGACTACTACGTATTGCGTGATCCAGGCACTAAAGTTGACATGACAGAAATAGCTGAAAGCAGGTATGCAAAGTCCAGATATGGAAGCAGTAGATTTGTTAGGTGTTGCAGACTTTGTGACATTTATGGAGTCTTTGGACAGGTGCAGAACATTAGTACGATGTCAACAGTAGGAGAAGAAACCGATGAGAACTGCTAGCTTGTTTGAATGGTAGAATAATACTTCCTGTGTGAAGAAGTGTAGTTATATGACTAAGGAACGCGAATTAATTTTCTAGAGATGCATCCTCTACACTTGAATGACCATTGAAACAGTGAAAGTTCATTGTCTTTTAAGCCCCACTACTGGAACTGTTCAGTGTGTGTCACTGCTGTAGTGAGCCATGCAAGGTTACCACATCATATTGGTCCTAAATTTGTAGGATCTGCTGTGTAGTCACTGTTGGATCTGCAGCATTATTGTCCCTGTAATCTTTTCACCAACAGAGAATACAAAAGTGCGCAAATGGTAAAATATAACTAGCTTGCTAAATTCAAAAGGGAAAGACGAAACTGTTTATACTTCTCTTGTTTATTTTGTTGCAGGTTTTACAACTCTATCAAGTACATCAAAACATCAGAGGGCAGGAAGTCCTACTCTGTTTCCTAAATTCCTGGACAATAAAAAGAGAGATATAGTTTGAGTTGTGACAAAATGTTGCTCCTTCTCTTATATTATATTTCAATTAAATGTTACGATGCATTTGTAGTGTACACTGAAGCCAGTTTCAATTTGCAGGGCTGTCAAAAGTACTTTACAAAGGGTACATCGCAATTACAGTAACAGGGAGCCTATGCTATAAATTATCTAGCCATTTTGGAGTACTATGCACACCAATAGTGCATGGTTAACTTTGAACCAAGATCAAGGGTTAATAATACTTGAAGTCAGCCCTCAAGTCCTCCTTTACAAATCTTAGTTGGTGACGTGATAATGAATCAGTTACTCCGTTTACCAAAACATAGTTAATTAAGTGTTAAATCCCAATCTTGGTTCAAATATTAATTGACATTTGGAAATGTAGTCACTAAGAAGTATACTATAAGGTTATGAACACAGTTCAGCTGAATGACACTGATGAAAATTATCTTACTTATTCCTCACATATACAATTGAGACATGAGTATAACCTAGAAATACCTCTATGCCCACAGGTTACTTAACCCTCCAGGAACAAACTAGTAATTATAATATGCTGTGACAGCAAAGAAAAAGCAATGAGAAAAGTCAGCGCACTGATGGGAAAGCATCCCTAATAGCATCCATGACGCAGATCGAGATCCAGTGGAGTACTTTCTATTGTATTTTCTCGGAGCACCACATATCCATCTTGTGAATGGCCGACAGGTGGTATAACGGAATTTCCTGCAGAAATAAGGGTTTTCCGTCCAGTTTGCCGTTCAAGTAGCGCGTAAAGACCACACGGCGCTGCCGTGTATGTTGCCATGCTCTTCGGTTTCTCTGATGTATGTAAATGACACTTGCTTGACACACTTCGGTGCCAAGGCACAGTATTTCGAAATATACGGTAGTTCTGATGCAATTGTCTGTCTGCTTTTCACACGCATTCTCTACCTCTCGGCAGCAAAAACCGTAGTATCCAACCGTAGTATCCGTCGGTTTGCATTTCACACGTGAACGACGAAAAAACAGCGCTTGTTGCGGCTTACACAAGTGCTTCTCCCTGATACATGGAAATTTCACAAAGCAGTCCATGTTCACGGCACGGTGAGCTACTGCTGAGGACGAATGTGACTCCGATTAATCTCTGGACGTGGAATCTTCTGCTGCGAAGAACACACTTTCCAGCACGCTAACGCACGAACCACAGTTCTGTGTGAGCGACAGTTCTCGAATGCGGAATTCCAGCGCACTCATGTTCAAAAGGCCCGATGTTCTCGACGTAGAAATTGGTCATAAATGCCCACTGCCATTTTAGTTTTCGCCGGATTAGTGCCCGGAAGTGCGCGTATTACATGCGCCCTCGACAGATGGCGCGGGGTCATGCAATTGTTGACAGACTGCCCAGTTTCCTACTAGGTCCCTGGACATGCAATTATGGAAAATTCGATTACAGAAAAACTAAAGCGATTTCAGCGGAGTTCTTTGATATTTGAACTTTTGAAGGTTCAAGCTCTTCGCTGAACATAAAGTTTCGATAGGTTTATATTCACTTTTCGGTCCCTTTAAGGGTAGAACGCGCGGAGCTACTTTTATGTGAGCTTTTTCTGGGAAACAAATTGCACACTTCAAAACCTTTCGTGCTATTCGGTATAATGACACGCACACTTTCATCAGATGTCTTAATCTGAATTTTTTTTGGATGGCCCTCTGTACTCCTTTAAGCCTTTTCCGCGTCGTGTGTTGTATGCGCTGTCCTATGTGTGTGTGTGTGCGCGCGTGCGAGTGTATGTAATTGCTTAGCAGTTGCTTGCCATTTTCACCTCTAAACATTCAGCGTATATCGCATTATGCTGTCCGAGTAGAAGTTAATATCCCTGTTCGTTTTGTGTATACCTTTGTCCTGTGTTTTCTTTATGCAGGGACAATGCAGCTGTGTGTATCGCATTATGCAATAATTTTCTGATAGCAGAAGTGAGTGCTTTTATCTCAGTTTATTAGCGTGTGCCTCGTTATTTTATTTTTTTCTCTTGTAGCTACACGAGCAAAAGTGGTTGTAATTTTTCGCTGGTCTTTTCTTATTTTTACTACCTTTATGCAGAAGAAAGCCTCCTGGTAAAAGCTGAAGAGTGTTCTTTTCGTGGAAGTGGGGTTGTTTGTTTGATTTTGTTGGGTGCTCGATATGTTGATGAAGTCAGCTGTTTGCAGTTATAGGTATTTGTGCAGAAATGCTTGCATCTGAGCGCAGGCCACCCTCAGTGTAAATTAATCATTTTGGATGTGAGTCTGCTTCACTGCATCACAAGGCTGAAATGGGAAGAGAGAAAAAAATTGGAGCGCTTGATTAGTAGTGATCCAAGTAACAGGGCAATTATAGTTTCCACAGAAAGTAGAATTTTAAGGCTCCGAAATTATAGTTGAGCGTAGTTTTTGTGATCGTCTTTCTAAACTGCTTCTACACTTTCTAATTATTCAGTTATCTTCCTGGCTCTCGGACGAGACGGTAGCCATTGATGGAGTTACGTGTTAGGACATTTCATTCTTTTGCGAGTCTCATTTAGTGAGACTTTGGAATTGAAATGCTTAATTCCTACGATCAGCTTTCATGCATGGTGCTTTTCTGCAAATAGTTTTTCTGCTTCGTATGCAATCGTTATAGAAGAATAAAGGAAACAATCTTGGGATAGTGATTCAATAAGTAACAGGTCCCCTGTCTACAGCGTACGCTCCCTTGAACCGTGCAGGTGCGTACCTGGGTGATGACGTCATGCCGCGGCTCTATTGAAACAGGTGGACCTTGTCCAGTTGAGCATTTGTGAGAAAAAACAGTGTAACCCCGAGACAATAGGCTGGCGTCACGACCAATGAGCAAGGTCTGCATAGGGCGCAAGGATTCACTTCTCTCTTGGACACTGACGGGTGTGGACGCGTTAATTCTGTACCTAGCAATTGTGTTGACTGTTAGTGGAAAAGCATAGCCTCGGGTGGGATACAGTTTGACTCTGATGGGGTACGGTTGTGTGGTTCGTCACTGGTGTATGGTGTGCGACGATTCTGTTGGATTTCATGTCGAGGGGATTTACAATGAGGGAATGTGGTGCACGTGTCCGATGATGATGAGTGTCTTTTTCACTCTGTTCAAATGCTTTTCTGTGTTTGCTTTCCTCTGTTGCCCGGCAGTCGTGTGATTTTTCCTAGTTTAACAGTGCTCCTGACATGTCCTGACCTACATGCGTTCCTTTGTTGACGCTCTGTATTTTTTTCTTTTATGAACACGAAAGGTTCATGTTGATTTTTCTTGTCTTGACAATGACGCTAGTGCTGCACCCTTGATTTAAATGGGAATAATGCCAGAACGATTCGGAATAATTTTGCGATTAAATTAGTTCAGAAAGTAACCACAAGAGGGACAGATGCATGACTTTATAGAGGAGAAAAAAGCATTACGATTCAGTTCCGTGCCTGGCTGTCGGATGGAGTAGACGCATCATTCTGCGCTCTTTGTTACCCATACTCTGTGTTGATTTGTTGAGTACCTAGTCCTCTTATTAGCCATTGATGGAGTTACGTGTTGGGATATTTTGTTCTTTTGCAAGCCTCATTTAGTAAGACTTTGGAATTCCTACGATCAGCTTTCATGCACGGTGCTTTTTTGCAATAGTTTTTCTGCTTCCTATGCAATCGTTATAGAAGAATAAAGGAAATAATCTTGGGATAGTGATTCAACAAATAATAGGTCTCCAGTCTACAGCGAACGTGCCCTTGAATCATGCAGCTGCATGCTTAGGTGATGACGTCATGCCACGGCTTTATTGCAGATTGACCTCGTCCAGTTGTGTTAACCGTGTGAAAAAAAAAGCGCTGTAGCCTTGGGACAGGGATGACGTCACGACCAATGAGCAAGGCAAGAAGAGGGCACAGGAATACACTTCTCTTACTCTCTCGCAGGCACGGTCCTGTTACTTCTCACTGGTGGTCGCCGCAGGTGGCGCTATGAGCGCGCAGAGGGCGCTAGGAGCGTGCGCGCAAGCGTACAGCCGCGGAGATGCGCCTGCATCAGTCGGCCGCTGGCTCTCGTAGGAAGAGGTACGGTCGGTCGCTCCGTCGTCGCCGCTCTGCGTCAGTTGATCCCTGGCTGTCGTCGGGATCGGACGCACCGTCGCCGCGGCGGGAAAGGTGAGTGATTTGCCGTGCCCGATGCTTGCGCGTTGCTTTACCGCGCTCGTGTTAAGCCTTTTCTGGTATGTTCGCCGTATCGAATATTCCCTGTATGCGCATGCTTAGACTTGTTTAGCAGTAACCGTTGCGGCTTTTTGTTCGTGTTGTCGCATGTTTAGCGTTGTGTGACTAGTATTTTTGTGGTTGTTGTCTCATGTTACCCGTTGAATTCTGCATGTAATGACGCTGTGGTTAGGGCCTAGTCGATTGCCTTAAGCCTTTTCCCCCGATGTGTAGTCCTGTAGTGTTTTCTCCGTGCTGTTTAGCAGTAGCAGCTAGGCCTTTTCCCCGCGCTCTGGCATGCTTAGACTTGTTCAGCAGTGTTGCCATTTTTACCTGCCACTAGTAGTTTGTTATTCTCTCTCTCTCTCTCTCTCTCTTACACGCATATCGACATGACGGTGGCGCCATCTGGTCTGATGTCTTGCAATTTGCTTGCCACCTGCCTCTGCAACCTCCGTGTCTTTCATGTCGTTTCAACCGTCGTGATTTTCAAATAAATTATTTCTCTCTGTCTGCTCCCTTTCTGTTGCTATTTCTTCTCTACAACCCGAGTTTTACATAGAAAATCCACGACAAGTATTGCATTGAGACAGGTTATGCAAGTAATTTTAAGTAATATGTGTAATACTTGCCGTGGACTTTTCTGTGCAAAACTTGGGTTGTATAATTACTACTGCTTGAGAGCTTGCATTTTGCCTTGCAGTCAGGGCACTCAAAAAACGAGACCTTAACTGAAAGTTCTCCAACATAATGATAGCAAGAGGTGCAATAGTAATGACAACTGTCATCACCACCTGCTTTACTGCGGATAATTTTATCAATGTGGTACTGAGTTTCTGGAAGAACAGGGTTGTGAAATATACTGTTCCCTAATTTGATCAAATTTGCTAGCCTAGTAAATGTCAGGTTCTTCTTACAGGCAAACATTAGCACCATGAATAGTATGTCTCCACTGGATACAACAACACGTTCACTAATCACACCATCAAAAAGTCCTGGGAATGAATTTGTGACAGCAGCGCCCGGTGAGTGGGCGACCCTCTCTTGTGTGGGTGTGCTGTTTTCTTGGTGCTCCTGAAAAACTGCATAAAATTGAACCTACTACAGCCACAGGGAACCACAGGCTACAGAATTGGATATTATTATTTTTTGGCTCACCATATACAAGTCAAGGAAGGTATGGTTGCCACTTCTGGTTGCTCTTCAGATGCATGGCGATTGCCCTCAACACTTTCAGTGTTGTCTTCATCGACACTGTAATAGGTTTATGGTGCAACACAAGCCGTGCGCTTTGAATTTTACTCCTGCATCAAAAATAAGAGCTCGCCAGGAGACACAAGCAGGTGTGTTCAGTTGGCATTTAAAAGTTTAGTGCATTATCTGGTCGTTACCATGTACAGGTGCACTGGTGGATTACTTTCTTCAATAAATCTTGTTGGAGACAGGTCATCGACAGTAGTCTCGTCAATGTCGTTTTGATCCTGAGAAAACGAAGAACAGTAATGTATGAGATGATAAGTATGTAGAAGTATTTGTAATGAAGACACTCTGAGCAAATACATACCAGGATAGGCTCAGAATCCTTCAAAGGAGAGGTGCTGATGTCCTGTACTTCGTGTTTGACGTTTGACTCCTCTAAGAAAAATACAAAACTCGAATGAGACAATGGAAGGTTCACTATTTTTATTCTGTGAAAATTCCACTTCAAATTTGATCAATTGTTTTCCTGTGCGTGTAAGCTCCCAAATGTGCACGCAGCACCACTCACGCTACACCCCGCTCGCTTCTTCCTGTTGTTTTCTGTGCTTCGTAGACTTCGGAACAGAGACTTGGGTGTTCAGGAAGAGGTATTGCCTGTACTGTCCTCGTTTCCTCTTTCTTGAAGGTGACGATGAAACAGCAGCGTCGGCGATTTCTTCCATTTCTTTCGACTACATGCGATAGTGCGCATGGACGAATCACGCGGATATCCGCGCACTTTTACTTGAACCTTCGAACTTTAGCGTGCAGAATTACACAAGCTCGCGAAACGACAAAAGGAGTACGATCAAACTCACGAAAAGTTGAAAATGGATTCGCATGTGATGAGCGACAGCAGCGACGACGCGACAACGAATTCGCAGTAGTATAGCAAAACTTGTAATAATGGCAACCAAAATATTAATAATCTTCATATTTTATGTTCGAACTAACCTAGTAATATTAAAAAAAAGAGACAATTCGTAACACAAGCCTATCCACAGAAGCCACAGCCACATCGCACGATTACGATAGACGAAGTTCAGCAGCCCCATCGCCATCACTACCTAGCCACCATCATGTTAGGACGACAGCCCGTCCAGCCTGCGGCCCACGTGTTATTTTGTCGACTCGTGTTGTTTACATTCGTATAATTAACTTATCTGTTCTCTATGGCGTGTGCGGATACACAACCTACGCACGCATATGTTCGTTACAAAGAGGATCGTGTGTTTGCCGTTGTGCCAATAACTGATATTAAGGCATTTAACCCGAGACACCACAAAGACTTTTGCGAACGTGCGACACATATGGTAAAATGGAGAGGTGACGACAGCGACACAGAAACGTACTACAAAGTGAGGATTCTGCTGCTAGGACGTAAGTACACATAATTATATGAACTTATAGGTTGTGTATAACACGTGCGTGATGGTAATACAAGTGTTGCACATTGTGATACCAATTAAATGAGATTCATTTCAGTCTCCGAGGCTGATGTTCAAGCCAAGGCCAAGAATAGGAGGTTCTGGATACCAAAAATACTATACGGATTACGGATACGGATACGGAAATTGATAGGGATTCATCAGATAGTGGTGTTTGCGATAGAGAGGAACTGCCGAAAAAGGTATTGTATAGCTTTGCCTATATGAATGTAATTGTGTGCTTTGAGCTCTTGGTGGCTCTAATTTAGGCAAGAAAGAGAAAACAAGCAGCTTCCGCTACATCTGCAAACCTCCCAGGTAGAGTAGCCTAGAAGACCGAGTAGGGCGAACTGGCAGCTTTTCGTGAAGCCGCTGCATGTAGACGCCGGGCGGTGGCGCTGCCATAGCTTTCCCTTGAAGGTTCTGCGTTGCCGTCTGCTGCGCTGTCGCTCTGTTTCTGCAATATTTCGCGTGCTTGTGCTGTTGGGACTGTTGTATTGACATTTTTTTTGCTTTCGAATGGTGCTGTATTATCGCCCTGAATCAGTGAAAAGTACAAGGAACTAGCACAGTTACGGGACACAGGTCGGAAGCGTGGGTCTCCGTAACACCGCGGACGTAGAAAAACTACAACTTCGTATGAAAATTTATGGTCGCCAGACGGAAAAGATCCGTTGTTGAGAATCCAATATTGAATATATTTTATTATAATATTTTAATCATTACCAGACCTCCTGTGCTCTTCTAAGGTTTGGGCTTTTGATTAGACAGGCAACGTACGCCGGAGGCGCTATGTGCAGCGACTGAGCTTAACGTACCTCGCAGTAGCGCTCTTAGCTCCCCTAGATTTGTTCAGTGCCTTAGTGTAAAAATGCAGTCGCGTTACAATGTAGAACGCCACAATCTCTGCTGCATGTGGTTGCACAACAGATTTCTGCAGCCGTTCAGTCATAGTCAGTCTTCCGTCACAGTGAGAAAATTCGCAGCTCGTCATTGCACCCTTGCATAGGCATTCAGCGTCAGCTTCCTTCAGGACCCGCTCTGCCTGCGAGACTGTGAGCACAGTCCTTTCGTCAAGACACTTTATCAAATAGTAGCAGTGTGCATCGAATCCCTTGTCATCGTTTGCGCAGAAGGACACAACATTGGGATGCGCGATCTCGTGCAGGTGCTTGCTTGCTTCTGATGTCACATAAATAACCCCATCATGCAAGTCCGCAATGCTGAGCTTCGACCAGTGCTCTGGTACCCTCAGTTGCCCTGCTAGCTCCAAAGTCAATTTAGAGTCTTCATTTGTGCTGTCATCGTCCTGGCCCATGTGCGACGTCCCAGCCTCCGCCTCCTCAAGATCTCGCCTGGATCTTCTGGCGCACTCGATTGCAGTGTTTCTTTTTCTTTCGGGACCCGGACGTGGCGTTTTCTTCGAGTAGTGCTCGCGAAAATCTGGAAGAGGGGTGGGGACAGCACCAGGAGTCAATGCGGCCTTGCCGCGAGGAACTCTCACTCAGTGGCGTCGTTAGCGTACGCGTCACCCGGTGCGGGAGCTCTTTGCGTCACCCCACTCCCCACCCCACCCCATGCCCCCATTAACGGATACCTTTCCGTACCAGCCGATTCACGATAAATAAATATATTACACCACACTTTGAAGAAAAAAATTGTGCCTCGCAGAAGGCTCCTCATGTTGTTTTTGGCGTCATCTTGCCACAGAGAACGGGAGGAAGCGGTAGTATTGGTGCGGCCCGTCACCCCTTACGTCGCTTCACCCCGTGCGGACCGCACCCCCCGCACCCCCCTAGTGACGCCACTGCTCTCACTTCTTGCCCGTTCACGAAGTGGACGTAATCGCGCAGTATAGACCTCGGCTCGAACTGTCGCTCACATACCGCTGATGTATCTATCAGCGGCTTGTCCAGCCGCTTTAAGTTCCTCTCCCATTTTTTTTCTGAGGTTCTCCTCTTTTGGGACAGAGAACAGCGAGAACTTTTGTTCGTGATCCGTGCGGGCGTAGCCGGTGCTGCATCCGGGCGCAAAGCAAAACGTCCGTGTTTTATTTTTCCGCTCTGCCATTTATTCTGGCATGTGGCACAATGTACTCACTCTCGTTCATAAAAGGAACGAATTGGCGTTCAAAGTCAGAAATGTAACAGCCGTCACAGAGCAAGCGCGCAAAACACCGCGAGATCAGAGCAACGGAGTAGCAGACAACAGCCAAAATCTTCAAGGGAAAGCTACCGCAGCGTCGCCGCTCGGCGTCTACATGCAGTGGCTTCACGCGCTCTATTGGAAAAACCGGCCGTTCGCCCTACTCGGTCTTCTACCTTACTCTACTCTTAGGCAGCGTTCACACGGGGCAACTTTTTCCAGCAACTATGAGCAACTTTGGAGTTGCTGTCAGCCGGCAACCTCCAGAACTCGAGTTGCTCAGAGTTGCTGCGAATCGCTCCCAGACCGAAAAGTTGAGAAGTTGCTCGTGCACTGGCCAATCAGAAATGGGAGCATTCCCACGTGCGGTGTGCGGTGGCAGATTTTTCGCTAAAAGGTGTCCACTGAAGCTCCCGAAAGAGTACGCATTTTAATGTCGACGGTGCCCTGCTTTAGAAGTTACATTTTTTCACGAAACTCATTTGAATTTTTATTTAAATAATGAGCGCCTCCCACTCATTCATACGACGCGCACCTTGTAGGCGGTATCGGACAGATACTTGTAAAAAGAAAGTTCTTCGATTGGTGCACCCGTTCGCGAATTATTCAGCACGGGGATTTAACTGGAACGCCCTGTATATAGCGTGATGGCAGTGACTAATGTTTTTTAATTGCTTCTTTTTTCGTTTTCGTGTCCTTCGCAGGTCCACCATTCGATACACACGATATACTGGTGTTTTTGTAGAACATCACGCCGTCATGTTCCCTACACTTTCGCTTATTTTAGGGATGCTTATTTAGGGATGCTTTTAGGGATTTTAGGGATGCTTCCCTAACTATACATTAGCTGAACCGTTATGAACCCGTATGAACGGGTTCGAACCGTTGTTCTTTGCGCTCCGGAGTTGGACCGGAACGGAACCGACACTTCTGAACCTGAACCCGAACCGAACCCGTATTTTTTTCGGTTCGACGCCCTGTTCTCAATAGCTCTGTAAACTTGTTAACCTGATTAAGTGTGATGATAATGTTTACTATGTATACAGAATTCATATGCAAATAACTTTCTGCTAGTTGAGTGTGTGCACGTGTTTGTGTGTGTGTTCTGATCTAACTCATCTTGTCTTTGTGCTGCAGTTACAATATGAACTATTACCAGCTTCCCTACTGCTCATCTCACTGGTGAACTTAAGCTGCTCCTAGCTTGCTCCAAGATGTCATTATCTTTCCTTGTGCCTTTTCAGGAAAGCATTTTCCAAGAGACCCTACAAAGCCCCGCAAAGTGCCCCTCACACGAGAGAAGTTACAGGTGGTGAGATGTACCACACTGCTTATCTTCCTCTTAACATTTTTAGGGACACGAATTTTTCAAGGGGCACATTGAAAGACAAAATGCTTTCTCTTTCAGACTGCTACAAAGAAAGGCTCATAAAAAGTGGCATGCCACAGCACCTGCTTCCCTCAGCACGTATATGCAATTACACTTGTTTCTGAACAAAATACTTCAGTTTGGTTGGCTTTTGTATGTTCTGTTTCCACAGGAAAGGACCCGACGACCATTGAAGACAAGCTTATTCACTTGACTAATAAGTTGATCTTTACGTACATTACCAGTTTTGCACTACATTTTTCATGGACACTGGTTAGCGGTTTTTAACCTAATTGGCCATGGAGCCAGAACAAGGCCTGTTCCAGTTACGGACCCAATTAGAACCCCAATTGGAACTTTAGTTAGATATCCAATTAGAGTACCAATGGGAGACCATTTGGAGCTTCAATTTGGTAACCAATTGGAATTCTGATTAGGGTCCAATTGGAAATCTCATTAGGGCCCAATTAGAATTCCAATAGGATGCAATTGCATTTTGTCCGATTGGAAGTCCCAAATGCTGGTTGGTATGACAGAATTGAAGTAATTGGAAATTGTACAAGTGTACACAACTAGAATTCTGGACTGGGTTTCGATGGCTTTCTTGATTCGAGCATGCCTCTCTTACTCTGCAGGGGCTCATTTATATTTTTAGTTAACTCTGCTCTTTATAAATAAGGAACTGTCTTTCGCGTTTAGCCCTTCAACCTTTCGTCAGGCTCACCACCGAAGTCTTCCGCGACGATCCGGTGCTTATGAACGAGATGCTAAGGTAGAAGGAGGGAAGGCTATGCGCAAAGGTTACTTAAAGGGATGTTTTTGTAAAAAGGTTGTTTCGTAGGGGTTCTCAACTTACGTTATGCGTCATCGCGCCTGCATGATTTCGAGAAACCTACCACACAGCGGTAAGCGTGACGCTGGAGAAGTGGTGCATGCGAGATGAATGCTGTACACGTAGCGAATTACCAAATTTTATTTAGTTATTGTTATTTTATGTTGTTATTTATGTTGGCGTTATTGTTTGTTGGCTGATACAAACTCTGAGCTGTTGGATGTGTGCTTCATCATTAGCGTCAGCCGCGTTGTGGGGCGGTATGATGAGAGGCTGTTCCAAGTTCCACAGCTAAATCGGCAGTCTAGTGGCGGCACAGTCAATAACACACGCAGGGACCTGTAGTCAACAAACTTGGACTAACCTAGATCTGACTACAGCCATTGCGTAGGTCTCACCTAAACAAAAACTAACTAACGACGCTTTGTTGTTCGTTCCAGCGCGTCCGCCCTGCTCAGCATAATACCCCTGTCACACGGGCATTTTCGATCCTGCTCGACCGAACCTGTCTGAACCCAATGCAGATCGGATGGTGCTACACGGTCGCTTCCAAGCAGGATCGAACTTTGATCCTGCTTGACTCAAGACAGTTCCCATAACAGGATTGAGAATTTCAAGACCGCTCGACGGCCGCCATTTGCATCCTCGACCCCGGTGAACTGTCATAACTTCGACTGACATAACTGGCCGTGTAGCAGCGTCAAAACTCGAGCGTGCTCGGGAAGTTCGATGCAGATCGGATTCGAGAAGAATCGAAATGCCCGTGTGACAGGGGTATAACATTCACTAAAATTTCATTCGCTAAAACGACTTCTACAGACATTGAAAACCTGCGAAGCTGACACGTTGCTCAGTGATATCGCATTCTGGTCATTCTCGGTCCTCGCAGATGTATAAGCTTTATTCGTATTGCAATTTGGGATTTTTGTATTGTAGATTTTTATATGTGGGAATTGGTATGATTGCATATCGTGGTACGCCCATTCATTCCAGTCCTTATGCTAACGGTGAGATGTCAGGCATACTTTGATACCAAGGCTAGCCAAGGGGAAGCCACACCGCGGTTCGCGGCACCTCAGCAGAAGGTTGGCGTAACCCCTCGGTTACGCGGAACCCCGGTTGGGGGCCACTGTTGTAAAGCATGCCCTTTCCAGAACGAACGCCATGCCACCGTCATATATATATATATATATAAAGAGGGGAAAAAAGCCATTAAAGAAATAACTTATTTCTTTAAAAGTATACTTTTAAAGTATGCTGCACCGAACAGCCCAATTTTTAACCATTCGATTGAGGAGTGCTCAGTCACCCTCCCAGGTGTATATCGCTCGTTCAGTGACCTCTGGTTTGCCAATCCCGAACGATGCGCAGATACCCAGAGCTGACGAGCCGCAAACACGGCGAAACACGTGTCCTCTGGTGCTGTCGCATCGTTCCATGAGTATCTGTTTCTCTGCATGCAGCCATAGATGCCATCTTAATCTGTAATTTTGAACTTCAAACACGTCTAGTGTCATTTACTTGTCTCTTTAGTAACTTTTTTCCGCTGATTATAATTCACTGGCTTGGACTATGGCATTCAGGAGTGTTCAGTCACGCTCCCAGATGTATATCGCTCGCTGAGCGACCCCTGGTTTGCAAATTCGGAACGATGCGCAGATACCCAGAGCTGACGAGCCGCAAACACGGCGAAACACGTGTCCTCTGGTGCTGTCGCATCGGTCCATGAGTATCTGTTTCACTGCGTGCAGCCATAGTAGCCATCTTAATATGTAATTCTGAATAACAAACATGTCTAGTGTCATCTACTTGTGTATTTAATGGCTTTTTTCCCTGCATTATATGTATATATATATATATATATATATATAGATAGATAGATAGATAGATAGATAGATAGATACTCATGAACGATGCGACAGCACCAGAGGACACGTGTTTCGCCGTGTTTGCGGCTCGTCAGCTCTGGATAGGTGTATATCCCAGGTGTATATCGCTCGCTGAGCGACCCCTGGTTTGCCAATTCGGAACGATGCGCAGATACCCAGAGCTGACGAGCCGCAAACACGGCGAAACACGTGTCCTCTGGTGCTGCTGCATCGTTCCATGAGTATCTGTTTCTCTGCGTGCAGCCATAGATGCCATTTTAATCTGTAAGTTTGAATTTCAAACACGTCTAGCATCATTTACTTATTTTTTTAATGGCTTTCCCTCCCTCTTTATAATTCACTGGCTTGCACTGTGGCATTGAGGAGTGCTCAGTCACCCTCCCAGGTGTATATCGCTCGCTGAGTGACCCCTGGTTTGCCAATCCCGAACGATGCGCAGCTACCCAGGGCCGACGAGCCGCAAACACGGCGAAACACGTGTCCTCTGGTGCTGTCGCATCGTTCCATGAGTATCTGTTTCTCTGCATGCAGCCATAGATACCATCTTAATCTGTAATTTTGAACTTCAAACACGTCTAGTGTCATTTACTTGTCTCTTTAATGGCTTTTTTCCGCTGATTATAATTCACTAGCTTGCACTGTGGCATTGAGGAGTGTTCAGTCACCCTCCCAGGTGTATATCGCTCGCTGAGCGACCCCTGGTTTGCCAATTCGGAACGATGCGCAGATACCCAGAGCTGACGAGCCGCAAACACGGCTAAACACGTGTCGTCTGATGCTGTCGCATCGTTCCATGAGTATCTGTTTCTCTGCATGCAGCCATAGATGCCATCTTAATCTGTAATTTTGAACTTCAAACACGTCTAGGGTCATTTACTTGTCTCTTTAATGGCTTTTTTCCGCTGATTATAATTCACTGGCTTGCACTGTGGCATTGAGGAGTGTTCAGTCACTCTCCCAGGTGTATATCGCTCGCTGGGCGACCCCTGGTTTGCCAATTCGGAACGATGCGCAGATACCCAGAGCTGACGAGCCGCAAACACGGCGAAACACGTGTCCTCTGGTGCTGTCGCATCGTTCCATGAGTATCTGTTTCTCTGCATGCAGCCATAGATACCATTTTAATCTGTAATTTTGAACTTCAAACACGTGTAGTGTCATTTACTTGTCTCTTTAATGGCTTTTTTCCGCTGATTATAATTCACTGGCTTGCACTGTGACATTGAGGACTGTTCAGTCACCCTCCCAGGTGTATATCGCTCGCTGAGCGACCCCTGGTTTGCCAATTCCGAACGATGCGCAGATACCCAGAGCTGACGAGCCGCAAACACGGCGAAACACGTGTCCTCTGGTGCTGTCGCATCGTTCCATGAGTATCTGTTTCTCTGCATGCAGCCATAGACGCCATCTTAACCAACTTCAACTTCAAAGACGTCTAGTGCCATTTACTTGTCTCTTTAATGGCTTTTTTCCGCTGATTATATATATATATATATGTAGTTGTGGAAGGAAAAAGACGCGGACAACAGATTTTAGGGAAGTTAGAAACACTAGTTCATTTAATGGGCAGAAATTAAAAGTTGAATGAGAAACGGGGTCGACGTTTCGACAGTGGCACTGTCTTCGTCAGGACAAAAGATGCGCAGGGGGTTACAGATTGCTTAAATAGGTTTGGTGTGTGACGTCATCATCGGTACAAGGCACGCCACAGGCGGTTGTCGGTGAGTCAGGTTAGGGAATATTCCAGAAGGTCAAGTCCGGGTGGTGAGGTCATTCTCCTTTCGTCCCTCTCCGTATTTGGGGAAAAACATTCCTAGGCAGGGTGAGTGCTGCTTCGGACTTTGCTGGAAAACGACAAAGGAAAGAAATAACGGAAAGAAAGAAGCTGAACTAGGCGACCAGATTTCTTACCGTTGACAGTGCTCCGAGATCTTCGTTAATGGTTGATTGGAATTTGTGAATGAGATAGGATTCGCGTTGCTCTCTGCACCGATCTGAGCTAACATTTGACTGGAGAATGAAAAGTGACACATTATTTAGGGAATGACCTGGTTGATTGAAATGACGAGAGACCAGGAGGTTTGGCTTTTTTGTAACGTCAGACCGGTGGTTGTTGAACCTGATCCGAAATGATGTTTTGGTCTGACCTACGTATTGTGCTTGGCACATGTCGCACTGAATGACATAAATGACGTTAGATGAATTACAGTCAGTCACCATTAATTTTGACGGAAAAATTAGAATTAGTGCTTTTAAGTACTTGGGCGCTTTGCATTAATTTGCATATTTGACACCTGCGACCATCGCACGGGCGGCAACCGGTTCCTGGATGTGCTGGCTTGCTAACCTTAGAGCTAACTAGATTATCGGGCAGGTTGCGTGGGCGCCTGTACGTAACCCGCGGTGGCTAAGGGAACATTTGTCCCATGCGCTCTGATTGGAGAAGGATGCTGTGGTGACGGTTTAGTATACTGTTAACGCTTGGAATATTGCTGCTAAATGTTAAAATGAGGTTTACGGAACTATTATTAATCATGCGTTTGTGGTTTTGGAACAGGGCTTTGCGATCTGCTTTGCGGGCTCTGTTTAGTGCGTCGTGAACCAAATTAGGTGGAAATTGGCCATCGATGAATGTTTGTTTAAGTTCAGCTAGATTCCTGCTCAGGTCGTCGTCACTGGAACAGATACGCCTGTACCGAAGTGCCTGGCTGTAAGGGATGGCAAGTTTAGTATGACGCGGGTGACAACTGTTAAATGCTAGGTACTGTCGAGAGTCCGTAGGTTTACGGAACAGGTTTGTGGACAAGACTCCGTTGGTTAACTTTACCTGGACATCTAAGAAGTTGACAGTGAAAGCAGAATACGAATGGGTGAACTTGATGGCCGGATGTGCTTGGTTAAAGTCGCCGATAAATGTGATTAGGTCATCTTCTCAGTGTGGCCACACCATGAAGATGTCGTCGAGGAACCGCTTGTAAAGCGTGGGCTTCTTTACGCGCTTGGACAGAAATTCCTCCTGTAGAGCTCCCATAAAAATATTTGCGTAGTTTGGTGCCATTTTTGTACCCATAGCCGTGCCACTGACTTGCAAGTAGTGCTTACCGTCGAATTCAAAGTTGTTATTTTTTAGGATAAGATTGAGAAATGTGGATAGGACACACGGATCGTAGGGGGTATCAGAATATTTTGAAAACGTCCTTTCAGCTGCAACAATGCCATCTTCGTGGGAGATGTTGGTATACAGAGATGAAACGTCTAGCGTGACTAGCAGACTGGAAGGAGGAGGTTCACATTTACTTAATATTTGAAGAAAGTGATTGGTATCCTTAATGTAGGATGGTAGTTGGGAGGTATATCTTTCAGAAGGTGGCTACAAAGCTTGAGATGTTCTCAGTAGCTGTACCGTTGCATGAAACTATGGGGCGCCCTGGATTTCCAGGTTTATGGATTTTAGGGAGCATGTAAAACCTGCAAGCTATGGGGTTTTTGGGGAGTAGATAGTCGTACAGGGTGTATCTATCATTTTTCTTGCCTTTAGAGCTTTTAGACTGCGGATAACATCTGCTGTAATTTGCTCCGTAGGGTCAGCGTCGAGGAGTTTGTAAAATGATGTGCACGATAGTTGTCGAAGACCTTCGTTAACATAATTGTTTTTGTCCATTACCACGATTGCACCGCCTTTATCAGCTTTTTTGATGACTAAGTCGCTACGATTCTGAAGATCAGAAAGGCTGCGCTGTTCGGCGTTAGATTTGGTTTCGATTTCCGGTTGGATGATTCATTGTAGGCGTTAATGATATCCTTCTGAACCGCACGTATGTACATGTCCAGAGCCTTTTCATGGTTAGCCTCTGGCGTAAAGTTGGATGGCGGTTTGAAAGGGTGGGGATCCGACTTAGGCTTATCATGGAAGTATTCCTTTAGACGTAGACGACGGGCGAAATTATCTAGATCCAGATGAAGTTGGTATTCATTTATTTTACTGTTATTGGGGCAGAATGAGAGGCCACGGCTAAGTAGCGAGACCTCTGAATCGGTAAGTGTGTGGGACGATAGATTAACGACATTATGGGACTTTTTGGATAACACACGTGCAGGTGAGGTTGCAGTAGTGGAATCTGCTTTTTTGGCAAGAATTTGCTGATCTAGTGATGGCGTAGAAGTGGTACATGTACTCTTAATATGGTCACACTCCTCAACTGGTGCACTTCGTTCAAGGGTAACTAGTGCATTAACGTTGTCCCTGACTAATTTTCTTCGTTTAACATTGAGCATTGCCTCTTCCCTGTCTTTTGCGTACTGTACTAATTCTGCCTGATGGTTGTCGCTTAAGACGGATTTGCAATCGATCATTTTTGCCTGCTGGGATGATTGGTCTATAGCTTCTTCACAGTGGGATATTAGCACGTCGATTAATGCGGTAGAAGCATTTTTGAGGATCTCGTCCCACTTGTACTGATGTGCAGAGTTTAGGGGAAATGTGGGTTTAAGGTTAATGGTGAGACCCTTAGGAATTTTTTCCTGATCTTTATAGAGTTGTAAAGTGGTGCGATGGGAATCATAGCGTACTGATTTATCGGTTAGCTTACGAAGTTCAAAGAAAGCTCGCGTACTTGGGGGAGTTTCACATTTATTCAGCAAAGTCCGAAGCAGCACTCACCCTGCCTAGGAATGTTTTTCCCCAAATACGGAGAGGGACGAAAGGAGAATGACCTCACCACCCGGACTTGACCTTCTGGAATATTCCCGTACCTGACTCACCGACAACCGCCTGTGGCGTGCCTTATACCGATGATGACGTCACACACCAAACCTATTTAAGCAATCTGTAACCCCCTGCGCATCTTTTGTACAGACGAAGACAGTGCCACTGTCGAAACGTCGACCCCGTTTCCCATTCAACTTTTAATTTCTGCCCATTAAATGAACTTGTGTTTCTAACTTCCCTAAAATCTGTTGTCCGCGTCTTTTTCCTTCCACAACTGTAAAACTTCGTGGCCGTTTGACTTTTGTACTTCCCTCGACCTATATATATATATATATACAGGGTGTCCACGCTAAGTGTGAACAGATTTTTTAAAAAATATATCAATCACTTTTTCCGAGATGAAATCAATTGCAATATAGCATATGCTGAAGGGCACTCCCTAGGGGGGCATTAACAGACTCCTAAGGCAATGTCTTAATTAACTTTCAATACTTAACTTTTTAATTATAAAAGCTACGAAGTTGCTCCAATGAGAACATCTGATCTCTTCGGTCACCAGATACCAAAACCGTTTTCAGAACAAAAATCCGTTCGGTAGACCGTCCGCAAAAAATTCGTGAAGGAACGCCATTTCTTTCTTTATTTGGTTTATTGCGCATCTTCAAAGAAGCGGCTTTCCTTTACCCCCAGTGTGAGAGAGTGAAAGAGCACAGTGCCGCCTCATGCGTCGAAGATTAGCTTTAACTTGCGGAAACAAAACAAAAACACAAATCTATCGGGTGACTCTACCGCGACTGCCCTTATCTTGGGCTGCATTTTCTGTTTTCTTTTAATCTTTTTCCAGGACGCAAGAGGCAATAGTGTGCTCTTTCACCTCTCGTATTGGGGCGAAGGAAAGATGCGTCTCTAGAGATGCGCAATGAATAAAATAAAGAAAAAATGGCGTTCCTTCACGAATTTTTTGCGGACGATCTATCGAACGGATTTTTGTTCTGAAAACGGCTTTGGTATCTGGTGACCGAAGAGATCAGATGTTCTCATTGGAGCAACTTCGTAGCTTTTATAATTAAAAAGTTAATTATTGAAAGTTAATTAAGACATTGCCTTAGGAGTCTCTTAATGCCCCCATAGGGAGTGCCCTTCAGCATATGCTATATTGCAATTGATTTCATCTCGGAAAAAGTGATTGATATATTTTTTTTTAATCTGTTCACACTTAGTGTTCATATATAAGTGTTCATATATAAGTTTGTAACTCAAACGTTGCCATGCCAGTACTGGACAGCTGTTTCGGCCTTGGTGGGCCTCATCAACAGTACGCAGGCAGGCAACGTTTGAGTGGATGGCGTCAGAAGGTCACGTAACCTTCACCTTCTGACGCCATCCACTCAAACGTTGCCTGCCTGCGTACTGTTGATGAGGCCCACCAAGGCCGAAACAGCTGTCCAGTACTGGCATGGCGACGTTTGAGTCACAAACATATGCTATACGTGCAGCCAAAGAGCTCTGGCTATTTTTTTTTCCTTATATATATATAAGCAGGAAAAATCAGAAGACGACAAAGAGCTTACAGGAAAACACAAAGGGGAGTTTAAACTAGTTATAAACTCCCCTTTGTGTTTTCCTGTAAGCTCTTTGTCGTCTTCTGATATTTCCTGCTTATTTCATTCTCGTGGTCAACCGCCCTCCTAAGCTTCTAATATATATATATATATATATATATATATATACAGGGTGTTTCCTTTTATCTGCAACAAATTTTCATAAAAAGGGAAATTGCCTTAGGGCGGTTTTACTTTTGGCATTGGATTACTCGACGATGCTGCTACTAGTAAAACAAATTTTTTGTTCAGTTAGGGAACTAATTAACAGAGATATTTTAATCAACTTTTTAATTATTGACTTTAGGGAGCACATTGGAATTGCAATATTAAAGCCTGGTCACCACATGATCCGCTTGAACCACTGATGAAGCACTAAAGTAATCTCAGCGCGTGCTATAGACCCAAGTATTCACATCGGCCGTCCGCTGGAAACAGAAAGTGATCGCCAAAAGAGCGACGGTGACGTCGATATCTCTGCCCTCACGTACCGTCACAGAAAAACGTAATGCTTCATGATCTTTGTTTTATTTTGCTTTTCTTGTTTGTTTGCAAAGAACTTTGCGCATCACCACTACAAATCAGCGCTTATCATACCGGGGAAGGGCAAGAGCTGTGTCCGGCAGAATGAAATGTCTCATATGGCAGGCAACTGTGAAGACATAAAAGGACGAAAGGAAGGAAAAACAAAAACAAAGCAAAGATAATTAAACATACCGCAATAAGGGTTTGCCAACATCGCGTATGACGTTTTTTCTGAGGGCGGAGATACAGACGTCGCCGTCTCTTTGTGATTACTTTCTGTTTGTAGCGGACGGTCGAGGTGAAATACTTGGGGCTATAGCACGCCCTGAGATCATTTTAGAGCTTTATCAGTGGTTCGAGCGGATCATGTGGTGATCAGGCCTTAATATTGCAATTGCAATGTGCTCCCTAAAGCCAATAATTAAAAAGTTGATCAAAATATCTCTGTTAATTAGTCCCCCAACTGAGGAAAAAGTTGGATTTTTAGTAGCAGCCCTGTCGAGTAATCGAATGCCAAAAGCAAAATCGCGCTAAGGAAACTCCCCTTTTTATGAAAATTTGTTGCAGATAAAAGGAAACACCCTGCCTAGTATTATATATTCTATTATACTATAATATATAAGGTAATTTGCATTACGCGATAATAAGAAGCTCGTACAACAAACTTACTGAAACAAGCTGGAGTATGGAGGGTTTATAGCACTATTTCAAGGGCTTCATTATGACTGTGTCATTGAGACTGTGTGCCAATACTGTAAGATGTTTCTGTTTACTTCTCAGGGTTACACACTGGGAAACAAGAGGCTCGGCGCGATAACGAAGCAAGGTGCCGGGGCTGGACAGGAGAAATTCGCCGAGGCGTGGGTCTTCAGCATCGCTTTTCCCGTCTAGCTTGACGTGCACGCCAAAACCTGCCTCATCGCCTTGCACGATGCTAATTGTAGGAAGATTTTCTTTCTTTTCGTCATTCTCCCCCTATACACGCATTGGCTATGTACATCGCAAACTTCTACGTGAAGAATGCGTTCATCATGGTCGAGTCCATATGAAGCTTTTTGTTATTTCTTGCTAGTGCAGAGATCAACATTCAATTGGTGTCCTTACCACATTCAATTGGATCAACATTCAATTAGTAAGGACACCAAGGGAGAGTAGCTAATGCGAAAATACTTTACCATTACCAGTCGATGTAATATACTGGCGTAGCCAGAGGGCGGGTTTCAGGGGTTCACCCCGCCCCCCCCATAATTAGTACATTTGCGCATTTGGTAGTGCATTTGGGAGAGGGAAAACGAGTGTGAGATATTCTCCTCCGAGTGAAGTACCCTTAAAGCCTCTCTCGTAACATTTTTCTGACTGCGCGAATGCATATATGGTAAGGAGTATATCTCTTGCGCATACGGCGTCTTAGTGGCGGTCGCCTAAAGTCTGAATTGAACTGGATCAGATACACAAGGGGTCGGCAATAGGCCATTTGCAAAAGTTCCAGGGAGCAGCGCGCATGCCGGGAAATGTTGTGCAAAACGACAGCGACGGCGCATGCGCCAGTACGACGACGTCGACGATCGGAGACGATACCAAATCGCTGTCGTTTTGCACAGCATTTCCCGGCACGCCCTGCCAGAGCGCGCTCTGCTCCTTGGAACTTTTTCAAATGGTCTATTGACGGACCGGACGCTTGGACATCGTAGGGCTAGTGATGATCAGCAAACTAATTGCTTTATTTTGCTCACTTGACTTCAATGACGTGAACAAAAGGGTTCATGATAGTAAAACCCCGAGGCTAATGGTAAAAAAATAAATAAATAAATAAATAAACAGCCACACACAACGACTCAGTTTCTTCACTTTATCTGTGTGTATCTGGTTTTTCCTAGTTTCGGGGTTTTGCTGCCATGAAATCTACTCACCAGTGTCACCATGCTCCCTTCAGGACAGCCGTGCAATGCGCACGCGTTCTGCGCGTAACATTATACACAAAATGATCCATTGCTTCGGTGGACGATGCAGGCTTTGACCCCAATTACACCTCTATTAGTGGTACAGAGACTTTGTGGGATGCCTCAATAAATTTTCTGATTAGGTATTTCTGCGATCAACCTGAGGTGAAATGTGTGTACACCGATAAGAAAGGGTGTTCTGTAGTGACGCTAAAAAAATCAACAACGAATACAAGCAGCACATGCGCAGACATCAAGAAAGTAATGAAAAGGAAAATTAGCGATTTCCCTGCTGATACAACGCAGAGTAAAGCGATAACAATCGTTCAATTTTTCATAAAAGACTTGTCCTGAGGATACCCAAAGAAACCATGTAGTCAGCCTAAAATGTTTTCTGTTTACACGGGATTTTCTCGGGTTACCCTAGGAACCCTAGGGGTCTTACCCCTAAAGTCCTTGGCATTAACATATTCAATATATTCAATGCAACATTTTCTGGGGTAATGGGAAAGGTCGCGGGGTGGCCCGCAAATACTCTGAGGAGCTGCCCACAGGACCCCAGCATTACAGATGTACGACAGTGCTCTCTGAGGATCTACTCTGGTTACCCGTCCCTATTGAAAATTCGTTCCCAAGGCCTACGGTTAGCCCAGAGCCTGAGGTCTTAAGGCATTATAGGACGTTTGAGGTAACCCTAGTTCCTGGGGTAACCGCAGACCCTGGGGTAACCCTGACTCCTGGTGTAAACGTATTCCCTGGGGTAAAGCCAGAAGCCAGAGACAAATTTTAAATAGGGCTGGGTAACCCAAGTAGATCTTCAGACAGCCCTGTCGTACATCCGTAGAGAGGATAGACGATAGGTAGATGGTAGAGAGGATATCGCACTTTGCGGTTTGGCGTGAAGAAAACTTTTCCGATACCGAAAAAGTATCGATTACTGTAACGGCGTTACTTGTAAAGGCGATACGTACAACACTTCCCTCAGGTCAGCAAAAGTTATCGGCAGACACACCACTGCGGCGTCGCCCATAATCATCATTGTCTCGAGACGTACGGTCACTCATTATCAATTGATGAAAACGAGGACAATAAGGTTTATGTGGAATGTGTTAATTTTTTTCAGGATTACATGTTCTTCGAAGAAAATGAGCTTTGGACGTGCTTTTGTCCGGGAACTCCAAGGAAAAAAACCTGAAAGTCGTTCAACAATGCTCGAGCTCAGCTCTACACAATGATATATAATACAGTGGCGTTACGTGGACAGTAACCAGAAGAGCGCTTGCTTGGTGTTCTTGTGGTCAGCTTACCTATACGGATTAAACTGTACTGTGTTTGTCTGATCCATCCCTACTGGATGTAATGATCGCTAATGATCGCTTCCGGTCACGGGGAGACACCAGGTCATGTGCGTACTTCAAATACAGCGTGCAACGAAGTCGTGCAGACACTCTTATCTTGTACATGAGTTTCCTTTCCGCCACCCATTTCAATACCATTTGCTCGACTACTTTTGATACGCGCCAAAATGTCACCCACATTGTGCATTGTACACCGAATACCGTCGGGGTGCATCCCACAACTCTGCAACAGGAATTTGAGGTGCTAAAGGATACCTTTGGCAACTATGTAGAGTTGTACACTGATTGTCTAAAGACTTGTCTCCGGGGTATCGTGCGCTATGGTCACTGGCACAGGTACAAGGTCACATCGTTTGAAGGTCACCATGTCTGTCTTTAAAGCGGAAGTGTATGCCATAATTTTAGCCCTCAGTTATATCTTGCAAAATCGTATCAGATCATCAGTCATATATACAGATTCTTTGAGTTATTTACAGACTATCTGTAGCATTCATTGCAAAAAAGACCCCATTGTCCATCGTGCAAGGAGCCTAGCAAGCACTATAGCTAACAGGGCTTATCGGTTACTTTTCTGCTGGGTACCCAGCCATGTTGGGATACCCTGAAACGAAAAGGCCGATCGAGCAGCCGCTGCTGCCCTAACAAACGGCATAACGCTCTTCGACATTCCATCACGAGATCTCAGGCTATGTTTAAAAAGCAGCAACAGACTGTGGCAGAACTTTTGGGATCAACAGACAAGCAACAAGCTACACACTATAAAGCCTAAGGTAGGCACTCCTCCATCTACATCCAATTGACTGTATGAGGTATATATTTTTTCGTATTACTTCCTGGTAGGCATTTAGTGATGGAATATTCATTGTGTGTGTTTAAAGTACTGATCTGTGATGAGGTAGGCCCATAGTAAGCTACCACTCGATGCAGCCCTGGTTTTATTCTCTGGTTAGTGCAGTGACGGATCTGGGGGGAGGGGCGGTTGGGCTATAGCTCCCCAAAAAAGCGTTAGTTTATGCATTGGATTTCCATTTCTCCCCTCCTCACTACGTGCTTGGACAAAGAAACCGCCCTCCCCTAACCAATGATCTGGATCCGCCACTGGCTTAGCTATTGAATTTATCACTGTTATTGTACATGTAAGCTAGTTTGGGGAACTAATGAAGGACCAGCGTTTATTACGTTAAAAAACCTTAAAAACCTTACAATATGAAAACTATATTTAAACATGGACGGGTAGAAATCCAGCGAACCGATAGGGAAGTATGAAGGGAAAGGCCTAAGGACGAGAACCGGCGATATTTCGAACAGAGACTGTGCTTCTTCTGAAGAACAGTCTCCGTTCGAAATATCGGCGGCTCTCGTTCTGAGGCCATTCCCTTCATATATTTAAACGTGGCTTTCTTGTGATTTATTGCTACAGTAGTTCTAGTCTACCAAGTTGGCGGTGCTGTTGAACCACCTAACATCATTTGTTGGTAAACAGGGAGTGGTCTAGATGAACGCAGCCTTCTAACATGTCACAGGTTGTCTCAACGGAGAAAGAAATCAAGCCATGAATGAGCTGGAAGCGCAATGCAAACTCCTTCGTATATATGTTCGCGTATACCGCTGTCGGAAGCGCGGTACGCTGCCGCATCTATACCGGTAACTTGACGGTGATGTTATGAACGGTGTGATTAACCTCGCTAGTCTTTCAAACGGTGACACGAACAGTGCCTGTAATGTCGCTCTTTTTCATTCATCATAGACTAATTAAAAACCAATCGCGCATAGCAAAATATTACAATCATTGAACTGCAAACTGAAAGGAACAGCGCAACCGACTGAATCCATTCCAAGAAAGCTTGAGCCGCCGTTTACCGCCGTTTCCCTTTTCCTTTCTTTTCTTTTTTGCTCTACGTAGGTGTACTGGGGTAGCCAGGTCAATTTAGTCTTGACTCACCTCCTCATTCGTTTTCTTCTATCCATCAACATCAATACCTGAGCCTAGACCACGACAGAAGAACGGAACGACAGACCAATACATACGAGTCTTGTGATCACAATGCATATTCAAACAAATAACTACCCTGCCTAGCTCAGACTATAACGTGTGCGCGAATTTTCGCGTTTGAGACTTTCAACAGTTGGACATAAATGTAGTACAGGGTGGGTGCAGATAAAGTACCTCACATCTATACACGTATGGCGTTACCTGCTTACCTGCTAACTTCCGGTGGCGCGGGATGACGCATGTATCTGGTGCAAAAACACACACAAAAAATCGTAGTAACCATACTTCACGTAACAAAAAAGTTATCCAACCAAACGTTGCTCTCCGTGCATCCCGATTTTCCAATGCAGAAGTCAATATGGCGGTCACAGCACAGTTGCGTCTAGCTGCCGCTAGGCGTACCAGATCTCGTTCTGTTTCTGTCTAGGTGGCACCCAAAGCGGTACGGCGATGGAACTGTGCTCACTGCAATGTCCCATTGGAAATACACGGAGCGAAGTTCACGTTTCTAACGATTTTATTGCGCATAGTTTGGTTACCACGATTTTTTTTCTCGATTTGCACCGCATAAATGCACCGTCCAGCGCGCCGGAAGCTCGTACGGCATGCAGGGAACGCGCTATGTGCGAAAATTTGGGGCTACTTTATCTGCACCCACCCTGTAGTTGCTTTCGCTTATCAACATATCATGCCAGTCAACAACGCTCTTTCTTTTTCTGTATTGGCCCTACAAGACACAAAAATTGCTTACGTCGCCATATCTTTTATTGCGTTACCAGTATGGTGACGATGCCCATCCCTCGGCCTGTGCCGTCACCAGAGCCCTGCTTCGCTTCCTGGAAGATTCGGGCCCGGCGTCCGCCCTCTGACCGGGCTTTCTCGCGCCATTGTGCCCGTCCTGCACTGACTGTTTTTCTTTCTTTCTTGCGTTAATCTTTTCTACTTCTTTTTCTTTTTTAATGCATATTTTAAGTTTTTTGTGTGGAATAGCAAGCCGGCATCAGCCTGACTGACATTTCCTCTTTTCCTTCTATTAAACATATAGGCCCCCCATTCCCTCCACTATGGTACTTGAGTGAACGACGGAAGAGCACCGACCAAATGTTCTTTTAATGCAGTGCAAAGTACACAATTTGAACTGAAGCATTCAGAAATGTAAGTAGTGATTTAGTGCTTTGTACTCCACGTAAGCTGCCCTTCTCTGGTTCCGACGCAGCTCTCATTCTTGTCAGCTTTGATCATGAGATATCGCGATTTTGCACTGTTCTTGAAATGAACACAGCGTGCAAATTACCTAGGTGCTACTACTGAACTACAGATTTATGCTACTGATCTGTTTTATTTTCACCACATACCTCCGCTTGCCATTTGAATGATCGCAGTCGTACGTACAATGGTTGACGTTTATCTGAGCAAATACAACCTTTTTCGAGGAGAACAATTGCGCAAAACTAATTGCTGAGGATGACGAACGGAAGGAAGTCGATGTAGGCAACCAGTTGATCTATCTGTCAAATGCTCCGTGGAATTTGAGGCATGCAGGTGCTACTCGGAAATTAAACGACAGGACAGGAAGCAGGCCATTCAGACATGTTCGTTATAAAATAAGGAGAGCTTTCGAGACGGGCGGCACTTGAGGGGGTTACGTCGGAGCAGCACAACTGATGATGCAGCCACACTTGGTACTTTTCCTGGTATCCGTTGCTTACGGTAAGTAGAAATAAAATCAGTATCGAGTGTTAGTAGAGCGTTGATAATAGTGAGTTTTAGTGCGTCGCATGCTATCGCCTTTGGGTACGTAAGGGATAGCGTGATGGTTCTGCGTACTGCGCGAAGCTTGCTTTATGTATTGCGCGTGCGCAGAACCGCCAACGCTATTCCTTACGTACGCAAAGACGATAGCGTACGATGCACTAAAACTCTATTGTATCTTACGAAGTACCGTGTCTACCACCCCCAATAAAATAGCTACGACTCTAAGTCATGCGCGCTGTCGTTGGTTCTGATAAGTACGGTAGCTTCACAGTGAAAATAGCGCATTTTAGTGTATCGTACGCTATTGCCTTTGCGTACGTAAGGGATACCGTGATGTTTATGCGCACTACCAAGCTATGCTTTGCTGTTGGTATGCTTTGCGTTGCTGTTACTGCGCACATAGCGTGTCTTCGCAATACCA
Source organism: Ornithodoros turicata (assembly GCF_037126465.1). Taxonomy (NCBI): domain Eukaryota; kingdom Metazoa; phylum Arthropoda; class Arachnida; order Ixodida; family Argasidae; genus Ornithodoros; species Ornithodoros turicata. Next base: position 79,145,521 of record NC_088201.1, read on the forward strand.
GCAACGATATCTCTTACGTACGCTAAGGCGATACCATACGATGTACTAAAACTCTCTATTGTTCTCGGAGCACTTCCTTTAACTGCTAGTGCTAGATTACAATGTTGTTATTTTATGGTGCTGATGCGAAATGAGTTATTGAACCGCGTGCCTTCACGAAAAGGGAGTGCAGGTAGGGTAAACAAATTACGATAAAGCTTCGGCATATTAAAGGGACATTGATTTTGAAAAACGTGTAGTGGATTGAAAGATGTCGCTACTTTCACACAAAGACAAAAGGAACTGAATTCTTCCGTTGCGTCGGTCGTATATTTATGCGCGAACGAAACCGACGGTTTGCACTTTCCCTCTTAGTTCCTTCCCAAAAGGTCCTGCAATGCGTAGAAGCCTCGGATTGGTTCAGAAATGTACAGGAACTTGAGTAGAGCATTTAAGTTACGTTTCTTAAATACTTTTGCGAGTGACTTGGTATCTCTCAAATACTTTCAAAGTCAGTATTTAGTAATCTAACTTCAGTACTTCTTTTAGTTACTTCTCATTTTCCAAGCTACTTTGATACTTCCCTGTGCGTGACACGGAGATATCGGCAGTGCAGTTTGTGTTGTCTCGACAATGCACTTCGTGTTGTAGATACACTTTAGCGTCTGATATATTCAGGACATCGACGTCCCTCTTCGCAATGGGTGGCATGCAGCGCCTCGGGTTTCGGAACATGCATGAGGCGATGTGTTGTTGTGAAGGGTGAGCGAGTAAACCACTGAGACTCCTGTTAGGCAGCATATAGGAGCCGTACTGAAAGCCGTAGTGAGAGAGGGCACGTCAAACATTAACTCTTACTAAGGCAACGATAAGGAGAACTACAGTAAATTCTGCCACTTCTGTAGATCATATTTCGCATCTGTGATCCGCTCGTTCAGTATTGGGAGTAATGTGTTAAAAAGATAACAGGTCAAGCTATCGAATAGTAATTTTGAAAAGCAGTTGTTCCTGCGAACTTATAAAGCATTTTGGTAATGTCATTTTCAATTTCACGCACTTTGGTCGCGAATTCCAAATGTGACGTCAAAGCATCTTGAAAGCAACGAGTTATATAGTATATAGCATATCATCACATAACAAGTGGGCGATTCCACGCGAAACGATCCAACGGACCTGCTCGGCCCTCAGAAAATCATCACGGATTTTTACGAATATTTTTTTGGCAGTTCCTAATAGTGCGATTCGACATACCACGAAACGTTTCTTGCCAGATCTCAATGTGGCGGGTGCTAGACACACGCGAAGGTCGCGGCGATGGCGAAAACCGTGCCTCGCGTGAACGGCAGTTGCGGCTCATAGAAAGCAGCTAGAAGTGTGCGGTTTTCTTTTGCGTATAGAAGAAGCCAAGAAGCCATGATCTACACAGTATCCAAATCCCGGTTGTCACGCTATAATAGGTGCTGGTGTACACAGGTCTGAAGTTTCGCAATTTTCCTCCTATTTCACGATTTTTTTGTGGAAAATCAAACAATTAAATTTTAATGAATATTTTTTTGTTCAAAGGTCTCATGGAATACTTCAACAGGAAAAATCGCAAGATACGTAACTTTTGTATTTAATGCAGGAAAAATAGAGGAAGTATGCGCTTTTTGCAAAATTCGCTACAATCAAACGTAAAATACGCAATGAAGAGGTCAGAATAGACGTCTGAAACCAATGCGGTTTTATAGAACGAGCTTTCCTGCACAACATATAAAAAAATCTCGAGGGTGTTTTTCCGTATACAAGAGAATTTTTTTTTTTTTTTTTTTTTGTAGCAGAATGTATTACAGGCATAGTAGCATACATTGCGTATATTCGGTGATGTATTCTATCCTTGTTTCTTGGGCTCCTGTTTTAATTCTATTTGTTTTTCTTTTTTTTTTTTTTTGTCTGGTCGGGTTTCGATGTGCAAGGAATATCCTGTGGCACAGATTTTGGGAAGGTTACCAGTCTTTCATTCTGTAAGATATCGCACGTAATGCAATTCTGAGTGGTTAAGTTTATGGCTTTGTTTATGGTGTGCACGGTGCCGGCGACGGAGATTGGGGATTAGCAGTGATGGCCAGGTATAAGCAATAATGTTTGTCGTGTGAGCCTCGTTGAAACCTAGTACAACATGGACTAAGGACCACCACCACGAGATTCCGTCGCTTCCAGTAGTTCTGCCAAGTAAGTGGCGCTTTTGTATGTTCGTCTTTTCCTGCAACGTTGTAATTTTTTAGACGTTTTGTTCTAATTTTTTTCTGAATTGTTCAGCACTAAAGGGAAGTTTGATTAATTGAACATGTAATTACGCGCCTAATATTCATACTGGTTACTTGGAACTCCACAGCGCTCAACTGGAGCCGTGTTCCTTTGGTCCGGATGGTTGTCACAAGCATACTCTGACGAAAAGGACAGCGCTCACCAACTTCTGTGATATGGGCTACAACGAGCAAAGGCTACTATGTCTGCGATCAAAACGAAGCCAAGAGAAAATTACGAACGTATGTGCACACCACTACTATCTCTACGTATTGAAATACTCGTCTGTTTTGGCGTCTAAAAACTGCTGCGACCCTTTTGGCACTCACAAAAAGAGCTCAAGAGGAACTAAAAGGGTGAGCTTACGCATCGTGGAAGCGAATCCTTCTCTGGTGCCAGGTGACCTGCTCTGCCCTGGATGCTACATCCGCTGCTCGCGGTCAACAGGTGAACAGAAAGATTTAACTCCGGAGGAAACAGGGTCACATAAGGAACAGAGCAAAGAATCAGATGTGTTGGAGGCGGTAAACGAATCACTTACATTGATTGGAGAGACGCCCGTGAAAAGAAAGTTTTCAAAGAAAGACCGCCAAGCCTACGTGAGGAGGAAACTTGCGAAGATCAGGACGTCGTATCAACGAAAGCTTCAAAAAACCTTGAACGTGGCGTGCGAAGACACACAGAATAGCGACGCCCTTTCGAAAGAATACATTGATCTGCTTGCTGAACTGAAAGAAAAATTCCACGATGAAAAGTCTCGTCGCAAGAAGACTTCGTTACTGACATTGTCTCCTCTGTCGTGGAGCCGCCGCACGGTAGCAAAATTTTTCGGCACATCCGAAACCATGGTGCGAAATGCAAGAAGGCTTCGACAAAAACACGGAGTCCTTGCTGAACCCGAGCGCCGAGCAGGCCGCGGCATTTCCTCCGACGTTGTATCTTCCATTCGAGATTTCTATCAGGATGACAGAATTTCGCATAATCTGCCAGGAAAAAAAGACGTGAAGGACGGACACCAGAAGAGGCTCATGCTTCTGAACCTGCAGGAAGCGCATACACTGTGGAAAGAGGAGCATTCGGACATGAAGGCAGGATTTTCTGTCTTTGCTTCATTGCGTCCGTCGTGGTGCATCATAGCGGGAGGTCCAGGTACCCATGCGGTGTGTGTGTGCACCTACCATCAAAATGTTAAGCTCATGCTCCATGATGTCGGATTAAAAGATGACTACAAAACACTCCTCGAAAGCACTGTTTGCGGAATCGACAATGCAAACTGCATGAATGGCAAGTGCAAGCAGTGTCCGGGAATGAAGGAACTGCGAAATTTTCTAATGAGCACAGAAGTGCTTCAGTTTCAGTCAGGTGACCTGATTTCGTTCAAACAGTGGGTTAGCGGGAAACGCGTCACCCTTGCTACAATATCGCTACCAGCGGAAGACTTCACCCATCGTTTCGTTAGTGAGATGGAGTGTTTGAGGCCGCACCACTTCGTTTTCAGGCAGCAAGGGCAATTCCTTCGTGACCTGAAGCTACGTTTACCATCCCACAGAAGCAATAGTAGTCATGGACTTCGCAGAAAATTATTCTTTCGTGGTTCAAAACTCTCCCCAATCATTTTATTGGGAGGAGAGTCAAGCAACCATCCATCCCATGGTGCTCTATTACAACTGCGCAGAAGAAGACGTCGAACTTTGTCACAAGGCATTCGTCGTGATTACTGACTGCCTTGTCCACGACAATGCCGCTGTACATATGTTTCAAAAACTGCTGGCTAACTACGTCAAGGAAAATCACCCCCGTGTTACCAAGATCCATTATTTCAGCGACGGTGCAGCGTCCCAATATAAAAACAAGAAGAACTTCGCGAATCTCTGTTGCCACTTCCAAGATTTCTGCCTTGAGGCCACGCGGAACTTTTTTGCCACTTCGCATGGAAAGGGGCCGTGCGATGGCGTCGGGGGTACAGTTGAGCGCCTTGCATCCAAAGCAAGTCTACAGCGACCATATGAAGGACAAATTCTGACGCCAAAGGACTTATTCACCTGGGTGCACGGCAACATGCAATCTGTTCACGCGTTCTGGGTACAAAAAGCAGACATCAGTGCCGAGCGAGAGGAGCTAGCGCAGCGTTACAGCCAAGCTATCGCTGTACCCGGAACAAGGACGTACCACAGCTTTATACCCGTGAGCGGGTTCGAAGTGTTGGCCGCACAGACATCTTTTGGCCACGGCACGAAGCTATTTCGTGTCCTCAAGGAATAGTTGGCCAGCCACTGTGCGCGTTAGAAAACGCTGGATAAGTATTTACCAGTGCTGCACCTGCAGTGTACCTCCTGTAAACTGACTCTAACTAAAAAAATTTTTTCTCTTGTATACGAAAAAACACCCTCGAGATTTTTGTATATGTTGTACAAGAAAGCTCGATCTATAAAACCACATTGGTTTCACACGTCCCTTCTGACCTCTTCATTGCGTATTTTACGCTTGATTGTAGCGAATTTTGCAAAATGCGCATACTTCCTCTATTTTTCCTGCATTAAATACGAAAGTTACGTGTCTTGCGATTTTTCCTGTTGAAGTATTCCATGAGACCTTTGAACAAAAAAATATTCATTAAAATTTAATTGTTTGATTTTCCACAGAAAAATCGTGAAATAGGAGGAAAATTGCGAAACTTCAGACCTGTGTACACCAGCACCTATTATAGCGTCACAACCGGGATTTGGAAACTGTGTAGACCATGGCTTCCTCTATACGCTAAAGAAAACCGCACACTTCTAGCTGCTTTCTATGAGCCGCAGCTGCCGTTCACGCGAGGCACGGTTTTCGCCATCGCCGCGACCTTCGCGTGTGTCTAGCACCCGCCACATTGAGATCTGGGAAGAAACGTTTCGTGGTATGTCGAATCGCACTATTAGGAACTGCCAAAAAAATATTCGTAAAAATCCGTTATGATTTTCTGAGGGCCGAGCAGGTCAGTTGGATCGTTTCGCGTGGAATCGCCCAAGTATATCATATATATAGTATATAATATATCAGATAACAAGTATATAATAATATAAGCATAGTAATAGTACTTAATCTTAAATACATTTTAAGATTGGGTATTTAGTACTCTACTCACTTACTTTATTCGCCCGGTACTCAGTAAGTTAATGTGAGTACTTTTTGTGAGTATATTGTACAAGCATGTATTGGTCTCCTTAAAGGGACTATCGCATCCGTCCCGGCCGATTCTGAAACTGTAGTGCTGTTTTACTCCGCGTTCATCACTGATAATAACGCCGAAAACCCGACGCGAATTGGCAGCGTTGTTCCTGTGTAGTTTGATATAAAACTTCGCAAGAGCAGACGACGCATTCCGGGATTCCCTTTCTGGAAACGTCACACGGACGAGGCCAATCACTGCGCGCCCTTTAACATGGAGAATACCAATCACGGAGCGGCTGGAGGGACCTTGGTAGCCTTGGCAACCGACCGACAGGCGGGCGGGCGAGCGAGGCGGAATGCTAGGGAACGGCGTCTTCTCTGTTACCCGCTCGCGGAATGTTGTTTCTGGTTAGTGTCGAACGTGTTCGTACAGTCAGGAGCGTAGCGTGGTGTTTCACGTAACATGGTTACGTCTGCACTCACACTGGTAAGCGAAAGTCAGCGTATTTACTGAGGGCTTTTCACTTAGTATAGTGCGATGCGAACGCCAAGCAGACGATCTCAGAGACAATTGCCTGCGCTGTGCTCCCATTCGTGTGCCTGGCTTACGTCATCATCGTGTTGGCTGCAGACCTTTAAAACTCGTTTACTTAATATGCAAGCTGTTTTCGGAAGAGAAATTTGGCAAAGTTGACTCAGAAACGGTGACGAATATTATCCTATCGATATCATACATACGTTCCCGGATGCGATAGTCCCTTTAAACGATCTGCTGCTATGATTGGACAAATCGTATGCGGAGACCAATGACAGCCTCTATTTGTCGGCCTTCTTCAGAAGAACACTGAGATGGAACCGTTAAGTGCTCTTTCGTTCATAAATCACGACCGACGCAACGGGTCGCTCCCGTTCCGTTTGTGTTGGTATCAAGGTAATGGTATCTTTCACTCCGCAAGGAAAACTTTAGTTGCCCTTCACGCGGAAGTTTAACATACACACCTTGGGCAAATGCATATTCCACGTTCCGCATTATGTGTTGCGCATTCGTTGCTGATGTTGGATAACGCACGGCAACAGAACCGCAAAGTCAGAAGTATATAATAATAATAATAATAATAATAATAATAATAATAATAATAATAATAATGGTTTTTTTTTTTCAAGAATGTGAATATATATCTTGAAAAGGAGAGAAGCAAAACGCCGTAAAAGCAGCTTGGCAACGCTCATCTCCCTCGAACAGCACAGCGTTCATGAACAGAACACTAACTAACTTACAGTTTCGAAAATACAATGACTCAGAGAAACACAAGCAACATTTAGAGGCTTAAGTAATCTGTAACATCATTTTTTACATAGTACCCATCAATATTCGCTGCTGCTGCTTTATTCAGGAGCAGAAGTAAAGTATAACCCAATAGTTGTTTGCTATATTCGGTTTGCTACCTGGGAAGAGCCCACCGAAATCCTCGACGAAAAGGATACTACTGCGCCGGTCGTGCTAGTTGATATAATTCTAAAAATGCTCTATTGTTCTGATTGCTGCACGATAAGTCACAGCTAGTGTATAGTTGTAAACTTTCCATATATTAAATATTTTATATTTTTCAAAAAGTCATTTTGTAGTGTGACAGTACTGGAGATCTTCCATTATGCGCAACATTCTTTTTCGTGCAATAAGCAGGCTTAGTAGCACAGTAATGAAATTGCGACTGTTACGTTACACACAATACACACAATACGTTACACACAATTCCAATAGTTTTCCTATTTTCTTTTTTCGTTTGAGGAAACTGGTGCCTACACCTGTGCAGTCCACCAATCCCTCTGGATACGTTAGAGTTTTCTCGTATTTGTTCAATACGATAAGACCGGCACATCGAGTGTGTAAAGTACATGCATAAGGATTTTACCATATTGCATAATTCGATTTCATTGTTACCAATTTTAATACTGGAAGTTAATACAACATATTTGTTATTCGGCTTAAACAATACCGCTCTAGTTTTACTGGCGTCGATCTTTAAATAATTTTATTCTGCCCATTGGCTTATTTTTCGAAGAATGAAGTTGGTTTTTTCTACCAAAGGATCACCTTGGGCGCCAGAGAGAAGGATATTGGTGTCGTCCGCATAGATGATAAATTCAGCATCAAATCTTAAGTTAACTATGTCATTTATATACAGACTGAATAAAAGAGGACCCAGTATACTTCCCTGGTACCCCGCACTGAATCTTCATAGGGCTAGGAATAGTAGTGCTCATTGTGACACATTGATAACGATTATTTCTCGTGTACTATAATGTGTTTTTTTTTAAAGCAAAACTATTTCTGTCGAACATTGCTTTGTAAAACCAAATTGTGAATCTGTAATAACAGCACGAAGATTAAGAAAAGATAAAAGCCGGTCGTGTATTAATTTGTCGAAACCTTTGGATAACACAGGAAGAACAGATGTGGGCAAGTAATTTGATGGATGATTTATGTCGCCGCCTTTATACAAAAGTGTCACTTCAGCTATTTGAAGTTTCCTTGGCATCGGTTAATTATGCTTGTCAAAGGGCTTACTTTATCGCGAAGAACACGCTTTACAGGAATTACCCGCATGTTAAACACATCTAAACTTCTCGTATTGTTAAGGTTAAAAGAAGACATTTCATTCTGATACACCAGAGTGAGGAACATTGTGTCACGCAGATTTTCAGGTAGAATATGGAACTGCGAATTTCTCCTTGGGTTCCCGCTACAGGCATTCACAAAATTGGTATTAAAATAATCGGAGAAGGCAGTACCATCCAATGTTTTATCTTGTACACAAATACTATCTCACAACGGGCTGTTTTTTTCTTCCCTATTAAGTACACTATTTAGACTACTCCATACTAATTTAGGGTTATCTCTCGCAAACAAATTTTTGTAGTAAACCGCCTTGGTGTTTTTCAAATTACCTGTCATTCTATTTCGTAAATTATTATAGGCTACCAAGTTGTCAGCACGTCTCGAGGTTAAGAAGGTTTTATATAGATTGTTTTTCTTTCGTACAAATGTAAGCAGATCATTCATCATTCAAGGTTTTGGACTACTGTTTGATAAGCTAAGCAATCGCATCGGAAAGTAGAGTTCATATATTTTCGAAAAATGATCAAAAATGCGTTATATGCTTCATCACAATCATCATAACTTAAAACTCCAACTTCTGTGATACTCTTCTCACTTCTCTCTCTAGCTTGCCACCTTCTGACATTACCGACGATTGATTGGTAATTATGAGGTCTAACAATGTGGACGACGATGACGTTATGTGGGTTGGAGAGCAAATCACATTTTGAAAATTATAGTCCTGTAGCATAACACCAAATTCCTTTGATACAGAAGAACCTGACAACATGTCGATGTTAAAATCCCCACATATTATGGTTGGGCGCTTATCGGCGCTAGCGAAACTCAAGTATTCTTCAAGGAAATGAAAACAATCAGCGTATTAGAACCAGGGGGTCTGCATACAACAGTGGGTGATCCCTTCTCAGCTCAGGCAAGGTCGTCCGGGCACCATCAGTAATTTTTATTGAAAAATATATATGTTGTAGCCTGGCTCAAATTGAGAAAAGAACAGCAAGTATTTTCCCTCTAGTTTCCTTAGTTCCCGGCGAAAAACATCCGGAAGAATATGGGAGGTCCTGCGCACTTTCAGGCATAGCGATTTTGGCGTTCAATATCTTTCCAACGAACGCGTTCACGGCTTTGAATTGTTTTCCACGTACTGTCAGCTATGTTGGCTTCTAGTGCGTCGTATCACTTCCGGTTGGGTTTTTGCTATTTTGCAGCTAAAAATACTCAAAGTTAGCAACGACGACGAAAATCGCTCATAGTCTTACGTTCATTGCAGCGCTTGTATACACGCCACTGAAACAAGAAAGGTAACGCCATGTAGCGGAGACTGAGCTCTATAATTTGGTACTAAATTTAGGAGTCAAGCCCACGTTTTTGTCACGGACGGAGGCGTCTACCACACGCGACAATTTAAAAAATCAGGTTTTTGAGCGCTATCTAAAAAAGCCCACCTCGAATAGTTATTCTTCAAACTTTGTAGTCACATGCTTTCGTACATGATATTTCAGTTCACAGAAAGTCAAATGCTTTTTCCATGCACAATGAAAGTTAGAGCGCGCCATAGTTTCAGTGTCCGACTGTGGTACGTGTCGTGACCATGGAAGCGCTGCGAGAAGTTAACTAGCCGATATTCACGGTTTCTCTTGTGACAGCCGCCCGTGCTGTTATTTGACAACCCAAAGAGTCGAATATTTTCCCCTGAACGTTGAAAGCGGCACGACGGCTTCGCAAGGACACTATAGAGAAATGTAGATTGAGTGCATGTGTCACTGCTTGTGCGGCACGTGCATGAAAATTCCATATTTACATCCAGCTCTCTAGACCATGCCAGTAAAGAAGAATCACTATTTATTTACATTACGACATTTTTTACATTTACATTAGCAGTTGTGGCAAAGATAACCCGATTCACGCACGCTACAATACTGTTCAGTCGCCAGAACGGTTCTCATCAACGCATCGTCGAGCGAAGATACGCGGGCCAAGTTCCTTTGAATATAGATCTTCTGTCTGTGCCCGTTCATGTAGCTCGCGCAATAGACACGGTCTTTACTTAATTGCATATTCATGGCGGCAAAGCAGCGGCGAGTCGAAACAGTGTTACAACACACAAACGAAATCACTACTGGCAACAGCTAGAAGAACCACTCACTCTCGCAGTGACTCCAAACTAACATGGGTTTTGTACCTGAAGCCGGATAAGGCTCCAGTGCGGGTGGCGCTAACCTTGTTACTCTCCTCGCTGTTCATTAGCAGCGGCGGCGGCTCCTGACACGGCAAACTACTCGCCGACGGACACAGAAATCGTTGTCTATGCTTCCATGCTAACTGAAGGACGTCTCCTTGGGTAGACTACAAGTACCACGGTCCGCTGTCTCAAGGAAAACGCGAATATTGACCAGTGAACTTCTCGCAGCACTTCCATGGTTATTACACGCACCACAGTCCTACACTGACACTTTGGCGCGCTCTACCTTTTATTGTGCATGGAAAAAGCATTTGACTTTCTGTGAACTCAAATATTATGTACGAAAGCATGTGCTTACAAAGTTTGAAGAATATTCGAGGTGGGCTTTTTTAGATATAGCGCTCAAAAACCGCATTTTTTTAATTGTCGCGTGTGGTAGACGCCTCCGTCCGTGACAGAAACGTGGCCTAGACTCGTAAATTTAGTACCAAATTATAGAGCTCAGTTTCCGCTACATGACGATACCTTACCTTTCTTGTTTCAGTGGCATGTATACAAGTGCTGCAAAATAGCAAAAACCCCACCAGAAGTGCTTCGACGCACTAGAAGCCAACATAGCTGACAGTGCGTGGAAAAAAATTCAAAGCGGTGAACGCGTTCGTTGGAAAGATATTGAACGCCAACATCGCTATGCATGAAAGTGCACTGGGCCTGCTATATTCTTGGGGGATTTTTTTTTCTCGGAAACTACGGAAACTAGAGGGAAAATACTTGCTGTTCCCTTCTCAATCTGAGCCAGGCTACAACATGTATTTTTTCAATAAAAATTACTGATGGTGCCTGGATCACCTTGCCTGAGTTGAGATTTAATCACCCCAGTATAAATATAACAGTCAGACGTGACAGTATCAACTTCATAGTCTACATTAAGCTGTGGTAACTGTGACAGAATACTACAACTCTGTTTTTTTTTACCAGAATGCTATGGTTTAAAAAATATGTTTGATATCCCTTTAAACAGAAAATAAGCTGTGCATTCTAACACCAAGTTTCTGCTGTAAACATAGCTATATACATTACAGCAATAACCCATGTCGTGGAAAAGCATTTCAATTTTTTATATAAAGAACGGAACGTGCGTTAATGTAGAGAACAGCAAGGTTCTTGTGCGTCACCAGTTTTCTAATGCATTCGGTAAAATAAATTTGTTAGTCATCGACATAATTGCCAATGTCGTAGAAATAAAAGATACACAGAAACAGCAAAATGTTCGCTTGATCTCATCAAGATCAGGAGGGGATTCTAACCGAACACCTCTATCTCCATCTTTCTTCATAACATAAGATACACCAGATTTCAGCCATACAAACTGGTATCCCATCTCTTTCGCCTTTCGTCTAATTTGGTAATGCAAGTGCTTATTCACCACAGTAAGATTTTCATTAAAGTAAATTTGTTTGTTTTCAAAGTTCATACGAAATAACTTGGCCATCCAAGTGTCTCTCGTCCTCCTATTTACAAATTTCACAAGAATTGGCACAATCTTGTCTGGCTTCGCAGCAAAAAAAAAAAAAAAAATGCAGCAACGTGGCAGTTAGCAGCTCTCACCTGCGTTAACAGGGAAGATACATGTTAGGAATTTTCCAAACGTTTGCAGCTGGCTGCCAAGATAGTCGGGGTAACAGCCGTTGCTATAGAGTCTTCATGCAGTCCTCTTATCAGCACGCTGCTGCAGGCGTGTCCGTGTAAATTCGCTGCGGTACTGTATCAAATGTACTACGTCTCGTAAAAAGTCAGAATTTCAAAGTAGGCCAGCAGTACAAGACTATTTCGAGCCTGCGTTAGCAGAGAAGATGCATCTTAGCAGTTTTCCAAATGTTTGCTGCTGACGATTTTTGTACAAATCTTCTGGAAAAACTTGTGATTTCCGTTGGAATAGTGTGCTATGGCCATTGGCTTCCGAATTCATAAAGAAATACGTTACCTTTGCTTGGCTAATTTTCGAGTTCAATTAGCAAAATTAGCTTAATTCATGTGTGACGCGAATGCAAACGGCCTGAATCTGTGGCAAAAGTGTGTGTGTGTGTATTCCAAGTAGTTTCATAATTTTCTGAAGTTAAACCTATTTTTAGAAATTTAATGACACTTCCTCACCAGACACACTGTATATCGTGTATTTATTACCTTTAAACTCAACTTTCTAGCTTTAATTACCTCTAATTACCTTCAATTACTCTCAGCTATTTAGGGGTCCACGTCTCGGCAGTAAGCGCCGTCTGCCCGACGGCAGCGCTGAGTGCCGAAACATCGACTCCTAAATGTAACTGTAAATCTACTTCTAGTACTTCCCATTTAGTGTTCTTCTTATAAACGTAAGAAAATTAACAACTGTTTCGATCCCTATACGGATTGGACTGTATTAGATTGGATACGGCTTCCTAAGTCTTTATCTTGTAGTCTATATCTTTTTCGCGTCCATCTGTACTAAGTTATCCATACATTCGTGCGTGTCGTTGAAATGCCATGATTTAATTATTTCAGTTGGCGGCGGCGTTGCTGCACTGGAGCCCGCAGTTCGAGCATGTCCTGACAGAAGGCGTATAGACGTACGTATGAGTGGATAATTCTTTTTCCCTACGTTTGAAGCACTAACATGCTATTTCCCGCGCTTTCGAGTGCGGCGGTACTGGTTGAATGGTCCCGCTTGCACAATCGTATTTTTAACACATAGTGGATCAACTCATGCTCATGTTCATTCAGTTCATGCAGCAATCCCGTGTTGCCCTTGTCGTAGTTCTTCATTGAGTATATTGCGAATGAAGTAGCTTTATCTCCTAGCTCTCTTTAGCTCGATTAGAGTGAAGTCGCGGTCCATAACCTCCGGTGGATGGGGCCAGTCTTGGTGTGTTTTAGCCGTCAAGCTCTGGACAAAACTGCTGCCTACCGCAGTCGTCGAGGCAGCCGCCGCTGTCGTTAGTACGACGGAGAAATCTGTCGCTAGCGTGGGTTCGTCTACACCCTTAACGATAGCCAATGCCGAGAGACAATTCTTTTGTCGGGGTGTATCCTTCAGTGCTCAAATTGTCCTCCAGGTCCTTGTGGCTGGGCTGAAAGGAATGACAAAACTTACGCCAACGCTTCTTTTTTAAGTTCTCGTGTTGCTTAAGCTTTCATCCGGCGGTATGCTGCAATGTCAGGAAGTTGCCCTGTTCAACGAGCCGTTCTTTCTGCTCTGCGATGTAATGACCCAAGGTGATTAATTGCTGGAGAACGACCGACGTGACCAGTTACCCTTTTAGACAGGACCACCGCGTCCTGAAAGGCGCAACGAATGGCTTGAAAGAGGGCCTCTTGGGACAGACCGGTGTGCACAGATGTTTCGAGTCTCCAGTTCGTGAAAGTGATCAGTCCAGTAGTAGGTGACAGAGACAGTGTGTCGTGCGAAACACAGGGAGTCCCAGAAAACGTGTCATTGAATTATAATAAAAAAACTACGCCACCTAGAATCATGCGGTCAAGAGCATTTGTTCTTATTAGGTTTTTGCCACCTCCTAATGTGAATGCCATGTACTGCAAGTTTAATTAGGTAAATATTTGCGAACTGAACTCAGAAATTTGCCAAGTAAAGGTCACTTTTTTACCCCACCAATATGAACAGCGTGTCAAATTCACTCAAATTCATGATAATTCACAATGATATTCACGAGCTATCCCATAGGAAAAAATAGTCGAATATCATGCTTTTCGGAGCACCGGACCATAGCGCGCGATGACTTTTTGAGCGATATCGCTCTCAGTGGGACGAAAGGAGGTTCCGAAGCCAGCCCACAGAATGATAGTAGAAAAAGTAACAGTTCCTAAAATTGGGAGAGGGAAAGCATTATCCCAGCGAAAGTCGGACGTGATAAGCCGTGCATGTTTTATCTCTTTCTGCGATGTCGGGGAGGGCTGGGTTTCCAACCTCCTTTCGTCGGACTGACAAAGATTGCGCTGAAAAATTCATCATGCGCTATTCTGTGCGACCTCCGTAGAGCATGATGTTCGGCTATTGTTTCCGATGGGATAGCTTCTGAATATCCCTGCCAATTATCATTAATTTGACTAAATTAGACACGCTCTTCACATTGGTGGGGTAAAAAAGTGACCTTTGCTAGGCAAATTTCCGACTTAAGATCGCAAAAATTTACATAATTAAACTTACGTTACACGACATTCACATGAGGAGGTGGCAAAAACCCAATAAGAACAAATGCCATTGACCGCATGACTCTAGGTGGTGTAGTTTGTTTATTATAATTCAATGACACGTTTTCTGGGACACCCTGTATATAACATGCTGCGTAATACTGCGTACGAAGCTAGTTTCCGTCATACAATCAGTTGCAAAACTATAGTGTGACCGTGTTAATAGCATACACATTTACAACTATGTTTTCCAGCTTTACTGTTCGGAGCAGATAAACAAAGCGTCGTTTCTTTTGGAACAGGATTACGAAAATATACTGAAAACACAATGAGATATCGCTATAGCCATTCATTGTTTTTGGAACTACGTCTCTTGTTGTTGTTAGCATTTACCGCCCACCTGCTTCAGATGTTTCTTGTATGGATCGTCTCAATGATTATTTGGCTTTGAACATATAGCCGTCTCAGAATGTTGTAATAAAAGGCGACTTTAACTTACCCGGGATTAATTGGAGCGCCTTATCATGTGGTGTACCGGAACGGAAAAGTTCTCAGCGTTTACTAGATCTTTGTATACTGCATGGTTTGACACAACTAGTTGATAAACCAACTAGAATATCCGATGATAAACATTCAATTCTTGATCTCATATTTGTCACCAGAGCTTTGGCTGATTCAATCTGCTCCGTCGAAAAGGGTATATCCGACCATGAGATGGTGGTACTTCAGACAACTATGAATTTTCGAGAAAGAATAATACCAGGAAAAGTGGTATCCGTGCTTAAGTTCAGTCATGCACCATATAACCAGATATTGCACTTCCTTGAAGATAACTTTGATTCATTTCAGCAGAGCTGTGTATCGTTAGAAGAATCGGCTGACAACGTGTGGCGACAATTTAAACGGCATTGTGCTCCAATGTCTTTAAAAAATTCCCAGGCATCGCAAACGAATTAACAAACGTAACCCTTGGATAAATAGAAAAAAAATATACAGTTAAAACGTAGTATTTCACGTTATCGTGAAAGGTTCGTGGAATCAACTGTACTGAACTGTTGTACTGAACTGTACAACTGTAAGTCTGAGGTCTAAATTGAGCACCCTCTGCAGGCAATTAAAAATCGAACTCAGAAATGCAAAAAGAGAGTTCTTTACCACAACTTTAACAAATTTCATGAGAAGCGAACCCTCTAAATTTTGGAGGCAGGTAATGGGAAAGAGTCGAGCAGAAATTAAGCTACGCTCAGAAAACGAAATAATTGGCGACGCAAGCAGAGTGGCTTGCATCTTCAATAGTTATTTCCATAGTGTTTTCACGAAGGAGAATCCCGGCGTCGGGAACTTGGCGCCCCCGTCGCCCGGCAGCAGCCGCAGTAGCCCCCTCCTGCACTCACGGGTGGGTCGCCGCAGGAGGCAGACCCCCACGTATAGCTGCGCGTGGCTGTCCCGTGTCTTGGGAAAGGGGGATCCTGGTGGTTGAGTGGACACAGAGGTTGTTTTGGACCCTTCGGGGCCCCTCTGGGAAAGCAATACACCACTTTGGCCCCTGCTTCCTATGGACGGGTGGTCCTGGAAGGCCCGGCCAGGACTATTCAGCTTAGTCGCCATCTCCCACGCTCATTGCTTTCTCCTTTGTCTTCTTCTCTTGCTTCTCATCCTTCCGTTTCACCTTCTTTGGCGGCGAGGGTCAACCTTGTGCGGTCTTTTCTCTCTTCTGAAACCTGCACTAGGGTATAGTGCAGAGGTACGTGTTAGCGTGCTGGACACGTTCCCATGGTTGGGCTCGGTGGTGGGCGACACCCCTACTGCACTGAATCTTGATACTCTTTTATGGAAACGTCACAATCAAATAAATCTGATCGCCCCCTGAAAAGGAGCCGCTCCGAACGACAAACACGGAATATCACTGACTTATCCCCAGGACCCTGGTTCCCAAAGTTTTTGATTGTTCAGCCAAATGATGAAAACACGTCTTTGGCAAAAGCGTCGCCATTTCTTGTAGCAAAAGCTCTTGAACAGGTAATAGGCAAATCATATCAAGCAAAGAAATTGAGCTCAGGTTCCATCCAAGTGGAAGTACATACAAAGCAGCAAAGCATATCACTTCAGTCACTGAAAGAGATAGGAGACACACCAGTAACAATCAGTGCACATCGTACACTCAATATTGTAAAGGGTGTAATATCAGAAGAGGAACTGCTTTCCCGTTCGGAATCAGAAATTGAAGAGGGCATGAAAGATCAGGGAGTTGTGACAGCAAAAAGAATAGTCATAAGGAGAGATGGCAAAGAGATCCAAACTAAACACATTGTACTCTCATTCAAGCTTCATTCACTACCCTCAAGTGTCAAAGCCGGTTATCTTAACTGTAACGTGAGACCGTACGTTCCAAACCCAATGCACTGCTTTAAATGTCAGCGCTTTGGGCACAGTTCACAAGTCTGCCGTGGGAATCTTGTTTGCCCAAAATGCGCCGGAAAAGACCATACTCCGGAAAGCTGTAGTAATGAGTTCCATTGTGCAAACTGTGAGGGAAACCATCCGGTGTACTCAAGATCATGTCCCCGTTGGAAAGACGAGAAACAGATAATTCGAATCAAGACCGAATAGAATCTCACATACAAAGCTGCAAAGGCACAACTTGACTTTGAAAGAAGGGTAGTTTTTCTGACGTGGTGCGCAGTGGGGTGGCACCACCGAGGAGGTCTGTGGAGACTCAGACCTGTTTTCAGGAAACTGAGACCCCACTCCACATCCCCCAGCAGGATGTGGGAGACACGCAAGTGCCTCCCACGTTGCCAGTGGCCAATCAAGAGACTGGCCACGACAAAGGAGCCACGACCTCGTCCAAGGTCGATGGCGCACAGCCTGTCTGGGACGGGAACTTAAAGGTCCGTTCCCAAATATCTCATAGTATGGACGTCGATGAGGATGACTGCATGTCGCAGAAGTCTTCATCGAGTGTATCCAGCTTGCCTGGAAAAGAAAAAAGAGAGAGAAGAGATAAAGGGAGAGGTAGGGGCTCTAAGCCTAACGCCCCTTCCAATGAGCAGTGAAGGCCTGTCCCCCAAAGGGTGCTGCCACCTTAAACATAAGTTATGCTTCAGGTAGTAACTCTTAAGTTGTTAGTCCCTTTAGTTACCATTCACAGTCTCATTATGGGGCAAGTATTCCTTCAGTGGAACTGTCGAGGCCTTCACACTAACATAGATGACATACATGACCTGTTTGAAAGGTACAGTGCCGTCTGCTTCTGCTTACAAGAAACATACTTACACGAAGAAAATTATAATCCTTTCCGCAGACATAATATTTTTAGGAAGGACCGTACAACTGGGGCTCGTGCATCTGGCGGAGTGGCTGTGGTCCTCCCGCAGAGTATAGCTGCAAGACAACTTCCGCGTGTCACAGACTTGGAGGCAGTTGCCGTTCAAGTCTGCCTTGACACTGTCTTGACAGTGTGTTCATTATACTTGCCACCATCATCATTAATAGAACATAGAGAACTTGAAAAGCTATGCGATCAACTTCCTCAGCCCTACATCATCTCAGGCGACTTGAACGCTCACAGTCCCTTGTGGGGCAGCTCAAAAGTAGATAGACGAGGGAAAATGTTGGAGAGAGTTCTTCTCTCAAGGCCAATATGTCTCCTAAATTCAGGGTTACCAACATACAAAAATTCTTCAACGCAAAGTTTCTCTTCTTTATACCTTTCGCTGTGCAGTCCTACACTTTTTTCACGTCTGGAGTGGACAGTTGAGCAAAACCCTCGTGGTAGTGACCATTTTCCTATCGTTATAAAATTTCGTGGTCCAACAAATTCTCTAAGGTCACGACCTCCACGATGGAAACTTTCTGAAGCAGACTGGAACTTGTTTCAGAAAGACGCCAACCTTGTGTCATTATCTTTTGAGGACACTAGCATTGAAGAAGCGAATAATGTTATCACGAATACAATAATAAATGCTGCTTTGAAATCCGTACCACAAACATCTGGCGGTCTCCCTAAGCGTCCCAAACCTTGGTGGACAAACGATTGTGGGAAAATACGCAAAGAACAGAACAGAGCTTGGGGTATCTTTCGCAGATACCCCACTTCAGAGAACCTCCTTGCATTTAAAAGAGCACGTGCGAAAGCCAAATGGACGAGAAAGCGGGCAAAGCGCTCTTCGTGGTGCAGTTTATCTCCTCCTTAACACACAACACTCCATCAAAGGTCGTTTGGGATAGACTTCGGAAAATTAAAGAAGATTATACAGGCTTTTCTATCCCCTTACTTCAAGTAAATGGGGCCCCATGTCAGAACTTGGGCGAGCAGGCTGCCCTACTCGGTCAGCATTTTCACAACATATCGAGTTCTTCTCATTATAACAAGAATTTCCTCTCCATAAAGCAACAAGGCGAAAAACAAGCCATTCCAGTCACAGGTGGAGAGAACCTTCAATATAACAAGCCCTTTACCATGGTAGAGCTCCTGAGAGCACTGTCGTCAGTAAAGGTCAGTGCCCCGGGGCCAGACCGCATTGCATATTCTATGCTCACTCACCTGTCAAGCGAATCTAAAGAATGTTTGCTCAAGTTTTTTAATAATGTCTGGGAAAAGGGCCAAATGCCATCAACATGGAAGGTAGCAACGGTCATCCCCTTCCTGAAGCCTGGGAAGGATGCTTCAAACCCAACCAGTTACCGACCGATTGCACTGACAAGCTGCCTGGGAAAAACTTTCGAGAGCATAGTTAACAACCGGCTGATGCACTATCTTGAGGTTAATAACTGTCTTAATAATAACCAGTGTGGTTTTCGAAATGCACGTTCGACAGCAGGCCACCTCATCCGATTGGAATCCACAATTCGAGAGGCTTTTGTCAGAGGAAATCACTGCGCGTCTGTTTTCTTTGACTTAGAAAAAGCGTATGATACGGCTTGGCGGTATGGTTTTGTCCGAGACGTCTACTCATTAGGAGTACGGGGCCGACTTCTCAGTTGCGTAACCACCTTTTTACAAGGTAGGACATTCAGAGTTCGACTGGGGACAGCGCTGTCGCGGCCTTTTATTCAAGAAAATGGAGTTCCACAAGGTTCAGTGCTGAGCGTAACACTGTTTATAGTTAAAATGAACTCAATAGCAAGCGTTATTCCCCCTTCTATTTCATACTCTTTGTATGTGGATGATGTACAGATTTCTTATTCGTCCGCAAATTTGAGTACTTGTGAGAGGCAGCTGCAACTCGCAATTAACAAACTGCTGAAATGGGCCGATCAAAATGGTTTCAAATTCTCTTCGGAAAAAACTGTTTGTGTCCTGTTTTCCAGGAGAAGGGGGCTGTACCCAGACCCCACACTGACTATCGATGGTCACAATCTAGCAGTACATGAGGAACACAAATTCCTTGGCGTCATCTTTGATAAAAAGCTCACTTTCGTGCCGCACATCAAGATCTTGAAAGCGAAATGCCTGAAATCTTTAAATATTCTTAAAATCATTTCACACCGTTCCTCGGGTGCGGACAGAGAGACTCTTCGCCGCATATACAGTTCTGTTGTTCGTTCTAAACTAGACTATTGATGTGTTGCATATGGATCAGCACTCTTATCAGTCCTGAAAGCTCTCGACCCAGTGCATCGCCTTGGCTTGCGGCTGGTACTTGGTGCTTTTAGAACCACACCGGTTCAAAGCTTGTATGTTGAGTAAAACGAGTGGTCCTTGGAAAGGCGACGCTTTTACCTTGCAGTGTCTTATGGGCTGAGAGTAAGGAGCTATCCACATCATCCTGCACACTCCACTGTAACGAGCACTCGTTTCCAACGGCTCTTTATTAAGAAGCCAAATGCTGTGGCTCCATTTAGTATTCGTGTCCAGCGGGATGTAGAGCGTTAAAATTTTACAAGCTATAATCTACCACCCTTGCTGTGCAGTAAGCTGGTATCTCCTTGGTATCCACCTGTACAACATGATACAACTCTTCTGAAATTTGACAAACAGAAATGCCCAGCTTTGCAAATACAACAAGAATTTGAAGCCCTCAAGCAACACTTTGGCGACCATGTGGAGATATACACTGATGCTTTGAAAACAAATACAGGAGTATCATGTGCCATGGTATCTGGTGTATACACTAAGTCACACCGTTTAAGCAATATTTTGTCAATTTTTAGTGCTGAGGTTTATGGCATAATTGTTGCGCTCAACCATATCTTGCAAACACACACATCATCATCGGTTATATACACAGACTCTCTTAGTGCAGTGCATGCCATATGTGGTCTCCACATGCACAAAAACCTGCTGGTAAGACGAGCACAGTATCTTGCGAGTCTTATACAAGGAAAGGGCCACAGTTTGTGCATTTGTTGGGTGCCCAGCCATGTAGGCTTAAAGGGAAATGAGAGCGCGGATCGTGCTGCCGCTGCTGCTCAGGATACCGACATTACGGCATTTGAGATTCCTCTCAGTGATCTCCTGAGAGACCTCAGACATCTTATCAACAAAGAATGGCAAAGCTCTTGGGACACGCAAACTCTGAACAAATTGCACACTATCAAACTACGGATAAAATAGTGTGCACAACATTTCGAAAATCGGTTAAATGAAGTTCTATTCAGCTGTCTGAGAGCTGGACACACCTTCTTAACACACGGGTATCTTCTCCGAGGCGAGGAGATACCACAGTGCGAGCGTTGCGGGACAGCCTTGTCCGTTATGCATATACTCATAGTTTGCACCCATCACGAACGCCATCGTCAACAACACTTCTCACTGTTTTACAAGTATAGGATTCCTCTTCACCCAGCGCTTTTGCTGGGGGACGAGCCTCTCATCAGTTTTAACCATGTGTACAACTTTTTAAGAGACATAGGTTACCTGAACGACCTGTGAACATGGAAATAATTTCACTGCTTTTTACCTTTCGTGTTTTGACTCTAAATGAAATCGATTATTTTTAACTAGCTTTGATTCATACCATTGTCGTGGCGCTCTATGGCCAAAGTTGCCTTTGCGCCATTAAAATCCTAATCATCATCATCAACGAAGGAGATTAATCAGAGTACTAGCACAGTTGTGTCCGTGCAGAGTTGTATCTTGGATCCTTTATTTTCGGTGAAAAGTATTTTGAACCTATTATTAAAACTCAGTATAAAAAAGAGCTATGGTCCAGATAACATACCTAACGAATTTTTGAGCCGTTATTCAGTTTGGTGTGCCAGATATCTGCAGCTAATTTTTCAAAAGTCTTTTGAAACTGGTCAAATTCCGTTTGCGTGGAAAATTAGCAAAGTAGTCCCAATTTTTAAAACTGGAGATCCATTGCTGCCTTGTAATTATCGTCCTGTAGCATTAACAAGCAATCCCCGCAGGGGGCACCGGCTTCGGCTGGTGTTTGGTGAGTGGCGCCACCACAGACCCCAGCCCCCAGTCCTAAGGTGTTATCCGTACTGTGCCGAGGGGATGAAAGGCGAAGGGTAGAAGCCTTGAACGGTGGCGGTCGGGGTCTTGGTCAAACCCCGGCCGATGGGTTTTCCTTAAAACTCCGGGACCTTCCCACATGCATGAATGCGAAGATGAATGTGAAGTATGGGTGACTAATGGGAACATTCATTTCCTTAACCTCTTATGGTAAAACATTCTTCTCCTCCCTCGATCGCGGGCGGCAAGCGCCCGCGGACCGAAGTCTTCAAACAGGTGTTTGACACCTTTCAAACTAAATACATTGTCGTTAGTAGTGTGAGCGCAGAGACTGAAAAAAAGCACTCCACTCGGGAAAATGTCGCCATTCTTCATTGAGAAGGCGGTGGCGTCTCAATCAAAGAATGTGTCTGAAATTAAGCGCCTTAGATCAGGTGACTTACTATTGAAATGCACCTCTGAAGCTGATTGTGAGCTCATACTGAACGCACAGCAGATGCTTGGAATCAAAATAACATCAAGCTTGCACAGGACTCTTAATACCTGCCGTGGTGTCGTGTCGTTAGCTGAACTCATTGATGTTCCTTCGGAAGAGATTCTTGAAAACCTAAAAAGCCAAAAGGTGACTGATGTAAGGAAAATAAAAATCAGGAAGAACAATGAGTACATAACGACACGGAACACAATTCTCACATTCGACTGCCCGACTCTACCAGAAAGACTGAAGGTAGGATATCTGACTGCAGAAGTGCGGCCATATATTCCTAACCCACTTAGATGTTTTACATGTAACCGCTTTGGCCATCCTTCCGATGCGTGCAGAGGGTCTGCATGCTGTGCTCGCTGCAGCAAGCAGGACCACAACTCCAAAGAGTGCGGAGGGCCTGATCACTGCGTTAACTGCTCAGGTGACCACCCTTCGTACTCTAGGTCTTGCCCAAAGTGGAAGTTTGAGAAAGAGGTTATGCACATCAAAGTTACACAGAAACTAAGTTATGCGGAAGCCAGGAAGAAGGCATCTCCCTTCCTGTTCCAGAAATCCTTTTCATCTGTCGTTAAAGAGAAACCAAGGTTGATTTCATGTGCAACACAGACAGAAAAGCCAACACAAAGTGAAGAAACACATACACCTCTTTCTCAAACACCACCTCCCGTAACAGTAACAAAAATTTCGCAATCCTCTTCCGTGGCGTCATTTTCACAGACGCCACCGTCATCATCGCAAACTGTGGAGGCAAGCTCCATGGAATGCGATGATGACACGAGCTCGCAAGGCTCATTCACGAGCGTGAGCTCACAATCCCAGAGGAAGCCTAAGAGAGATGTTTCACGGAGTGGCCCACTTCCTGATATATCTCCAAAAGAACTAGCGGCTGCTCGGAAGAAAACTCTGAGACAGCCAATAATGGCCCCAAAGAAAAAATAATGAAACTTACCTCAAACACTACACTCTTCTTCATAGTGCAGACATGTCTTGTACACATCTCCCTCATTTTCTCTATTATGGCGATCCTTCAGTGGAATTGTCGAGGGCTGCTCTCCAATTTTGACGATGTCAATGATCTTTCGGACAGGTATGATGCACTCTGTGTTGCATTACAAGAGACCTATCTGAATCCACAACACACACAAACATTCCGGCGATGGAACATGTTCCGAAAAGATCGAGTTCGCGCAACACGTGCATCTGGTGGTGTTGCTATCCTCACATCAAAGACCATCCCTGCAAAACACCTTCCGCTGAAAACAACACTTGAGGCAGTTGCTGTTCAGGTATGTCTTCATGGGGTCCTAACCATATGTTCCTTATATCTACCGCCGTCAGGCCTGGTAGGACAAAAACAACTCGAAAGTCTGTTGGATGAGCTCCCACCACCCTTGCTTTTATTGGGAGATTTCAATGCCCATAACTACCTGTGGGGCAGGAGAAGGGCGGATAGTCGTGGCAAAATGTTAGAACGGCTATTACTCTCAAGGCCAGTGTGTCTACTCAATACTGGTACACCAACATATGTGAACGCTGCTACACAGACATTCTCTGCAATAGCTCTCTCTCTGTGTAGCCCATCCATTTTCCAAATGCTAGACTGGGTAGTGGATGAAAATCCTCGTGGAAGTGACCACTTCCCAGTTACCTTAAAATTACACCTGCCTTCAAATACCCTTGCAACACGTCCACCTTGTTGGAAATTATCAGAGGCAGGTTGGGGCATGTTTCAGAGAGAAGCCGATCTTTCACTGTCTTCTACTCAAGGTATGGGTGTTGAACAAATGAGCAACATGATTACAGACACGATCATAAGGGCAGCCACTAATTCCATTCCGCAAACATCCGGTCGTCTCCCCAAGTGCCCAAAGACTTGGTGGACGAGTGATTGCAGGTAGCTCGTAAAGAACAAAACCGTGCATGGGGTACCTTTCGAAGATACCCTACAACAACAAATTTAATTCTATTTAAAAAAGCCAGGGCTAAAGCAAGGCGGATACGAAGAGAAGCTAAACGTGAATCGTGGAGAAATTTTGTATCCTCTTTAAGTACGAAGACTCCCTCAAAAACTGTATGGGACAGACTCAGGAAAATCAAGGGTGAATATGCCAGCTTTACTGTCCCATTGTTACAAATAAATGGCACAACGCGTCAGAACATGGATAAACAGGCCAATGCTCTTGGTGAGCATTTTCAGGGGGTTTCGAGCTCCTTGCATTATATAGCGACTTCTTAAAAATCAAACAACAGAAGGAGAAACAGAATTTTCCTAGTGGAGCTTACGACAAGTATTCTTACAATATGCCTTTTACAATGATAGAATTGTTAAGGGCAATGTCATCATCAAAAATCACAGCGCCTGGACCAGATCGAATAACTTACTCCATGCTACAGCATTTGTCAAACACTTCTCTGGAAAGTCTTCTTGATTTCTTTAATACTGTATGGCAAAGGGGACATATCCCTTCTCGCTGGAAGGTTGCAACCGTTATCCCGCTTTTAAAACCAGGAAAAGATGCATCAAATCCATCAAACTATAGGCCTGTAGCACTCACAAGTTGTCTCGGCAAGACTTTTGAGCGAATGGTGAATAACCGTCTCATACACTATCTTGAGGAAAATGAGTGCATTGACCAATATCAGTGCGGATTTCGGACGGGGTGTTCCACTACGGATCATCTTGTTCGTTTAGAAACATTCATACGCGAAGCCTTTGTACGAAAACAACATTGTGTGTCTGTTTTTTTTTTCGACCTTGAAAAGGCCTATGATACCGCATGGCGACATGGAATCTTGCTTGATTTGCATTCATGTGGAATACGTGGTCGCATGTTCCACTGCATCGCCGACTTCCTTCAAGGAAGATCGTTCAGGGTCCAACTCGGCACAACCCTTTCGCGTCCTTTTGTACAGGAGAATGGTGTTCCTCAAGGATCTGTTTTGAGCGTTACTCTATTTATTCTTAAAATGAACTCTATCGCTAAGGTTATACCCACCTCAGTCAAGTACTCGCTCTATGTTGATGATGTCCAAATATCTTATTCTTCCTGCAACCTAGCCTTGTGCGAAAGACAGCTGCAGCTCACAATTAACAGGCTAACTAAATGGTCCAGTGAAAATGGCTTTAAATTATCCCCAGAGAAGACCGTATGTGTACCATTTTCAAGAGTTCGAGGAATGTCTCCCGAGTCATCACTTAAAATGAACGGCAGTGATCTTGTTGTAGGGACAGAATGTAAATTTCTAGGTCTAGTCTTTGACAAAAAGCTTACTTTCCTTCCCCACATAAAAATATTGAAGGCTAAATGCGTGAAATCTTTGAACCTTTTAAAAGTCCTGCCTCACAGGTCTTGGGGGCAGACAGAGAAACATTGTACAAGATCTACATGTCTAGAGTTCGGTCCAGGCTGGACTACGGATGTGCAGTTTATGGATCGGCACGCCAATCTGTCCTAAAGTGCTTAGATCCTATACATCATCAGGGCTTGCGACTGGTCCTCGGAGCATCCCGAACGTCACCCGTTCAAAGCTTATACGTCGAATGCAATGAGTGGTCTCTAGGAAGGCGACGAGCTTATCTTAGTGTCATGTACGCACTGAAGATTCGTACTTATCCACAACATGCGGCGCTCTCATGCGTTACAAGGACGCCTTTTGAACAACTGTTCTTAAACAAGTCTTCAGTCGTTCCTCCTTTTAGCATGTGAGTTTTACGAGAAGTTGAATTTTATGATTTTACCCACTACAACACTCCGCTTTTGCAATCTGGTGGGAGCCTGCCTCCATGGCAACCACCACCACATTCCAACTCTTCACTGACCAAGTACAGAAAAAGCGATACTTCCACGGCTGTGCTGCAGCAGGAGTTCGAGGGTTTAAGAAAAAGCTTTGGAAAGCACGTGGCGTTTTACACGGACGGATCGAAGACTAATGCTGGTGTATCTTGCGCCATGGTAACTGGGACAGTCACAATAACTCACCGTTTACACAAAGTCATGTCGATATTCAGTGCAGAGGTTTATGCGATCATCATAACACTCAACTAATTTTTACAACATTGCATTGTGTCATCAGTCATCTATACAGATTCCCTCAGCTCTTTGCAAGCAATATGTTCAGTCCCAAAAACAAAAAAAAATTTTTGTGCAGCGAGCACGACGTCTAGCTAATGCAATAACTAACAGGGGCTATCGTTTAACCCTTTGCTGGGTGCCAAGCCACGTGGCCATAGAGGGTAACGAAAATGCGGATCGTGCAGCTGCAGCTGCACTTTCAGCTGACATAACAGTCTTTGATGTCCATGTTCAAGACCTCAGGTTATTTTTGATGAATGCTATCAACATAAAATGGCAGCAATTTTGGAGCACACAAGAGCAGAATAAGCTACACTTGGTGAAGCCTCAAACAGGAAATCGCTCACAAAGTCTTGAAAACAGGTTACACGATGTCTTAAGGTGCAGGTTAAGGGTTGGACACACATACATGACTCACGGGTTTTTGCTACGTGCGGAGGACCCACCTGAGTGCGTGCGCTGCAGAGAGCCCCTTTCTGTCCAACACATTCTAATTGCATGCCCATTACATGAAAGTTATCGTCAGCGTCATTTCACTGAATTTCATCGTTACTCTTTACCTCTTCATCCAGCTCTTTTGCTGGGTGATGAGGCTATTGTTCCTTTTACTGCAGTACATAAATTTTTAAAGAACATTGGATATCTTAACAAACTGTGAATTTTACAGTGAGCTCTTTTCTTACCCTTTCATGTGTTTTTAAGCCACCACTAGCCAAGTTGTTTTAATATGAGCATTTCAATTTTTAACTGGGTTCATCACATTACCTTGTTTTTTGGCGCATTATAGCCCTAGTAGCTTTTGCGCCAAAAAACCCAAATCATCATCATCATCATCATTAACAAGCAATGCATGTAAGATCATGGAGCACGTGCTCTGTAAACACATTATGGCACATTTAGAAAAATATGATTTACTGAGTTCACGACAGCACGGTTTCATGACAGGGATTTTGAACCGTGACTCAGCTTACAGAATTTTACCAGGATTTGGCAAAGGCAATCGATGGAGGTTTACTAATTGATGTTGTGTTCATTGATTTCACTCGTGCTTCTGATTCCATTCCTCACAAAAAATTGCTCAGTAAACTGTCTGGAGTCTTTAATAATGCAAAGCTCGTTATATGGATAGAATCATACCTTTCTTTTCGTCAACAGTTTGTGCAGGTTGGAGCCCCTAGTTCAGGATTGTTAGATAGATCAGGGGTTCCCCAGGGTTCCCTGGGTTCTGGGACCCCTGTTGTTTAAACTATATATCAACGACATCCCACATGTAACTGGTCACCGCGTAACTCTGCGTCTTTATGCTGATGACACTATCCTCCGTACAGTTGCTTGTACGGACGACCAGATTGCACTAGTCAGAGCTCTACAAAACGTTGTAGATTGGTGCGCAATATCCCAGTTAAGTCCGAATGTGAAGAAGACTGTTATTATACATATTACGAGAAAGCAAACCTCTCTAGCCTATAATTATTGCATCGACGACACTTTACTGAACAAGGTTCGTTCCTACAAGTACTTGGGTGTTTATTTTAAGTCGAACTTATCGTGGACAGCTCATGTCGATTATGTTACTCAAAAAGCAGTGGGAAGACTGTTCCAGCTTAAATGAGCATTATGGCAATCAGCGCCTGAAGTAAGACTGAACGTGTACAAATCACTTGTCCTACCAATATTGCTATACGCTTGTGCTGTTTGGGACCCATATCTTGT
This sequence comes from Ornithodoros turicata, assembly GCF_037126465.1. NCBI lineage: Eukaryota > Metazoa > Arthropoda > Arachnida > Ixodida > Argasidae > Ornithodoros > Ornithodoros turicata. The sequence goes on from NC_088201.1 coordinate 79,173,598, forward strand.
CAGTCACAAAAAGAAATTAGAAAGTGTTCAAAGAAGAGGGGCTCGGTTCATTTATAGGGATTTTCGCACGAGCACATCTGTTACTGGGCTGTGCCGCCGAGCAAGACTGCCTCCTGTAGAATTACAAATCAAGACATTGCGGCTTAAATTCAGCCCTGTCGCTTGCTTGGTCAAAGACTCTACGGGTTCAAGATACAAACATCGCCTTCATTTACAGGAATACTATGCCCGTAGAGATGTGTTTAAGAATTCCATTGATCCAAAAACAATTCACGAGTGGAACAGTCTTCCCGATAGTGTTGTTAGTGCAAGAGATTTTTCCGCTTTTGCACAAAAGTTGGAGTGTTTGTTATATGCCAGCTGACTCCTGTAACGACCCCCGTCGGCGGGTCAACAGTATCCTAAAAAAATAAATTGCACTCCAAACGTAGCGCAGGTGAAGTATTTCTGGCGAGATAGAATTACCTAAGCTTACACACATTGCCGAACGCGGTCTAGTTGTTCTCACACATTCCATACGTTACACTGTGGGTACATGAGGCAAGCAAAATGAATAAGTAATATTATTCGGGAGTATGTGTATGACAACATGCTTATTGATGCCATTTGCACACTTGCTTGATGGCGCTTTTTCCAGGGGAGGGGGGGAGGGCACAATGTTTGTCATTCTGGCAGTAACTTTGCGCAACTACATTGCTTGGCTCAGAAACCCTACGTTTCTGGAAGCCAGGTGAGGGGGTGCAACGGACCACCTTCCCCCCCCCCCCGTGACGGCGCCCATGAAACCGGGAGTATAGGCTACAACATTAAGTCCTAATTCCTGTGCGATCTAAGTTTTGGTGCAGTATATATGCCAACAGCATTACCTTGCATTACAGCATTACCTTGCATTACAGCATTACCGAGAGCAAACATTATGCCATTCGTTTGATCTTTTCACCTTCTGGTAGCCACTTATTGATGGCTCGACCACTGGTCGTTTATGATGGCAGTAAAAAGTAAAAATGTCGATAACATATTACTCGATTTGATGGTATTGATTACTGTTATCGATATGTTTACTTTTTATTATCCTTTTTGCAATTTGTGCTCCTTTGGAATTCCCATTCTTTGCAAGCACACACGTTCCCTTGTGTAATTATCGATGCTACCATAGACCGTTAAGATGTTCGTATTACGCGCCTCATGTTCACCTACGCCGAGACGCCGAAGTGTACACTTTCTTTTTATCCTATCTCCCTCTCACTTTATGTATTAAAGCTACATTGCTGGTTCGTGAATCTATGTGTTCGTCCCGTCCTGTGTTTTCCCTCAAACTCAAGGCAATGTTAACATCAAGTCAAGACCAGCTCGCTTGCCTGCTCCTGCTATGTTCATAATACGTTTTGTTGTCGCTGTTAGGGTTTAGTGAACACCGTGGTCACAACGAAATAACATGATAAAGAGCACTGTGCCGTACAATTTAGAATTTAATTACTGAATTTTATGAATATAAACATTCTTCCGTTTTTATTCCAACTAGTCATGGTGGTTGTGTTCCGACCACTGGATGTGTACCGGCAGGTGGTTCTGCAGGCAGCTGTACAACGGGGGGTGGCAGGTGGTAATTCCCTACGTGCCTTGCGCAGTCTAGGTGGCGTTCATCAAATTGATACAAAAATCCAATAGTTTCTCAAATCGCAGAAAGTATGCGTTTCAATCGCATCCAATTCACTTGCCGCCCAACATGGTGCTGCCCATGTCAGATATTGCGACGGATAGAGAGGATAGGCTGATTGCCCCATATTTCAAGACGTAATTGGTCAGACAGCTCAAAACGTGGGTGGAGCTTCAGGTATAGGCAGGCCCCATTAATGGTGAGATTCCCTTTCAATACACGGCTCTGGTCCACGGGATCTCAGCGGAGGGGATCTACGGAGGGTCAAGGTTTAATGAACACGTATGTTATGTATGAGTGTCGCTATGTACACGCTTTGCAAACTGCTGTATTTATATGCACTCCTGCTTGGGCCCATCGGGCTCTCAGCATTGTAAAAATACATTTTAAAAAAGGATGTTGAGCGAGCAGATAAGGCCGTAAGTGACGACAGCAAGGGTACATACATCCACTTAAACGATGTAGCATGATGAAGATAATCAATTTACAACTTTTAGAACAACGCATCTCCTGTGAGACATGCACGGCTTGTACAATCGCAAAAATTGCAACGTAAGCTTGAATACGAGGTATTAGAACAGTTGAAGAACCCCCAAAAGTGGGACAATGAGCAGTGTCAGCGAAAGGCCTCCAAATTGCGGCGTTTGGGGGGGGGGTGCAAATGTGGGAGCCCCTTCCTGATTGCAAACCTCCATTTGTGTATCCCTCGATTAATGAACGATTTTTTCGGGAACGTTAACCGTTCATAACCGAAAGTTGACTGTACACAGCGACATTTTCTCGTAGGAGCCGAGGAAACACGAGAAGTACAGTGACCTACATTAAGGGGCTGTCGCTACGTGTTATGGAAGCTAATTTTCGCGCAGGTGAAGCCAGAGGTCGTCTGGGAAGAAACAGTATGGAGCAGCCTCGATCTCGCTCCCGGGGTGTTCCGCATTCCTCTTATTACCTACACTCCTCAGGGCCATCTCCTGGCATTCAGTGAGGCTCGAAAACGTAATGCCGGAGACGATGGGCCAAAGTTCATCGCCAGTCGCAGGTCAGAAGATAGAGGTGAGCTGAACTACAATGTAGTTATGCGAAAGCTAAAAATGTGAAAAGCTGCATCACCGCATTTGCACCTTGCGCTCAAGTGCTAACACTATTGTTCTGTGGGTAATACATCACAATTTGGTGTCCCACATAACCAATATAAATGATTCATTTTGCTCGCTTATGATGGGAATACCGAGGGTCTACAGCAGAGGTCTCGCTCGGCAGTCATGTTGGTAAACTTCAACCACGTGATTTATTGAAAAACTTTACTAAACGTGTAAATCACCCGACGTTTAACATACACTAACAGCCAGAAGGAACTCTTTGCCGCGCCTTTTATTATGAAATTTCGAAGTTACGATTATTTCACACTAATTCCTGTTGGGTCTCCTACTAATGAACTAAGCCAAGACTGGTTTGTACTGGTCACGATAGAATTCTTGCTCCGAACCCCTTAAGGGTGCTTCGCGTCCAAGTTGGCGTCCAAGGAGACGATAATAAACTGGTATATGTGTTTTTAGGGATGAGCTGGAGTCCGAATGCAGTCATTGTCGACGATGGCCAAGACCCAGACGGCCTCAATTTGGGAGCTGTGGTCGTGGACGACGAGACCAAGCACATCTTCCTAATCTACACACTTTGCGCTCACTACATCAAATGTGCCGTCTCGAGCGTCATGATGATCAGTAGCACCGATGATGGCTTAACATGGAGTACACCGCGAAATCTGTCTACAGAGCTTGGCACCAAAATGTTCGCAGCAGGCCCCGGTACTGGAATTCAGGTGAGAAACACAAGGCAAGGAACTATGACGCCAACTGCTGTTTAGTTATTTTACGACAACAGTACAGCTTTCCCGTCGACGATTTCAATTGCAGTATTCAATATCGGACTATTCTTTCGTATAGTATTACCGGAGCACTTGAATCCGCCCGCTGTGACGGATGCTGCATCATCGCGACGTTACGTCTCGAAGGGAAACGCTCGCTCGGAAGCGTCCGCAGAGAGTCCCAATAGGGGTAAAACTTGGGCTGGTTGGTGATTCATAATTAAATACGATAAAACCCTCCGTGCAGGGAAAGACAAAGACGGAACACAAAAAAAGATCTGTGTCCTCATCGTTTTTGTGTGTGTGTGCCGTCCTCGTCGTTCCCTGCACTGTGGGTTTTATCGTTTTTAACTATAGTCCCAATAGGGTTCACGCGGAAATGAAGTGCAACGAGGCAGCCCTGTCCATGCGACTGCAGCCGCTGACAACAAGAGCAGGGACAAGATGTTGAGCACGACGACGGGGTTGAGCGTGTATATGTTTGGCGGGCCGAAGGTGTGAATGCGAAATTATGCTTTATTTGCTAATCGATAAATTTGAATTGGCACACCAATTCCGTAAACTAGGACCGCGCGCGCAGTACTGTGCTTTCGTAACGTTGGTATTGTGCATTCAAAATTTCGTTTGTGATGCAGGAGCAACGAGGCAAAGTAATATATCGTAAAATGAGATTTTATTCGCTGCAAGTATGACAACTTCTACTATACCAACCGTGATGCTAAGGTCTGCTATGCACAAACAATGGGCACGTTCCTTGCCACTTCTTTGATTCGCATGTTCGCGTTTGCCCCGCCCTCATCAGCGCTATGTCAGAGGCCGTCCAATGGCCATGATGCAGCCGAACACACACACACACACACAAAAAGCGACCATTGCTTTGTGCTGGCTCCATCGTGGCCGCCAACCGTCGCGCTGCGCGTGGAGAATATCGCACTCTGTTCTACATGATCGTCCATTTGCTGCTGATGACACTATTGCATGTCAGGATATGGTCAGGATATGTCACTTGTCAGGATATTGAACACCAGGTGGTCGGTATTATCTACAGTCCTACCCTGAAGCACGTGCAGCATGCAGCCACATAAGTGTAGGCGGACTCATCTTACACGCAAACCTACTTCCAATTATTATCATTTGATTGTATACAAGTTTAGTATCAATTAAAAATACTAGCCACCGTACTCTCTTTATTCCTGTTTACCCACGTGGTAGCGAAGGCATCCCGTGAGTTCGGTATTTGCGCACTGGGTCGTCATCAGCGATGCCTTCGTTATTTAAAACCACATAAAGATTTCTTTCCAAGGCGAACGTCTAATATCGAAGATATTTACGTCGTTCAGTCTCCTCTCCCAACGGCGACGGCCTTAGGAGCACTGGCTTGCAGAGAACGGTTTTTAGCGCTCACCCGGCATCGGCTCCCGTAGCCTAGTGGCTACGATGATGACATCGCACGCCGAGCCTGGGAAGGTATCGAACCCAGGCGCCGGCTGTGGGGACTGGGTGTTTTCCCTGCGTTTTCCTCACACGCACAATTTCGGCACAATTTCGTGTGAAGGTAGTCCAGGACCCACGATCGCCCCCCCCCCCCGCCACTGCGACAGTAGTGACGTTGCCCGCCTAAGCTTGGCCGACTAAAGCAAGCAGACTGCAAGGCCGACTACGCCTATTTGTGTCAGTTTGGATATATGGTAATTGACACAAAAAGGCGTACGCCTCCCTCGCTCCTCAAATCAGAAGCGGTGACCCTATCGTTCGTGACAATGGTTGGTGCAGAGCGTGCTATGCGGTACAGTTCTGTTTTTAGAGTGAGCTTTGAGGCCAAGCGAACACCATGTGGGAAAGCGCATGTAACTACTGAACAACTAATTACCTAAACTTCATGAATTTACTTTTTAATCAGATGGTTTCGGGAAAATGCGAGACAGCAGAATTGGAGGCAGTCACTATTCGAATCCACCCTCTGTACTTCGAGATATAAATCCCAAATTTTGATATGCAAATGAGGCGTTAGCCAATAGGCATTATTATGAGCATTCGCGTTGTTAAAAGAGCATTAAAGTGGTATCCAACATGGCCAAAAACTACTGTCATCTTGTAAAGCTGTGTATGAAAATCATTCCCATAAAATATTTCTGCCCAAAGTTTTTTCACTGCGACGCAATTTCATTTACAAAATCGCTGCCACGGCGACAGCTTCGAGCGCTCGAACTGTAGCCCACACCGATCTAGTGCGACGTCTGTGACTGAGAGCCAGTGTTGCCAAAGCAGCTAGCAGAAAACTCGCTAGAGAGCCCTCAAAATGTCGCCAGATGTCGCTAGGTGAATTTGTAGTGTCGCTAGAAAAAGTCGCCAGACATAAAATTGCCGTGAAACTATTTTTAACAGCAAGCTTTTCTCTTACAATCCGTCAACATTGGTTTCTTGACATCATTTCCGGTGTCTCTGCTTGGAAGAATAGCGTATACGCAAGCGAGCTGGTGGCAGAAATTCATTGTAAGAAAGCTTGAGTATCAGCAAAAAAAAAAAAAAAAAAAACAGAACAGAACCCAAAATTTGATATCTGCGTGTCGTCTCTGTTTCTTCCGCTCGAACTCGAGCTTTCTTACGATGTATTTCTGCTTGGTTTCAGCTTCCTACATCAAGTGCGGCTTCTGCGTGCGCTCCGTTTTGTTTATACAGGGTGTTTCACGAAAAATTAGGAAAAAGAAAAGGTTCTGTAAGCGGTAGCGTCATCGCCATTGCTACGCTAGACGTATGGGCATCGTCATCGTGCTGGCTTGCTGAGCTCAAGATCGCGGGTTCGATCCCGGCCGAGGGGGTAGCAATGTGGGGGAGGTAAACATTGCTTCCAGCGCCGTGTGTCGGAGATTTCCGGCGCACGTCAAAAGAACCCCAGGTGGTCCAAATTATCCGCAGTCCTACCCCGCAGCACGTGCAACATGTCGTCATACTGCGCAGACAAACCTTACGTGTAACAGCACGGTACCATTATTATTATGACGTGGGGGGCATCTATTGGGGCACCTGCACGAAACAACTGAGGCCTAGGAGATGCGCACAGCCAGAAGTCCGCAAAAATATAGTATTTTAAAATATTTTGACGATAGATGGCAGTTTTCCATAGATTTTAAAAGCTTCCAGATGCCGCGTGTTGTTTGAGCCCAGGTTACTCGATTAGTCGCCAGGCGCTAGGCACGTATATTTGGTGGCTGACCTGCTCTGAAAGTCGCTAAATCTCTCGACAAAGTCGCTAGAAGGACAACACTGCTGAGACCCCTCTCATTCGTTTGTCGAAAAAATCGCCTGCTACGAGCGGCTACGAGTTTGGCGAGCTGTCCCTCTTGACCGCTACTCGTTATGTCACATTCCTGAAGAAGAAAGCATGTATGCAACCCGACGAAATAGTATTGCGATCATTAGAGTAATTTTCGTGGCTTCTGTACAATCCTTGGTTGCACGTCTCCAATTGGGGAGCGACATACGTGCCAGTCATGTGATGCGGCGCTCAAAGCGAGAATACTTCCGAGGCGTTTGCTGTGCTGCGTCTCTCCGTCCTGTTCGCTAATTCCTAGTCACGGCAGTCTGTTTGATCTATCGTGTTCCCATATCAGCTAAGTGTGTGGCCGTGCAGCTCACCGGCGATGCAGCGCGGAGTTCGGGGTTGCGTGAATGAGACAGGCAACGCCTGACTGTCGCTTGCAGAAGGTTCCGCCGAATGACGCAAGAAGAAGCAAGACGCTCGCTTTATGCGCTTTACGCTGCATGGCAATGCAGCTGCCGCACGTGCACCTAGCAAGGAGACCCCCTTACAGTTCGACTCATATGTCGATGTCCACACCATTTGTCACGTCCCGGTTGCGTGACCGAATACCTTTCTGGTGCGCCAACTCCAGCTTCGTAGAGCCGCACACTGCCGGAAACAACTGGGGTGCCACTGTACAACGCAAGTTAGATTCGTGCCGCGCCACTCGTTCTTCCCATGGTGTCAGCGGTCCCAAAAAGAAGAGGTCGTTGGCGGCCTTCGAATCCTTCATTTCGGACATCACATAACCGAAGAACGTGTGGTGTCTCGGAAGCTGTAGCAAACGCTCCGGCCTGAGCGGTGTTGCTGACCGATGGTGGCCGACGCCACCTCCATCATGTGATCCCAGATCCAATAAGGAGCGTCCCGGCGCTCATGACGTGGCTATCGTGAAGGCGAAGGAGGGTGTTCGAACGGGAGATTAGGAGAGCTGTTGTAGGCGTGGCAAGTTCGCCACGGCTGCATTAATTGTGGGAAAACGGTTTTCTAGCGCCTAACATTCCATACTGGACAAAAACAGAAACAAAGTTGTGTGCCTCTAGACTGCTACTTTATGAGAGGACGGTGTTACGGTTAGTGTTAGGGACGGTTTCTACGGTGTAATGGACGCTGGTGGCAGGGCACGCTGCTGAACTCTGTCAGCTTCTCTTAGGAATTTGAGTACGCATCTACCTCCAACTCTGATTTAGGCAACCCGACCAGCTGTGAAAGCAGTTTTTTTTAAACTTGTGTTCGTGAACACATTTTTTCAGCCCTATTGTCCTATCTGGCAGCACCGTAATGCTGCTTAACAGTGTGTGTTTGTCCGTACTGGTGATGAGCTTGTAAAAGGGGGATAATTGTGTGCGACATTAGCTCGTAAAGGTCCTCCTATATTTCTACGGTGTAATGGACGCTGGTGGCAGGGCACGCTGCTGACCTCTGTCAGCTTCTCTTAGGAATTTGAGTACGCATCTACCTCCAACTCTGATTTAGGCAACCCGACCAGCTGTGAAAGCAGTTTTTTTTTAAACTTGTGTTCGTGAACACATTTTTTCAGCCCTATTGTCCTATCTGGCAGCACCGTAATGCTGCTTAACAGTGTGTGTTTGTCCGTACTGGTGATGAGCGTGTAAAAGGGGGATAATTGTGTGCGACATTAGCTCGTAAAGGTCCTCCTATATTTCTACGGCGTAATGGACGCCGGTGGCAGGGCACGCTGTTGACCTCTGTCAGCTTCTCTTAGGAATTTGAGTACGCATCTACCTCCAACTCTGATTTAGGCAACCCGACCAGCTGTGAAAGCAGTTTTTTTTTAACTTGTGTTCGTGAACACATTTTTCAGCCCTATTGTCCTATCTGGCAGCACCGTAATGCTGCTTAACAGTGTGTGTTTGTCCGTACTGGTGATGAGCTTGTAAAAGGGGGATAATTGTGTGCGACATTAGCTCGTAAAGGTCCTCCTATATTTCTACGGTGTAATGGACGCTGGTGGCACGGCACGCTGCTGACCTCTGTCAGCTTCTCTTAGGAATTTGAGTACGCATCTACCTCCAACTCTGATTTAGGCAACCCGACCAGCTGTGAAAGCAGTTTTTTTTAAACTTGTGTTCGTGAACACATTTTTTCAGCCCTATTGTCCTATCTGGCAGCACCGTAATGCTGCTTAACAGCGTGTGTTTGTCCGTACTGGTGATGAGCTTGTAAAAGGGGGATAATTGTGTGCGACATTAGCTCGTAAAGGTCCTCCTATATTTCTACGGTGTAATGGACGCTGGTGGCAGGGCACGCTGCTGACCTCTGTCAGCTTCTCTTAGGAATTTGAGTACGCATCTACCTCCAACTCTGATTTAGGCAACCCGACCAGCTGTGAAAGCAGTTTTTTTTAAACTTATGTTCGTGAACACATTTTTTCAGCCCTATTGTCCTATCTGGCAGCACCGTAATGCTGCTTAACAGTGTGTGTTTGTCCGTACTGGTGATCAGCTTGTAAAAGGGGGATAATTGTGTGCGACATTAGCTCGTAAAGGTCCTCCTATATTTCTACGGTGTAATGGACGCTGGTGGCACGGCACGCTGCTGACCTCTGTCAGCTTCTCTTAGGAATTTGAGTACGCATCTACCTCCAACTCTGATTTAGGCAACCCGACCAGCTGTGAAAGCAGTTTTTTTTCTAAACTTGTGTTCGTGAACACATTTTTTCAGCCCTATTGTCCTATCTGGCAGCACCGTAATGCTGCTTAACAGTGTGTGTTTGTCCGTACTGGTGATGAGCTTGTAAAAGGGGGATAATTGTGTGCGACATTAGCTCGTAAAGGTCCTCCTATATTTCTACGGTGTAATGGACGCTGGTGGCACGGCACGCTGCTGACCTCTGTCAGCTTCTCTTAGGAATTTGAGTACGCATCTACCTCCAACTCTGATTTAGGCAACCCGACCAGCTGTGAAATCAGTTTTTTTTTTAAACTTGTGTTCATGAACACATTTTTTCAGCCCTATTGTCCTATCTGGCAGCACCGTAATGCTGCTTAACAGTGTGTGTTTGTCCGTACTGGTGATGAGCTTGTAAAAGGGGGATAATTGTGTGCGACACTAGCTCGTAAAGGTCCGCCTATATTTCTACGGTGTAATGGACGCTGGTGGCAGGGCACGCTGCTGACCTCTGTCAGCTTCTCTTAGGAATTTGAGTACGCATCTATACCTTCAACTCTGATTTAGGCAACCCGACCAGCTGTGAAAGCAGCTTTTTTTAAACTTGTGTTCGTGAACACATTTTGAACACATGTATGTCGGTCACAAGTTGGCATTGACATGCAAATTTCTTGAAATACGTTTTCATGGAAATCTGATCACCGACATCAAGCCGATACTGCCAACTTGCATGAGATATCGGTCACAAGTTGGCAGTTTCGGGGATATGTTCGCATACTTTGCCGACATGGTACCAACTTTGAGCCGATGTGCCTATACCGTGATATTTATTTTGATGACTTGTTAGTGAATGCAACCATTTGGTATGATAAAGTGAGGGTACTGATGTGCAAATTTCATTAAATGTAATCGTTTTCGTTTAAATTTGTTTACCCGACACCAGGCCGATACTGCCAACTTGCATGAGATATCGGTCACGAGTTGGCAGTGTCGGGCATATGTTCACACACACTGCCGACACGGCACCAACTCTGAGCCAACATGTCTGTACAGGTACATTAACTTGCATTACACAACTTATTAGCCCATGCAGCAGTTATATATCATCAAGTAAGGACATCGATATGCAAATTTCTTGTATTGTAAGTTTTTTTGTCAAAATTTGTTTAACCGACATCAAGCCGACACTGCCAACTTGCCTGGGGACATCGGTCACAAGTTGGCAGTGTCGGGGTTATGTTGGACCGACATGCCCAACTTGGTACCGACATCGGTCCAATGTCATGTGCTGCTTGGGCTGTAAGGAATGAGAATCACCCAATACCCGCTTACGCATTGTTAGTACAAATAAAGCGCGAACAAACGGAACAAAACAGGCTACAACACCGCACATAAGAAAACGCTCTGTAGCAGACGAGAAGGTTTGCACTTTCTTATTCTTTTTAGGAGCCGGTGGTGTCGCGTCAGTGCGACTGGTTCAGACATAACTTTGTTTACACCTCTCGTGTACTTAAGAATACGTGCAGCACGAGTGCAGCACTTTCCTTTTAAAAAGAATGCACCTGGTACATCTGGCCATCTGATCAGCGCATACTCGGACCAGATCCATCGCTAAAAAAACACGTGGCTCGCCGACACGAAAGTCCGTCGTTCCTCTTGCGCTCGAGAAGACACTTTGAGTTGCCTTTCGGTTTCAGCTCATTTGCTTTGCAAAATTTACCGATTTGTATCTCAAGGTACGTGCTCGTTTCAGTGCTCATTTAAAAAGGATAGTTGATTTAAATAATGACTAAATTAAATAATTCTCCCATCTCGCATTCCCAAAAAACATCTAATTAAAAAGTTAATTCGTCAATTTTTAAGTAATTACGAAATTTAGTTAATCGTCTTGTAGTTTCATACGCTTTCCGACAGGATGTTCGTCTGGCTGAAGAACTCACCTGCAAAAACAGCATCTGTGCAGATTTCATAGCCCTTTTAATAAAAGAACCTGTAACGGATAAAAATGAACACATTTGTATTGCAGTAAAATTGCGCAGTTATTTCGTTATTTAGGTTCGTATTTGCTCTGGGCCCCGATCTTGACCTTTCACACAGGGATCGTTATCGTTATAATTATAGTTCGCGTCCTCCAAAGCGGTTTGGTAGGCTAGTGCAGGAGCTCGTGGCGAATCACGGGCCGAAGTGATGCAGGTAACGCGCGTTATGGGACAACGACAAGGTGAAAATCGGGCTCCTGGTTGCCGTGCAAGGGCTGACACGCAGGGCTCGTGACTAGTACTAGTTGCTTTTTACTGTCGTCTCCCTTACGATGAACGGTGGCTATTTTTTTAATGAAAAATGTTACGCTTTACGGAATGCGAGATCATGAGTATCTGTCGTCAACCAGGCCAGATCACGTTATCGATATCGATAATGTATCAGCTTTTAACAACGTGCCATGAAGTAAGATATCCGCTCATTAAAATACATAGCTAAGAGAGAGGGGTTCTGTCATTGCTTTGGGTGATATCCATCCCATGAGTATATTTTGTACGTGCAGAAAAAGTTTGACCCACACAAGGGGCGTCTCATCGTGTGCGGTCACGGGACTATGAAAAAAAATGGCGTCTTCTGCATTTTGAGTGACGACCATGGAAATACCTGGAGAAACGGAGGCAACTTGAACGGAACTCCATATGGAAAGCCGAAAAAGGAGGGGGACTTTGTACCAGATGAGTGCCAGGTAAGACGGCATAGCAGTAAAAATCTAGCATCCCATTTCTCACATTTCCTGTCTGCGACACTGCCTTCTTCGTCGCGTCACTGGAGTGAAAGAATCGACGCCTGTGGTTATTCTAAAGAGACTGTAACATGAGTGGTAAACCTATTGAAACAGTATGTTTTTCTGAAACCTTGTAACTTGGATGCTTCAGATATGTTATAGCTCTGCTGCGTATTGGACATTGCTTTCCAAAGATTGCTGCGCCAAGTGAAATTTGCGGACTCCTAGACGAACCCCGAGGTGAACCGCGTGTCATCTATTAAGAAGGCAAGAAACTAGGAATGCCTGCTTGCAGGTGATGGCCAGCTATGCGCTTCGTCGTCGAAAGCGGTGTTCGCTCTCTTGTCTTCCACTCACGCCGGGAAAATGGGTAATGACAGACGTGCAGACGACGCGGAGAGAGAGAGAGAAAGGCCAACAATGGCGTACGTCACGTAGATGCGCAAGTTACGACAGGCTACACCAAACTGCTCAAGGGTTGTTGTTATTCTTCAAAACAGGTCTAATAGTAACTAGTAACCTGCCTCAATGCGTTGCACAGCAATTTCATATCACGTGGTACCTGTCCGCTAGTCAATCAATGAATCAATAATTCAGTGCAAAATCATCAAGCTTCGGAAAGCATTAATGTGAAAAATATGAAGAACTGAGACATAATGGTTCGCGTATGTCCTCAGAAAGCAAAGTTTTACCTGGTGCTTCATAAAAACATAGTGACATTTCACTTTACAGTCCTTTTAAATACAAATAAAGTTGTTGTTGTTTTAAAGGAGCACTGAATTAATGTTTTAAGAACACTGTTCTAAAGGAGCACTAAAGGATTGTGACGGCCGTCCGAGTCTGCTCTCTCCGACTGTTTTAAATGCGATAGCATTGATGAGCGAAACCCTCGAGCTTTCCTGAGGCGTAGTATGTCGCAGCGTAAGCCCTGCACTCATTTGCTGCTGCTTGGGGATCACGTGTTCAAGCGCGGCAACAAAACCGCCGTGAGAGCTCCCATAGCCAGCTCCCGTGGCTGCTAGTGGCTACAATGATGGCATTCCACGCCAAGAGAGGTGACCCGGGTTCGAATCCGGGCGGCGGCTGTGCTGTCGGGTAGATCGGCCCCCCGAAACATTATGTTAACCATCATTTTTCCCCCTCTCCCGTTTCCAGTTACGCGCTTCGACAAGAAACCGCCCAACCCTCCCAAAGTGATGGTCTGAATCCGCCCATGCTTGTGGTGCGTTTCCCATGCGAAGAGAGAAGACAACCAAAGTGCCGGTGCCGCCACCTACTCGAGAAATGATGAAACTATCCTAGCGATAAGATAGCCGTTCTCAAAGCAGCCAAAGTAGAACACGCCATAGCCGCTGCAGACGAGTGTGCGACGTATGCGTCATAGAGATAGCGGGAATGATGATTGGGGAAGGTACTGTCAACCTGCTTCGGGGTGGCGGCCCGGTGCACCCAGAGGAGGATGGAGAGGGAAGGGTGAAAGAAAGAGGGGGGATATGATGGTGGTACAGAAGAGGAAGTGGTGTGTAGTCCCTCTTGCTCTGCGAATCGGGTAGTCACGGAGAGCTACCCACCACTGAAAACACACAAGCATCGCTCAGTAGCTTTCATCAGGATGCTCTCTGTACCACGCTAACTGCCAGGATGATTCGCGAAGTTACCCTACCTATGCGTCGTAAAAGTGGACTATAAGGATGCCCAGCCCTCATCGTGCTGGTAGACATTACAGCGGGATCCTCTAAAGGCAAGATGAAGGTTGTGTTCTTTTGGTTGGCTCGAGCAACTCGATAGACGAGAGAGTCCACTCGTAGCGGGCGTAAATGCAGCGGCGTAGCCATCATCGCAGTGGCAGTGACTCCCGTTCTAAAATTCGAGGATTCAACGCTACAGGTGCTCGCGAGTGGGCTCCCAGCGACTCTGTTCTCGACGCGGGTCGCCAGAGTCGATGACCTACGATGACTCTCATAGTCACGACTCCGACTCCCGGGTCGCGCGAGTTGAATAAACGAATTTAACCCAAGAGATTCCTTCTGGCCAAACTCTTCAATAACTCTGCAAGCATCACCTTCGTACAAAACTTGAAGGAACACAACATGCCCATGATGGTCATGAGAGACTTCACTACGGACACACAGAAGCCCCAGAACATTTGGTTCGCGGAGTTCACGAAGGAATTCTACGATTTACATCTAGCCAATGACATATAAAATTCCCACAACTCGTGCGGGAAGTGTTATAAGTGCTATGTGTCTTCGTCAGGGGCATAGGCAAGGTAGTGGCTGCCAAGTACGTCTCTACCTCAGTTTCCACAGGCATCTACTGTCCATCGTCGGAGAATGCCCACAATGATCTGATAAATGCTATAGCATTTCAATGATCATCTACACAGCGATTTCTGCCGCAGTCTTTTTTTCTAAATTTGGTTACGCAGTGACAATACATGGCGCAGCGGAAATATTTTGCATGGTCACTCCTGATGGACAGCTTGACCTATAAGACAGGGTTTCGACCCATGTTAAATGTCACGACATTTCTCCTTTAAAAGAGCACAAATGTGAATCGTACGATTTCTCGAAACCTGGTTGAATTAATTAAGTGGCCTAAAAGGAGCGACAGTACACTCTTAAAAATGAACTTCACCACATAGCACGCTCCTAGCCAACCACCATCCCGAATGACACGTTCTCGCCTCTGATTTGTTGAAAACGGGAGGAGGAGCCTATTTTGTGCCGTGCATAATGACAAAAAATAGGCTCCTCCTCCCGTTTTCAACAAATCTAGGGCGAGAACGTTGTCATTCGGGGTGATGGTTGGCTAGGAGCGTGCTATGTGGTGAAGTTCATTTTTAAGAGTGTACGAAATATTTTCTCTGGAATGATGTCTCCGCTAGCGGCGTAGCTAACAGCCATGAGGGAGTCACCAAGTCGGCGTCCCCATCAAGTGCCGCTGTGTCACGGTGTGATTTCAGCCTCACTACTTCTCTTACAGACTCTATAGAGGATTTGTGAGGTTGCTAGAGAGAGTGCTGTTCAAAAGCCCTCTGACCGGATAGCGCTCCTTGGACATTACAGATTTTGCATGAACTCCGCCACAGAGACACGACGCGACTGTGGGACGTCGAAACCATCGAACCGAATCGGCGCCATAATGACGCATGTGGAATGTCCGCTCTGGCATCGAGTGGACGTAGGCAAACGCGAATTATCTGCCAAGATCGCTGCAACTACTCTTCCTTTTGTTTTTTGTGTGTTTCAGAACGTCAGCGCAATGCTAGCTACACGCTTTGCAGAAGCAGAACTTCACAGCATGCCACGCTTCTGTTTATACAGGCAAGCTATGACCTGCGACTGCGTTGCAGCAACCGTAGCGTCCGCGTTCTTCTAGGAGATGCTGCGCCATCGCAAAGAAACGCCTCGCCCTCCCGATCTACCGATTAAAGAGTTCTCTTCCGATTGCCCGAAAGGGCGACGTAGCAGTCTTATGCACGATGTGCGTATGAAAGTGCGCACCGCATTTGTTGCAAGGTAGGCAAAGATGTATGTAATCTAGCAACGCGTAGTGCTATTCACACAATGGAACTTTGTTGGCGCGCAACCACGTTGCCCAGCTATGCTGCCCCGTGTGAACGGGTAGCGCAACCGGATTGCCGCAGCTGCAGCGCGGATCACCCTACGAACGATACTGCTCGCAACCTTGAGGCGCAACGTGTCCATCACTTGGCTCTTCCTCCGAAGACTACCGCAATAGCTGGCTGCCGTGGTGTCACTTCTCAGACGTAAATTCGGCGGCTAAGCCGGCGCGAGTTACGAAGGCTGCGCTTACAGCATGAAGTCTTACCCGGCCCTTCTGTAAAATAACGTGTCCTTGAATACGTCCTTGCAAACCGTCAACCGTCTTTTCAGTTCTCGCTCTCGTGTGATTGGACGAAGGTGATGGCGGCGACATTTCCTGACGCCATCTCACGAGTTCGTTCAACACTACGATGCTGACCACGTGAAACATTGGCATATTTGTTACCGCGAGAACTTATTTGCACTGTGAAACGAATTCCTAGCTCTTAAACCCCCATGTCTCACATTTGCAAATATATTAGTAGCATTATACTCATAGCGTATCGAAAAAAAAAACGGACATGAATTTTAATGGGTAAGTTGTAGCGACCGATGGTCAACGGCGAAGTAACCTCGCTACGTCACCACGCGCATAAGCTCAGGAGCGGCTCCTATTTTATCGATGCAGTTCGGAGGTAAAGTCACGTTTTGAGAATCTCCCCAAGCACATCTGGCTTTCAGGTGGGTCAGGACTGGTGTGGAGCGACACTCTCTCCGGCTTCTACATTGGTACCCGGACACAGTATCGTGAACACTTCGGCCTTTCTACCGTCGACGCTCCCGATGGCGCACCACCTTCGATAGCATGCTGCCGAGCATCGAGTTCTGGAAGCCATAAGACGCCTTGTTTCATCGATGAATAACAAGACGACGGCACCCTACGATGCGACGAACCGACAGTCCACTACGACAATTCTCCTTCGAGAACACTTAGAGTTCTTCTCTCCCGCACCGGTATCGCTACCGTCGCTGTGCCAGTCTGTTAGTTCAACTAGCTTCAGAGGCACTACGATCCTCATCCTGGTGACCCTTTTCGAAGGCTTCACGCAATCCACCGAGGCTCGAGCGACTTCACGGCTCCATGAATGTCGTAGCACATGGACCAACCTTGTCCCTCTCGTGCCGGCTGCGACATCGCGCCTCACGCTCGCATATCTGTTACGGAACGTCGCGGCGCGATTTCCTACTGCTTGCCTGCGCTTCCACTTATGTTTACCTGTTCGTGTGGCATGAAATTGGCACCGGACTGGATGCGCATGCACGGAAGCGGTAGTCATGGTTTTCATTTTGAGATGCGACCTGTATTGTTGCGCCCCTGTCGCGTTCATGTAAATGCAGCCACAGACGTGTTTTATCCACTAGGAGAGGTGTTAGACTTTCCCTTGTTGGCATACACATCTACCTCTTGATCTCCAAAAACGATACACACAGACGCATATAGTACACTTCGTGAGAAGCGGCACCCTTCCCCTCCTAACGCTTTCCTCTCGATTCTCTTTCAGCCGTACGAGCTTCCCAATGGGACTGTGGTGATTAATGTACGGAATGAGCTCCGCCATCAGTGCCGCTGCCGGATTATCGTTCATTCAGACGATGGCTGTGAATCTATTCCCAAGGAAAACGTTCGCTTCGAAAGACGTTTGCCAGACCCGTCTGTGGCGGCTGGGGTTTTATACGACAACGGAATCACTTATTTTACCAACCCAGCCAGTCAATATCAGAGTAAGTGCTGTTTGATCTATTGATGTATATATACCAGCGACATGTTAGCTGCTTCAATGTTTCCCACTTGCCCCGCGTCCTCCTAATCGTGAACGTTCTCTCTGGAAACCCGCCCTCGTCACAAGCAGGCCGGCAACAAAGGAAGCTCTGTGTCTCGCGCAACGTAATCTTTCATAAAATGCACAGCTTGAGGGAACAGCCTTAGCAACCCTACTGGGGTTTCATAATTAACTTATTTAATTAATAAAAAATGTGTGGTTGGGGGGGGGGATATGTTTATTAGACAAAAAGGGAAAAAAAACGGGGAAAGGTCAGCCAAACGGGACGTCAGCTTGCTATTCCAGAAATAAGAAATAATAATAAATAAATAAAAAGAAAAGAGAATAATTAAAGAAAGAAAGAAAGAAAGAAGTAAGAAAAAGAAATAAATAAATAAAGAAAATTAAGAAAAAAGAAATAAAGAAAAGGAAAAAAAAGTAAGAAAAAGAAATAAATAAATAAATAAATAAAATTACGAAATAAGAAATAAAGAAAAAGAAAAAGAAGTAAGAAAAAACGAAAAACTACCAGATGATGAAAGAAGGATGAGGTAGATTAAAGACAAAGATGACAAAAAAGATGACTAACAAACGGTGAAGGAATGATGAGATGAATCACAGAAGATGACTTTAAAAAGAAAGCATGAGGTTAATGCGTTGAAGGTGAGAGTGGGGCACAGAAGAAGAATGAGATTTCACGACTGAGTTCACAGGCTGTTCATCAGACCTGAGTCTCTCAAGAAAGTCAGCACTGCTTTGGTCACAGACTGCTGTGTGTGATCTCGTACTGGGCCGAGCAGAGTGGCCAGAGAAAAGTCCGTGCACCGCAGCTCGAGTAGGCGTCGTCTCAGCGTGGCTCGAGAGGTGTCGAATCTGTGACAGTCGAGGAGAAGGTGTGGCACATCAGCTTCAACAGCGCAAGTGGGGCATTTGGGCGACTGGAGAAGACCCATTTTACAGAGGAGTAGAGGTGTCCTGGCGACATTAAGGCGTAGTCGGTGTAGAATGGACGCTTCTTGACGCGAGCAGTGGTGTGTGGCAACGAAATCCATCGACGGGTCGATAGATCGGAGATGGTCGTTCAGTCGGACAGCGTCCTCTTGAAACTGCCGAGTGCCGTTATAACGGAGTCGCTGTGTCTGTAACCGACACGATGAGGCTGAAAGTGGTAGAAGACAGTTACTGGAGGTGCCGTCCCCATGTGCCCGACGTGCTAAGGCGTCTGCGCGGGTGTTTCCGTGCAGGCCGGTGTGACTGGGTACCCATTGGAAACACAGGCTATGACCAAAGGATAGAAGTCGGTTGTATATTGCGACTATCATGGTATCTAGGCCGCCGATTGTTCTGGAACAATAATTTGCTAGAACTTCTAGCGCCACCTTACTGTCCGTGAACACAACCCAAGCGCCAGGCGGTGATACCGCTATGTGGTTCAACGCTGTCAGTATGGCGCTGTCTGTGTGGTTGGGTTAAATGAGAAAGTTGCAGAGTAGAGCCCCGTGATCTCTCGCTCGCAAAAAATGGAAACCGCAACCAGCTTATATGGGGCGCTACGACTGATGGAAAAATGGAAAATATCCGCACGTCCGGCGAAGTTTTGTTTTAGGCACAGCCGCTATATCTCCTCAGCGCCGTGTTCAATCCCCGTCAATGCATTCCCTCTGTTCGGGGATGCGTGATGTACCCCCCTGTGTAATGCAATGAATCAAAAGTAAACCTTCTCTTCGTTGTCGTTCCCAGAACTTCCAATGTATAAAGTAGAGCAGGGGTGCTAGACTCGTCAAAGCAGAACTAAGTTCAAAAGACGACGTCACGCGGGGAGGAGTTTTGAACTTCCGAAGTTCAAGTAAAGTGTTTCCATTTCCCGGGATGTGAAGTTGGGTCTACGTCAGTGCCTGATCCATATCAGTGTGTGCGCGACCCACCCACTGGCACGAGCGTGATAGAATGAACAACGAGAAAGCGCACCGGGCTTGTGTCCGCTCCGGTGAACAGTGAAATGCAGAGCAATCCTTGAAAGACTTAAGGTCAAATCATACATTGTCAAATATGTTTGGGCTGTGCGAACATTAGAATGATCTCGAGGCCATAACTGTTCCGAATCGAATACGGAATTATATGTTCAATTTTGATTCGAATGAATATTTCTTCCAAACTGAATACATGCAGCAACAGCATGAGGAACAGTAACAGAACTCGAAGCGTGATCCTATGGTATCACAAAACACCCGCGCTACTAGGTAATAAGGAAACGGAAAACTGATGTACGATTCACGGAAATTGGCGGCCGTGCAGTCGTCGCCAAGTTATGCAAATGCAAAAAGAAAAAAAGTCGGAAAGACGAAGCACCCGGTGACACGGCTTTTCTTGTAACCTCCTCACTGTTGCTTCAGATAGCTGCGTCGTTTCAACCTTGATGCCGCTATTAGCAGAAGCATGGAAGAGGGAACTGAAGGGGAGACTCATCGTTTCTTTCGACAGTATTCTACATTACGTGACGGAATTATTAACGCGGTCGAGATTTTGCGCACAGAAAATTTTCACCAGCTATGTTTATTGTAGTAAGGTAATGTGTTTTGTGTCGAAAGTGGTTCAGAAAATGAAATACCCTTTCTGTTCCGGACAAGAAAATACACCGAGAAAGACAACAAGAAACAAACGAAAAAAAAAGTTGCGCTGACTTGGCACATTTCAGAGATCTATTCAGAATATTTCTCGCGACTGAAAATCGATCAAGTGCGCGCAAGTCACACCAAAAGTCCACGCCAGCGACTCCAGCTCGTGCGCTCCAACAGGAACACGGCAAACAGAGCTCCCATCACACTGAGACGCAAGCGAATGTCAATCTTGAGATGCTCGTGCCATTGATCATTCTTGCTCTGCGCTCAATCTTGAAAGCGATACCTGGAGCATCTAAACTTCCGGAGGTGCAAGCTCTGCTCTCTCTGGAGCCGATGCTGAACAAGCGTACCACACTGACCAGTAATGACCGATAGGTACAAACATACTACTGTATTCCAGTGGAATATCAATGGCATGCGAACTAAATTAGGCGACTTTCGCAATTTTGTGTATAGGCACAATTTCCCTGTGTTGGCTATCAGCGAGCATCGAATGGATCCTTCTTTCCGGCTTTCAAACAACGTTACGTACGTCTCTGCCTCGACGACGGGGTCCAGCCGGGCTATGTTGTGTGTTAGAAAGGACATTCCTAGCAGCCTTTTGTGCACCTGTAGCGATGGGGACTTCGAGTTTGTTGTCTGCAGTGTTCTCCTCCGCACACGAAGGATTGCTGTGGCTAGTGTATACATCGCCCCTTCTGTTCGCATCCCGGAAGATGCTATGAGGGAGTTCTTCCAGCGACTTCCTTCCTGTTTTATCATATGTGGCGACTTCAACGCCCATGGCAACAGCTGGGGAAGTCAACATGCCGATTCAAGGGGGCGACTGATTCAACAATGTATTGAAGACTGCAGCGCTGTGGTGTTAAATGACGGCTCACCGACATATTTCCGGGGCCCCTCTTATTCAAGCTGCCTGGATATTACAGTCTGCTCTCCCGATCTAGTTTCTCGCATGCACTGGAGGACGAATTTAGATACACTAGGAAGCGATCACATACCTATACTCATCTCTTACTCCCCAATGGTTGCCGGATCACGACAAGAAAGAGTCACAGACTGGAACGTATTCGAACGCAGGACAGAGGAACTTCTACAGAATGTCACCACTTTTGACGAATTCAACGAGGCGCTGTCATCTAGTATTGCAGCTGCAACAAAAAAGATATCGTGCCCGATCAAATATCGCAGCGTAGATGCCGAGTTCGAAAGGTTGCGGACAATGCGTCGTCGGGCGGAAAGAAGACTGCGAAGATCGGGTTGCATTGCGGATTATCACGAGCTTTGCAGGCTACGATCACTAATTCGCACTCATCTTCAACGTCTAGCCAAGCAGAGATGGAGAGCACTCTGTTCTACATTATCTCCATACACACCTACGGGACATGTCTGGCGGATCATCAAGGGCCTAAGCTCCCCGGTTGAACAAGTTAAGCCGTTTGGAGCACTAGCCGTTCATCAGGGCACGACCGAAAAATCTGTTGGGGAAGACTTTTGTAGGCTTTTATTAGGCCCTCAGATGCGTCATGCACAGCATCCCACAGGGACTCCGCACAAGCCGCGTATAGGGCGGTTGATTTTACACAGCCAGCTGAAGACCCATATATGGACAGTGACATCACTATACAGGAATTGGAGGCTGCCATCCACCTGTCCACGAAGCGGTCAGCTCCAGGGCCCCATGGGGTCTCATACAAAGCTATAGCCTCCTTGGGACCGACGTCGCGCACTTTACTTTTGAATTTGATCAACGACTCTTGGAGACGCGGCTTTGTCCCTCGTCACGGAAGACGTCGCAAGTTGTGCCAGTCCTGAAGCCTGGAAAATCACCTAAGAGAGTTGACGTCATTTCGGCCCATCAGTCTTACAAGCTGCTTGTGTAAGACCATGGAAAGGATTATCCTACGCCGAATAGAGTGGTTCTTAGAGTTCCGGCGTCTGCTACCTCCCGAAATGGCATGTTTCAGAAAGGCTCGGACCTCGATAGACTGCATCACAAACTTGGCCACTCACATTGAAGAAGCTAGATTTCGGGGTGAGCTTACAGCAGCTGTTTTCTTGGACATAAAGAGAGCATATGATACGACGAGCTACAACCATGTCCTTTGCGACCTATACAATTTCAACGTCACTGGCCGGGCTCTTCGCTGGATTGCTCCTTTTCTTAATGGTCGGTCTGTTTTCGTGAGAACAGCAAAAGACGACACGAGTTTACATACATTGTCAGCAGGGGTACCACAGGGGAGCGTACTCAGTCCTTTACTTTTCAATGCTGTCATGGCTGCCCTGCCTCGTCTCTTGCCCAAAGGGGTATTTGTTAGTCTCTACGCAGATGACATCTGCATATGGTCATCGGAAAAGCAGTGGCCTGCTTTACAGCGTCGCCTTCAGACTTCACTTGATCGCGTAGTGCACTTCCTCCTGGAGAGAGGCATGGACCTGTCTTCAGAAAAGACTGTAATGCTGCCTTTTACGCGTCGCCATCTTAAAAGATTTCAGCTACAAATTGGTCATCACCAGGTACGTCGTGTACCACATCACCGGTTTCTCGGCGTTACTCTCGACCGGAGTTTGTCATGGGTAGCGGAGGTGCGCTGTCTAAAAGCAACAGCTGAGAGTCGTCTTAATGTTCTTCGTTACTTATGCGGTTCCCGGTGGGGCACATCTCCTCGGGCAATGCTCAGCGTTCACCGATCTCTTATAAGTCAGATGGTTGCGCATCACATTCCCTTGCTACACAACCTCCCTGTTACCACAGAGAAGATGTTAGAGTCTATCCTAGCAAAGGGCGTCTGGCCTTCCTCGAGCAACGTCAAACGTTTTAGCCATGGCAGAAGCACGCGAACCACCTGTATCAGCTCTCAGGATGCAAGAAACGTTCCGCCACTACACTCTTAGAAATGAGCTTCACCACATAGCACGCTCCTAGCCAACCATCACCCCGAATGACAACGTCCTCGCCCCAGATTTGCTGAAAACGGGAGGAGGAGCCTATTTTGTGCCATTATGCACGGCACAAAATAGGCTCCTCCTCCCGTTTTCAACAAATCTAAGGCGAGAACGTTGTCATTCGGGGTGATGGTTGGCTAGGAGCGTGCTATGTGGTGAAGTTCATTTTTAAGAGTGTACGTGCGGTTGGCAACGCGTCACCATCGCCATCCTCAGCTTCGAGCCATTATGAGTCGTCACCACTCTTCTTTTACCCAAGCTATCCAGACACAACGTGGTCTTATTCCGAAACACAAGCCACACGCATTACCAGATATCCCAACATGGGTCCTGCAGCCTCCTGACGTAAGAATTAGTGTGCCTGGACTCCCGGGAAAGAAGGATATACCAACGCATGTTCTTCGTCAGTTCAGTCTTGAGCTACTAAACAGCTCCGCAGGCAGGATGCAGATTTTCACGGATGCCTCTACGACATCATCCGGCTCCTCGTGTGCATTTGTTATCCCGGAGGCGAATATCGAGAGAGCGGTGCGGCTGTCTCACGTCACCTCTGCAACGGCCGCTGAACTTTATGGAGTCCTCTTGGCAATAAGTTTCATCAACTCACAATCTTCAGTTGCTCGCTGGACCATCTATAGCGACTCAAAATGTGCGTTGCAGACCCTGGCTACCATGTTTACTACGGGATCTCTGGCGACAGCAGCGCAAGATGTCTTACACGCACACCATGCAGCAGTTTTAAAAGGTCATGACATCCAAATGCAGTGGATCCCTAGCCACTGTGGCATTGCAGGTAACGAGGCTGTGGACGCTGCTGCACGCCTGCTCTTCAACTAAGGCGCGCCCAGGTGATGCCCATTTATTTCACCAGGGGTGACGCGGGGCGAATGCTGAACGAGTTCAAACAACGAATGTGCAACACCTCCTGGTTAACAGGATCGGCTCGGGATTCGCTTCTGTACAAGGTCGACCCAGGGTTACGCTTTCGAGTACCACCTTCCTTTACGCGACAAACGACAACTGTCCTGCATAGGCTACGGCTCAGTGTACCGTACAGCGCACGTCTCCTCTTCAAAATCGGAAAGCGAGACTCTCCGAACTGTAGTGAGTGTGGCGTTGTAGAGGATGTAGAACACATCCTTCTCAGGTGTCAGAAATACGTCGATGCCCGAAGGACATTAGAGACAAGCCTCTCTCGTGTGGACTCCCGAGCCTTCGACATCACGAAACTGTTAGGTCCTCCTTCGTCCGACAAGGCGCTAAGCGCACTTGAAGGCTTTTTGCATGCAACCGGGCTTATGGACATCCTATGACACGGTGAATGTGTGATGTGTCCTGTGTGCCCCCGGCGATTCCGCCACTTTACTCTCACTTGGGCCCAGCTCTTGAACTTGTGACCTACATGTTGAACTCCATTATCATCTCTGTTCGTCTCTGGACATCATCCCTTTGTGTTTTTATCATCTCATCATCGGTTTGAACTTTCTGTATTAAGTGTACTGGGGTAGCCAGTTTGACTTCGTCGAAACTAACATCCCCATTTTTTTCTTTATTCACATCACATCACACCAAAAGTTTGTCGATGGCAAGCGCCAGTGACACCCCGAAGTAGAATTTTAAGCCTCTGTTTTGTGCCATATTGCATGACACACCCGCTGTATCGGCATGTGTGTTATACGTGTATTCGGGATCAGTGAACACAACAACGCTTCGGTTGAAAACTATTTGTTTCCTATTTTCTTTTTCTATGTATCTGCTGGCTTCTTTTTCAAAATGACCCTGTTTAAATTTGAGCACATAAAAACAGACTAGTGCCCTCACTGCGATGACGCAACCACTTCATGGTAAATGCGACGGAAAAGTCGCGTGTCCGAAAAGCCCTGGGTCCGTGCGCTTGCAAGCGCTGATTTCGAGATGCTGCTCCACTGCATAGAAGAGCACCGACGCTTTCCAACGCCCTCCACATGCAGTGTTCATGCCTCTGTTGTGTGCATTTTATATTTAGGATGCATCTCTCAATCAGAAGGAAAGCTGTTGTCCTCCTCCGCTTCTCAATGGAAAATCTCATTTTTGTACAACAAGAAAACCACGTGAAAACAAGAGGACATCACGGAAGCTGCGGCCATGGGAGGTTCAGTGTCATACGTGGAGAACACAACAATCTTGTGCGCAGTGATATCATTATCCGTGATGAGAAGCGCATCTTGCGTGAATCCTAGAATCTCCTAATCCTCCGTGAATCCTAGAATCTCAGAACAGAACTTCACCGCATAGCACGTTATCCGCAAACCATTGACACGAATGATACACTCTTAGAAATGAACTTCACCACATAGCACGCTCCTAGCCAACCATTATCTCGAATGATATCGTTATCTGCCCTGATTTGTTGAAAACGGGGGGCGTACGCCTTTTTTGTGACAATTATGAACAGCATAAGTGTCACAGAAAAGGCGTACGCCTCCCGTTTTCAACAAATCAGGGCAGATAACGATATCATTCGAGATGATGGTTGGCTAGCAGCGTGCTATGCGGTGAAGTTCATTTTTAAGAGTGTAGGATTACCCCTTCTGATTCGAAGAGCGAGGGGGCGTATAGCAATTTGGATATATAATAATTGCTATAAAAAAGCCTATGTCCCCTTCCTCTTCAAATCGGAAGCGATAAGCATATCATTCGTGTCTGTAGTCGGCGCACAACATGCTATGCAGTGAAGCTCTGTTCTGAGAGTGAAGGCTCTGCGCAGATGGTCACACAGCGAACGAACAGCGTTCTTCGATAGTCGGTAACACTGGCAAAAATCCTCGTTTGGCATTTCCAACGACACCCATGATAAGTGAGTAGTCAGAGGCGCACTAGTAAAGGCGCAGAAATAAAAGCGTCCGCAACTCTTTCTAACAAACTTCGAAGTTCGCCACTATCTTTCCTTGAACTTTTCTCGGTGGAAAAAAATGTTGCGCAACGTCATTTTGACGTCACGGAACTTCTGCCAAATGCTGCATTTTCTCTTTCCCTGAACTTTGGTTTGATTGACAGCACGAGCCGTCACGTGGGCCAGGCAAACTGTCTAACGCCTGTCTTTCCTCGTATCTCCCGAATTGTTTACATTGGTGAAATCTGCAAAGACACCATCCCCCCGGGCAACCAAAAAGTCATTTTGACGTCATGAAAATATTTCAAAGTGCGCGCGTCCTTGACCTGAGGTTTGATTGACAGTCAGGAGCGCTCACGTGGGCCATAGAAAGCATCCAATGATTGCTCTCCCTCCCATTTCTTGAACTTTCTTCGTGTTTCAAGATACGACGAGTCTAGCACCCCAAGACAACGAATAGAAAGAAGCGCTATAGCGACATCTTTGTTGGCAGCTCAAAGTGGGGGTGCACCACACCAGTTGAGGAACGGCCAGCCATCAAGCTGAGAATGTGGGATATGTGGAGGGAGAGAAGAAAAAGCGGCCGCGTGTAGAAGTGAACTCCTCTGGACGTACGCAGTTTTTTGTGGTTTTGTTCGGTGCGGTTACTATCCTTGCGTATTGAAATAACCGATCAATTTCAATAATTAAGGAATTTAGTTACTTAATTGTGAAACTACATTAACGGTTGCACCAACTCGTCAAACAATACTACGTTTAAGTAGGACAAGTTTTTAAGAAAAATTATCCATGAAAATTTTGGCCCACTTCTTTTGGCACACCCTCTATAAAATTCGGCGATGGATATTTCAACGCGCGTGCGCATGTCCGGATTTAAGAAAAATGGAATAGCTTTCAACGAGAATTGTCTCCAATTCTGTTAGTTAACCAATTCGATGTAATCAGCATGTATTTACACGCTCTCATCGAGAGGGTGTCTGCAAGGCCGTATACACTTTTGTAGGAAAATACATCTATGCTGCTCTCATAGCTTCTTTATAAACAACCTGTACAGAATGAAAAAAAAAAAGAACACCCGGTATATTCATATCATTGCTACTGTGCCATCCTATTCATAGTTGTCCGCACAAAAGATTGAAAGACGCGGTTCAATTGCACATAAATAATTTAGACAGAACAAAATTTATTTGAGAAGCATGGTATTAATAATAGCATGATGTTGACCAATATTTGTCCGCAACACCGAGGTTGTAAATCGAACGTGGTTCAACTCTATTCATAGAATTATACCCCTGTCACACGGGCAGTCTTCAATGATAATTGAAACCAATCGTCATTGAAAATGCGTGTAGCGCCACCTTGCGTGTAACGTGTCAACCTGTCGAGGAACATTGAATCCAATACTCTTTGGGAAGTTGACACGTCACATGCTTGGTGTCACTACACGCATTTTCAATGGTCATTGCTTTCAATGATCATTGAAGACTGCCCGTGTGACAGGGGTATTAGTCGTGTTGGGTTTTACCACTATGTTAATGTATGTTTCACATGTTCTACATTATGTGCTTCGCCGCCCCTGTTTATATGTTTACTGCCCTTAGCCATTACTCGTACTTTTCACTTCTAGGGCTCAACCTAACTTTGCGTTGGACTTCTGGACCC
The DNA here is from genome assembly GCF_037126465.1 of Ornithodoros turicata. NCBI lineage: Eukaryota > Metazoa > Arthropoda > Arachnida > Ixodida > Argasidae > Ornithodoros > Ornithodoros turicata. Next base: position 79,201,287 of record NC_088201.1, read on the forward strand.
TCATGGGGGAGGAACAAACTCCAGATCTGGCCAAAGTCCAGCGGTTATTCGTGTTTGACAACTATTCCTCATGACCAAGATGACCTCTATATGATCTACGAGAAGGGAACAAAAATTTATACAGAGGAAATTTCCTTTGTGAAAATAAGACTGCATAAGTCAGATGGCTGCCGTTCTTAGAAGAACTATACTGCTGATTATTGGAATATTTATCTCCAACAGCTCCTGGTTTTCATGTTACGGAGCAGTTGTGCATCAAGCAAGAATGATATTCTGCCACGAGTATTTTACATTCCTTTGACTATTTTAATAAGATGATTCACCAGATGCGTCGTTTGTAGTGTTGAAGAGAGTGAAGGTCCTGATCCACTATGGCTTCATGGGTCGAGAGCTGTAAAAATTCGCCAACAATATCCTAACTGTGGCATACCTTTCTGTGTTAGCCGGGAGGAGCCTGAAATAAACTGTACCTTCATTAAAGTGGTTACGAGTGTTATTCAGTAGATGCATACAATGATTATTTCATGAAAATAGTAACTTTTGAATGGTTATTCCAATGCGACATCCTGTATAACAAAGCAAAACATTTGCAGCAGTCTATGAAACATGTTGCCTGTTCGTTGCATCTAGCTCGGTTTCCCTCCTATAAGGAAGGGGGTATCTATCTCCACTTCTTTTGGCAGCAAACATTTAATGAAATTCATTTCAATAATGAAATTAAAATTTAATAGATATGCAAAACTTTAATTAGCCACATTCAGAAGTATGTCTTTTACATATAGCATGTTGGAAAGGGAGGGGGAAAGGGCAACAGAAGGAGGGTACTATTACAATGTGGAACCGTGGTTATTGCTGCCGCTTCCACGAGGACACGGGCTTGATCATCGAAAATTCTGAATAGGCACTGAGTATCTTGACCACATAGAATGCAATTATCATACGTCCAATCATACAATATATGTTTGTATATGATTGGACGACTCAGAGGTCACTGATATATTTTGGAGTTAGAATGTTCGCGTAACCTTTCATTAATATATTTTCCATTTTTCCAATATAAACTACACGACACGATAGACGAATGCAAAATACGTAATTGAAACCACATTTCACAAATTGTTTTTTATGCCACACCCACCCACGCAGGGGGGCTGAGATCATTGCTCAAGTGTGTGGGTTGACTGAACTTATTCTTTATTGTGTAGGCAACCTTAAAAACAAGGGTCCGAAACAATCTTACCTAGTGCATGAGAAAATTATAGAAAGGTATTACTACCAACGTTTGCTCTCACGAATGAAGGTAACATTCGTATTCATGTCTAGATACTGTGGGAGTCTGCCTCCAAGATCCCACGCGGGTGCAGAGCGCGACTCGTCTTTTGCTGCAACCGCCACGCCAAAGAACACAGACACAAGTTAAAGGGACTGTCGCATCCCGTAACGTATGTATGAGACCGATACGGTTATGTTCGTCACCGCTTCACAGTCAACTTGGCTAAGTTTCCCAACTGAAAAGACTTCGCATATTAAATAAACGAGTTGTAAAGATTCGCACTCCCTCTGCCCCTTACAAAAATCGTTTTTGAGTTTCTTGTGTGTCCCTGATGTGTTTATAATGAGTCATAAGGAACACATCAGAAACTCAATGTATAATATGTTTTTGCATCACATTCCTATTAGGAATTCCACTGACTTTTGACACTAACATTTCTAATGAGAAATTGGCATTGATATTGTGTTGAGCTTTTAATGTAAAAAATCATTAAGATGTGCCCTAGCTCTGAATAGAAATGAAAGTGGTTTCAGGATGTGGCCAAGCAATCAGTTACTTTATAACTCTTCACTGTTGCTATGTGAAGAGTAGCACACGTATTCATTAGGTTAAGCAAGAGTTGCACAGTTTGTCCATGCACATGGTCGCACACAGACAAACATAACCTGAGTAATGTCAGTGTTAAAGAAGGTTGGACAAGATGCTACTGTAAGTTCCATCCTGCTACAGATCAATTTAATTATTTTCACAAAAATGCCGAGACTGGGTTTATTTCAGTGCACATGTTCTGCTTGCAATCACTCGCTTGGTTGCAGCACGGTCCTTTGCAGCAATTTCATCATGAGCATCCATGCCCAGAGCAAAAGAAAAAACTGGGTGATATATTACGGGAGTTGCCTCAGGACTTCTGTCAGGCTTCTGTCCTGAGGCAACTCCCTTCCTACATTTCTACCGGTTCGCTGGATTTCTACCATGGAGGAAGGAAACACAAGGAGCGGCCCCTCCGACAGTTTTCTATCGGGACGAGCGTAGCGGGCCTCGCATTGCATTCTGGGATGCTCCTGTCTACCACGTGACCGCTCACGTGACCCTCCAGACAGCATGGCTCCAGCAAAGCAGACGACGCGAGCTGTAGTTGTGTCGCGGTTCAGATGGCAATAGTACGTTGAACGCGTGCTTGCACTTCATTTCTGTGTGTTCGAATGTTTACTGTTCTATTAGAAGACCAGTCACAGTGTGCAGAACGCAAAAGGAGTACGCGGTACCGGAAACATCACGTGTGGCAACGGTTACTTCCAACGTATGTACTTTTCTTGACTAAGTGGTAAAGAATGCCGTTCCATTAATCAGATTTGTACAACAACAGAAGATATGAAATGAATCTGCGGCAGAGTTTGAGGTCCCAAATGAACAATTCAAGATGACTCGAAAACACACGGGCGACTAAAGCAAGTTACCGTGTACTTAAGAACAAAACGCGTTCCTGTGACAGAGCTGATTTCAGTTCAACGAGAGCCTCAGCCGGGACAGGAACACATTACCATACGTCGTTTCTACGACGGTGCTCACATTTTTATAAATATACTTATATAATATACTTAAATACTAAATATACTTATATAATAAATTACTTTCAAAAACCAAAATCATACGGAGAGCAGTGCGAGAAATAAAGCCTTGCAAAACCGAAACCTTAGAGGGGATCACGTGGTGGACAGGAAGCAATGGCGATTTTGACTCGAGCGACCGCTAGAGGGTGGCTACGCTTGTCTGGAGGGAAGAGCCGCTCCTTGCGTTTCCTTCCTCCATGATTTCTACCCATCTGGGTGATATATTGCTGTTCAGTTAGTACACCTTGAGGGTATAGTGGAAATTCCTTTTTTTTTTAATTGCTATGAAGGGGTGAAACATGTCAGTGTAGCTTTATCTCCGTGTTCAATATCCTTCAGCAGGAAGGCATCTACACAAAAATGTAAGAAATATGCTCAGGGCTGTCTGAGATAAAGAAGCTTCAAAGCTCCAAAGCAAATTGAAGCTTATTTCGTTACGTAGCGCTATGATACGCTCTCCTGGTAGCATCACTGTAGTCCCAGAAAGAAAGGAAGTCATCCGCCAATGAGTTGGGTACCCCTTAGGAAAAAACAAATCGCCAAATTGGAGCTTATTTCGCCATGTGGAGCAATGATACGATTTGCCGGTACCATCACTATAGTCTCAAAAAGAAAGAAGGTCATCCGCCAATGAGTTGGGTCCCTTTCGAAAAAACAAATTGGCAAACTGGAGCTTATTTCGTCATGTGGAGCAATGACACGATTTGCTGGTAGCATCACTGTAGTCCCGAAAAGAAAGAAGGTCATCCGCTAATGAGTTGAGTACCCCTTACGAAAAAAAAAATCGCCAAATTGGAGCTTATTTCGCCATGTAGAGCAATGATACGATTTGCCGTTACCATCACTATAGTCTCAAAAAGAAAGAAGGTCATCCTGCAATGAGTTGGGTCCCTTTCGAAAAAACAAATTGGGAAATTGGAGCTAATTTCGTCATGTGGAGCAATGACACGATTTGCAGGTAGCATCACTGTAGTCTCAAAAAGAAAGAAAGTCATCCTGCAATGAGTTGGGTCCCTTTCGAAAAAAAAAAAAAATTGGCAAATTGGAGCTTATTTCGCCATGTGGAGCAATGATACGATTTGCCGGTACCATCACTATAGTCTCAAAAAGAAAAAAGGTCATCCGCCAATGAGTTGGGTCCCTTTCGAAAAAACAAATTGGCAAATTGGAGCTTATTTCGTCATGTGGAGCAATGACACGATTTGCCGCTGGCATCACTTCAGGGGTCATCTTCCTAAGTTGCTGATCGACCTGCGACATGTAGCTGCCAATGTTGTACGCGGAACGTTTCTTGTGGCTGAACCACAGAAATGTAGTTGCCCGTGCAAACCCATTGCAGACCGCATGCATGTAGTCCACAACGAATGAGCTGCAGAAGTTGAAAAAAGTCATAAAGAAAAGGACACTTGGACCTTTCACTCCAAGGCGATGCACACTCCTCTCCTGTGCCTGTTTCGGATGCTGCACAGAACGTTCATGTGTCCTGAGCCTTGCTGCAGGTCTTTGCATGGCATATACACGGGTGTGCCCTCTGCCCTTGTCCACTACTTCTCCACTGTGCTCGCACCATGCGCAGCCATGAGCACCGTTAAATTGGTTCATATTCATCACCATACACCGAGCAACAGTGTCCACGGTACACGGCCCCGGGTAAACACGGCATGTCTTGTTTTGTCCAATGTGTGTCGTCCAAGCAATACCTTCCGAGGGCAGGCGATTCATAGTTTGAGCAAATGGCTTCAAGAAGCTATTCATATTGGGTTTCTTTGCACCAAACCATAACCCAAAAAGCAACAACTGCTGTACCCTGTCCTTGTAAGGAAGCTCGTTTACTTGCAGCAGCAACGGCCATACACTGTGTCCCGAAGACTCAAATAAAGGAACACCATCAGTGTTCCATGTCACTGATATATCATCACTTGTTATGGCTAACCTGCTATATGCTGCACTTTGACTTATATCGCCAACATCATAGAAACGACAAAGACGGCTTTGTAACAGCTTCCCACTTGTTAGCTACTGCTTTATCTGCGTGTCGATGTCCAGGGTGAACAAGGAGGAGCCTGACTGCAAGAGGCTCGTCACACTGTGTGTTGAATTGCACTGGGGGCACTGCACACTCGAAGTTGTAGAGGGTGCTGCTGTCAGGTACTCCAAGCATTCGGGACAGTATGTGTGTGCTGTCCGTCTACATTCCGACAGTGATGAAAAGTTCTTGAAAAATAAAAACTTCGTGTTTGGATAGCTTGTTCCTTGAGGTAGGTGTGCATCAAGCACTTTCAGTAAGCTTTCTGTCGCTTCCTTTGACGCATGATGTCTCAGACTGTGTGCCATCACCATAACCAAACTTTGAGATCGTGACAGCTTTGATCCTGCGTAGAGTGGCTCGTCCTGGAAAATTTTAAGTCGAGAGCTTAGATAAGGATTTTTGCTGAAAATATAAAGCGAACCCGGGGCTGCACAAAACACACAAAGTTTACCAGATCACTATTTCTGCCCAACATCTCATCGAGTTTCCACGTTCTGATGTTCCCGTCGCTCGAAGATGAGTCTTGCGAACTGTCATCACTTAATCCTGTGTCCTCGCTCTCGAAATTCGAATAGAGATCACCTCTGTCCGGGTCCTGGGAAGTGGTAGAAGAAGTGAGTTCGTTTGTTTGTGTTTCGTCTTCTTGGAAGGTCTGAAGCGTTGCGTACTACTGCAAGGGTCAGAGGGATTACTCGCTGCCTCCGTTACACCACCACTCGAGGCTTCATATGCTTTCAGCCTGCATTTCGTACTAACTGGAACATTACATGAGACATCGTAAAGATAACTCTTGCATCTCTTTGACTTGGGCATTTTTGAGCCCAACTAGCAAAAAAAACACTGTTGATTAAACTGATTTCGGGAAGGACGTCCAAAGTAAAACAAAAATCACAAGCCAAGGCATAGCGTAAAGCGCGTAAAGCTGTCGCTTTGGCTTGGATTGACTCGCTTGCTCGAGCTGGCTTTAAGTAGGATACAAAGAAAGACCGCCTTGATAGCACACTTTTACGGCGAATCTGGCGAGATTCAGTGTAGTGTTAATTCATAAAAAACAGAGAATATAATTTATTTGTAAATAAGAAAATGTGACTTTTTCAAGGATTTTACCAACCGTACCTGTTGCCGCAAGATAGCCGTCTCAAGCCGGCTCCTGCATGTTGTGACAGGTTGTGGTTCCGCCATAGCATTTCATCTCGTGGTGCATTTCTTCCTCGTCACTGTCACTATGTACGTCCTAGTGAAATGGCCATCTGAAGAATCCTGGGACGTTTACAACGTGCGTGCGCTTAGAGATGTTGGAACTCTTCCGATTAATGTACGAAGAAAACGCACTTGAGAATTTGCGTGGGACACTCGTTAGTATTCAGTGGAAGGCTGGCGAAGAACCGGCAATGGCGGAACTACTTGATTGTGGTAAGTGAACTACTAAGTACTTTTAAATAACAGTTGGGTCTCCCGGTGTACTCATGAATTGACTGTGTCTGGTATCGTACCGCAGGTTCAGAGAAGTCGATGGAACGGAAGCGGACAAAGTTTGCAAAACGTGCTGCTGGTGACAGTGGCGGCGAAAAGGAGGCAACTCTGGAACCCCCCTTGAAGTCACAGAGGGTAAGTTTTTGCACTCTATCAGGACTTCACACGTAGGGACGCTCCTTATTAGCAATATTTTTATTAACGTTAACGTTTCCTTCAGCTGTATGTGTGCTTTAATGTTTAGGCCGCACCGGCCCATAGTGAAAGAAAAGACGACTCGTGGCACCTAGTAACTGTAGACTACTATAGAGCATGTGTTTCTAGCTTTTGGAGAATTTTAAAAACACTGCATATGTGTTACTGTAAGAAACTAATAACATAACATGTCTGGTGCAGGTATCATGTAACAAGAAGACATCTTCCCAGTGCAATTGCAGCTGCAAGCAGAAGTTGGAGGACCTTCAGAAATATGTCAAAACATTGGAGGAGGGCTTGAAAGTTGCAGGGAACAATTATGGTAGGCTACCCTTCGTGTTGCAAATCAGCAGGACAGGATGCTAGATTATAGACTTTCTCACCACTGTTATATTCCTCAGTGCATAACTTGTTGCCACCTTTTGTCTCCTTTAAGCACTGCGAGATTGACGTAATTTTTGCACTTCATGAAGTTGGCATAGGTTATTTTTACCTAAGTTGGTCTTTGCATTGCCAGATCATGCTGTGATTTATTCGGGTTACCATTTGGGGAATGTGTCAGCCTCAACTTTGCATATTCCTGCGAAAGGTGTTTTTGCATGTTAATGCCAAAGATTTATTCAAGTTGGGTGAGGCTGGTACTTGTAGACTCCGGTTAGATTGACTTGCCTTTTACATGTTCATGGCGAAACATTCCAAACGATAAGCAAAGCTGTTCACCATGAACAGTTCTAATGACTGCATGTCTTGCATAGAGACACCTCTGATTAGAATTTACTGTGTATCGGGCCAGAAGTTTGACTTCAGGCACAGTGTATACCCTCCGATTAGAGCAGTGCAATCTTCGGCTAACATCTTTAACCCTATACTACATCCTCCTTCCTGAAGCATTCGTGAACATCTGCAATTTTTGAGTGAAAAAAGAGTGCGGAAATTCACAGCAGTGCTGCTCAGGGTTGGCTTTTTTGGTTAGCAAACCTCGACTTTTATGTTTAGGAATGCGTCTTCTGGATCACTCTTGTTTCATCAGACAATCTCAAATATAGTTCACAACCGTAAGTCCATTTGTTAATAGCTACGTTCATAACGTGTAGCTTTTTTAGTTTGGATTCTCACAAATTTGGCCAACGTATAATGTCCATTATTGACACCCCAAGCAAGGTATATCTAAACAGGTAGCGCAACTCCCATAGGCCCCTGTGTATTGAGAATGACGCCATGATAGAGACGGTCAGCGCCATCCATCCGTTGAGGGGACTACTACGGTTGTCAATAAATGACGTCAGGGATGACGTCAGCACTATGAATAATAAATAGTGCATAATTAGCCACGGCACGTTTGCATTCGCGCACTTTGTTTGAGTTGTATACCCTTTCCCTCACCCAAGCAACAACACCAGACGAGAATACAGAAAAATAAATCACATCAGGTTTATTTAAACATATCAATTCGAAATACATAGCGTTATCACAGATTTATACAATTCCAGACTGAAGGGCATTATGATGACCACACAGAAATTAGGAAGATTCACTTAAGTTCCATTTCTCTCCTAGACCTACACGTACACGTAGTGATTAGACGTTTGCATTTATTCAGTGAGTGGCTATTATAGGTAAATTGCAACGACACATGGCATCGTTGGTGCCCAGCTGATTCCTGCTAACACTCACGCTATGATGGCCGCTCGTCCCATGACGAAATTTTTTTTCGCGGGGCCAGCAACAGGCAATGCATTGTATTTATCTCTTCACACAAGTGGTTCTTGGTCTACATCTCCGAGATATGAACGTCGTTTCCTGTTTAACCCAAAACGTGCACCAACTCAGTATTACAATGCACGGACACAATGCACGGACACAATGCACGTATACAGAGATGCACGGATAAACACGCCCATTGTGACACATGCCCAAAAGGAGCAGGACACGGAAATGTACTCAGGTGGTAGATGATTTCTTATATGTGCACGAGCAGTGCAACAGAAAGTTTTGTCTACATTGAAATTATGAATAACCTATTAGTACACACACAAGCCACGCCCATGTTGTAAAGTTTTTGTGTTTACGACCGTACCTCTACTGTCAACACCCAGGATCGCTCGCGCCTCTTGCTGGTGGGTAATACAATTGGTATTTTCGCTTGTTTACGCTACCAGTTTAGATATACCTTGCCCCAAGCTTCCAGACAACTTCTAGCCCGATCAGCCGCACAATGTATTGTTTTGACACCTGAGCTTGCATATTTTATGTTTCCTCCATGCCTCCCCAGACTCCTATCGAATGGTGCGCCAATTGCGGAAAATAAGCCGCTGTCTTGAGCCATCAAAACAGGGCGCAACAGCTGAAGCGGAACAGGTTTTATGTCGTCCGTGTTGGAAGGTAGTTCGTGCGATTTCGTATGTTTGTGAATATTCCCTGTTAGGTAGAAGTGCCATGGTTGCTCTGTTTTGTCGTTCCTAGTGAAACTATCAATTTTATAGCCCATTATGATATTCCATCGTACATTACTGGAAGCGTTTGTTCCAACCGTCAGCAAGCTAGTTAGTCTGCTTTGAAACGAGGAAGCGCATGGACGCAGCTACGCATCTCAAGTAAATACCGCCTGGCATTCAGGATTTTCGTCGCATTTGAGGTATGTAGCATGTGTGCGTGTCGTACAACAACAACAACAACTTTATTTTGGCTTTGGAGAGTGGGGAGCTTCATCGCCACAGGCGATACGATTGCTGGTGGGAAAGTGGGGAATAAAATAACGAGCCCCTTCACAATAACGGTCGAAGTCCGATGGTGTCCAGAAATGTAAGAAGAGCTTTGAGCGCAGAGCGTTGCTGGGCTGGATTAGGTCAGGGACCAAGCAATTTCGATAGGGAGAAGGGGCGAGAGTCCAGCTGACGAAGAGACTCGGAGAGTGTGGTTCGGGAAGGTTGGTAGTGGGAGCAATGAAGAAGAATATGCTCCAGATCCTCAAGAACACCACAGTGGCAGCAGGTTGGAGAGTCAAGTTGTCTCAAGCGGTAACCCCACTGAGCTGTAAAGGCCACATCGAGGCGCATTCGGTGGATTAATGCAGCATCTTGACTAGAGGTGTTTCGTGGCATGCGGAAAGCGAGCGTTGGATCAACTCTGCTCAATATAGAGGGGGGAAGAATGTCGGTTGTCCATTGGCGGGAAGCCAGGGGTGTCACTAGGCGTCGGAGAATTGAACGGCGGTCTCCTCTCAGCAGAACAATGCTGGTCCCTTTCCGATGCGAGAGTGCTGCTTCTGCGGCGCTGTCGGCCTGCTCGTTCCCCACGACACCACACTGGGCTGGAATCCACTGGAGAACTAGCCTGTGGCCTGCTGCGTAGATAGTGCGGTAAGCCATTAACACATCTGTGACTAGGGGTGCGGATGGACCACGCAATCCCAAAATTCGCGGTCACCCCCCCGCCGGTGCACTCCGTCACTATACTCAGCCGCTATGCAGGAAGCGACCTTAGAGAGTTACGACCTTAAAGGGACTCTGACCAGAAGTTCGACAAATATTTCGTTTGCATCTATTACGAAGGTATAATATGCCTCCAAGCCACACGCGAAATATTTTGGCTGTGCGCGGAGGCAAAGTTTGCCAAACAGGGAACTGAAAACCGGCTTCGCTTTTCCCCCTCAACTCGCGCAATCGGGGCCGAAATCTAGCCTCTTTGCAGTGGACATCCGCCAATTTCCGTGTGTGTGACGAAGTCACGAGGGCCACGTTTCATTGGGCGCCCGGACCGGAAGTTCTGTTGTTAGTGAGTTTGTGAGAGCGCCGGCATCCGTCCGGAAAGCGATCTTCAATATGGACGTCGAAGGCAGAAATGCGGAGACTTCGAGCCCGGAACTTCTTTCTGACCTTTCTGCGATCGAGACATCGAGAAGATAATTCTGCGTGCTGAACAGCTCGGTAGGCTTTCGAAACGTCGCCGATGCCGCGAATGCGAGACGAAGTTAGAGCTCTACGAACATCAGTTACAGATGAAGCAAACAGCATGAGTCGACTGTCTTCAGGTAAGCGATGAGCTTTTTAACGCACACTGTGATCGAACATGTAAACGTTCTCAGAAATTTCGTGTTCTGATATCTAATGCGCACTTGCTGTTCATGGTGCCGGTGTGGCTGGTGTGTCATAATGCCGAAGGAGATCGAATGCTTGTGCTGCAAGGAGCTCGAAAATACTGCCGAATGACTGCAGTATGAGTGCATTACAACCCACAAAGATTTCCAACTTCTATTCTTCAATATGACTGTCCTGAAGGTCGCATATTGAACTCCGTGGGGAGCGCGAACCTATGAGCGACTGTATTCACAAGTAAGTCACATGTGTCCTTGTCGAACGATGTTAAAATTTGGGCGCCCAAAACTGGTTTGGTCCTGCAATAGAGTCGTTAAAAACTCCAGTACAGGGCGCAGCACATAAAAAGGCTATACAGTACACGACTCTGAACTGGAGAAAACCAATATAGGCAGTTTTGTAATTGTCAGTGTGCTGTGTCCTGAGTCACGTTTTTATGTATTGCCCTGTGCATAAGGTTTTAGCGTAGGTTTTTAGCGATATTGAGTGTTCTTGATTGTCGGTTCAGTGAAAAGCAAAACCATTTTGGGTTCTAAAAGAACACAGCATGTGTAGTAATGTACAAGGTGTGGGCAGGTAAACTGCAGTTACTCTCAGGTACATGTAGAAATGACAATGCACACACACTGTACTGTAACCGGTTACCTATTTGCCTAAACTATATTTTATGTACATCTGTGTAGACGATGCAGATACACTGCGTATCGCCAGTTTGCAAGGTGAGTATGGCACAAGCTTGGAAAAAACAAGATCATGGTCATCCCAGCCTGTGCAGTGAAGAGGGTCTGGCATGCCTTTCCCACAGAAAATGCCACAGGCTTCAAGTACCCAAGATCCTAACTGGGGGTACCTCTTCGCACAGCTCGTCTATCACATTTAAAATAATTCAGCATCTGTATTTAGGATCATCTATAGCTCTCAGGATGATGCATGGTTCATGAGTTCAACATGTTGTGTTGAAAAACAACACTAGTCCTTTTTAATGAGTCTTGCGGAACGATAGATGAGCACTCCTTTCGTGACATTGTGTACCATTGCTACAGTGAACAATTTCTTGAGCAAGACTGATGAACGAACAAAAAATAGAGTCTTGTCTTCCAAATATGTATGTTCCTTGTAACTTCCGTATTTGTTAAGTGACCCATGTTGATGTCCCCCTCATGTAATGCCTGCAATGGCCTTTGAGACATATTCATAAATAAATAAATATCAAAACCGGAAAAAGATGTAACACGTATCCTCTCTTTGTGTGAATGATACATAGACATTCTCAGAAGATTTGTACATAGTCACACTTTGCCTCATTTTGCATAAAGCCTAGTTCCACCTCTTACATCATCTCCACAATCTCCAAAGCAGTACAAGGCTAAAGTAATCAGCTACTACATAAAAAGGAGGGGAGGAAAACAAATGCTGGCACATCTAAAATTCGAAGAAACCCTGGTACTTTCACGGGGCTACTCACGGCTCAGTGCTGGATCAGATCCCGATGGAAAACAGCTTTTCTGAGCCTCAGTTATTGATTCCCTTGATTGCACTGACTGTGAGGCACATCTCATTGGCTTGGTGGCAAGTGGGCTTGCGTCTGATAGTAAGATTTGGAAGAAAGGGAGCAAGGAACATCTCTCTACGGTCTTAAGAAGGATATCAACGTTACCTGTCAAGGTACAGCATTTCATGTTGCTTTCAGTAAGTACAACACTCCTCATAGCAGTTACCATTCGTGTTGGGAAAGCATGCTGAAGTTAGCTCAGGCAGAGCATCCAGAACTGTGAATCGGGTTCATAGAGAGCACCTGGTGAGAGGGACAGCAACAGTGTCCAGTAAAGACTCTCCAGGAATTTTGTGTAGGTTTGGGGGTCACACATTTTAATAGTGTTGATGGAAAGCAGGGTGTTTGAAACACTGACTTCTGGTAGATGAATTCTTGTTATTTATAACCAGGTACCCATGTTCTAGTAATCTAGAAAAAGCCTTGGCTCTCTTAAAGGAAATTGGTAATGAATCTGAGTGTCTTTTGTGGAAACCGGTTGTAACTGCCTTTCTATCCACCCTTCTTAGTTGCCCTAGCAAAAGCAAATATGTAATGCTGTACACCATATCTGATGCTAGCACACTAATTGCTTTGAGTGTTCTCAGGCTTCTGAAATGGAACTACCTCGTACATACGCTGTGCCATGTCGGCAAGAACATAAATCAGACTGCCTTTACTTTTTAAATTGGCCCTTCAGTGCTTCATGTGACTGCTAGAATGGCACCCCCAAAACAATAGGCAACAAGAATGATTTCTGCAATGTAATGAGCTTTGTAAAACGACAACTTTATTTGAAAATATATTTCAAAAGCCGGGTGACACCCTCATAATGTAGCGTCCTTTACTGCAAACACCGCTCAACACAACGAATAAAAACAGAGCGTAAACGTTTTGTCGCCTATCCGGGTGGCATCATCAGTACAACAGAGGCCAAAGATGAGCACATCAGCCTATCTAAGAGGGAATCTTACACATCCGATAGGGGGCCACGGTATGTATTACAGGCTGAAGCATCACGCCTGATAAAGCAGGATTCTAAGAACTTTCTAAGGTCCCATCGCTAGTCATGAGCAAAGGTTACTGCACCATCAAAATATATGTCCCTTAGGACAGCAGTGGTAGACTGATTCGGTCCTGTTTAGTTAAGCTAAGCATTAGTAGCCCTGGCAACTGGCTCTTTTAGTCTTGTCCCACGTCTTTTGTCTATCTCGCCAATGTAGGTTGCATCAGATTCTATGCACTCAACTTGATATGCACAGTCAAAATGCCTGATGGGCACAGTGCCCTCCAAATAGCGTATGAAATACATTGGATGAAAGGAATGCGGACCACCGATTTGACTCCTTTGATGTTGTTTTTGATTGTTCTCTGTTGGAGGGATGATGCCACCTGGATAGGCAATGAAACGTTTACTCTCTTTATTCTTAATTGTTGTGTTAAGCCAGTATTCTGAGTAAAGCATTTTACATAATGAACTTTGTTTGAATGATGATTAGTGGCGAGCTTCATACCCTGGGCCACTACTCTAACAATTGCTTGTGGTAGTGTGGCGATATGGAATAACGAGCCTTGTAGACAATTTACTTGGCAATATATTTATTTCTCTCTCATAGGTTGAAGAACCCAGTGTGGTGTTACATAACGGAGGGGCACGTAATTATACAAGACCGATCACCAAAAGGCCTTGCTTTTGACTCTATTAAAATGTGAAGCGATTGTAATATAACAAATGCTGCATCGTGGCGATATGATAGGTTCTCCTCACGAGTTGTCGCCACAGTTACGGTTAGTTGAGAAACTACATATCCAGGTAGCAGGATCAAATTTTAATTAGGCTACTTTGGCCAACACGCGAGCGCAGAGCACAGTGTCAAAAGCCCTTACAAAATAAAAAGAATACTACATCTACATGGACCGAGAAATCAAGACAGTTTGAAATGCTGTGAACGAATTCCACTACGTTAGTTTTGCCTGAACACCCTTTTCTAAAGCCATGCTGGAATTTAAAAAAAAAAAAGAAATTGACAGAGTCAACTTAGTTGACAACGTGGTAGTACATGATGTGCTCCATTAGTTTACAGGGAACCCTAAAAAGTGGAGCTGGTTAATAGATAGAAGGAGCATAGTTGTCACCTCTTCTGAAGACAGGAATAAGCTTGAGACCTATGTCCTCGACTCGCACACATACTAAGAACCTTTGACACAGATTAACGTATCTTCATTCCAGCTCTTTCACTTTCAGACGTTCATCTCTGTCGAGTGGTCTGTCATTCTTGTAATACAGATTGGAATTGAAATGCAGGTGCATAAGGGATGCTCTGAAAGAAAAGTGTTTGGTTTTAGTCCTCTTAATGTTTCTGAAAACGAAAACAAACTTCACGGTGACTATTCTTCTGAAATGAGCAATTCCAGGATGACAGCAAAAAAATATATCTTGCCATATCATTATATCCACCTGGCACTTCAATTGAATAATGGCAGTTGAAGATGACGATGATTCAATTTAATGACGCATAAGCAACTCGGGCTATAGTGTGCCAAAACCATGGTAAAACTGTGACTTGTTAAATATCAGACGATTATACTAAAATAATATACTTTGTTGGTTGGTAAATTGAGATATAGACAAAAACATGATATGATAAAAATAAGCAATTGAAGAAAAGGCAATTGTTGGCTTTGTGTGACTGACGTCGAGTTTGCCACACTACGTGTTGAATAATAATGTACGCTGATACGCTGTAGCATATAAAGTACAATCATACACACGCTCAATATGTGGTGGATATGTGAAACCAATATACACATACTTACATTTCAAACTTTCTTGAAAAAGGCAGTCCAAGTCTGTCGGATTTGCCAGACTCTACACAAAGCCAGTAAGCACAGTGTGGAATGACTGATTCATCTTTCGAAGGCAGAGGTGCAGCTACCACGACGCTTCGTCATCTCAATGCTTCGGAGCGGCATAGCCTAGAAAGAAGCCATCAAAAGGATCTCATAACGATAACTTGGTCGAAAAAGTGGAGGGTTCTGTGGGATATGTAAGAAAGCATACGCGTTACACAACAGCTACGAGAATGATCGACTGCACCTGCATGGTTTTCAGTACGTAGACTTGGAACTGAAAAATAAATGTGCTAACCTTGTTGATACTACTTTTCCGTCAGGACCACACGAGAGCACATTTGGTTTCTTTAGTTGAAGGTATCATCAGGTCCCCATGCTCCTTTGAGATGCAGCAGACAGAAGTTCGCTGAGGCGAGTGACTGCCGTTGCGGTTCGTCGCTTCGCAGCAGATCAAGAACAGTACACCGCAACGATAGGTGAAACGTTCAGAATATGGTGACCAACTCCAACACCAACCCAATGACCCGAACAAAGAGGATGAACCGGGAGTCACACAAGTTCGCAGTTCGCAAGCTCGGCATACGGCATCCATTACAGCTGACCGGATACGGAAGCATATATCTAACGCCGTGTACAGATTGAAAAGAAAATCTTAGAAACTGTTGCAGGTGATAAATGCACGGTATATTTTTCTTTTTGAGGCTCTGTAACAAACACATATTAACGTAGAAATGCCATTTCATGAAGGAAATTGACAGATATTGCGTGACCACGTGACGCGTTTGAGCCAATTGTGGGTGTTGCGAGTGGCCCCCGTGTTGACGTCATCTTGATGGTGGACCGGGGTGGATATTCTATATAAACGTATGTTTTCTCGGTTTGACGCTAGGCGTGCTGCACTCGGATGAAGTCGAATGTTTAAAATTCGAGTTTAGAGAAACCGTGGGGTTTTAGTGCGTGAATTTTCGCATGGAGAGTCCTTGTTGGGTGCTTTATCGACTACAGGTACGAAAGAGCTCCCACAGTTTCTGGTCAGAGTCCCTTTAAGGAAGCGACCTTATAATATTATTTTTATATCACATGATATTAAGCGCCGAAGTTGACGAAATTCGCTACTTGGCCATTTCGAGTGCCGTTTTGGAAGCTATTTTGTCAAACGCGACCTCTCAGGGTGCAACAGCGGAACCCGATACGGGGTTCAAACCCCGTGATCTTACTTTCGCATATGCATACTACAAAATCAGCTTAGGATATCTTTAATATTATTCTTATATCCAATGATATTAAGCCCCGCAGGTGATGAAATTGGCCACTTGGCCATTTTGATGCCGTTTTGGAAGCGATTTTGTCAAGCGCGACCTCTCAGGATGCAACAGGGGAACAAGGTACGGGGTTCAAACCCTGTGATCTTACTTTCATATATACATATTACAAAATTAACTTAGGACATATTTAATATTATTGTTATATCAAATTATATTAAGCCCCGAAGTTGATGAAATAGGCCATTTGGCCATTTCGAGTGCCATTTTGGAAGCGATTTTGTAAAACGCGCCCTCTCAGGGTGCAACAGGGGAACAAGACACGGGGTTCAAACCCCGTGATCTTTCACATATACATACAACAAAAACAGCTTAGGACGCTTTTTTGCTTAGCGAGTGTCGTTTTGGAAGCAGTTTCTTCAAACGCTACCTCTCCATGTACTCCCTGGCACCAGGATTAAAGGGGCTTCGCACGTTTTAAAGGGCTCGATCTGCTGCCGAACGTTGCGGTAGCCTCTGTTACAATCCCAGTACAAGCCGCTCATAGTATCTTTTCGGCACCATGATACATATCATTTGAGTCATTGTAAAGGGCCCTGCTGCCGCCTTTTCCAAATTTTGCGGTAGTCTCTGTTACAATCCCAGAAGGGCATAGCACAAGCCATTGATGACATGTCATCGGCAGCATGATACAAGGAGTCTCGCCCGTTCTGAAGGGCTATGCTGCATCCTTTTCCGACATTTGCGGTCGCCTGTGTTATAATCTCGGCAGAATGACATAGTATAAGTTGATAATATGTCTTTGGCAGCATGACACAAGGGGTTTTGCTCATTTAAGGGGGCTCTGCTGCTACGTTTTCCGAATTTGGCGATCGGCTGTGTTATAAGTCCATCAGAATAGCATTCCACAAGCCACTGATAACTTTATTTCTTTCCCTCCATGATACAGGGAGTATCGCCCGTTTTAAAAGGCCTTGCTGCCGCCGTATCCAAATTTTGCTGTCCCCTCTTGCGAAATTCCGGTAGAAAGGCATAGCGTAAGCTTTCATGAATATGCCTTTGGTACCGTGATACAAGGGGTTTCGTACGTTTTAAAGGACTCTGCTGCTGCCTTTTCCGAATTTTGTGGTCGCTTCTGTTGCGATCCCTGTAGAAGAGCATCATAAGCCGTTGATAATATCTCTTTGGAACCATGATTAAAGAGGTTTCGCCCGTTCTAAAGGGCTCTGCTGCGGTCTTTTACGGATTTTGCGGTCTCCTCCGTTACAATCCCAGTGGGAAGGGCAATAGCATAAGCCGTCTCGAATACGCCTTTGGCACCATGATACAAAGGGTCTTGCCCGTTTTAGAGGGCTCTGGCGGCGCCTTTTCCAAATTTCGCGGTCACCGCTGTTAAAATCCCACTACAAGGGCCTAGTATAAGTCGTTGATAATGGCTTCGCTATGCACAATACACCAGTGACTCTTTGTGGTGTATTACTTGGTTGGCCTTGCCATCATCAGAGTTGCAGAAAGGTTAATTTTCACTTTTCTCAAAGAAGTTGGCAAGTGATGCAATGTTTCAGAAGGATGCTGTGGGTCATTTCTTGCAGGTCGACGTGTAAGCGAATCATGGACTTTATGCGTGCTGCACTTCGAGAAAAATTGGTTGATTACCATGAACAGTGAAATTCAAACGGCTTCGTAACGGATATGTATTTTCATCTATGATGTCTTTTCCTCAGACTTTAGCACCAGCACTCGTAGGTGTCTGTTGCCGTGTGAATGTTCGGACTGCCGGCGATTTGCCGTGCAAGTTCACTTTTGTGCCCCGTATCTTGGCAAGTTTTTTCTCCTTGCCATATCGTCGCGGCTCTCTC
Source organism: Ornithodoros turicata (assembly GCF_037126465.1). Lineage (NCBI taxonomy): Eukaryota > Metazoa > Arthropoda > Arachnida > Ixodida > Argasidae > Ornithodoros > Ornithodoros turicata. The sequence goes on from NC_088201.1 coordinate 79,219,466, forward strand.
ATGCTGAATTCAAACGGAAGGTATCAGCTTTTAGTCCGTTGCGCAACTCGTATCAGCAGCGAAGAGGAACGACACTTTCTTCTTTGTCATTGTTTTTGCGGCAGGCACTATCATCAATGCGCATAGAAGCCAAGATGCGGTACCCGGCGTGATAAGATGTCTGCGTGATTTCGAGTGGAGCGAACCATGGTGGTCAGAGGTGGGGAAATTACTTTTATTTTGTAATGAATTACCATTACTCATTACTTGTATAAAAACTAATGCATTACATTACTCATTACTTTTTGGATATTAGTAATGCATTAGTAATGCCATTATTTTAACGAAGTAATGGCATTACTCTGGCATTACATTTACGTTTTAGGGCATAAGCCTCAAAGGTGCTATGCATAAGTTTTTTCCTTGCTTTTTTTGCTATAGGCAATAGCCACACGAGTATCCCCAAATCGGTGCCACTAAATCCCCACAGGAGCGAGTCTGACATGCAAAAACTATACATAAGATTTAGTGCAGATGATGCCTTTTCTAGCATTATGAAGCCGGCGGATGAAGGTCAGCCTACAGTTCTGTCCTAGCAGAAAAATTACCTCTGACAGCACAAGAGAAACTAACACGGTACCATACCAAAACAGTGAATCCCTACAGCAATTGTTACGTGTTACCCTCACAGAGACTATGTTTCTATTTCATTGATTTTCCTTTAGTCCAAATGCGCACAGGAGAAAATCGGTGATATCATCATGTAGACACTTGTGACACGCACCGCAAACTGCTGTTGAACTCTTGCAGAATTCCCCAAGGCTGCGCCTTTCTCTTTCCTTGTTGCCCTGTGCTCATTGTTAAAGGCGGGTTGAAGAAAATTTGGATGTTCCCAATCTTCACGTGGCGCAATGAACATTCGACAAAAGTAATGAGTAATGCCACCCTGCATTACTCAGTCGAAATGTAATGCATTACCATTACTCATTACTTGCTGGCAAAATGTAATTCATTACCATTACTCATTACTCAAAAGTAATGCATTACCGGTAATGCCTTACTTTGTAATGCATTACTCCCCACCTCTGATGGTGGTACATATTTATGGGTATATGCATTGGTGGCAAAACTGTATCGGGAAATCTCATGAATTACATGGGAGTGGTTGGAAAAATTCAGGGGGAGTGTATACTTCCCTGGGGGTGGGGTAATGACCCTGAAAAGGACCGCAATTATAGCAAAGTATTTTAGCTTAAACAGCTGAGCGGTATAGTTATTAGGCATTCGCATATACAATTCGTCAATGAAAAACTTCACTTGACACACCAACAGAAACAAATGAGCTTCTATTGCAAATGAGACACTGAAAATTTGAAAGGCGTTTGAAGTTCTTCGTACATAGTTCTTCACGAACGATCATCCCAACCTTCAGGAGTACTGAAATTGTCGGTTCACACACTGTATTGTTGATTTTGCTTGCATTTTCAAAGTGAAAAAGACAAAAAATCAGGGAAAGAGAAATAATTACAAATTTTCACACAATGACCCTCGTACGTAACTACTCAATCTCTGTTTTTTTTTTGTTTGTTTTTTTTCTCTGCTCCTCTCTGTGCTCCGTATAGTTTTTCGCGCATGATATCCGGAGAGGCTGCTGCTATGCTACAAGCCCATAAACTTAGTGTAATAATTAAGATGATGCCATTCTCTGCACTTGTCTCCACTATATTTCTCAATTATCATATTACTTACAGTGTAGTTTATCAAAATGCACGTTCAGACCAGATCGCTATAACGTCTTGTTGAGGTTCATCAGTCACGAGAACTGCTCGAATGTGAATGTACTTCCTAACGTCGACAGGTGCAGCACTACATCGAGCAAGGGTAGAAACAATGCCTGAAAACCTGGTTTCATTCCGAATTCTTCCTTATTGGTGTGTGTGTGTGGGGGGGGGGGGGGGGGGGCATCTTTATTCTATTTAGTGGTCAAGAGCCCTCGGGACAGAGAATAGCTGACTGCAAGCCATGCACATGCGGCCCGCGTATGTGAGAGCCCTGATTGCCCTGATCTAAGCATTGCTTCATCTTAAGCGAGAAATAAATCATGTACTCGAGGGCGCGTGGCACTTGTTTAGCGTTATCTCCAAATCTGGTATTTACTTCTGCTTCAAAATCTTTGGTCCAAAGAAGTCGCGTTTGATCAAATCATTGCCACTCGCATCGCCACAGCACTCGCAGACGCCAAATTGTCCATATCTTCCATTTCATTTAGTAATAACTCTGGATATAAACGTGATATTGAAGATGTCATCACTTAATTACGTAGTCTGTATATCCATGCTTAATAGCTATGAGTCCGCGGCCCATACCTGGTTCCCTTGCTAGAGCCTGCGAAGTAGCGTTTGGTCAAATCATTCATTTTCAAGCGACCAAAGAACAAACAGGAAACAAGATCACGCACAAGTCGCTCTGTTATGTTGTTTCGTGTTTGTTCTTTGGTCGCTTGTGGATTTACATCAACCAGCCCAATCTATATACTTCAGACATTTTGCCAACTCGTCGCCCAAGTGGCACTCACTGGCGCCAATTTGTCAGTTTCCTCTATTTTAGCTCGTAATAACTCTTGATACCAATTTGATACTGACGGTATCATCATAAAATTACGTAGTCTGTGGACCGTAGCTGCTGTCCTTGCTGCACTCTTAGAATTCGCATTTAATCAATTTGTCGTCGAGAAGGCTATCACAGGCGCCAACCTGCCAATTTCATCCGGCAGTCTCCCGATATCTGGAAAGTCTCATGCTCATTCCCACAGTTATACATCGCGTCTTATTCTTTATCTTACGCGAATGCTCCCGGGCGTGTTATCGGTGTTGTTATCAGGTGAAGGCGCGAAAAAGGAATTGTTCGCCTCAGATATGTCCTCCTCTCCCTGCCCAAATCTGTTCCTCTTCACGTACTCACGCACCACCCTATAAACTTAGCTTCCTTGCGTAGTCCTCTGCTATCAGGTCAAGCCGGGTTTCAGAGGGGGTGTCCCTGAATGCTGCTCTTGTATGCCGGAATTTTCAATTGCTTGAAGTGCAGATTTGGAATCTGTGAAGACTGCCCATTCCTGCGGTGTAAAATCAGCGATGTGTTGTAGAAAGAAAAGAATGGCATAGAGTTCCGCAGCTGTGGAGGAGGTTGGATGTGAAAGGCGTCTTCCGTGCACTACGCCTTCGGATGGTATGACGAATGCTGAGGCGGACTTGTTGTTTTGGGATGCGCCATCGGTATATGCCGCCGTAAACGTATAAAACTTCTCGTCTACCAGAACATGAAAATGGGCTCGGAGGACTTGAGGGGGGACCTGATCTCTTCTTTCCAGAAGGTTTGGAAGGCGTACAAAAGCGGGCGGTACCGGTAGAGACCAGGGGGCTTCCGGCGGTATAGTGTCCTTAGTTATGAAGCCAGTGAGAGTCTTGCGTGTCCTCTGCGCTACTCGATAGAAGTCGCTTTGAGGGCGGTATCGAAGTTTCCTGAGGAGCGGGTGGCGGGGAATATGAGCACGCAAACGGAGGAAGTGCCGAGCCGTTTCACGTTCACGGAGAACCTCAATCGGGAGCTCACCAGCTTCAGCCAGTACTTGTCGTGTTTGAGGCATTCTTGGAACCCCGAGGCATCGACGAAGGCTTCGAGCAAACAGGGACCGAAGTGTATTTAATGAGGTGGTTGATATCCTGTGCAGAATAGGAAGGCTGTAAAGCATAGTCGCCCTCACCAATGCCGCGTGAATCGCGAGAAGGGAACTCTGATCACAGCCCGATCCTGAGCCAGGAAGATGTTCAATTGCGGGGAGCCATCGCTGCACTTTAGTTTCAAGGTGTTTAATGTGCCGAGCCCAGCGCAAGTCCGAGTCGATTACCACGCAAAGGAAGCGGTGGAAGCGTACCGGCTCAAGCTTCTTTGTACCAAGCCAAAGAGGGAATTTGGCGATAGCTTTGCGCGTGAAAGGGAGCTCGACACACTTTTCGGGTGAAAGGTCCATCCCAAGGTGCGTGAGGTACGTATGGATATTATTTAAATCGAGCTGCAGGCGGCGCTGTATGGCTCGGCGTGATTTGCCTACTGTCCAAAGGGCGACGTCATCTGCATACACGGAAAACGACACTGTACGAGGAATTACTGATTGTAGGCCGGGCATCACCACGTTAAAGAGTGTCGGGCTGAGAATGCTTCCTTGGGGGACTCCTTGTGGAACAGGATGCTGAGGGCTTTGGCTTTGCGTGTCGTATATAATCGTCGGTGCTGTGTATTCCCATTCTTTATGAGTCTTTACCCCATTTTGCAGGTATTCTGTGGGTCGGAAGGTAGAATGCTGTGAGATCGTTATAGCGACTGTGCTTTAGGCAAACGGTATGTTACATATTTCTATGCCTATCTCTCACGCACACACATGTTGTTGTAACCGTGCTTTTTGAAATGTTTTTTTCTTCTAGGTTAAGCTCGTAAGAAGGGGCAAGCAGCGCGAATTAGCGCATTGGATGCGAGTTTGTGGTCGTAACCCAACGCGTTCCGAATGTGCAAAACATGAACTGGGCATAGTCACATGAAAAAAATTTTTGGTCGCCGCATTTGAGATTTCAAGTATGTGTACAATGCACTGAACGCTTTGACGGCAGTTTGCGTGGATGGCGCGCGGATGCCATTTCAAAAGTACATAACAACTGAATCAAGTTCCTTGGTTTATTATTTGTGTGATATCTAGCGATGGCTTGATTCATCTGTGTTTCGTATTGAAAGCTTCCCAAGTGATCTCAATAAAGAATGGAAAGCACACGTGCTGGATTCTGTGGCTCTTATTCTCCTTGTTTCTCCTGGTAAGAAGTCCAAAGGAAATTCTGTAAGATTTCTGTAAGAAACTGGGGGGGGGGGGGCAATTCCGAGAGATTGCTTTGTGAGAAACTCTAAGAAATTCTGTGAGAATGTCCAATTATCACACATAAAATCTCTTAGTATAACGCAAGAGATATTTTGTGAGATTTTCTGTAGAGTTTTTCAATAGGGACGTGAAGGCCGTGGTACACGTTACGCGCAATGTGTCACGTGCCCAACTTTTTAAATTTCCCGCCACTCGTTAGCTTGTAACGACCGTAACGACGATTAAGCCCCCCGACCTAACCTAGTCATGTGTGTCACCTCACGTGTCGTTCGGGGCGTGTATCCTATTTCTGCATCGTTTCCGTCCGTCCGTTAGTCCCTAACACAGGAACGTAGCGGTGAGTTTATTTACCTGCACATTCCTCCAGGGCAGTGACACAAATTTGGTTCGCACAATCCATTTTTATAAGGCAAGTGCGTGACGCAATTAAGTGGCCCATTTCAAAAACGAGTTTGGCATAATTGTAATCATAACTATGTGCCAGAATCAACGTTTCGAATTATGTGTCATGTGTGATTCCTGTCCTCCATACTATCCTAATGTGCATCATACGGCCCCATATGTGTACTATTGCTGTCACATACGAAGACGTGTGGAACGTATGCATATTGCTGCCACATCACTTTATACGGGTGAAAGATATGTGGTATACGGTCCCATATCACTTCATACGAGGCCCATATAAGTATCATATTGACTCCATATGACTCCGGTACCCAATGACGGTACCCATAAAAATACCATATTGCCTATACGTATATGACTTCATACGTGGCCCATATGTATTAATATAGGACCCATACGAATCTGTACGGGAACCATACAAACTGATATAGGAACCATATGCGTCTTATACGGGATTTTTCAACAGGGACCGTAAGGTTAACGGGGAAAAACCAGCTTTCTGGCTACATAAAAATTACCGTAAATTTAACGGCAGTACTTCTCCGGAAGTGGCCGTAATTTTAACGGGAAAAGTCCGGCAACATAGCTGTCATTAAAATATACGTAAATTTTACGGTAGTTTTTTTTTACAGTGTACATAACTGACCAACAATGCTTATTGAACCTTGACGCAAGGTCAATACCTGAGACGTCAATACCATCTAAGCACAAAGCGTCTCACAACTTGTTGGCCGTTGCGAAGAAATTTCAAGTCAACCTTGTTTTCAAGAACAACTTCCGTCTTGACCGCCTCACGCCTTCCGCCAAACCTGAAGTTACTTGCAGGGTAATTTCATCTCAATTCAGACAAGCCCGTCCGTCGAGGTCCTTCGCTTTTGTTACATATTTTTTGTGCGAAAGCCACATCTTTGTGATGAACATTGGTACAAATTTCGGACTTCAAATCGAAGCGGATGCCGGGAAAAAAATTGAAGCGCGCACGACGGTGTCTCATCAGCGAGCACTTGGGCCGAAGTTTGAGACAACCCTATGCGCCCTACGTTCAAGTGACGGGGACGACATTTTTTCTACTCATTCTCTACATACCGGAATGTAACTCTGTGGCATAGCCCGATACCTACTGCCGTCCACATCTCCACCAGGCGCAGAGTACGTTCAGAGCGCAGAAATTGTTGCTGAAATTAACGAGAGTATTTCCACTGCGAATATTGATTCCACTCCACTGCGGAAGCCAACGGCAGTAAAACAGGAACGAGTAGGTCGTACGTTTCGCATAAAAAGAAACAAGTTGGCGACGCCGCATTAAGCAAGACAATGAGCCGCAAAATCAGTGAAGCATTTAATGTGGATGAGCCTGCGACGTCCGATGCAAGTTGTTCGAGCTGCTCTAGCTACGCACAAATATATCAGGAGCGCGTACCAGAAGTGCACCTCGCATCAACAGCGGCGTCAACTCCTAACACTTCTTGACGAAAGCATGACAAAGAAAGAAGCGTTGAGACTCATCCCTGTAGCCACAAAATACGTCATAGAGAAATCAAGAGCTCTAAACGCAAAGCACGGCGTGTGGGTAATGCCCGAGTACACGGGACACCCTGTCAGCGAAACTGACGTAGCTACTGCGCTGAAATACTATCTCCAAGACGAGATGGACTGTACTGTCCAAAGCCCTAACAAGAAGGATGTTATCCACGTACTGGAAGACGGCGAGAGGATGGCTGTGACGAAAAGGTGTATGACACGCACCATACGTGAAACCTTTAACCTGTTTAAAAGCGCTCATCCGTGTATCAAGATGGGAATGACGAAGTTTTATACACTCCGGCCCAAGTGGGTGCAGACAGTCCCACGTCAACAGCAGTGTGTGTGTTCTCGTACTGTACGAATTTCGACTTGGTCATCGCAGGTATCAACAGTGCTTCATCCGCGCAGCTAAAGCGAGAGGACTTAAATTCGACGTTTATGTGTGATGAGCACCAAGATGCCTGCTTTTCCCAAGTCTGCACACTTTGCGCAGGGGCCAAAAAGATTTCTCTGCAGAAATTGAAGATACAGCGGGACGACGACGTTAATCTAGCCGTCTGGGAAAATGGAGACCCCATAACGAGGACGCTAAAAGCACCACAATTTCTTAAGGAAGTCAAGTAGTGCACCGCTGTTTACATCAAGCACGAACACATACGCAGCGTCCAGAGGAACGCCATCTGGAACGAAAAACATCTTGTCGAACGACGTCATGTCGTGTTGCACTTTGATTTTGCCGAAAACTGGTCAGTGAATCTATCAAGCGAGGTACAGGGACGGTACTGGAAAACAGATCAAATTTCTTTATTCACTTGCGTCGACAACGAGCTTCGCATCGGTGAGCGACGGCATGTTCCACGACACGGCGCACGCACTTCTAGCCCTGGACAGGGTAGTTGAGGCCCCGGAAGAAATCCTACCTGTGCACGCACCTCATCTACATCTCAGGCGGTGCAGCTGCGCACTTCAAGAATAGGTATCAGCTGTACGAGATGACGGCGACGGCAATAATGCTTGAGATGGTGTTGGTGGTTCCCTGAAACATATGGCAAGCCTACACAACCTGCGGTGTACATTGCGGCAGCTATTCGAACGCCTGCTGATTTCGTCCGTGTTCTCAAACAGTTAAATAACTCAACGCACCTGCTGGAAATTCCGTCGAGAGACATCACGGCGTTCCGAGAAGCAAGAAAGGAGGAGTGGGGGACGGTCCGACCGGTCGCAGGATTCGTTCCTCCCACGTGTGGTATAAGAAATGGAACGGAGGGTCCGACCCGACAATAAAGACGTCCTGCTAGCAAGAAGTGTATCCGCCTGAGTAATTGGGCCTGGCTTCAGGATCCGAACATTCCGTAGTCCAGACCCGCTGGTTCGTGATACATTCAGTTCATCTACTTCAATTTTGAGATCTTGTGCCTCGTGAAATGATAGACGCACGAGCCTCATCATGTCCAGTGCCACCTTGTACCTGTCATGTGAAATACATTTTGTACGTGGAACAGAGCTTAAAATACATGTAAAGAATAAATACTAAATAGCTGTCTGTCAACCTGTGTCCTCTTAACATGATAGTTCGTGACTGCGGAAATGGGGGTACGCCCGACGGTACAAGAAACTCTTTGGAATTATTCGCTTGCATGTGGGAAGGCAGGAAATAAATGGTAAAGTGGATATACAGACGTTAAAGCACGCCTGTGGTGTATTAATCCAGCCGTACGCCTGTGAGATGTCACTGCGTACCATGTGTCGCTGTTTCGCTCCGCTGTGGTTGTCACCTGTTTTTAGTCCCTATAAAATTTATACCACTTGAAAGGCAATAGAACGATGAATGAATGATATTTTTTTCGAAAAAATAAAACGTGGGGTTTTCGAGAAATCGACCCGCGAAGTCGGCGTATTTTTCGAGGGTGATCCCGGTTTGCTCCCTCATACCGCCTTAACTTTATCATTCACAATCTTTAACAGCATACTGTTAGAAAGAGCACTTAACGGGCTATCTTTCAGTGTAAAAATCACTTGAGTCTAATGCCCACTTCACCGACAGGAAGGCTACAAAATTCACGCAAAAACGCGCTTTACGTCGTTTTTGCGATTTTTCTCAAGCGAACGGGCGGCAGTAGGTATCGGGATATGCCACAGAGTTACAGTCCGGTATGTAGAGAACGAGTAGAAAAAATGTCGTCCCCGTCACTTGAACGTAGGGCGCATAGGGTTGTCTCAAACTTCGACGCGACTGCTCGCTAATGAGGCCCCGTGGTGCGCGCCTCAATTTTTATCCGGCATCCGATTTGAAGTCCGAAATTTGTACCAATGTTCATCACAAAGGTGTGGCTTTCACACAAAAAATATGTAACAAAATCGAAGGACCTCGACGGACGGGCTTGCCTAAATTGAGATGAAATCACCCTGCAAGAATCACCGTAACAAATTTGTCCCCTGTTCATCAAACGTTGTTTATCAGATCCCCCTAGCTTGTGGTGTCGGTTATATTGGCCAGAGAAAAACGTTGCTTAAATGATCGCTTGAGAGGGCATTCATTAAAAGTAAAAAATAAAGCTTCAAACTCCGAAATTGCAAAGCATTTGAAAGAATGCTCAGATTGCTTCCCTCTATGGGATGAAACAATTGTAAAGGCTTCCGAAGTGGACCCTCACAAAAGGCTTTTGAGAGAGACCCTTTGCATAACCTCTTGTGGGAACTGTGTCAGCATCCCATCCGTAATCCTCGGTCCGGCCTTGCACAAATTGCTCTTTCTCCCGAACTGACCCCTTTTTTGGCCTCATCTGGTTGTTTCTCTTCCCCCTGTTTGTGTATATATTTCTTGTATGTAAAGTAAAATTTTCAGCTGTGTTTGAGACTTCGTGTTTGTGTCTGTCCCTTCGTGTTCCCTAGTCTCGGGGTTTTACATCATGCATCATCTTCACCAGCTCGCTTGCTTCCTAGCCATTTTTATTCTTTTTTATATTTTTTATTTATTTAGAAGTTATGTTTCGCAGCCTTTAATGACCTATACAATTGGTTGCGGAATTTACGATATTCAGTTAGGTCCTCTAAACATCTGGTGCACAAAAATTTTTGGTACATCACGTTCTTCTTTTCTTTTTGTTTATCATTTGTAATAGATGACGGTTCATCCATGGCTTACGACATTTTCTTGGTTTTCTCATTAAACATCGCGGGATGGGTTTATCATAGGCATTTTTGAACATCTGAAGAAAGTTCTCATATCCACTATCGACGTTATACTCTTCTAAAACACTGTCCCAGTCTACATTCGCTATATGGGCACGAAATTGGTCTAAACTACATTGTATAGAGGACCGAATATAGTAGAGGTCACGATTATTTCTGAATATCCTTTTTTTGAACAGTAGCTGAGATTGGAAAGTGGGCGGTAATATCAACTGTAACCACGTCCACAGTATACGTGCTTTCTCACAGTTCGTTATGAATAAGCCAAGCATTGTTTGGATGTTGCACGTAACCCTGGTGGGTTCTTGGACGTGATTAAAAAAGTTATGTGACTCAATCACCATAAGGAGTTCTTTTTGACGCCGCAATGGCTGTAATATATCGATGTTAATGTACTCCAATATAGACTCCTGTATATGTTGACTCCAATATGTACTCCTATATTAACTCCAATATAGAACTAGAACTCATTCCCATTCGCAAGATCCAAAACCATTTCGGGTTATGCAAAGAAACATGTAGCATCATCATGTGGTAGTCGATAGCGTACACAGAACAAAAGATTTCCACTGCGGCATGTTAACATTTCATAATTTTTAGTCATGACAGAAAACTCTGTTACTATATTACATGGTAAAAAGGATGATACTAACATTGCTACACCGCATCCATGTTGTTCTGAACGATTTAGATAATAGTTGTCATAGTCAGATAACAACATATCGGAATCATTACTATACCACGTCTCGCTTAACATAATAACATCAAAACTGGCGTCATTATGAACAAGAAATTTATGTAGCGCGTTAATCGTTCCCCGAACAGAACGAGCATTAATATGGACAATTCTTAAAAATCTATAAGCCTCTTATGTCGTCTAAACAAGGTCGTCAAGGTCGTCTAAACAACCAACTTGTCGTTTTTCGCACTGCTCGCTTTTGCGCACATAAACTTCCCCGTTTTTACACCACACAACTTTCCAACCATGCTCTTTCTTTTTGGCAACGGTCGCCCATAGCAAACGCTTAATTTGAGGGCAAAAGTGCTCATTCACATATACCGGCGTCATTTGAGAAAAACCGATATCAGAGCACTTTAGCCTTAGTCGTTTGGATTTAAGAAGAACATCACCGCGGAGCTATTTATTTCTAAACTGCACAGTTCTGCTTTCAGGACTGGTATCTTCTTTAAAGGATATGTGGGACGCGATGATAAGCGTCAAAGTCGGAGCGCGATATGTCGACATCGCGCTTCTTGCCCATATTTATCAAGATATCAATTAGCTTTTCATCACTCTGGAATGGAATTCTAGAGCGCAACTATGTTGCGACTATGTGTGTAATGTTCAAGATCGACGATACGATTATTCAACTCTTTCGTTGTTTTCTCGAGTTCGCTGCACCGATATGCAAGAGAGACATTACCTGCCTTAACTCCATCACATTCTGATTGCAATGTGTGTATAGTAGTGTCGATTTCCAGTAGCTCGTCTTTGAGTGACGTAATCTGCGATTTCAGTTCACGAATATCAGAACCTATACCGGGCTCAAGTATCTCGCGACTTTCTTTCATTTCTTTTTTCATGTCCTCTTTTACTTCCGTTAACGATTTCAAAAGGTCTTGTTTACGCATTGTTGAAAAAGAGTGACGTGTCACGTACAACAGGTCCGCGGCAGCAGCAGAATTAACAGTATCTGGAATATGAAACGAATGATGCTAACCTGCAGATAGACAGGCGTTAAGGCGAACATCAAGCACAGCATCGCTGCTGCCGCAAGCCAAGTGTGACGCTTCCTAACGATGACAGTCCTTATAAGAACAATGTAGGTAGAGCTTTCGACGACGTTGACAAATCACGGTTTTCCAATCAAGCAAATCGGTGACGTGGTCTTGCCAGTGAAACGTGAAGAAAATCACACGGTGCGGGCAGGTATAGATACTTCAGAGATACGAGATTCAGAGGTATTCAGAGATAGGATTCAGAGATATGGTTAAAGGGACTGTAAAGTTAAAAATAACCACCATATTTTTGCACACTATCGTGCACATCATCATTTTTTTATAACACAGAGAAAGCATTACCTCTCAATTCGTCATATTTTTACGTGTAAGTATTTTAATGATTGCAGCGACATAGACGGTGCTGCCAACGGACGGCAAAAAAAAGAGCAACTTGGGTTTGGGGTCCAGGGCTCCAATGCAATGAAGTGGTTTTGCACATCAATTGAAACAGCCCACTGTGTGCCATGTTTCTGAATTTCTTGTGTCTCTGCCATCAGCGCAGTGAACAGCATTTCATGTGACATCGTGTCCGCCTCTTGTACTGTTTCTGCAGTAGTACCTTCTATGCTACAGAAAGCGGGATCGTGATGGGAATAGCTAGGTGTTGCTTCAGTGCTGTAATACGGTGGGTTAGCGCTTCTGTGGTGGGCCCTTTGGAACAGGCAGTTTTCTTTTTCATGTTGCACTGCTTAGCTATGCCGGAGGTCCCGGGAAGAGACATGGGACCGTATTTGGCTTTAGCACTGGACGTGTCATTTCTAGCCTATCCACTGTTCCATCATTCAGAGTAGTAATGTAGTACCGTTTTCCTCTTGGAAGTGCACCTCACCTACTTTGTCTTTCTCTGTGAAGTCTTGTCCAGTCTTGGGATCTTTTTTCGCCATTTCTCCAGGATACCTGGGTCCTGTAGATTGTAGTTTATTCTCCTAGTATTTATTCTCATCCCCTGTAGATTATTGTTTAACATCATTAGCAGCATTCTTCAACAAGACAAAATGCGCTATAAAATGTGGATTGTTTTAGATTCTATACAGCCTCCATAGGCAGGCTATAGCCTTACCTACACATTCTCCTTTTACTCAAGGGACTGATGCAGTCCCATCGGCATTGGGGTAGTGGGTCACAACCCATGTGGCGAATTTCCCCATTCATGATCATCAGTATATTTGTTGTTGTAGATTAGTCTGTGCACCTCTGTTTACTAGGACAAACTCTCTTTCCCATTTCAACAAAGAAGCTGTCAAGTATTTCGTTCACTGATCACAGGCGAGAATATTTTGCTATATATAATAATTGTTGTCTATGCTAAGAATTCCACGATTACATACCTCACAGTTTACACCAAATGTCTGAAGGACAGTTCACTTGGCGTAGTTCCAGGGACCAGCACTTACAGCTTTTTACGTCAGCTTTTTCTACTCGTACATGTGCCTTCAAATAAGCTAGTCATGTTATTCCCTAAATCCTAGGTGCACTGTCGGTGCCAATGACGGTATGTATTATAAGTGAACACTATCGTACTTCAAATTCTTCATCTGACACTGTCACCTTTATTTCCCCTGAGCTGTAATGTGTTGTGCCAAAAATAAATTGGATACATTTTCATAATGAGCTGTTTATTGTAGCCGCCAGCTGCTATTGAAAGAGACCCTTGAATGGGAAGTTAGAAAGGAAATTCGAGAACTGAAGACGTCATTAGACTTCATCAATGAAGCATTTGAAAGTATGAAAAACGAGGTAAAGGCGTTACACAGCGAGAATGAGAAGCTAAAAAATGAAAAGACAAAGCTCCAGGGACAGTGTCGCAGCGTGGAAGGGTACCTGAAATGCGCCACGGAGAGAATTGTTCAGTCGGAACAATACTCACGGAATAGTAACCTTGAAATAAAGGGCTTTCCCTGCATGGAAGGTGAAAGCGTAGAAAAGATAATTCAGAAGGTAGGAGACGTTATCAACGAACCTGTAAGTCCTGAAGATATTGCCGCGTGCCACAGAGTTCCCGTAATGTCCAAAGACGTAACAAATAAAAAGATTGTAGTGCAGTTCGGAAATCGCGCAAAACGTGATAAGTTCCTGAACAAGGCAAAAAAGATGCGGCTTAAGTGCCGCGACATCGACGTTCCTTCCGAGTAATCTGTTTATATTAACGAGCACCTGTGTGTAACACGTACTGAAACGGCTGTTAGGAAAAACGATTGCTAGGAAGACAGAAAAGAAATGGATGTATGCGTGGACGAATAATGGCAAAATATTTGCACGGAAAGATGGCGCATCTGCTGCAGTGCAAATCGCCGCTGAACACGACCTGAAAAAGTTTGTATAGATAGTTCTACAGTGCGAATTACCTAAGATGTATGACTCTTACATGCAAGGATGTACTTTCCAAAATAATTATGCGAATTAAATATCGCAACAACTTGCTTCAAGTGCTTCCACCTAAATGTACAGTCATTGACAAATAAGGAAGATAAACTGAGAGAATTATTTGATGCCTGTGGTTCTCCATTTGACATCATTATGCTTACTGAAACCTGGTATACTCAGAATACATGTCCCTTGCGCCTCAATGAGTAAAAATTTTATTATATAAATACAACACAAAAGCGCGGAGGCGGAATAGCTACGTATGTTCTGCAAAGTATGCCATGTGAAATCATAACTCAGTTTACAGAATGCTCTCCGAATATAGAAATTATTTCTTTAAAAAGAGGAAATAGCGTTCTGGTTACAGTATACAGGCCACCTAATACCTGCTTTACGAGTTTTATTGATTATTTAGATCGTCTCCTGTGCTATATTAATTTACATAGGTATTACCTTTGCATGTCAGGTGGCTTTAATATAAACCTTCTTGAACAATTGACATACGCACGAGTATTTGTCATGCTGTGAGGGATATAATAACTACCCCCACACGTGTGACAATACAATAATCCACTCCTCTTGATTTGGTAATCACAAACTGCCATGGATTGCACCTGAAGGCTTGTACGATTGTAGCAGACATAAGTGATCATACATCAATATTTGCTTTTGTAGACATGTACACACCGAAACAACATAGCAGGGGTAGGACTTCTTAGAGCCCTGCACGGGCCCGGGTTCGAGCCGGCCCGCGGGTCGCGCCGGGCTTGTTATTGGCTGTGCCGACCAAATACGCAGGCAGCGCGGGCCGGGCCGTGCCCGGGCCGTCAAAATACGGCACCACCGACAAACCGACAAACATGTTTCCAAGAGTCAGGCCCGGCCAGGCCACGCAGCTAATTCCACACAATGGAGATCTATAAGTTCATATCATCATGCCTTGCATCATTCCTGTGCATATTTTGCAAACACAAGCAAAGGACACTATATGATTCGACCCTCTAGAATATTCTCAAAGCGACTTCACAGTGCTCCTCACTCCTCACGTATTTCACAATCATGTTGGCAAAGCTTGGTGAGAGGGTTAGGGACTGGGAGAAGGAGATTGTCGACAGCATCCTCTACCTCCGCAAAAACTTGACAGTGTAACGATAACGCCCATGACCGCGCGCGTTCTGGATTTAATTTAGTCGCGTGCGGTTGCGGTGCTAAACGGCCATCACTTGTATGTTTGTGGCCTTGTCTTCTCTCCTTATAAATTTTAGTTATAAATTTGTTTGATAAGCTCCAGAAACGTGTACGTCACAGCTGGAAATACTAGGCCAGGATCTACTCCCTGAGTCACCGGGTCGGGCCGAGCTGTGCTCTGTTTGCTTAGACGTCGGGCCGGGCCGGGCTCTACCCACTGGGTCACCGGGCCGGGCCGGGCCATATTTCGAAGCGCCCGGGCTCGCTCGGTCCCGGAAAAGTCGGCCCGTGCAGGGCTCTAGGACTTACACCAAGACATAAATGCCCGGTCCCTTGAGAGTTTTAGGGCCGAAGTTGCGCGCATAGACTGGATGTCTGTTTGTGAAGGAAATATAATGTAAACGTAACCTACGGGAGATTTATCGATAAGTGAAGTTCATCGTAGTCATTTTCCGGTGGTTCAACGTAGGCAAGCAAATAAGGCACGAAAATTGTGGATGACAAAAGGCTTGATGGCAATGGTTAAACACAAAAGGGCACTGTATGAGAGATTCCTGACGACAAGGGACAGTAACACCTTACTAGCCTTCGAAAAGTACAGGAACAAGCTAAATATAGAACGCTTCGCAAACACAAGGCCGAATATTACAAGCATCTTTTTAATAATTCACTGTCAAGGAAACCTGACGCAGTATGGAAAAATATCAAGTGCATAACTGGTATGACTAAGGGAGGGAGGCTGTGAACTGTATATCTGTGGGAAACGAACAGATATATGGGAAAAGGCTAGCTGAGGAATTTGATAATTTTCTTACGAATATAACAACCAGTTCCTCATCGTCAAGTGACATCACACTTCAATCACAAATTTCCGACTCACTCTTCCTACAGCCAACAGGAATAACTGAAGTTATAGCAATTTTTAGCTCCCTGAATAATACGAAAGATACAGACTATGATGGTATTCAAGTAAAACCTATAAAATACACAATTGACATACTATCCCCATGCATGTCTTGTATACATTTTTAACGTAGCATTATCAACGGGCATTTTTCCAGAACGTTTGCAGATGACCAAAACTTTCCTGATATTCAAGGGTGGGGTTAAAAACAATATGAACAACTACAGGCCAATATCCGTGCTACCTGTGTTCTCAAGGAACTTAGAAAGCATTATATACAAACGATTGTATGCATTTTTAGATAAACATGCGTTGATATCAAACCGTCAGTTTGGTTTCAGGAAGGGCATATCCACCGAATTGGCAATCTTGAACGTTAAGGAAGTTGTACTGAGGAGCTTTGAAAATAAACAAATTGCACTAGGAATTTTTATTGACTTTTCGAAGGCATTCGATAAAATCGATCAACAAATATTATTAAATAAACTACACAAGTACGGTGTCAGGGGTAATGTCTTAGAACTTTTTCGTAGTTACTTGCAGAGTCGTAAACAATGTGTACATATAGAATCAGCGACATCTAACTCACGAACTATGACTACTGGGGTTCCTCAAGGAAGTTTTTTAGGGCCACTTCTTTTGAATTTGTACGTGAACGACATGAACGTGTGAGAGTGGCAAATACAGCAACGTACATAATGTATGCAGATGACCTCAGTATTCTTTTATCAGGATCATGTGCTAACGATCTAATCGAGGAGGCTAACATAATTCTGAGAGACATCCATTCCTGGGCCCTCAGTAATAAATTAACAATTAACACAAATAAAGCCAAAGCTATAGTATTCCGGCCAATAAATAGGAAAATCCAATACAGCAGCAAACTAGAGATGGCCTCGAAGACCATTGATGTAGTAGATAGGTTTAAGCTTTTAGGTGTGCATTTTTTATACTATGTCCTGGAACGAGCACTTTTACCACGTGCAGTCCAAAGTATCATCTGCTGTTGGTATCCTTCGTAAACATTAATATCTTCCCATAAAGGCTAAACTAACTATATACAACGTGCTATTCCTATCCCATATACAGTACTGTCACCTCGTATGGGGCAACTCTAGCAAGAAAAACACTCAGTGCTTGTTAAGGCTGCAAAAAAAAAAAAAAAAAAAAAAGCTGTACGAGCAATCTTGAATACCCCATAATGATAAACGGAACGCAGCCAGGGACACGGACGAGGAAGTGCACAAACGAACTGCTGACTCTCAACTAACAGAAGTTTACTTGCAACACACATTTAAATGCAAAAAACAAGACACAAGGAATGTGGCAACACCTTATCACAATATCAAAACAGAAAAACTAGCTGCTCAACACATGATGGTTGCGATCCGGGCACATTCCAAGATATTCCATTTCTGCTGATAAGAGTGACAATGACGGTGTGCTAACACAGTGATCTTCCTCTGACTTTGTAATCAAGAAGGTCTCCAGAATTTCGCGAGCAACGCGCGTTTTGAACCCGCCCTCTATTGTGGTATTAACGATACCACAATAGAGGGCGGGTTCAAAACGCGCGTTGCTCGCGAAATTCTGGAGACCTTCTTGATTACAAAGTCAGAGGAAGATCACTGTGTTAGCACACCGTCATTGTCACTCTTATCAGCAGAAATGGAATATCTTGGAATGTGCCCGGATCGCAACCATCATGTGTTGAGCAGCTAGTTTTTCTGTTTTGATATTGTGATAAGGTGTTGCCACATTCCTTGTGTCTTGTTTTTTGCATTTAAATGTGTGTTGCAAGTAAACTTCTGTTAGTTGAGAGTCAGCAGTTCGTTTGTGCACTTCCTCGTCCGTGTCCCTGGCTGCGTTCCGTTTATCATTATGTACAGTTACCAACTACCCCGCATTTCTACGCTCGTTCAGTTTTGAATACCCCATGCCACTCAAGTATGAATCATGCTTTAGAAGAGCTATCTCTCGTAAGGGTGTGCGATATGTATAACTACCGACTGGCCTTCACGTACAAACGTGCGTGTCTTCAGCATAACCCCCGTTTCTATGAATTGGTACGCCTATAGTTAGAAATAATTATTTACAATGCCTGCGTACGGCCCCGATTTGGCAACTTGAAAGGCCACGAACGAATTATGGGACTCAACTAATATCCTACACTCTCCCGAAACTGCGAAACACTTGTAATCAAGTAAATCTTGTAGAAATAAACGCCAAGTACATCAGGCTCCTTCTCCTTAATTCTAATCAATAGGTTGTCCATTTGTTTTTTTTTCTTTGTTTTTTTTTTTTTTTGGTATCCATGCAGTAATACAACTGTAAAAAAAAGTGTCACATGTTGTAAATTGTACAATATGTACTGTTTTCTCCATTTTTGCTGCTTGATATGTTACTGTGTTATGTATCTACTTGTTCCCCATGGATGAGTTGTATATGTGCTGTAAATTAAGGGTCCATTAACAATGTGAATGTAATGTCTCTTTGGATTTTCATTTTGTTTGTAACTTTTTACCTGCTGTCTGGAGGACAGGGCCTGGGGCTTGTCAAGCAACGTCAGTAGCTTTTTTTTTTCAGTGCTCTGGGTTCATTTATAGGACCGAATAAAGTAGAAGTTAAAAAAAAAAGGAATATTGGGAACCGAAAATAACAGGAACGTCCCTTACGTTTGGCGCACGGAAGAGGTGCGGATTTTTTACGCCTTTCTCCCTATTTTCTCTCTTTTACTTGGAGTATCCAGTGTTACAGTCAGGTATAAAACAGTTCTTGCTCATATCTCAAGTCACATTGCACAAGTGGTATACTTTGCCTCGAAAAACAACACACACACAGTACGGACTCGAAGGCTACGCCGAGCAAAGCAAAAGTGACGCTCGAACGCAGGCACTAAAATATCAGTCATAACGCGCTAATTACCCGCCCCAAAACAAGAAAGTTGAAAGTTATTGACACCTTCATCCTGTATAAAAGTAAACGACAGAAAATACAAATGCCGCCAATCAACCTTTGTAAACGAATTAGTATGGGCTGCTCGATTACTCAGTCGTGGAGCGCTGAAAAATATTGAACACAGGTTGACAGACTGAAAAACACTTTATGTGGTACTGATTGTGATTTACAGTTTGTAGTTCGTGTATCGGTGAGAACAAAGTGTGGGCAATACACACACTTCGAATATTGCACAACGCAATATTCATATCTGCACATTCGGGCGCATCAGCCTGCAGCCCGCTCCAACCCGTGAGCCTTTCTCCTTTGAGGTAGCTTCTCACAAGTTCACGGAATCCTTGGAGTCGGCTTCCCATCATTTCCCAAAACTAACGTCACGGCGAACGTTAAAATCTGCTTGCTGGACACACGAATACCATGTTTGTTATTGAAACCCGCATTTTAATGGGTAAGTACTTGGGTCGCACACAAAGCACTGCCAAAGCGTGCGTCTCCAAGAGCCAGCCTCAGAGGTAACGCGAGCGCCGCCCCGCGGCGGCAAAAGGTTCGAGAAATTAGGGCCGTCACATTTTGGCCAAATTCGGTCTCCTTACTTCTCCTCCGTGGTCATAACAGTGATAACAGGTCATAAATGTGTCAGGTAGCCATACTATCTAATTGTACTGGAAACAGTGAATGTAAAGATAACCCTATAATTTAGGATTAAATTCTACGGCATCAGGATTAAAATGGGCAGAGCGAGGGTTAAATGTTAGCAAACAAGGATTAAATCCCATGGCAGAAGGGTTAAAAGTGGCGGCATGAGGATTAAATTTGTCTCCCTAACGTAGAGACGAGAGCTGCCGCCTCACAATAAATGCGAAACCGAAACCATGCTACCAGCTCGCCGCCCCTCGTTTGATATCAGTTATATGTCGTCGGGCAACACTGATGCATTCGAGAAAATGGAATGGCGGAGCAGTGGTTTTGGTGCGTGAAGCATGAAGTTGTGGAATTTGACCTATTTGTGTGAACTGAACATGAACTCCTTGTGAAAGACTGACATTGTGATTGCCACGGTTAGATTTGTGCACGTACAAAGTCGCTCGGATACGCAGCTACGTCGGATTAAGTTCGATTTCAAAGTTGCTGAAGGCGACCGAATTGAACGTCGAGGGAAATCGAGCGATAAGTGAAACTTTCTACCCTATCTACGCGTTGTTTTGTTGACCTCTAGTGGGTAATGCGCATGCAATGCTTGCTGATTGCTAACGATTTCCCGTTTTGGGATCGCGCACTTGAATTACTTCGTGGCAGCCAGCCAGAAATGTTATGTAGGGTCAATGGGGCAGATTGAAACTAGCAACAACTTCATTTTTAAGCTGATAAATTGGGAGTTTTATCGCCAGGAGATTGAACATTGTTTTGTACGAGTATGAATACTGATCAGACATCTGAATGAGAACGTGTGATACTGAGGCGGCGTTGCTTCAGTTGTTACTCTCCCGGTAGCCATATGACGCAGTTACCGAGCTGAGTCCAGGTTGATTCCAATATAACTGAGCGTCCTAGGCGGACAATGTCATAATGCGAAACCCCGCAGCCGAACGAAGTAGAAGATGGCGTACTTTGAGCATGTTGCTTTGATATTCTCTCGTGCCGATGTGACGCATTTACCGAGTGGAGTCCAGGTCGACTCCAATATAACTGAGCGACCTAGGGGGGCAGTGTCATAATGCGAAACCCCGTTCGTTTTCTTTCCTCCTTTTTTTTTTTGTCTCTTTTAATGAAAGGAATAGCAAGTCGGTCTTTGAAGTAGAAGTTTGCGTTCTTTGAGCATGTTGCTTTTGTTACTTTCCGGTACCGATGTGACGCAGTCAGTGATTTATCCAGACCCTCCCAACACCCCAGATTTTTAGCGACATCCCCATTTTTTTTGCACGGCAGGCCTGTAATAAAGATGACCCCCAATTTTTTTGCTACCCCCCATTTCTGTGATTCTGGATAATCTACTGGACGCAGTTAGCGAGCTGTGTCCAGGTTGATTGCAATAAAAGCCTCAGGGGTGGCATTCAATGTATTGCTCCGTAGACGAAAGCATGCTCGGCGAACGCTATGCATCCTGGACAGCTCCCGGTCGTACGTCACAGCACACGTCAAACATAGGATGGTGTTCTTTGAGCACGTTGCGTTTCTTACTCTCCGGTAGCGATATGACGCAGTTGCCGATCTTGATTCCAATGTAAGTGAGTATCTCAGGATAATGTCATAATGCGAAAGGCCGTAGCCGAACCAAGTACATGGCGTTCTTTGAGCGTGTTGCTCTCCGGTGCGATATGACATCGTGGTTATATCATGCGGATAGTTTCATATGTATGGATATCGAGTGTTCGCGATGCAGCTCGCAATAGGCGGATTATCTCCGATGAATAGAAGGATTAGCCATTGTGTCTGGTACACCACTGGGGGGCGTTATGAGCGTGGCTTCACCGCTAGGGGCCGCTGCTGTGGCATTCCGCGGATGACGTTGCTCCGTTGGGGAGCATGGTGAAACAGCGGGGCGGTACGGGATAGGGATGCGAAGTAGAGCGCCCTTCTGCCGGCCGACTGTGGTGGCGCTGCGGGCGACAGGACTGACTCTCTCTGCGGCGGCGTTATAGCCTCGTGACTGCGATATTAACTTCATACGCGGCGTCGGCAGCAAAGAGTTGGGGGTCAAGTGTCAGGTGCCAGACTTTGAGCGAGTTTGTGTTAATTTCATTCAATTATGCTACATTATTATGGCTTCCCGTGTTGCTACACTTTGCATCATAAAAGCCCTTTCGAGGACCAGTACGTTCACAAAGAGCCGTGTCCATCTCGTCGTGTAGGGTAAGGTGGTCTATGTTGAAGACAGTTGAACTATTTTGTTAATAGCAGTCAGAATAATAGCCTAAATTGTACCATAACTCGTTAACTGAATCCCCAAATCTTTGAGAAATGATCCACGAATTACGGTGGTGGTATACCAGATATTTATTTCGTACGAGCCAGAATTGACAGGCTATATATTTTCATTAACTGACCCCACCCTATGGATAAGTTGAGGACATCAAAAAATTAATGCCGGGTTTAAATTTTGTTTCTTGTTTGGGCCAGCCGAAACGGCCAGCCACGAGTAGTCCCCATGGAAACACAGGGCAGTGACACAGCTTCATAACGGTGAGGTCATATTTTATTATCCGAAGAGCAGAAGTGAGCAAATCCGAAGTCAATGCTCGCGAAAGTTACACAAGGGACAAAAAAAAAAAGGTCTCTCTTACGTCGACCACACCTCCAAAACAGCGTCTCACGTCCTTCTAAAAAGCCACTTTCAGAACGTCAACAGGTTACTTCAAAGCCCAGCAACGACTGTGCTCACCCTGGTGTCACAGACGAGAAAAAATTATTGATAAGAAAATGCCACGCGTAAAACCCGAACTGTCATCAACTTGCCCCCGTCTTCAAGTAGCCCCACTTTACCCTATATACGAGGTAGGATTCAAAAGTTCCCGGACTGAGCCTGTCTCTTAATTTGTTTTGCAGTAGAGTGACAACGATAAGGTTTCTGTGTTACTACGTTCTCCCCTCTTCTAAAAATGTTTTGACCCAAATCACGTGGTCGGTGGCTCGCCACGGCGTCGTATTTTGTAGGCGGGTGCATTCAGCAAACGGCGATTGAAAGAAATGGCGTTTGCTGATCAGAAAATAAAGATCAAATTTTGTGTTTGCTTGGAAAAGAGTGCTACGGAGACTTGCGAAATGTTGAAGCATGTGTACGGCAGTGATACGTTATCGCGAAAGCAAGCTTTTGAGTGGTATCGACGCTTCAAAGAAGGCAGGGAAAGTACGGAAGACGACGGACGCGTTGGCCGTCCGCAGACTTCCCGCACCGCTGAAAACTTGACTTTCTTGACTTTCGCTGACTTTCTTGCGAAAACGAAAACAACTGTGTTGCCACATCCTCCTTACTCCCCTGATCTCGCCCCCTGTGACTTCAGCCTATTTCTTGAACTGGCAAGTCGCTTGCAGGGTCATCGATTTCAATCTGCAGATGAAGTTAAAAGTGCATCGCAGGCTGGATTAATGACATCGCTAAAAATGGCTTCCAGCAACCTTTTCGTTTCGAAGCGATGGCAAAAGTGTGTTGTTGCGCAAGGGTCTTATTTCGAAGGAGAATGTGTTTCAGCAATTTAATTGATAATAGTTATAGTTATAGACTCAGTCCGGGAACTTTTGAATCCTGCCTCATATTATACTTCCTTTTAATTCCGTGATAACGCTTTTGCGACTCGAGCGCGTATATTAGCAGGCTCCAGACTTGTGCAATATTATTTTGGTGATTGTGCATTTGTTCATAGAAGAGCGGAGGAAAGTTGTCCCTATTTGCTCGATGTATTTATTTTTATTCACTTCAGTATCATTCGCACATACTAGTTCACATTTAATTAGCGGGTACTAATACTGCAGAGCAAGCCCCTTGATTTAGCACACTATAGCGCTGTAAGATATATTGTAAGCACGTAAGCAAGTCTCAATAACCGTGATAGCTTCTACAATGCCATCTGTGATTCCTAAATGTCAGTATGACAATGTATTAATAAAAGTTAACGTAGTGCATGCTATCCAAAGCAGGATCTTCTACATTCACCCCACCCTCAGGAAAATCCCGAGTCCTGGGTTTGCCTCTGGTAACATTACTTTAACTAGGATACAAACATGACGGTTATTGTGGTTGCAACAGTCATGTCAGTAGCTCACCTTTTGACACGTGGTTGCCTCATGACATAAAACTGCAAATTACCAATTGTCGCAAAACACTGTTGCCTAACGTGAATAAGAGTCTGTAAATAACATAACTGTTCCCTAGCTGGAATATGACAGGAACTCAAGACAAACATACAGAGCTGTGTAATATTTATTTGTTGATAATATTGCAATTATTACATGTGTTAAGCAGGAGCACACAAACACCTTTCCCATTCTGATTAGGAACAGCGAATGCAATGCACCAGACGTTCTCCACGTTAGCCTCGGATCACTTCCTCTTTTCCTTTTCTGCTTCTCTTCTCTTTTTCTCTTTCTTTTTTTTTCTTTTAGGAATAGCAAGTCGGCCATGGCCTGTCTGACCTTTCCCCGTTTCTTTATATTTAATAAACATATTCCCCCCCCCCCCTTCGGATCACAGTGCTAGAAAAAAGCGCATACTGTAGCTTCTCTTATGAACTTACCTAATACTGATGCAAACAGTCTGCAAATGCACTCTCCGAGCAAGGCATAACATGGAAATGTGCCATGGCATAGAATATGACCGTCGACACTTTTATCAGTAGAACATGTTTCATCTAACTTTCTTGGTAAAGAACCAAAAGGCTCAGGTTCAGAGCTGCCATGATTTCGAATAGTGGGTTCGTCTAGTGGGCGTCGTCCTCATCATAGGCTAGTCGGAAGGTATAGGGCGATGGCACGTCACACAAGCTCAATTTCCTATATATTGTACACATTGCTGCTTGTACAATTATTTATTTTTGTGCCACACCACGCAAGTGCTCTTTCCTTTGAGCAGCAAGCTTCAACGGTTTCTACAGGTTTAAGAGGGTAGGGTGATTCCACGTTAGATCAGGCAGGTTGGTCCCGACGACCTCCCGGATTTTTTATACGCAATACATCTTGAAGCCTAGCTTATGGAAACCCGGCGTCGGGAACTTGGCGCCCCCATCGCCTGGCAGCAGCCGCAGTAGCCCCCTCCTGCACTCACGGTTGTGTCGCCGCAGGAGAGAGACCCCCACGTATAGCTGTGCGTGGCTGTGCCGTGTCTGGGGAAAGGGGGATCCTGGTGGTTGAGTGGACCCAGAGGTTGTTTTGGACCCTTTGGGGCCCCTCTGGGAAAGCAACACACCGCTTTGGCCCCTGCTTCCCATAGACGGGTGGTCCTGGAAGGCCCGGTCAGGATTATTCAGCTAGTCGCCATCTCCCTTTTCATTACTTTTTCTTTCTCTACCCCTTCACTGTCATCCTCCTACCTTCACCTTCTTTGGCCTCAAGGGTCAACCTTGGGCAGTCTTTTCACTCTCCAGAAGCTGCACTAGGGTATAGTGCAGAGGCAAGTGTTAACGTGTGGGACACGTTCCCTCGTTGGGCTCGATGATGGGCGACACACCTGCACCGAACCATTTCTTTCTTTGCATGGATTCTTCACGCTTAAAACAACAAGATCAGCGCCATAAGCGGCGCTGCACCGAAGCACCAGTGAACTCATTCAACCTATCTGCAGAACCATGGTTTCCGAAATTCCTGGTACTCCATTCTGAAGACGAGGCAAAACCACTCTCTAAGACATCACCGTTTGTCATTGCCAGGGAAATAGAAAAATCAATTGGAAAGACCTACACTGCAAAAAAACTGTCATCTGGGGACCTTCAAATCGAGGTTCAAACCAGGGAGCAAAGCTCGGCCCTCCAAGCTGTCAGGAAAATTCGAGACATACCGGTGTCCATTGGAAAACACAGAAACCTCAACATTGTCAGGGGCGTGATCTCGGAAATTGAGCTTCTTGAGTGTACCGACTCTGAGATTGAGGAAGGCCTGCGGGAAGAGGGTGTCGTGGCAGCAAAGCGAATAGTGATGCGTCGGGATGGTAAAGAAATCTCAACAAAGCACATTGTATTATCATTTGAACTACACAAGCTTCCTACAACCATCAAGGCTGGATACCTCAACTGCCACGTGCGACCCTATGTCCCTAATCCGCGGCGTTGTTTCAAGTGTCAACGCTTCGGGCACGGGTCTCAGGTCTGCCATGGACAGGAAACATGTCTCAAATGCTCAGGTACAGATCACCCAGCAGAATCCTGCCGAAATCAAGTGCGGTGTGCAAATTGTAAAGGTGACCATCCTGTCTACTCCAGGTCATGTCCCCGATGGAAAGATGAAAAAGAAATCCTTAGAATCAAGGCAGAGTAAAATATCTGGTACAAAGACTGTGAAAATGAACTCCATAGCCACTGGAATTCCTCCGTCTATATCGTATTCGCTGTACGTTGATGACATTCAAATCTCTTACTCGTCTGCAAATTTGGCAACTTGTGAGAGGCAGTTACAACTAGCAATAAACAGATTGGTTAAATGGGCAGACCAGAATGGATTCAAGCTCTCTTCGGAAAAGACTATCTGCGTTCTGTTTACCAGGAAAAAGGGACTACTTCCAAACCCCACACTTTCGATGAATGGTAAGGACATTGCTGTCCGAGAAGAACACAAATTTCTGGGAATGGTTTTTGAATGGAAGCTTACGTTTTTGCCGCACATCAAACAACTAAAAGCAAAATGCATAAAGTCTTTAAATCTCATGAAAGTTATCGCTCACAGGTCTTGGGGAGCAGATAAAATTACCCTCCACAAAATATATGCATCAGTAATTCGGTCCAAGATGGATTATGTTTGTGTTGTTTACAGTTCTGCTCGTACGTCAGTCCTCAAGTTAATTGACCCAGTACATCACCAGGGCCTGCGGTTAGCTCTTGGAGCTTTCCGCACCTCACCAGTGGAAAGTTTGTACGTCGAGTCCAGTGAGTGGTCTCTGGACAGGCGACGGGCTTACCTCACTATTCTTTATGGTCTTAAAATTAAAAGCCATTGTCAGAATCCAGCTCTGCCTTGTGTCCAGGACACTCGGCTTCAGCCACTGTTTGTACACAGACCATCAGTGGTATGGCCTCTTAACATGCGAGCTCTGCAATATCAAGACTTTTATAACTTTTTATATCAGGATTCCTGGATCCTAGAACAGGGTGACGAAAGTGCCCCTTGGCAATCACAACCACAGTTCAACTACTCCTTAACTAAATACAATAAAAAGGATACGTCGCCCTTAGTCCTTCAGCAAGAGTTCTTCGAATTAAAGCATTCCTTTGGCGACCACACTGAAATATACACAGATGGGTCACGGACTGCTGACAGCAGGTGCGTTCTTTTCGGCAAAAAAAGTGCTGCACCTAAATCCCCGGTTTTCTGGGTTGGGAAGACCGCGAAAACCAGTTTAGTGAAAGGTGCAAAGGGACTAAACCCTTGAAAAGAATGCAATCACATGACAGTGACAACGGGGTGTCGTCTGCTACGAAGCAGGGCTGTAGCTGCGTAGTTTTGAGTTTTCGTAGAGCGTGGAGTTTTGTTCGTACGCGCAGTCCCACATTCTTCTGGTTCTTGTGACGGTAATGGCGTGTAACTCGAGTCTGGCGGCCTTTATGGAGCTAGTTGATTCGGACTCAGAAGACGAGTGTTATGAATCGCGCTTGGTTTGTGCTACAATCAAAGTTGTCGAGAGGCATGAATGCCGTCGAATTCCTCTGTATTATGAAACTGTCGTGCCGAAGTACATGGAATTCGAGTACAAACGTTTGTTCCGACTGTCTTCACGCCGTGTCCAGCAACTTGCCGACATGTACGAGGCCTCCGAGTTCTACCCATCGAGCAGGGGCCAGATTTCGAAGACCGACGTCGCAGCCATTTCACGATGTCGTCTGCTTCCACACTTTTTCACCCACGTACGGGAAGGTGCAGAGGTTTTTGGGTTCAACATGAAACTGGGGCAGAGGGAACTACGAAAAGAACGCGGGCGGGGCAAGAGTGCGCCGAGGAGGGGACGAAAAGAATGAAAAGGTGCTGCACCATCCGAACCGGTTTGCTGGGTGCAAGGAGGTGCAAGCGAAAAGAACGCACCTAGCGTTTCCTGCGCCATGGTATCTGCAACAGTGACACGGTCGCACCGTTTAAATCCAGCAGCATCCATTTTTACTGCTGAAGTATACGCACTGATCTTGGCACTTAATTTTATATTGCAAACAGGTATTAAATCTGGAGTAATTTACACAGACTCTCTTAGCTCTCTGCATGCTATGACTAGTCTGCAGCGGGCTAAGAACCTTCTAGTTCATAGAGCACGTTCTTTGGCCAATAGGATAATAAACAGAGGTTATAACTTAACATTTTGTTGGGTGCCCAGTCACGTGGGTATCCCAGGAAATGAACTTGCAGACCCAGCCGCAGCAACAGCTTTGTCATCAGAAATTGCCCCATTCGACATCCCTTTCCATGACTTCAGACGTGCATTAAAAGAGGCCATTAATGAAAAATGGCAGCAGTTCTGGGATGAACAAACTCGGAACAAGCTTCATCTCACAAAACCACACATAGGGCATAAGGTACATGCAATCCAACAACGCCTCCAGGAGGTGCTGAGACACAGGCTCAGAATTGGGCATACATTTTTGTCGCACGGCCACCTACTTCGTGGAGAGGAGCCACCGCAGTGCACCCATTGTAACGAGCAACTCTCCATTCTTCACATTCTCATCACATGCCCACAACACGAACCTCATCGGCAGCGCTACTTCACTGAATGCTACAAGCATTGTACACTCTTCACCCAGCTCTGCTGTTGGGTGATGAGCCTGTCATTCCTTTTGAGAATGTTCAGAACTTTTTTATGGACGTAGGGCTGCTTGGGAGCCTATAGCTTTTTAGTTACTTTTCCGCAAGAAAACTTCACACACACTTCTTTTAACTACATCAGTATATTTTTAGGTTGAATTTCAGTCACCTTGTTCTGATAACTTGATTCATCTGTGTTTATAACCGTGTTTGGCGCATTATGACCTTTGTAGTCGCTGCGCCATAAAAACTCTAATCATCATCAACTAGCTTATGGAAAGCATTCCAGGACAAAAATAAATTGAAAATTATTTGGGGAGTTTGCGTAAAAAATAATTACGTGAAACGGCAATTTTGCGCAGTAGTATTTTCATCAACTTTTGGACGTTGTATCTCTGGGGCCATGAGGCGCAGGTGGAAATTTTGTCACAGAATATATGGGTTATCGTTAGTTGACCGCGTACTTTCTACGGTCGCAGCTGTGACAGATAATTTCCTAAAAATTCTCAGTCACTCCATCTGCAGATTTTCCTGCTTTTTAGACGCCTCAGTGCTCGTCTCTATGTTATCGATATATAGTGAATGTGGTATCACGATGTTCGTCATTGCAACCTCTTTCTACTCGTATCAAGAATCTAACAGGAAGTTCGGCGACAAAGCTGTCAGGGGAGGATTGCTTAACCATGGTTCAGCGAAACTGTCAACTTTGGACGTCCGTTTCGGGTATCCGCCCACTCAGTACGTTGTTCATACTGCTTAGAGACATTGTTCCACGTGTCCTGAAAAAAACATCAAATTTTTTTGTGGATCAGAGAAGGGCAAAGCACAGCCAGCAACCCTAGAATCACCCCTACCTCACCAGTTGTGTGCCCATAGGGACAGCGCATGCAGGTGCGGCTTATCACTTTGTAGCATGGGGCAATCTTTCGATTCACTGCAGGGTCTCTATGTGGCCGAGTATAATATGATGTGGCTTGCACATGCATATACAGGGTGTCCACGCTAAGTGTGAACAGATTTTAAAAAAATATAACACTTTTTCCAAGATGAAATCAATTGCAATATAGCATATGCTGAAGGGCACTCCCTAGCAGTGCATTAGCAAAGTCGAAAGGCAATGTCTTAATTAACTTTCATTAATTAACTTTTTAATTATAAAAGCTACAAAGTTGTCCCAATGAGAACATCTGTTCCTTTCGGTCACCTGATATCCTAGCCATATTCAGAACAAAAATCCGTTCGATAGATCGCCCGCAAAAAAATCATAAAGGAACGCCATTTTTTTCTTTATTTTGTTCATTGCGCTTCTTAGAAGACGCGTATTTCCTTCATCCCCAACGGGAGAGGGGGAAAGAGCACAGTGCCGGCTCATGCGTCGAAGATGAGCTTTAACTTGCGGAAACAAAACAAAAACACATGTATTGGGTGACTCTATCGGAACTGGCCTTATCTTGGGTTGCATTTTCGGTTTCCTTTTAATCTTTTTCCAGGACGCGAGAGGCGATAGTGTGCTCTTTCTCCCACTCACATTTGGGGTGAAAGAAAGACGCGTCTTCTAAGAAGCGCAATGAACAAAATAAAGAAAAAAATGGCGTTCCTTCATGATTTTTTTGCGGGCGATCTATCGAACAGATTTTTGTTCTGAAAACGGCTACGATATCAGGTCACCGAAAGGAACAGATGTTCTCATTGGGACAACTTTCTAGCTTTTATAATTAAAAAGTTAATTAAGACATTGCCTTTGGAGTTTGCTAATGCCCTGCTAGGGAGTGCCCTTTAGCATATGCTATATTGCAATTGATTTCATATTGGAAAAAGTGTTATATATATTTTTAAAAAATCTGTTCACACTTAGCGTGGACACCCTGTATAGTTGTTGCACAGGCGAAGGTAAACAGTTTCCAGAACAATTTATTGAGCTTGAAACACACCTGGTAGGTAAAGAAAATGCAGACGATGCCCAACACTGACGTGCGTGGAAAAGCATGTACTTATAGGCGCATCACTACATCCTTGCGCACGCTATCCGCCGTCCTGGCGACGACCAAGATTTCACAGTTACCGTCTTTGTTCCGTCTGGATTCCCACACATGTGACGACTGTATCCCTGGAACGGCGTGGACAGTTGTCCATTCATTACCTTTCGTCACCCGGAACTCTGAGATCATGTCGGCTGGAAGGTGAATGAGGTGGATATTTGAAAGCTTTGGCGAAAGACAAGAAACAAGCTCCCAAGCGTTTCTTATTGTGTCGCGAGCCGTCGCTCGCAAATTGTGTAGTGTGGCGTGGTGCTTCACAACTCCCCCACGCCATCACAACCGCTCATACCATGCCCCGTTGCAGTGAATACCCATGTGGCGGCCAGGTAATCGGAATGGCAAAGCTCGTACAGACGGTAGCGGTTCTTGAAATGGGCAGCTGCCCCGTCGGACACATAAATTATATACTTTGGCCGCAGCGTGTAGAATTTTGGTATACCAATCGTGGCATCAGGGTGACTTCCCTTAAACATCCAGAAGGCCTCTCTGACCGACCTTGTCATGTACCGTTTTGCCACTAGCTGTGTCTTGTCGTTGAGAAGCACAGCGATCACGTCTTTGCGGTTGGGACTCTACACAGAGCACTGCAGGCCATCCTCAGTGTAGTACTTTAGATCCTGAGAAACATGCTCAGGCTTGAGCTTCGTCCCCTCATATGGATCAGGAACTGCCCAAACACCGCCCTTCCTTTTTAACCTTGGCGATTTATCAA
Organism: Ornithodoros turicata; assembly: GCF_037126465.1. Taxonomy (NCBI): domain Eukaryota; kingdom Metazoa; phylum Arthropoda; class Arachnida; order Ixodida; family Argasidae; genus Ornithodoros; species Ornithodoros turicata. The sequence goes on from NC_088201.1 coordinate 79,250,860, forward strand.
TCATGTACTTCGTGGCTTCCGGTATGAGCCTGATGGTGTCCCGCCTTGAAAGTGTATCAGGGATTAAAGTCTACAGCCTCCAACGCTCAAGGTGTCATGTGCTTGCTGCGAGGCCTTTCCTGAGGTTGTCTGCCCACTCCCTGTTTCCTTCAGTGTCGCTGGCCCTGCACTGCCATAGATAGCACCGAGCTTGTCACCAACAGCCTCTGCGATTTCACGTCCTTTCAGCATAGGACTCCTTCAGTCGAGGTCTCACGGCTGCTCTGGGCCTCAAAGGTGAAACGTCAATAGTCCCGACTCCAATGCTTTCGTTCACCTGCTCTAAGACGTCGTGTTGAAAAATTAACGGACGATCTGACGAATCACTGCCCGCATCATTTGCCCTCGCCGAAATCAGCTCAGCGAAGTGCTGGAAGTAGTGTGTGCACAAATAGTCTCCGTCATTCACACGAGTGCCCGAACTGAGAACTTTCCTCAGCGCGGACACGTCCAAACTATGCACCGTTCTGGCGTACTTGGCGTGCGCTGCAACTGGTCTTTTGTGCTTTCCGTGGTAGTCTGCGCAGAACACCCAGTGTAAGCTATGCACAGTAAACTTTTTTACACTTTTTTGGTGTAAATGGCTTCTCCTATCACGCACACCTTTTTGGTGTTGCCTTTACACTCAAATGATGGGTGTTTTCTAATACAACCTTTAGTTAAGTGTATTCCTAATGAAACACTGTTATAATGGGCGTTTAAAAACAAAAACACCCTTAAAAGGGGAGTTTTCCATTGAAAACACCTTTTATGATGGAATTATTTGCTAGCAAATATTCCCTCGCAAATAGTGTAATAGAAGCTTCAGCGGTAGCATGCCGAGACCAGTTGCCGAGACATACAGTTCGACGTTCTTGCTTCTATGGCAAGCAGCACCGTGAACACGGCAGACTTCCAGCCGTGGTTCCATCGTAGAACCTAAACCGGAGCGCAATGTGTCGCAGGCACGCCTTGTTAGCTTGGTAACACTGTGGGACCAACGTGAGCGCCGAGGCTTGAAGAGACCTCGCCATCACCTCGGGCACCCTCAGTAGCCTATATTGGCGTGTCAGCTGGATCATATACTCAAATACAATTTGTTGGGGCACGTTCGTTACATGCGGTGGGGCGGGAAACGTTTGTAACGGTGACGGGAATGCGTTTTTGCAAGTAACACCCACGCTTGCAACGAGCCAAAGATATAAGCTAAATTTCTAACACCCCTCCCTGTCAAATACTGTGTTTTTTTTACTCAGGTTATCGTCTATAATGTGATTACTTGCTGAGCGGAGCTGTGAAACCAGCATAATTTTTCTCTCACAAAATAAAACACAATTTTTAATACCATAGTCCCAATTCACATGGGGTATAAAAAGATGTATTTGACGGTAAACACCTATTTCAACGCCCCACTTTACGCCCTTAATGATCGACATTGGATAAAATGTGGTGTATGTCGATATTACACCTTTAGTAACGCTCTTCTTGCACCCTTTGCGGAATAGAAAAGGGATAAAGATGATGAAAGATGTTGAGAAGAAATGTTGTTGAGAAGAAAGGTTGTGTGGCTGGTTTGTCGTCCCTTCAGATGACGCACCCCGAAAGTCGCTGGAGAATCAGTTTCTCTCTTGTTAGAAAAGGGTGTTTTTATAAGAATACACATTTTTTGAGCAAATAAAGGTGTAAAATGATTTACTGTGTGGGCTCTCTTCATGACTGTTGTGTGCAGCTAATTTGCGAAGCATCACGAGAAGGCGCGGAGTTCCAGCGTAACTGAATGCCACGACGCACAAGCTGCAGAGGACTGTCCCAGGCGAAAATTTTTTGAACTGGTACCAGTTGAACTGTGTTATCGAACAGGGACCAGTTCAACCGGCCCCAGATCAACTGGTACCAGATGGGACAACTGGTCCCTGTTCGATAACACAGTTCACCCAGTCCCAGTTGCAACCGGTCCCAGTTGAGACTGGGACCGGTTAGAAACCAGTTGGGCCAACTGGTACCAGTTGAGACTGGGACCGGCCAGAAACCAGTTGGGCCAACTGGTACCAGCCTATGGAACTGGTCCCTGTTCAATAACACAGCTCACCCAGTCCCAGTTGAACTGGTCCAGTTGCAACTGGGACTGGGCGAACTGTGTTATCGAACAGGGACCAGTTCGATCAACTGGTACCAGTTGGCCCAACTGGTTTCTGGCCGGTCCCAGTCTCAACTGGTACTAGTTGGCCCAACTGGTTTCTAACCGGTCGCAGTCTCGACTGGAACTGGTTGCAAACCTCATTGTTGAGCTGGGACCGGTTGAAGTGGCTTCACTTTGAGCGGCCTGTTCGGACAGAGGTTAGCTTGTATGTAACCGGTGCCCCTTTGCAGAATCGCTGTTCCCAGCAACAGCAGATCGAAAGAACTGCAATGCAAAATTGCATTTTATTTGTAGTCAAACATTACACATATTCTAATGTACATGCAGCGTAACTATAACATAATTAAATTATAGCAGTAGCTGAACTACAGAGTTACATGGAATAGATAATACTTCATGGTTGATTGGTCCCTTGCTTGACTGCCTTGTGGACATCTTGAATCATTCAACAAAGTATTTGAGGTGTTCTTAATAGCACACGATGGATCGATATTTTCCTTTGAGCCCCAGCAGCTAAGGTTTCTGGAAAGTTGAAAAGGCACAAGTGAATATGCATTCAATTGCAACATGTAATTGTGGTGTGTGCCTGGACAGCCTGTGGCCCCGGAAAGTACTCGAATCTCTCAACATTTCCGTTGTGCAGTAGTTGGACCTTTGAACTAAGAGATTCGCCGGCTTTCGGGGGCAATGAGTACTACTCTGCGCACTACGCTACTTCGACAACATCCGTGGTGCGAAGGATCTAAAACACGAGAATGAACGAAAAAAAAAGCAAAAACAAAAACATTAATGAAAAAAGTTGCTGGTAACGTTAACATATAAACCGGATGTTACTCGTAAAACGGCATACACTTGCAGGTGCCACGAATGTGACACAGAGCACAGAGAAGCGGTTGTAGTGGAAGTAATATTTCTAAATTGTGCACAAGGGAAAAGCACTTAAGCATGTAGTACTCACGAAATAGAGCGGTCCCCCCAGTTGTAGTCGAGCTGTAATCCTATAACACCCACCCGCCCGGCCGCTGGCGCTCATTGTACTGTCGCACTGTCGGAACTTGCAGACAAATCCTTTAGATTATAAAACCAACGCCTATGTCACAAATCACGCTAAGAACATAACGGGCAAAAATCGCTGTACAAGCATGCTGCTAAGCAAGCGACCGTTGCACAGTAAACGCATGATTCATAGCGGGAGCAGGAACGCACAAAATACAACTATAAGAGTTCCAAAATAACTTTCATTAACACTAACGAACTTTACCAAAAATTGAAATATGATTATTTCTACTAATAAAGTTACTTTCTGATTGTTTTTATAACTTCATCTTGCAATCTTCATATTAACCTGTCCTGGCACTGAAACCAAAACTTCCCCCAAATATGTAAACTGGTCCAGTTCGAACTGGCACCACCTCACTTACAGTTGCTACCAGTCCAGCGTGAACTGGTACCAGTTCACTTTCCAGTTGCCACCATCCCAGCTTGAACTGGTTGCACACAGTGCCCACTTGCCCCCAGCCCAGCTTAAACTGGTACCAGTTCACTTTCCAGTTGCCGCCAGCCCAGCTTGAGCTGGTACCACAAAGTGCCCAGTTGCCACCAGCCCAGCTTGAACTGGTACCAGTTTACTTTCCAGCTGCCACCAGTTTGGTACCAGTTGACCACCAGTTGGTGCGAACTGGGAACGAGCTGGTACCAGTTGACTTTCCAGCTAAAATTTTCGCCTGGGGTGATAATGCTACGGGTGCCTGAATGACTTTGTTCTGCCTTCGAGATGCCAGAAAGCCAGGAAAGGGTCGCGTTTCAAAGCCCCATACCACCTTTTTATAACCAATGATCCAGCAAATTTCGTTATCAGCTCAGCGAGGCAAACCACATCTGCCCGCGCTGCTCATATGGCTGCACAGCTGGACAGGTAGGGGTATAGTTCTAAGATCGCTGGCAGTGCTTTGCCCTTCTCTGATCCACAAAGAAATTTGATGTTTTTTTCGGGAGACGTGTAACAATGTCTAAGCAGTATGAATAACGACACTGAAGCGGACGTCCAAAGTTCACAGTTTTGCTGAACCATGGTTGAGCAATCGGCCCCTGAGAGCTTTGGCGTCGAAGAACCTGTAACATTCTTGCTACGAGTAGAAAGTGGTTGTAATGACGAACATTACGATACCAAATTCACTAAGTATCGGAGACGTGAGACGAGCAGTGAGGAGTGTGAAAAGCAGGAAAATCTGCAGATTGAGTGACTGAGAATTGTGAGCAAATTATCTGTGACAGCTGCCACCGTAGAAAGTATGCGGCCAACTAATGACAACCTATATATACTGTGACAAAAATGTTTTCCCCCTGCGCATCATGGCCCCAGAGATACAACGTCCAAAATTTGATGAAAATAACACTGCGCATAATTGCCGTCTCATGTAATCATTTTTTCCGCAATGTCACGAAATAATTTTATATTTATTTTTGTGCTGGAATGCTTTCCATAAGCAAGGCTTCAACATATATTGCGCATAAAAAAAATCCGGGAGGTCGTCGGGACCAGCCTGCCTGATCTCACGTGGAATCACCCAGTAAGAAGAATGTATAACTTGGCACATTTTGGCTTCAGCTTAATACATTGCGGCATGCTTTTCTGGTAAGATAGAATGGCGTAAATGCAGGCTACTTGGCAGATATACTCCATGATAGGCAAGCCTGAGCGATGCGCAGTACACGTAAACAACGCAAACACGAGGGCTTTGAGACCTCGTGTTTGCGTTGTTTACGTGTCTTGCCCATCGCTCAGGCTTGGCTATCATGGACTTCTCTAGCAACCTTGCATCACAAATGAAATATGAGCTGTTACCGCACCACTAACTGACAACTGCAGTGCGGAAGATTACTTACCTGCACGTGTGCAAATTGGTCATGAGCATGAACCTTTCCGTGAGGGTAATTTCATTCCACAGAGGCGAAACTACAAAAAAGACACAAAACGCTTACAATATCAATGTAAATGTGGCCAACCCTTTGAAAAACGCTCTCAGTACATAATTACAAAGAGAAAGGTTTACAGCTCTGGCTCATCAGTAAAGATGGCCTGCACACCTCTTATCCTGAAAGAAAAGAAACAAAGTCAATGAATGCAGTACACCATAGCCAGGAAATGCTCGAAATCCCCATTCCTACAAATGACTTCAGAACTTTAATTTGATGCAGATAACATATCCGAAAGCTTGAGGAAAACAAATCATAGAGGGTGGATGCAAAAGAAGAAACGGTTCATCCTGTTCATTTTTGTTTTCATATGTTTTCCGTGTTTCCTCAGACTGAGGAATACGTTACATGCACCAAGTCCTACAACCCGCTCGCTTGTGTCCTCTTACTCTGTTCAACAATAATTTCCTAACTGGATGTTGAAAGAGCTATCCCGCCTGTCAAAATTATTCCTGACTATGCCAGTGCTGACCAATATACCGTGGCATTAGAGGGCCTGTAGCTGACGGTGGTAGAAACAACAGGTTCCGCACAGCCAGCACATTCTGCTGTTGTAGTGACCATGGTGTAAACCTGGTGGTAAACTGTAGCTGCATCCGTGGGACTTGCCTCGGCCACAGGCTGGTTCCCCACACGTCGGATTGTTGGACCTTGTGAATCCTGCTACAGCTGCTACTTGTGGAGCTGTCATACCCAGTTGTGGGGACATTCCCTTTGGATCCCATGTCGGTCTGTGCACACCAGTTCCAGTAGTGGCTACCGTAACAGGGTTCACATGTGCTGCCAATGTCCCAGCAGGCCCATGGTTTGCAATGCCACCTCATGGAGGTGCTACTAGCAGTACTTGTTGTATACGTCCCGTGGTTGGTCGAGCCATTGGTACATGAACCATGTGGTCCAGTCTAGTAGCCCGATCTGCTCGTAGCGGTCGCATAGCCTGTACTGCTAGTTGTGGGGGTCTTCCTTGCACTAAAGGTGCCTGTGCTCGTACAGGTCCCAGTGCAGGAGTCGTTGCGTGGTTCCCAAACGCTAGCTGAGGAGCAGGCAGGGGTCGTGCAGCAGGTGTTTGATTGGCTGCAGTAGGCAAGGAAGCATGTGCAACTTGTACTATAGGAACTAGCACGACAACAGGGTTACCAACTGCTGGTTGTGTGGCTTGACCACATTGCGAGCACGAGGATGCCGACGTGTTCGTTCTAGCCGACTCGCAAACAGATGTCTGCTGCCCTCAGCAAGAAGATCTACGAGATCCTGAAATGCATCGAGGGAGTGCACCCTCACATGGCGGCGCAATAGTTGTTCATACAGGTAGTCCTTAAGATAAGGTCTGCGAACCTGACCTATGTGCAAGAAACGTTTGATGGCCCGCCATGTAGACTCAATCGTTTGAGTGTAAACGTCGCGGTTTAGTCCTGTAAGAAATTGGATCATGTGGTTAACAACACAGTGCTGATAGTATGGCCGTTGCCTTCGAGCCTTCCAGAGCACTGGATTTTCTCAGAGAGTAGGAAGTCTAGCATATGCTGCCCAGCCGTCGCTGATGATGGTAGTCCCACACTGTACATTCTGCGTGATGTTTGGGATAAGAGTGGCCCGAGCCCGATTGTTGTTTGGACCTGTAACCATACAGAACTTCCCTCCACGGGTTTACCATTTGGGCCAATCTCCCTTTCCAAGCCGAATACTCACTGGCCCTTTATGTTTCGTCGAATGTTTTACTGCCTCCGCCCTACAAGAGACTCATCAATCTCCACGATCTTGCCCGGCCTTCCTATCTTACCTTCAGCTGCTAGACGTCTCTGCATAGAAAAATAAATTAGTCTGCGCAGTTGCGCGAGCCACCTGGCAACTGTGCGCTTGCTTGTACGCCTGTTGTCCCTGGATACCTCATGTATCAACACAATCTGCTTAGTTAGTCCATGAGCAAAAAGCACATGAACGTCAAAGCACAATCAAGTGCCATCTTTGAATTGCTGAAGATGCTTCCGGATCTCATTCTCTCAGACCAATAGAGACCACGGTTCCACAAGATAAACTGAAAAGGAATCCCATTCCTGCTTTGCAGGTATGCCGTCCGACCACAGATGTCTGCCACAACGCCTCTGCGTATGCATCGAACCTATGGCTTGAAGGCACCTTAAAGGAGCATTAAAGTGGTATCTAACATGGCCAAAAACTGCTGTCATCTTGTAAAGCAGTATGTGAAAACCATTCCCACGAAATATTTCTGTCCAAAGTTTTTTCACCACGGCGCAACTGGAAATTCGCTGCCGTGGTGACAGGCCGGAGACCTCAAACTGCAGACCACACCCACTCTACTGTGACGTTTGTGGTAGAGAGCTCCTCATTCGTTCGTAGGAAAAACCGTCTGCTACGAACATTGCGAGCGGTTTCTTGTTGACTTTTATCCTTTATATAATTTATATCACGTTTTCTAACAAAAAAGCATATACATATATGCAGCCTGAGAAAATAAGATAACGATCAGAAGAGTAATATATCCGTGGCTTCTGTGCAATCGCAGAATTCACAGTAGCAGAAACAAGCGATGGCGGCGGTATTGTGGCGCCAACTGTTAGCCACTGAACCAACTGCGCGGTAAAAACGGTCGGACAGCCTGCACACTGTCGGGAAGCACGGGGTTTTTGCTGTACAAGACGCAGTTAATTTCGGGCTGCACCACTCATTCTTCGCGTGGTGTCTGCGGTCGCCAAAAATCGTGGATATGTCGTGGACAGCCTTCAAACCTTTCGTTTCGGACATCACGTAGCCGGAGAATGCATGGCGTCTCCGAAGCGGTAGCAGACTCTCCGGCCTGCGCGGTGTTGCTCACCTCGATCATGTGATCCCAGGTCCAATGAGGAGCGTCCTTAGAAATTCCGTCGCATAGTGACGCGCGTGGCGGCGCTCATCACGTGTCTATCGTGAAGGCGAAGGAGGGTGTTTCGCGCACGGCAGGTTCAGGGAGCTATTGCAGGCGTCCCAATTTCGCTACGGTTGCTCTAATTGTGGGAAAACTGTTTTCGGCCGCCTAACATTCCATACTGACCAAAAACAGAAAGTTGTGGGCCTCTAGACTGCTCCTTTAATACAGCACCTTCACCTAACACAAAATATGACAAAATAATATAAGTCCAAATATTAGTCAATGGAACATGATATTGATGGTGATTGCACCGAATTGAAGTGACATGCATCCCACCAAAGGGAGTTTCAGTGAGTCATATCTTCCCGAACCCTAAGTGATTGTGCCGATTCGGAATGCTTTGGCGCAGCAAACTAAAATAACTAATAGGAAGAGGCATAAACTTGCATCGCGCTGTAGAAAAAACGATAATAAAACGGCAAGAAAAATGAATGAACAAGCCCACGGCAGCTCTCACTGAAAAACAGGTGTCTCTTATAGCCAAATGAGTGTGGTTCGGATAACGCGTCGAATGCATACAAATTTAACCAGACAATAAAAAGTAAGGAAGGTAATTGCACCACTGTGTACGATGTTCTGTATCATGTAGTTTGCATTCATTTGTGTGATGTCAAGTAAAGCAAGGTTGAAGGTTGCGGCCGTCCCTATGGGTTCACTGCTCTCGCTTAGTATGTACCAACCTGCCCAACTGTTGTCTTGCTCTATTGAACATGTTGCAAAATTGTGTCCTACAAAACAAACAGTCAAAAGCATCTTCGAGACAGTTTCAGTAGCGATAGCATGCAAACGACACAAAAAGACGTCATTTTGCTTCGAGATGCCAATTAGCTTGTACGTAAAGTAACCGCGAAATAGAACGAAACTGCAGAAATCGCAGTCCCGACGCCTTCACAGATTCGGAGTGGGCATTCGCGACACTCAAATGTATCGAAAATGACTCGCTAAAACTCTAGATGAAATAAGCAATACACTGAAGGACAACGAAAACCAATGACAAGCTGATGACGCAGTGGCGTCTCGATGAAAAGTAGAAGTGTTGCTTTTTTCAATGGGCATAGCAGCACTAAACAAATAAAATTCGCGATAACTGAAGCAAACATTACAAAGAAAACCTACTACCTCGAAGAAAGATGCGTACAAGCATGAAGAAGTTGAACATTCTCGAACCGAGACTTGCTGGCATCGTGGAGACAAAACTCAGTCTAGCGAGAAAAGGGCAGTAGTATAAACATATGTCCTATAGCCAAGGGTTTTCTCTAATCCAATTCCAATCCAATTCTAAGTCATAATCCAGTTATAATCCAACACATTCCAATTCTAATACAACACAAGCCAATTCTAAGCAATCTGATTGGCTGCCATTAGCTCCGCCCGCTTCATGTTGATTGGCCCGTGCTAAGCCTACTGATCATTGATTGGTTGACCGCAGCTCCGCCCCTTTATGCTAATTACTCCGCCCACTTTACGCAGATTGGTGCATGCGGATCGCTGAGCACAGCTTCTCCCCTTTATGCTAATTAACCGGCTCCACTGATTGGTCCATTCTAAGCCTACTGATCATTCTCCACATTTTCCAGACTTCCTAAGCCCTCTGATTGGCCGTCCCCAATTTAAACCTACCGATTGGCCCGTTCCAAGCTAACTGATTGGCTGATTAAGCCCGCTGAACATAGCCTTCATTAGCACCCGCCAGATGGCGCGCTCGGCAGCGACCCCGCTGCGGCTTTATCTCATACGTCCAAACTTGCCTCGTGCCACCAGATGGCGCAACTCAGGCGCAACATAGCCTTCATTAGCGCCTGCCAGATGGTGTGCTCGGCAGCGACCCCGCTGCGGCTTTATCTCATACGTCTAAACTTACCTTGTGCCACCAGATGGCGCAACTGGGGTGTATCAGCTCCACGTGGTTGCACTTCGAGGCGTCACACGAGCGAGAGAACTGCGTCAAGATGTGCTGCCACATATCACGCTTCCGTTTCACCGCAAACAAATTGCGGGACATCATACGCGAAATCTTGGACTAGTACCTGTCGGCTTGCAGGGAGCAATCACTGCGCGAGCTTCAGGAACTATGGCAGGAAGAAATAAGAGCCCAGGATGCGATCATCAATCGCGCTAGGAGCTATGGATGAAAATAAAGATGCATCACACCTCGCTACACAGTCTGCTCTAGTTATTCCACGATGCGCATGCAGTTCCAGCATCCCGCTCGAATTATCATCTCCGGCGCGTTCATGTGTGGCAAGACGGTGCCCACGCAGAATATAATGGGACACCCCGAGTTATTTAACATTCCACCGCAGAAGATACTCTACGTACGAAAGTATGCAGCTGGATGGGAAAAGGATTTCGATGGCGTGGAGTTTATGGACAGGATACCCGCAGATTGGGATGAACAATATCCCACTCTCATAGTTATTGACGATCAAATCAAGGAAAAAGGGGTTCTATCGGAGGTAGAGTCGCTGTTTGTGCGTGGTAGCCACCATAAGAATGCGTCCGTAATCCTGATCACACAACCCTAGTTCTATCACAACGCCGATTTTCGAACTATATCGCTGAACACCAGTTATATCGTATTGTTCCGGAACGCTCGGTCCGTACAACAGATCGAAACCTTCGGACGTGAAGCATTTGGGAAACGGGCTCTCCTATTTCCTCTGCGCATATAACCAGGAGATGGAGAAGGCGCACGATTATTTAGTTGTAGATCTTCACTCGCAAACACCTTCCTCTCGTAGCCTGCGAACGGGTATTTTAACTCAGGACCGGCAGTTCCTGTTTACGCCTGCGAAATGACCGCCGATCTTAGAAGACATCTCACGCTCCTCAAAGTATTGACCACCAGCAAACCGGCGCACCGCGCAGAGTTACTTAAATAGCTCAGCTACGACAATACTCGAATCCTTTTGGAAATCTGTCTGAACATTCTACGCGGAAATATCACACTTTCGACGGAACTCCATAAAAACTTGAAGAAACATAAAAAAATCCTATGCTTCCTCGCAACAAGTCACTTCATAAGTGCCCCCGGCAGTTGAAGAAATATATTAGGGGACAACGAGGTGGTCTCATTCCCATACTTCCACTGCTCCTCTCAGGGCTATCAAGTCTCGTGGCAGGAGTCGCCGGGCACGCGATATCCAAAGCCATCGCTCATGGCTCATAGAATAGAAATAGGGGAAGTTCTGAAATCGAACGATTCGGACGACGTAAACGTGGGCAAAATACAGGATGCCCTCTATTACTTGCTCAAGCGCGCTCACTATCATCCTCCTGCTCTGGAACCCATCCATTCGGCACCCAAACCGGAACCCAATCAATTCGATTTTAATCTTCTACCTTCCGGCGTTGATAAAGCACGGGCAAAATCTGTGCTAAAAGAATTGAAGAAAGTTTTCACCTGGCAGGCGGATAATGTGCTAGTATATAGAGGGAAGCGAATCAACCGCTCAAACATCATGGCTCTCGCGAGCTACTTAGCACGTCGTTGCGCGATCATCAAGAAACCGAGTTGGTACAAAAAGTATCAAATTATGACCGCTCTGAAACTGCACCGCATTGCTCGCTGGAGCAAATATGGGGCCCTAAGGGTTAGCTGGAGTGGATCGGTACAGCCGTTATCACAAGCTCACGCGCAGAGAAGCCATCGAACAGCTGAAGAAAGAAGATGCTTACACCCTTCACAAGCCCGTGCAGAAAAAATTTAAGCAGCCCTCCATCATCGCAACTCACGTGAGGGATTTATATCAGGCACACCTTCTGGATATGCGTAAATATAAGAAATTTAGCAAGGGCTACAAGTACATGTTAAAGGTCATAGATACGCTATCGAGGTACCTGTACAAGGTCCCCATTCGCACAAAGCGGCCGCAAGACGTAAAGAAAGCTTTCCAACGAGTTTTCCGTCATGGAATTCCGAAGAATCTCCTCACCGATCGTGGAAGCGAATTTTGGGGTTCCCACATTCGTCAGTATTTTCAGTCGCTACTAAATCACTATAGCACACAAAGTGCAATGAAGGCGGCCTCCTGTGAACGCGTGCAAAGAACAATTAGAGCAAAGAACAATTAGAGCTCTGCTAAAGATATTGGCCGACTATAACGACTCGGTACACTCCGTCACGGGCGAAAAGCCGAAAAACGTGGACGCCGGAAATGAAGTAGTTCTGTTCAACAGACGGCCCCACGCGAGAGCAAGTATAAAGTAGGGGACCAGGTGAGGCTCGCGTTAGATCGCGGCGTGTTTGCCAAAGGCTACGATCAAAGGTGGACGGTCGAAGTGTTCGAGGTGTCGCGAACGAGAAAGACAGATCCACCCATACTGTACGTCAAAGATTCGACGGGAAAAGAAATACTGGGATCATGCTAATAAGCAGGAGCTGCAGCCCATCCCCCATCTTTCCTCGTTCGATAAGTGACTCATATCCACGGTGATTAGAAAGAAGAAAATTAATGGGGTATTGCACTACTTGGTTCATTGGTTCGGATACGCCAAAGATCACGATTCTTGGGTGCCCGCCAGCGATGTCAGAAAATGAATTTTACGTGTATCTGCTCTCGAATGACAACATGAAGCTGCACCCGTCCAACATGCTGAATGACTTCACGATCGCGTTAGATAAGCCGCTACACCTGGATGATTCGTACGTCAGCAGTCTAGAGGGATTTTCCATTCCTAACAGCTTCCTGAACATGAACCAAGCGCTGGATAACCTGATGACGCTATTATCGGAGAAATGGCAAACAAAACAGCTCACGTTCAAACACACGGACACTATTGAATAAAATATTTCCCGAATATGGTATAGAGTGGACTTACCAGAAAGATAACTACATGTTTAAGCTACCGTCGCGCGTGGGCTTGGTGAAATTAATCGACAGACCGCCGCATCTCGCCTTTGGAATCGTCGACATGGATGGAGATCCCCCGGAGGGCGGTAGAGTACGCACCGTCCCAAATGTGTTACCACTCGAGGAGGAAAGAGCCGTTATGATGCGAGTTCGCCGGGTGATAGTGATCAATAACGATCTAATTTTGGAACCCGGATCGCTAATTACCGATGTTGACTAACACGTTGCAAACTACTAGGTATCAACTCTACTTCGGGTATCGATTCGTTTTTCGCTTTACTTCATCTTTATCTGTGTGTGAATAAAGGCAGAGGGAGCGAGCTAAAACGGCGCGCTCATTCTGGAATGGATCACGGACTGGGTGGTTGCTCGGGCGAAATGTACAAAGCATATGACCGAGTTAATTCAACAAAGGTTATGGTCCCAGAACTCGCTTCATATGTACTTTTGAACGGTGACTGAGTTGGGACGACTGCGACTACTCTACATCGGGAGGACTTCCGAAGGTACAGCGAATGTTGGACCAAGTTACGTGGAAAAATTGGAAGGCAAGAATTATCCCATTTGGAGATTCAAGGTGAGCACGTACTTGAAGATGAAGGGATGGCGGTCAGTCATAACGACGGAGCGGCCAGGAGAAGAGGCTGAGAGAACAAGATGGGACACGAAGGATATGGAGGCACTGAATGCCATAGTACAGACCTTGTCTTCGTCTCAAGCGGCATACGTAATCAATCTGACATCGGCGAAAGGAGTCTGGACGAAGGTGGAAGAAGTCAACAGAGGACGCATTCTACAACGAAGATTGTTTTTGCGCCGGCAACTAAGTGGAACTAAGTGGGAGAAAGGAGACAACGCTTCCTACTACATGCATCGGGTTGAGGCTATATCTGAAGAGCTGCGCACTTTGGGGGATTCCCTGGAAGACTCCGAAATTGCCTCAGTAGCGCTCCAGGGGTTGCCGAGAAATTTTTACAGAGTTGGTCGAAGGGGGCTTCGACGTGTGCTCCATGGGAGCGAGTAAAATACGCACTCCCCCAAGAAGAATTGAGACAAGGGACCACTCCCGAAGTCTCAGCATGCAAAGCCAAGCTTGTGCATGACAAACCTGATCCCCCCCTGTAACAATCACTGAATGGGCGGACAAGGGAAGCCAGGTATTGTCTGTGCCCCTTCTGATGTTCAGTATAGTCTGTAGTGTTCATGCACACACAACTGATCTTTCTTTGAATTCATATTCGTCGTACCGCACAAGGTGGTTTTCCCAGTCCCGAATTCGTCGCACCGTCACTACGGCAATAACACCGTGAGGGTATAACGCTTGAATCGCACGACGCGATCCACAAATGCACATGTCCTCCATGTTTGTCTCGAGGCGAGCGTCCCTCAGGGAGCGTACAGTGAGCTCGCGAGCTTACTTGGCTGGCGAGTGCCCTTGGGGCGCCCCTTGCAGATGCAGGTGCTTTGGGAAACAAAATTCTCCTCCCTCAGGGCTAGAGGTTACATAGGGAGCCGTCAGTGTTGGTTGGGAATACGGGGGTAAGCCCGTGAAGAATGCTCAGAACATCATGTGCTCTAAGGGATGTGGTCTATTGTGACTCATTGAATACAGTTAGACATAACATTAGTTTGTTCAACGTGCGAAGGGGGAGTGTTGACTAACACGTTGCAACCTACTAGGTATCAACTCTACTTCGGGTTTCAATTTTGTTTTTCCGTTTTACTTCATCTTTATCTGTGTATGAATAGAGGCAGAGGGAGCGAGATAAAACGGCACGGTCATTCTGGAATGGATCACGGACTGGGTGGTTGCTCGAGCAAAATGTACGAAGCATATGACCGAGTTAATTCAACAACCGACACATTGAACGACTTCTTCAGAGAGACGAATGATACAGAATCAAGGGTGGAATACAAAGACAACACTTACTCGCTCTCTCTCCCGGCGAATTTCAACTTGTCGACCGAGTTCCTGGACCTCATTCAGGTGAAGCACATCCACGTTGAAGGATCCCGAAAGCGCACCACGTGTAATCCTATAGTGAAGACTTGGTGCATTTCACTTCCACCAAATTACTAAGAAACACCCGAAGCTCTCGTGAGCACCATCCATGAGCTTCTGCAACCCGAGGCTTTCCTCGCATACGATGCATAGGCGAGGAAGTGTTCGCTGAGCTTGCGGGAAAACGTTCTGCTTCATTATCCGATTACTTTGCGGGTTTCTACTTCCTACTACTGGGTTTCGGCGCGAAGACCGTCTTTACCGAAAATGATACGGGCGTGGACGAAGTGACCATAGATCTTCCCAGTAACTGTATTATGATATACACAGATCTCGTCCCGCCCTCCGTAGTGGGAAACGGGCGGCATCCGATACTGAAATTAATTCCATTCGTTTACGATAGAACGAAAGAACAACTGAGTTTCAGCTTTCTTCCCGTTCTGTATTTTAAGATAGTGCAGCGCGAAATTTCCTCAATCACCGCCTCTATACGCGACGACACGGGTCGCAAGCTGCCGCTACAAAATCTCGGTAGATCGATGCTGACACTCCACTTTAAGCATGTGCACTAAAGCGGTAGCAATCTACGGATTCGGCGTTCCGACGGTATACAGGTCACACCTGTACCAGAGGGGAGGCAGTTTCTTTTCTCAGCTCGGGCATTTTGCAGTTCCACTCTTTAAACGCGTATCGCCCTACTTAAAAAAGACGGCTGTCGCCGCCTCTAAGCGCGTGGCGAAAAATCTGTCGGAGGGAGATTCTTTTCGAAGCGCGCTTAAAAGATCGGCGAAAGATACGGGTGACGAAATTCTCAGAGACCTCGGAGGGGCCGGGCGAAGAAAGAAGAAGAAAACCGGACGTCTTCGACAGCATAAATCACGCAGGTTGCGTGGCAACAATTTAGTTGCGAGATGGACACGATTAACGTCGTACACCCCGGCACTCCTCTGTTGGATAAGTCGGAAACACAACTATTTTCCATGCCGGGAACGCAATGGCATATACTGAAGGGGGAATACGAGGTATTCTACCCGGTCGCTGACATGTCCTCCGTCATAGAGTTCCAGCTCTCGAATTTGGGACATCATTATCTCGATTTGAACTCCGCGTACATAGTGACGAAAGTCCGCATCGTACGTGACGATGGTTCGCTACCGGAAACACATGATCGGACGACCTACGACGAGGTCTACCCCGTCAACGCGTTCGCCAGCTCGCTTTTCAAGAACATAGCCGTCTTCTTGAATCAGACCATGATTACAAATAATAATTTGTATAGCTATAGAAGCTACCTGGATATTTTGCTTCATGCCAGCACCACAGAGCAAAATACCGTGCATAAAGCGGGTCTCTACACGCAAGACGAAGCGTGTCAGTCGGAAAACAACATTTGGGCTCGTGGACTGGCCGAACGATACAACCTCACACGGGGCGGCAAGACCATCGACCTGGTTTCCAAGATCAACTCGGACATTTTCCTGCATTCTAAGCTACTCATACCGGGAGTGGAAATTAGGCTTGTTTTTTATCAAGGCTCCGATGAATTCCGAATTATGAAGCCGATTTATTATTATAGCCGGATTATTATACCAATCAGGAGCAGCACACGCATAAAATGGAAATCATGAGTGCCGCCTTGTACATAAAGAAAATCACAGTGTCTCCCAGCCTATTCCTTGGGCACGAAACTGAATTGCAGCAGCGCAAGGCTCTCTACACACTGGCCGGAAGTGAATTGCGTATTCTTTCGCTACCTGTCGGCAACCTGGATGCATGCATGGAAGATTTATTTCCAGCGAAGATACCGTCTAAGGTGGTGGTTGCATTCGTGCCCACCCTAGCCTACCAGGGAGCATTCAATCGCGACCCGTATCGATTTGTGAACTGCGACATTGAGTCTGCGACGCTCACTGTGAACGGGACGCAGCGAATAGACACGTTCGACTTAACAATAACCTGAACCACCGAAGCTACTTCAACCTCTTGGAGCAGCTCCTACTCAGTCTCCTCAGTCTCCTACTGTACTACGACCTGGATCCTCTCTGGAGCTCCTTGGGGCTCCGGGGCTACCTGGGGATCCTACCTGGCCTGGATCCTACCTGGGGCTCCATGATCTCATTTCTAGACAAACGTGATTTACGACCCTCGAACCATGGGAGTACGCGAACTTCGATACAAAACAGACATCCTGGATGTGTTGGGGCATGCAGCGTGGTTGCTGAGGCTCCATGACCTCATTTCTAGGAAAAAATGATTTACGACCACCAAAGCATGAGTACGCGAGTTTTGATATAAAACAGATGGCCCCAACGTGTTTTGTCATGCAGCGTGGCTGCTGGTTTATAAGCCGTGAGAGCGCCTCAGGGAGGGAACAGTCTGCTTCAACTCGCTTCAAAAGTAAGTTATACGCCTCACTTGTTGCACATTTCTTACGGCTCCTTTTACTTTCAGTGCCTAGGTGTGTATCCTGCTTTTTTGAATTCAACAAAATCGGGTATTCAACAGTATCGGGTTGTGATCGCCAACAAACATTTAGACTTGTCTTCTTTCGATCGGGATCATCCTCTGTACAGCGAGAGGAATCGCGGTAGGCTTGGCGCGTTGAAAAGTGAAACGGGTAGCATACCCATAGAGGAAGTAATATGCTTGGCATCACGATATCGAGGATGAATCGGAAGACGATTCTCGGGACCGCACACCTCCTACACTGTCTGCTCATGTGATGCGATCGCAACCCGACGTGTATATATCCTTCCTGCCCTTCTTCCAGACTGACACTGCATTTAGAGGTATCATCAAAAGGTTTGTGTTATTGGCATCTGTTCACGATCAGGGAGTAGAGGATTTGCGACAATATTTAATGATTCATTTTCACGATATGGTTGCTATATTGAGAGCGCAACAAATACCCTTTAGGTTTTGCATTTGTTCCGATGTTTTAATCATAAAGGAAACTCGGGGGAGATAATCGCGCACATCGCCCACTTGATGGCGTTTGCTCGCGAAGTCCACAGCGACGGAGCCACTGCGAATACCCTAATGGACGTGATTCAGGAGTCCACAAGGCGCGTCGAAAATTATCAGCAGGAAGGGAGTGGGTTCGTGTGCACCGACGTCCCAAACGTTCAAATGTGCATTTCCGCTGTGAAAACAAACATTCGGATGCAATGAGGCACTTCCCGCTCATTTGGCTAAACGCAGGAACGTGCTAACGAATATTCAGTTACCCCGCACGTAAGGAGGCACTCACCCTCCTGCATCCACAGGGTTGGAATACATGGACAAAAAAATATGAAAATTATGCGTTGGAGTATTAGTGACCTAGTCGCTTCCCCGTTTCCTACTCTGACCTGGACGAATTCGAAGACAAAAACAAGATATCCGTGTACGTGTATGAGTACATCGATCAGGGAGTGCACGTGTCGCGACCCCCAAAACTCGAGTATGAAAAGAAAATTCACCTATTGGCTATAGACCAGCATTTTTTTGGAATCAAGTCCCTCGAGCGGTTACTGATTAGGAAAGACAAGCATTGCACGCGCTCTTTCCTGAAGGAAGAAAGCATGGCGAAACATCGTCGCCTGTGCACGGACGTAAACGAAATCATATTGGAATTTTGCGAACCGGGCAAAAATTTTGTTGAAATTACTAAAACACAGTACATGCAGCAGTACAACTACGTCGTCACGTTGGACACGGAGAGCGTACTCGCGCCCAGTGGTGTTGGCATGCAGCGTCACGTTACCTCTAGCTTCTGCGCCGTGCTCGTGCGCACCCACGACTCGAAGGTGATGCGCATCAGGATGCACCATGGTGAAGATTCCGCGAGGCAGTGCATGAAAGGTTTAATGCAAATGCAGGACGAGATGATCACCCTTAACGCCTGCCCCACCGCAATGGTGCTTAATGATGAGCAACGGGACCAGCACACTGCTGCCACTCACTGCGCGTACTGTAAACGGGAGTTCGTGCAAGATCTACCCCGTGTCCGGCATCATGACCATTCCAAGCGTTGTACTGCCGGCGAAACAAATTGCATCGCGACGCTGTGCAACTCCTGTAACGTGGCGTGCACGACGAGAGAAAAACTGCCCATCATGGTGCACAATCTGGCCTACGATTTGGCCAGACTGCTGCGGGAATTTCACCTTCTCGGGTGGAAGCGAGCGCCCTTCATCGTGGCCAGTTCCATGGAAACAATTTGATCGTTCGAAATTGGCACCTTCCTATGCAGAGATACCATGCAGTACCTAAATTCGTCGCTGGGAGAGCTCGTGGAAACTGTCAAATCCATGGGGGGTGCAGAGCCGTTCCAATGCCTGAAGCAGGTATTTGGAGACGACTACGAAATTTTTCTTCGTAAAGGTGTATTCCCATACAGCCACGTTAGCTCTTTCGCAGTGTACGACGAATTGGCTCTGCCGGCAAAATCCGCCTTCCGAAACGATCTGATGGGGCAGGATATATGCGACGAAGACTATCAGTACGCTCTGCCCGTATTTGAACGTTTTGGATGCTCAAATCTGCGGGATTATAATGCATTGTACCTGAAAACGGATGCCCTGTTACATGCTGACGTAATGCAGCACTTCCGACGCCTGTGCTACGACGTGCGCAGTTTGGAATTGCTTCATTGCGTTCCTCCTGCATCCTATTCATGGCAATCTGCTCTAAATTACACACAGGCACAATTGGAACTGATCACTGACGAGGACATGTACCGGACCATTGCATCGGGTGTTAGAAGCGGGCTCTGTCAGGCGAGCAGGCGTCGTTTACAGGCTAACAACCCTCTGTGCAGTGGGTACGATCCCAATAAAGAGGAGGTCTACATATCGTACATAGATTGCAACAATCTTTACGGATTCAGTATGATAAAGCACCTCCCCGTCGGCGATTTCGAAGGGGTCGAGGATTTTAGCTCGATGGATTTTATGCGTCACCCCACGGACTCGGACGTGGGATACCTTTACGTGTGCGACTTGGAGTATCCAAAGTCTATCCACGCGCTGACGCCCCCTGGCTCCCGAGAAGGCGGTCGTCCCGATGGAATGGCTCTGACCATTTCAGCGAGGGCTCCTTGAAGAGTTAATGTATCAGCCTGCGAACAGCAAAAAGCTGCTGCTCACGTGCAAGGACAAGGTCGAGTACGTCGTTCATTACGCGCTGCTCACGCTCTATTGTAGATTGGGCATGAGGGTGACGAAAATTCACAGAATTCTAAAATTTCGTCAGGCACCATTTCTGCGTCCCTACATCGAGGACAGTGTTGCCAGACGCGTCGCCTCGAGCATGACGTTCGAGAAAAATTTCTATAAAATCCCAAATAATGCGGTCTTCGGGAGAACGCTACTAAGTAAATTTAATATGCGGGATATTCGAGTAGCCTTCGATGAGGAGATGGCGAGTCGCCTCGGGAGTCGGGCGGAATGTGTACGAATGGAAATTTTGTCCCCCGATTGCGTCATGTACGAAATGCGCAAAAGAAAAGTGCAATGCGATTTCCCCCTGCAGATTGGCTTCACGATTTTAGAACTGAGTAAGTTGACCATGTACTCGTTCTACTATGAAACCCTGCTGAGTAAGCTCACTTGTCCGGTGATTGCCTGCTACTTTGACACGGATTCTCTGATCCTCGGCCTATTCTGTAAGGACTATGACGATCAGTTACAAGTGATCGCCAACAAACATTTAGACTTGTCTTCCTTCGATCGGGATCATCCTCTGTACAGCGAGAGGAATCGCGGTAGGCTTGGCGCGATGAAAAGTGAAACAGGTAGCATACCCATAGAGGAAGTAATATGCTTGGAAGCCAAAATGTATTCCATCAAATTAGCCGGCGGAAAACGGATAGAAAGAGCTAAAGGGTTCAAAAAGAACATTGTGCGCAAACACCTCCTCCATGATACCTACCACGATACCATATTCAAGCACGCTAGCGTATCGCACGAACAGGTGGCAATAGTGGGAAAGAAACAGCGTATGTACACCATCAGAAATATGAAAAGAAGTCTGATGGCGTACGACGACAAACGATACCTCTACAATGACGTGGACTCCTACCCGTACGGAAGCTGCGAATATGGTAAGCTCGAGTGGATGACGTAGATAGCGGGATTTCACCTGGCGTTCTTTCCCCCGCACAGATAATGCAGTGGATGAGAAGGAGTAGCGTCATTTGGACTGCGTCACTGGAAGGATGTGGTACCTCGTTCTCTTCTTGCTCGTCTCATGCGCTCTGGCGCTGGACACCGGCAACTGTACGGCGAGCATCAAGCTGGAGAAGGATAAGCACACGTACGCGCACGAACGCCCGGGCGCTATCTTCGCCATCAGAGAGTGGCACATGATACCTATGCGGTCCAGCATTAACCTGGACAGGAACGCTACTGGATCGCTGCGCACGTGCCTTCACTCGCTGGACGTGAGCGACAGCTACGAAGATGTCCAGTGCACGTGGAAGTGTCAACTCATGGAGGACGAAATTATTCTCAGCCGCTGTCCCGGAGACGTCTACATGATCCGTCACTTCCGCGGGACCATGCCCAGCATCAAAGGAATCAATCTTTCCAAGACTGCCATGCTTTTTCTCAAACATGTACTCAATGAATGTTGAAATGTCTTTTTTCCCTGTCTGTCTGAGATAAAGCCACAGCGGGGTCGCTGCCGAGCGCGCGATCTGGCGGGCGCTAACGAAGGCTATGTTCAGAGTGCTTAATCAGCCAATCAGTGGGCTTAGAATGGGCCATTCAGAAGGCTTAAATTGGGGACGGCCAATCAGAGGGCTTAGAAAGTCTGAAAAATGTGGAGAGTGATCAGTAGGCTTAGAATGGACCAATCAGTGGAGCCGGTTAATTAGCATAAAGGGGCAGAGCTGTGCTCAGCGATCTGCACGCACCAATCAGCGTGAAGTTAGCATAAAGGGGCGGAGCTACGGTCAACCAATCAATGATCAGTAGGCTTAGCACGGGCCATTCAGCATGAAGTGGGTGAAGCCAAGCCAACTAATTAGCATAAAGGAGCGGAGCTACAGTCAACCAATCAATGATTAGTAGGCTTAGCATGGGCCAATCAACACGAAGTGGGCAGAGCTAATTGCGGCCAATCAGATGGCTTAGAATTGGTTTGTGTTGGATTAGAACTGGATTGTGTTGTATTATAACTGGATTATGACTTAGAATTCGATTGGAATTGGATTAGAGAAAACTCTTGGCTATAGGACATATATTTATACTACTACGGGCGCGGTTTCCAGATTCAGTGTTCTATATAGCTTTCTGTCAGCGTCATGCAGAAGTGGAGGTGTTGCTGACCTGTAGGCTTCTCGGAAACCAAGTTTGAGACGACCTCAAACCGCTTTGCCCAATAACAGGCTCCGCTGAAGGACAGTTGACATACATTTGAACTCCACAGGGTGGTTGAACCCCAATAATACACCCCCAGTACAATGTCATTGAAAACGCCGGGTTGTTGCACTTCCAAAGGGCCGCACGCTTGATCAATAGGCACGCAGGCACATTGTCCAAGAACCTGATTGACATTTTCGGGCTTTTGAAATTTTTTAAATATTTAATCATACTACTGGCTTACAAGTAAGCTCAAGTAGGGTGGGATACATAAAACCAGGGATGGGCAGTATTTAAATACATTGTAATTAAAATACTATTTAAAATATAAATACATGTATTTATATTTTGTATTTAAATACAGACTCGAAAAATTTATTTATAATTATATTTAAATACCAATTTTCGGGTATTTATTCTTGTAAATACTTTATAAATACTCCTAAATACTGTATATACTGACTCGTACCTTAAAGTTGAGTTGCATTTGACCTTTCGGGAAGAAGACTGAAGCATGGTTCACACTATAGTGCGTTCTGCTGCGTGCGGGCGCCTGCGTGCGTATGCATGCGTAGTAAGCAATTCGTTCCGCTGTTCACATACCTGCGTCCGAATACGTGCGTCACCAAACCGTAAGCCAATGAGCGCCGAGCGGGATTCCACTCCTGTGGCCGCCATGTTGAAAACAGTCTCGCAGAGAGAAACCTACTGCGCACGCTCGGAAGGCGGCCTCGCGATTCGTTCTCCGCTTGCGGGCTGCTGCGTACGTCGGAAAAAGTTGAGCTCGGGTGAACTCCTTGCGTTCTGCTGCGGGAGGTCGCGCACGTATCTGTTGTCACGGTACCCAGCGCCCGCACGCATCCGCACGCAGCAGAACGCACTAGTGTGAACCATGCTTGAGTTTGGGACGCAGTTATGCCGTGTTTGCGCTAGCATGCGCATGCGACAAACCATTTTAGATGGCAAGTTTCTCACTTTGCGGACAACGGTCGCGACTACCCAATTACCCTGTTGTACAAAGCATCTTCGTCAAATTTAATACAAGCATTTGTTCATCGGCACCGGTGCAGACGCTGTTGTCCTTTGCGAATCCGATTGTACGGCTGAACAGAAGATGCCTAAAAGATGCAGTCTTCAAGAAACTTCTAATACTAAAATCGCCATGGTAATCTAACAAATAAATGCTATTGTTCGTTGCTGATTTGTTGTTACGATCACCGTTATTTCTGTAGTTCCAGATGAGATTTTCCTCACAGTATTTATGGTAGTAGTTACGGTATTTAAATACTGTATTTATATTTTGTATTTAAATACTCATATTGAAAAGTATTTATGAAGAGTATTTAAATACCCGCTTCAACAAAGTATTTTGTATTTATATTTAAATACTCAAAAAATGTATTTATGCCCATCCCTGCATAAAACTTATGGTAGTACAAGGTAAACAAAAAGTAATAACAGAAGACATTAATTCAGAACTGTCGCTATCAGTTTACGAGAGTTCTCAACTGTAGGACTATTCATTATCGCCTGTGGTAGCTCATTCCATTCCAGGACAGTCCGTGGGAAGAAAGAAAATTTAAGACAATAATTTTTCGCGCTGAAGGTTTTGAAACGTAAACTGCGTGACTACCTAGAACTGTGCGTGAAATGCATTCTGGAGGGTATACAGGGTGTTTCAGTTAAATCTCCGGGCTAAATAATTTGCTAACGGGTGCACCAATCGAAGAACGTTCTCTTTTACAAGTACCTGTCTCATACCACCTACAAGCTGTGCACTGTGTGAATGAGTGGGATGCGCTCATTATTTAAATAAAAATTCAAATGAGTTTCGTGAAAAAACAAAAACAAACAAACAAAAAGACATCTAAAGCAGGGCGCAGTTGACATTAAAATGGGTAGTACCCGTTTTGAGACCTTCAGTGGACACTTTTAGAGAAAAATCTGAAACTGAATCAAGCCATTTGTTGCAGTAATCATTTTTTTACGGTTTACATATTTGGTCGCGGCTGGTCGTGGTGAAGCGCAAAAGGAGGCTCTTTCACTCCATTATCCACCAATGAATAACGTCCTTCTGCGCTTCGCCGCGACCAGCCGTTACAAAAATATGTAGACCGAAACCAAGTAATTACTGGAACAAATGACCTGCTTCGGTGGCAGATTTTTCAATAACACCCGTTCATTGACGGCCCCAAAGGGATAGTACCCGTTTTAATGCGAACGACGCCCTGTTTTAGAAGATGTTTTTTAACGAAATCTAATTTGAATTTTTATCTAAACAATGAGCGCCTCCCACTCATTCACACGTGTGCATCTTGTAGGTGGTATCGGTGTAAAAAAACAAAGTTATTCGATTGATGCCCCCGGTCTTAAATTATTTAGCCCGGGGTTTAACTGAAACACCCTGTATAAATCGAAGCGTCTCTTGATGTGTGATTCAGAAGCTAAATGCAGCAGTAGCACTATGAAGGCCATCGTCCTTGGAGACCGCCAAACCAATTTGTTGTCGAGTGAGAGGCTTTTTTTTTTTTGCTTTTGTGTTGCCACACTCTATCAAGGTATGCACCTTTTCCATCGGTGGTGCGACCGTAACAGACCTCCCGAAGAGATTTTTTATTTTTGGGGGGAGCTCCAGGTCGTGCGTGGTCCTGGACTCCATAGCCTTGTTCGTCGGAGGCAACGAGGTTGACAAAGGAGAGGACGAAAGGTTCGACGCTGAGGCAGCTATGGTAACAGACACTGTGCTATTTATAGGCCTCTTTCCGTTTACAAACAAAAGACGCCATTGTTGTGTGGGCAACCACACGAACGCGACTCCCGATTGTCGTATGTAATTGCAGATTGATTCAGGTGTTGTCGAATGGTAATTTCTGGCAAACTGTGTCACATTATTCTCATTGTCCCGGACCATCTGTTAATTTGTTTTGCCCACACCGGCCTTGTGACGTCACCCGCGGAAACTGGTCTATTGAGCAATCTAGTGTGGAGAAGGGTCGTGCTACATGCTCACACTGTTTATTTTTAGGACTGTCCTCTCTGTCTCCTGGCCAAACGTCTGCTCTATTTCTGCGGCACGGTGTTCATCTTCGAACTGTTGCCTTGCGCCAACGCATCCCTCATAGTGAAGCACAACTGAACTTCAAGGTCCCCTCCCTTGTCAAGAAAGAGGCGAACCCAAGAGTTAGGGTTATCAACACAGAGGGAATATCTGGCTTCACGGTCACACGTAATTCAACTCGTGTCAGCTTAGCTTTTTTTTTGACAATGATGATAACAAGTGATGATACATTTTATATTGCGTATGCAGCACAAGTTCTTCCGCAACGGGGCAGCGATACCACGGTTGTTGGCCCACGACGGCTACCGCATGAGCCGCGGACCAGGGATCGCTCGTCTAGCCTACTGTTTCGAACGAGCCTTCTGGTGTGACTATGGTTCTTCAGCCAGGTACTGTGCCCTATCCTGCTGTCAGTTTTATACATGTCTGTGCGTGTAGGTGATTCATGCAGCTTCGTAGATAATTTTCTCCTTCTAATAGGCGTGAGCTACCTGCAGGACACAGGTTCCCAGAGCCACGAATCCGACGCTGCAATCACTGCACAACAGGAGGACAGAGACTACGGCCGAAGAAGGCCTTGGCCACAGCCCTTCCTTGCACATTTGTTTGATTGCACATATCTGCAGTTGTATCCAAGTCAAATTACGTTACCAAAGGCGAACCCAGGACCCGGAGATTTTCTGACGGTGGGGTGGGGGTGGGGTGTGGGGGGTGGAGGTGGTAGGTCCTGCTTTGGATAGCATGCACTACGTCAATATTTATTAATACCTTGTCATACTGACATTTAGGAATGACAGATGGTATATTGTAGAAGCTATGATGTTTACTGATACCTGTGTGACCATAATTACTCACTTTCCAATATAACAGATGACTGTTTACATTGGGATTACCACAACACTGAGATTAACTGAATCCCTTAGTGACTGTGACCACCACAAAAAGAGAGCGCTCTACTTCGCTTCCCTATCCAGTACCGTGCCGCTGTCTCCCACCATGCTCCCCAACCGAGCAATGACGTCATTGGCGGAATGCGACAGCGGCGGTCCCTAGTGGTGAAGCCGCGTTCGTAGCGCCCCCAAGTGGTGTAGCTATACAATGGCTAATTCTCCCATTCATCGGAGATAATCCATCTATTGGAGCTGCATTGGAAACAACACCCTACATACACTAACGTGTTTATCTGTTTATTTATCTCACTATCTGCACATTGACGGGGTGGTATCCCCTACGGTTGACATACACTGCTTCCCTGTATACATTGGTGCCAACGGTGCAGATGGCAATATGTGTGAAGGCAGTGACCCCAATACAGCCAGTTATGCCACTCATTGCAGCACACCTCTTCTGTTTGGGGAAAGGCGCAGTTGGCCTTGCTGACAGCTGATATGCACTGGCTGACCGCAGAGTGATCAATAGCAAGAGCCATATGCAGCGATGCTCCATTGGTATATGCCAGCGGTGTAAAACCAGAGGGTAGCAATGAGCTAAGTAGCATAAAACATCCGTCAGAACTCTTCTCCATAATGCATGATTTGTATTTGCTGCTGTCATGGACAGCTGGGGTTGGGAGGGTGGAGGTTTCATGTTTCTATGGTCTTCCACATGCGGAAGGGAAACGACTGGTGAACCCCGAAGATGTTGCCACATTGTTCCTTCATTATTCATACAGTGTTCTACCACGGGGAACTCTTCATTTCTCTTTTGTTCGCTTGCTCCCCATCTGCCCTTAAGTGCTGTATTTTTGTGCATTGACCATGCAGGATTGACCACCGTGAGCAGTGCAATTAAAGTAATAACGCAAAGGTAATTTGCCTTGGTCTGGATGGTGAATGCTGTTCGCCGTGACGTTCGAGGGCTAAGTTACGTCCCTCAGATTTTCGCAGAACGCATATGCCCCCTCTTTAAAAAGTCGGAAAAGTTCGCGCAACCGCTGCTCACTGTAGCACAAAGCTTCCTTGCGCGAGCGGAACACCCGCTGATTCCGCGTACTTCGCACAGCAATAACAGCAGCCAACACAACTACTGGGCCACGTTTTTGGTATTCCCCTTTACAAAATGTGCGATGTGATGAATACCGATCGTTATGCTGCTAAGTTGATTACCTCTACAATGTGACTGTCGTTCGAGTAACGAGGTCTCAGGTAGGCTTCGATGTTGATAACGCTGTGTTACTCTCTGGTTATTTCACCAAAAGCCTTTTTCACCGCGCAAAGGATATATTTTATCTCTGCAACACGTGTATTAAAGCGTATCTCTGCTTCCACCGAAAGCTGCAATTCAGGAAGAACTTTATTGAAGAGGCAATTTCCATCGTGGGGCTGACTGAGTAAATGACATAAGGGTTAACCATACACAGATGTATTCCCCTTTCATGAATGTAAGTTCATGAGTTTGCTCATGTTTCTAGTGTAACCACATTGGGAGCAGGTTCATTCGTATATGTGCCACATTTTTTTAGGAGCGCAACGTACGCTGCATTATATTTATTCAGCCGTAGCATACATTTGTAAGGCCGGATTATTACAGGTTTGATTTTGCAGTAAAATTTGGTAAATGGCAGGTTATATTGATGCAAGCAGCACAGCGTCATGATGGCAATGATTTAGTGACGATGATAGAATGCCCGTGCTATGGCCCGTGACATGCCTGTGGTGGTGGTCGTCGTCGTTACACTGCCCCACTCTGGCGCTGTGATCCTCCGGGTACAACGTCTGGTGACGCGACCACGGTGATGGCGTGAGTGAAGAGGGGGAAGAACGTGGAGGGTGAAGGCGACGTGGGACGATGATGGGCACTGTGCTGCTCGCGGTAGGTCGGTGTTCCGAGAGCGGACGCCGAGCCGTCACAGTACGCCGCTGTCGCGGACGTCGGTTCTCGTCGGAGCTAGGGACATCTGATGATGTCGGGTCATCTCGGGTCTGATAGGTCGGTCGGAAGGTCGGAGCTGTGGTGTCGATGACTACGGCAGCAGCAGTTCCGTAAGGGCGAGCCAGCGCATCCACCAAATGGTGCGAGCATGGTGGCAATGATCTGTGGCAATGATTTCATGACGATGATAGAATGCCCGTGCTATGGCCCGTGGCATGCCTGTGGTCATCGTCGTCGTCACGATATTTTCTCTAAATTCGCGTGTTTGCGGGTTAAATTACACTGTTGCAGCAAGAAATCGGTCTTCAAGGAACATGATGCTCGTATTTGTTATATATATTTTTTTAATATGGCTCGTTGGATGTAAGGGTACGATGGATGCAACGGCATGTTGGATTTAACGACTCGTTTTTAGATGTAACAGCACGATGGATGTATCGATACTTTAGATGCAAGCAGGAGTCATCCCGTTTTACAATCACACAGACATTGCGCACATTTGAATACAGAAAAAGATGGCACTCTGTCACATTCAAGATGTACATTTGGACTTGGACCTGTATGTAGTATGTGTGATTCTTTAAGCATACAGTATCAGACACATACTCCAAGTCTGGTACGAAGCTCTTTTCGGTAGTGGGATCAGTAATGCCTGCATTTTCCAGGGAAAGGGGGCACCTAATCTCTAGCAGGTGAACCGACTTCCCGTGCAGATGAGTCTCTCGGGGCTACAGCAGAGCCAGTACTGCTGTCGATGAACATGGCCTCCAACCTGAAAGCAGGGAATGAGCTATATGTATGTAGCACTGTCAAAAAAAAAAAAAAAAAACTGGTGTACCTCATGAACGGACACGTTGTGTCCATTCCTGAAGCCGTCTTGAATTGTGCTATGGCATGTATGTTGCTACTAGTTGACAGTCATACTGAAATTGTATTGAGTGGACTCAAGTACCTCTGCTCTCAAACAGGACATTATTCGCCCGTGGTTGCTCTGAAGTCCCGTCTCACCTTCTTATTACCGTGACACATTATGTGTAAAGAGAACAACGAAATGCACCTTTGCAGCATATAGGCTGCTTGAGCTTGGCTCAAATGCTGCTGTTGTTCCTCTTACACTAAACTCCTCTGCTCCAAATGCTAAACAATAAGCTGATCCACCTATGCAATATGGAAAGGTACCATGACAGCATATTCGCAAAGAAAATTTATGAAACAACAAAATCCAAATGGGCTTTACACCGCTGACTTGGCGCATTACACCCTTTGCTGTTGTTGCGCCAGAAAACATCAGTTCAATCAGGCAATCAAAGCAGGGCACCAAAGCAGGAGTGCCATCACGCACCATAGGCTGTAGTTTTAGATGAGAACGGCTTCTGGGAAAGCATACATTTATGCTTATGATTAAGGCCTGGGACTTTATTGAATGCATATTTTTTGTTGGCGTCTTTGCAGGTACCCTGATGTTTCCTCACACGTTTCCAATCACGGCGAACACGAAAAAAATATGTTTCGTTATGCACACATTCGCTTATTTTCGTCGAATTGGTAAAAGGGCATATGGCAGCATATATCTGCAAGTCGTCGTGCATGTTTACATGTCTCTTGTGCCTATTTTTTGATCTGGCATGCCTTCCCAGGTTTCTTGCAGGTTGAGCTCTGACAGACTCACTTTTCTAGGAGAGCTCATGGACACACATACTGTGTGTCTGCTGCATGAGTAACCTGGAGCACCTACGGTTTTTAAACAGTCTGCGGGTGAAACAAAGGCTGCTAACGCTTTGCCACAACGCTTTAACTGCAGCTCGCTGCTTGCTTTTGAGCTGTTACGCTGAATTGCGCAATGTCATGCGACATTACGACGCTGCTCCGGGGGTAGGACGCTGCAGCGCGTCTTCCTTTCTCGTTCCCAGTGGCGTAGCCACGGGGGGGCTAGAGGGGGCCCGAGCCCCCCCCTACCTGCCACGACCTGACCCACGCAAATCGTGCAAATCCGAGGAGAAAATAATATATGGGGGGGGGGGGACCAGTGTGACGATCGCGAAAGTTCTTGCAGTTCATGGCGTCTATCTAAGCGGCACTCGTGAATGGTTTTCAAGCTGAGCTTTTCAAAGTACTTACAATCTCGTGACACCACCTCACTGGACATGACGGCCTATATATGTAATCGTATTGTGAACGTCCAAATAAATTATTTTCGTTATTTTTTTTTTCATCCGCATTTTGCGGTTTGGACAAGTATATGTGTGTTGTCGCACCCAGGATCAGTGGGGGGGGGGGCGAGTTTTCGTATCGAGCCCCCCCTACCTTGGAGGTCTGGCTACGCCACTGCTCGTTCCCACTTTGATTCATTCCACGAAGGTTGGACGTGCACGGCAGAATATGGAAGCGCACCACGCACCAACTCTCCAGCAGTGAACCAAAACCCTTCAAGGCAAGCACAACTCCCTTTGTTGGGAAGGACGGTCATCGTAGTTCAGCGCACAGTTCCAGTAAAATTCGTTGCAACATCTCTTTGCGTACGCGTGACGTCGATATGCTTTTACAGCACCCTGGATTGTGGGATCAAGAAGCTCCAGGAGCGTATAGAACGTGTTGTAATAGAACCATGACATATTTACCTCACCAGTGAGATATCAGTGAGAAGACGTACAACGCCGTCGTACAGTTATCGCTTATCCGTACTTCAGAGACACGTAAGAGGAAAGGAATGCTGTCTCAAACACCCCCAAATCACATATCTTTTTTATTCTCAGGTTGATCGAACCACACTTTGAAGCACACGGGTCTCAAGCAGTGTCACCTGAGTGATTACCTGCTGTACAACGTCCGGGGTCTGCGCATCAACATAGTCATACTGTGGAGTAAATGTTTATCTGAAGCTCTGTAGGAAGAATGGCCAGAACTTACCAGAAACGTATTAGCTTGTTTTAGTACCTGGGAAGGTGTTCACGATAATGGCCCCGAAAGCATGATAAACCAGTCACTCTGTTTCTTCGAAGCGGATGACATCACACTCCTAAGCTGGGTGATTTCCCGCTGAATCCGGCAGGGTGGTCCTGTCAACCTCTCCATTTTTTTTCATTTCAAACATGTATTAAAGCCTTGTCCCTAGGAGGCATATTGGCTCTGGAAGTAGTTGAAAATAATTGGTGGTTATTTTGTAATTATTATTCAGATGTGGGCATTTCAACCACTGCGCTTTCTACGAAGTTTGACGCCACGTACCTCCATAACTATTCAACATATTCAGCTGATATTTATTTTTTCACTTATTGTCTGGGATGGGTGGCACTGCATTCTAAGTTGAATATTCTAAGGTTTGCCTTTGAGGAGATAAAAAATCCCAAATTTGCCTCATTTGTAAAGTATGGTACGTTTTGGGAACCTAGTCACTAGTCGTCTCCCAATTGTGATACCGGAAAGTAATCTACATCTGGTATGTAATCTACATCTTGAAATGCCCTTTCTTCTCATATCAAGTACATCGTATTGTCATTTGGGGCAACACACCTAGCAGTTCGCTAATGCGCCAAAAAAACCTTAATCATCATCATCATCAACACCTAGCAGTATTTTTGTGAGGGGTGTCTACCAAAAATGCGTAAATTCGGCATCGCGCATCCCACATATTCCCACTCATGACATCGTTCGTATTACTCACAAACGTTCTTGATGGCGACTCAAACTAACACCTAAAAAATGCTTTTGAGATGGGCTAAGTTGCGTTCGCAACGTAACTTCGCCCATCTCTGAAGCAATTTTTTTATGTGCTGTTCTGAGTCGCCATGAAGAACGTTTGTGAGTAATAAATAGTAATAATGGTAAAATTTTGATAGGCAAACGTGACGAACGGTAAGAAGGAATCCCAGTTCGTGTGGTCGGATCAAATATAGAACTGTGAGACTGGTGAAGAAAGGCAGGAGGCAGCGAAGTACAGAGCCACAGTTTATTGGGGCAGCGCGATCAGTGGCTGCCAGGGAACTCAACTATTGTCGCCGAATGCCAGGGAAGCGCATGTCTCGCGGTGCATAGCGGTGGCTAACTTCGTTTCCGCGGAGGGTGGCGACGCGGGGGTAGGTGCTAGTGGTGGGGCGGCGGAGAAGTCTTCTGGAGCTGAGGAGACCGCAAGGGTAGGGCTTTCCACGAAGGCAGGCTTGGTTCGATCAGCGGATACAGTTTCAGGTTTTCCGCGGATGGATATGCGGAACGTCTTCTCGCTCCTGCAGATGATGGTGTGTGGCCCTGAATTCGCAGGCGTGAGCGCCCGACGGACGGTGTCTGTGCGGAGGAAAACGTGCGTCGCTGCTGCGAGCTCCTGCGGGACGTAGATTTTGCGGGAGGCGTCCGTGCGGGTGGGTCCGGCCGAAGGGAGGAAAAGAAACGTTGAAGGCGTTGGAGGCACTCCGCGGGGACGGACGGGTATGGTGGAGGGACGAAGAAATCTGCAGGGGAGCCGAAGAGCAGACTTGTAAACTAGTTCGGCGGAGCTGCAGCCTAGGTCGGGCTTCAGGGCGGCAGGGATGCCCAGGAGCACCAGGGGTAAGTGGTCTACTGAATGGTCACGGTCCTCGTGAGCAATGAGTGCGGTCTTCAGGTGACGTTGAAGGCGCTCGACGAGGCCGTTTGATGCAGGATGGTATGAAGTGCTGCGAAGCCTGGTGGTGCCGAGCAGATTTGTGAAGGCGTTGAAAAGACTGCTCTCAAACTGACGCCATCTGTCAATGGTGATCTGGGACGGAACACCGAAACGGGACACCCAGGATTATAGGATGGTCGAAGCCACCGTTTCGACTGACATGTCCGTCATGGGCGTAGCTTCGGGCCACCTGGTGTACCTCTCCGCAGCAGTAAGTAGGTAACGGTACCCTAACGATGGAGGTAAAGGGACGACGATATCGAGGTGAACATGATCGAACATGACGGGTAGGTCGAACTTGCCGATGGGTGTGAGAGTATGTCGGTGGACCTTTGAGCGCTCGCAGCGTTGGCAAGCGCGGACCCAATCGCGGATGTCACGGTACATTGATGGCCAGACGAAACGTTCTGCGATAAGACGCTGGGTTGCGCGTATCCCAGGGTGTGCCAGATCGTGCGTGGAGGCGAAGATTTGACGCCTTAGGGTGGCCGGAACAAAAGGTCTTTGGTGTGAAGTTGATAGGTCGCAGCAGATGGTAAGTGGCTCGCTGTGGACAGGAAAGTCCTGGAGATGGAGGCAGGTGTTTTGCCTGAGCCGTAGCTGCTTCAGCTCATCGTCGTCAGCCTACGCTGCGGCGAGGGCAGCGTGAGACACGGGTCGGGCGATGGCGGATAGGGAACCGAATCGGCTGAGAGCATCGTCCGGGTTGTTCACGGTGCTTTTAACGTGTTTGATATCGGCACACATCTCCGCAAGGAAGGGCAGTTGCCCAATTTTCCTGGGGGGAATAGCGACTGCTGGCAGAGCGGAACGCATATGTGAGGGCCTTATGGTCAGTGAAGATAGTGAATGGCCGCCCTTCCAGAAAATGCCGAAAGTGCTTCACTTCAAGGTATGCGGCCAGCAGCTCGCGTCCGAAAGTGCTGTACCGTTGTTCAGGAGGTTTGAGGGCTTTGGAAAAGAAAGCGATCTGGCGCCAGGAGTCACCAATCTGTTGCTGGAGGACTGCACCAACAGCTGTTCCCGAGGCATCCACCATCAGTGAGGTGGAGCATCGTGCTCCGGGTGGAACAAAAGGGCGAAGGCTTCATCGGCGGGGAAGGGGTGAAGGCTTCATCGACGGTGGCATTCCAGGAGAAAGGTCTTGATTTTACGTTCGTCTTGGCTAGGCGAACTTCCAGCGGGCGGAGGGTGGCGGCGCAGTGTGGAAGGAAGCGCCGATAGAAATTAATCAGACCAAGGAAATGGCATAGCTGGCGGATTGATGTAGGCTTCGGATAATTGGTGATGGCGTCGACCTTCTTGGCGAGTGGCGCGATGCCGGCAGGAGAGACTGTGTGTCCGCGGAACTCGATGGATGAGACGCCGAATTCGCTGTTCTGAAGGTTCACGACGATGCCGTTGGACTCGAGGCGTGCGAAAAGCTGTCGAAGGTGCTGAACGTGCTCTTCGGGACTCGTGCTCGCAACCAGTAGATCGTCCATGTAGGCGAACACGAATGGGAGGCCTCGGACGACGGAATCAATGAACCTTTGAAAGGTTTGAGCCGCGTTGCGGAGTCCGAAGGGCATACGCGGGAACTCAAATAGACCGAAGGACGTTGTTATAGCGGTCTTCTTGATGTCTTCGGCGGCGACGGGGCTCTGGTGGTACGCCTTCATGAGGTCGATCTTGCTGTAATGGCGCATGCCGTTCAAATTCACCGTGAAACCCTGCAGCCGGGGCAAGGGATATAAGTCTGGCACGGTGACGAGATTTAAGACACGGTAGTCCCCGCGTGGTCGCCAGTCGCCGGTCTTTTTTGGGCACCATGTGTAACGCAGGGGACCAATTGCTGAAGGACGGCCTTGCGACGCCGATGGAGAGCATATGGTCGAACTCTCCTCAGGCGACCTTTAGCTTTTCAGGAGCAAGAGGAGGAGCGCGGGAGAAAATGGGTGGTCACGTCGTCTTGATGTGGTGAACAACATCATGGATAACGGGTCGGTTACAGTCGGGTGGTTGCGTGAGAGATGGAAATTCCTTCATGACAGCAGCGTAAGGAGAGGATAGGGCAGAAATGGGCACGCCCGGTTCACAGGAGATTGTGTCGACGGAGAGGGCTTGGACAGACAGATGGGTCGAGGTGTACACCAAACGCTTGCTAGCAACGTCCACAGCGAGATTGAAACGGTGAAGAAAATCCGCGCCCAGGATAGCCTGCTTTTGACGCCAGCCACGAGCAACAGCTACTGAGAGTTTCGCCGAAGGCCAAGCGTCCGGGTCACCAAAAACTGTGGGACTGTGGTGAAGAAAGGCAGGAGGCCGCAAAGTACACAAGGTGGACACAAATGCGCGAGACGGTATCATAGGCGCGCTTAACGTCCAGGAAGACCGATAGAACGATCCGCCGATGAGCACGAGCATGTTGGACTGTAAAGACCAGATCACGAACTGGATCCATAGAGCTTCGGTGGCGGCGAAATCCAGCCATTTCCTGAGGGAACCCACCTTGTTCTTCGAGCCACCAGTCGAGGCGATGCAAAACCATTCTCTCCATCAGTTTTCCCACACAGCTTGTGAGGCTCACGGGGCGAAAGGAGGATAGGGCATTTGGGACTGGTTTCAGGATTGCGACAACTAAAGCCTCCTTCCAAGTAGCTGGTACGGATTCCCGTCAAAAGTTCAAATAACTATAGCAGTGCTGAAGGACAGAACATTAAGCGAAGCGAACAACGAAGGACTAACAAGGAGTTAGTCCCCCAATTTTGTCCGTGCCTCTCGGTTTTCCTACATCATTATAAAGTACCAGCTTGCCTGCACCCTATCTCTACTCTCATGTCTTGATTCAGCTTTTTACTTTTCTGTCTTAGTGATCCTCTGCGTACTGAAATTTCAGTCTGCAGCTGCACTGACTGCGAAAGTGAACGTGGACAATGTGTGGCATCCAGAATCTGAATCGAAAATATAATTTGTTCTTATGTCCATTACATACTGCACTAAAGGTCAATTAAACTTTTCTTTGGGCTTGTGGCTTTCGTCGTTTGAAGTCGTTGTCAATATCGTGGAGATGAGTGTCCATCGTACTGTTAGCCATGAAAAAGTGTTTTTGTTTCTTTCTTTCTCCTGCCAAAACAAACCAAATCACGGACTGAGGCTGCCTCAGTAGTGTGGATCATCCGCACGTAAAGAGGAATAAAAACAAATTCGTAATTGTACTGTGCGACGCTTCGGTAGGTACATCGCTGTTTGTGTAATTGTAGTAGGTTGCTATGTGGAAGGCATCATACACTTCACTTGTATGTAATCGAGTCAGCTAACACTCTGGGTATATATAAAAAAGAATTATGCTCAAAATTACTTTTGCTGGCTTTACTATTCGGCATCATTCATTTAATCTCCAATGTAAAGAGCACATTATCGGAGACGCCAATATCGTGTGTGTGCTGTAATATGCTTCTCGGAAGTTCTGATCTTCCTACAGAGCTTCAGATAACCCTTTACCCAACATTGCGCAGACCGCAGGCGTTCTACAGCAGCTGCTCACATAGCTTACATTGTCGTAGCCGTGTGCTTCACACTATGGTTCGATCACCCCTGAAGATAAAAAATATATTGTGCGATTTTGAGACGTCCGAGGCACCGCTGCTTCCCAGTTACGTGTCCCTGAAATACCGGTATGCAATAACAGCACCAGATGGTTGTATGTTTTCTCATTGATATCTTACTAGCGAAGTAAAGATGACATGGTTGTATTACAACACATTCTATACGCTCCTGGAACTTCTGGATCACACACAGCAGGGCGCTCGGTGTCAGCCTTGTACAGGGAGGTCCTTCAACGAAATTTAGTGCGCCTGTGCGCTGTACTACGATGGCTACGTCACTACGACTACACTATGACTACGTCATACCGAAAAAAAGGAGTTGTGCTTCGGTTTTCCGGATCTGTGTTGTTCACCACCGCTTGTTTATCACGATATTCCTTGCTTGCGGGCCACTGGCCAATTTTATCACAAGTTGCGTGTAGCGAAGGAAGAGTCTTCCGGCAGCAAGACTCCTGTTGCTGTTTCTTTTTTTGCATGCGCGACAAATCTGTGAACTTGTTTTCCTGTACGGTGTTTGAGAATTCGTACAAAGCAATCAACTCACACGTTTCTTGCAAAACGCATGGCGCATTTACGTTAACACACCAGGGGCTTCAACCATCGCTTCAGTGCATCGCGCGGAGCCTCCTTTACGGGTTGGAAATTTGGAACCAAAATGGAACCTCGAAGACCCCAATATCCTCAAACGAAACTTTGATCAAATAATGAAGGAACGAATAACCGAGAGACACGGGACACGAAGACAAGCACAAGAGTTTTCAGACACAGTAATAATTTAATAACACCGAGCCTCCTAAATACCTAACAACTCCCGGAGGGGAGGGAGAGGGATAAAGGATGGCCTATTTACACAGTTTCCGCGTTATATTATCGCATTATTATAACGCAACGCTGGAACTGTGTAAATAGTAGGCCATCCTTTATCCCTCTCCCTCCCCTCCGGGAGTTGTTAGGTATTTAGGAGGCTCGGTGTTATTAAATCATTACTGTGTCTGAGGACTCGTATTGGATCCCACAATGACCTACACAGGAGTTATATAGGTTCCTAAATAACCCATAAGGATCCTGTAGCATCCTATATAATTTTAGACAGGACCTATATGAATTACTTATGGGTTTTTTCAATAGGGTATGCCAACCTTTATCCCTCTCCCTCCCCTCCGGGAGTTGTTAGGTATTTAGGAGGCTCGGTGTTATTAAATCATTACTGTGTCTGAGAACTCTTGCGCTTGTCTTCGTGTCCCGTGTCTCTCGGTTATTCGTTCCTTCATCATCATGCACCAGTTAGACTGCGCCCTATCTCTTTTTTGATCAGTTGTTTCGCTGTGACACAGGCAACGTCTCACTAGCGAACGAATGCGAAGCGGTATCAACGGAACATGCTGCACGTGCTTTTCTGTTCCTGGTACATGGCTTCTATGGGTGCGTTATCATGTGGAGCCTGCTTTGTCTTGTCCCAAATTGTTGAGCATGGGTGTTAGGGAGCCTGTCCGTAGAAACGGGAACGGGGGTGCGGAGTAGCGCTCTCTTCTACTGACTCTAGGGGCGCTGCGGGAGACAGAGACTTTGTTAAATGGGTGGCTCTGGGAGATGTTGACAGAGCAGCTTCATCACAACCTCGTGACCGAGCCGCTGATACTTCATACATGCGGAGCCGAGGTGGTCGTGCGACGGCGATGCTGCCAAACCTTGAGCAACAGCTATTATTTAACTTACTTGAATTTCGTAATGTTCAGTTGATGGTTGCTGTTTAAACCCTCGCCGTAGATACTATGCTGCGGCGCTTGCGGTGTACGACACGCATACGGCAATTTTCAATTTAAATGTTATGTCCCGGTACATTGGATGTCAGTACGCTTATTTTAATCGGCTGATAGTCGTCCGAGGAGAAGCGAGAGTTCGTGAGACCCCTAGACAGAGGAACAAACGGACGACCTCTCAAAATTATGCAAAGCTATTATGGCTTCCCATGTGGCTACACATTGCATAAAATCACTTTTGCTTAGCAAAACATTCACAGCCATCCGTGTTCATCCTGTCATGTGTACATGAATTAATTAATGAATTTTATTTCCACTTAAGTACATTCTACATAAATACTTTCATTTTAATTGGCTTAAAACGTTTTTGCGACTGGAGCACGTTGTAGCATGACGTCTCGAAATCAGGACAAAAGGCTCAACGCACAACCAACCAGACCTGCTACAGTATCTAGACCACTTTAGTACGATACTCACGTACTCGCTTTTAATTTAATTAATTTAATTAGCTGGTGATAATATCGCAATATCACTACGTTTGTTTTAGCAAATGATGGTGCTCGAAGATATAATATATCGACGCAAAGTCAGCAGAATCACTGGGATAACTTCAGTAAAGTTGTAGTGGTCAATCTCTTGTGGCTGTCACTGCCGTCCACTAGGACAAAACTACCGTTTTCGATCATCGAGACTTCTTTCTGCACATCCTGAAGGGAACGCGTTTTTATACCCTTGCCGATTTCTCCCGCGCCTTTTCCCACGTTGGCCTTCGGAAGCAATGTCACCCACGCGAGGCGTTTTTCTCATGGCTAGTAGTTCTCCCTTGGACAAATTCTGCCACATTTTTCATTAATATCACTGTCGTGGCAATTCCAATGCGAGTAGAGTTGTCAGAGAAAGAGGTAGACGAGACACAGGTTGCCGTGAGAGCCAGGCCAGTCGAACTAGAGCCCGAGCTGGCCGAGCCAAAGGCGTTTATTACCCGCGCGCCTAGGTTATTGGTGCGCGGGAATGGTAATGGCGATGCCGCTACAGAGTCATCTGCTGTAGTGCGAAGTGAGTGATTATGATCACGGGGTATAAATAGATATGACAGGTTCTAGAACACTGAAGAGGGCTTTTCAATGAATAATTGGAATATCGCAGTCGGCGAAAAAGCCAGACAGCGGTAGGAATCGAACCACGCACCTCTCGATTGCTGGTCGAGTGCGTCAACCAATTACGCTACGCTGGCATCTGCTTTCCGACGACATACCAAGGGGCTTTCTCATTCGACTAACGCACTGGACCCACTCTCTCTGTTGACATTCTCCTACATTTTTTTTTCTAATACACACTCACGCACACGTACAATACAGGTACGAGGCAGCGGCATCGGCATCTGGTGAACATCGATAGAGAGGAACTGTTCTGAGGCTGAAACACGCAAACACAGCAAATGCCTCAAGGTGTGTAAGATCATGAACAACTGAAACAGGCAGTGTCGAGAAAGCCTGACAATAAAATGCAGGGGAGGACTATTGTGAAGCAGGTGGAGGCCATGAGCGGTGCTGTGATCTCCCTGCGGGTCCTTGCTGGAACAGGGGCCCGGTACGACTTGCCTGCTAAAAGATGGTTCGCTGCTGGTTTCCCGAAAAATTTGGTATAGTGAATGGCCGAATTTCTCCGACATGGTGTTCGTTGTTGGGGTCACCAAATGTGGAGGAGGTGATGTCTCTCTACGTGATCCTGACTGGCAGTGATGGAGTGTCCAGGAGGCACAGATGTGCTGGGGTCCTTCACAACCTGTTGCCTCACGCTAGGACGGTGCCGGTAGATCTGGCTGACAGGCGCAGTGGCGGCATGAGAGTCCCGTCATCGTCGTCAACGGACCGTCGCAAAGTGAAGACCCATTTATTATTGTTTCATCTGGTCCTCTTGACTGTTTTCTTCCTACCTTCAAGGATGAGGTTTTGATGCCTTTGCCAATTTCTCCCGTGCCGTTCTCCTTCTTGCCTTTGGAAGCAACGTCATCCACGCGAGGTGTTTCTCTCCTGGCTGGTAGTTTTCCCTTGTACAGATTCTCGCACGTTTTCTCATACAACACCATCCTTAAGGTGCCATGAACAATTCAAATAGTGCAATCCTCGAAAAAACCAGACAGCGGCGGGAACCGAACCACGCATCTCTCCATCGCTGTTCGAGTGCGCCAACCAGTTACGCTACGCTGGCTCTACATTCCGACTACACACCAAGGGGCTTCCTCATTCAACTAAAGGGACATGCGCTCATTCTCTTCACATTTTCAGCTACGTTTCTTTCACTCACGCACAGCGTGCACGCACGCACGCACGCACGCACGCACGCACGCACGCACGCACGCACGCACGCACGCACGCACGCACGCACGCACGCACGCACGCACGCACGCACGCACGCACGCACGCACGCACGCACGCACGCACGCACGCACGCACGCACGCACGCACGCACGCACGCACGCACGCACGCACGCACGCACGCACGCACGCACGCACGCACACACACACACACACACACACACACACACACACACACACACACACACACACACACACACACACACACACACACACACACACACACACACACACACACACACACACACACACACACACAGAGAGAGAGAGACACAGACACACACACACAAGGCAGTACACTCCAAAGCAGTACAAGGCTAAGGTAATGAGGTACTACGTAAATGAAAGGAGGAGAGTAAATCGACACATGACACATCTGAACTTCAAAGAAACCATGGTGGTTTTACGGGGCTACTCATGGCTTAGTCCTTGATCAAATTCCGTGGAAGACAGCTTTTCTGAGCCTCAGTGACTGGTCCCCTTGATTGCCCTGACTGTGGGGCACTACTCACTGACTTGAGTAGTACTGCTAGGTGTCATATGGTAGGGGTATGCACTGGCAAGCCCGTTTTGTTGACCCCTGGGCCGACTTCACTCGCGACCTTCCCGCGCGCGGGATGCGGCGCGTGGGCGGAGGGTCGCCCGCGCGCTTATGACATACATGTATATACATGTTATAACATGTATATAC
Organism: Ornithodoros turicata; assembly: GCF_037126465.1. NCBI lineage: Eukaryota > Metazoa > Arthropoda > Arachnida > Ixodida > Argasidae > Ornithodoros > Ornithodoros turicata. The sequence goes on from NC_088201.1 coordinate 79,292,102, forward strand.
ATTCAAAGAGGGGTCATACACAAAAAGTACAAGTTGAAATATATTTATTAAAGCCATTTATATTGCCAATTGTAATGCCAATACTGTTCGGAATTGTGCCCATTGTGATGCCAATCAGGTGAAGGAGAAAAAACCAGCCGAAAAACCTTCACGTCCTGATACAGGAGAAATAAAATGCGAGACAGTACATGTAATACAGATAAAGAATATAGGGTGCTCAAAATTAAGATTTCACAATTAAAAAAAAAACACGAGTGGTAGAAGGAAGCCGCTTGTGCAGGCGGTTTTTGCGGACACAAGGTGAAATGATGGTTGCCGCCCTTAAACTCGTAATTAACTAAAAATCTGTTAATTAACTTTTTAATTATTGCAGTTAGCGGGCAAGTTGCACTTTGTAGAATTTTCCTAGCTCACCCGTAGTCCAAGATATTCGCCTTCAAATTTTCCACCGAAACCGTCTAATTACGGATGCAGAACGCGAGTGCAAGGCGGCTGACCCCGCCCCTTTGTGACACAGCTATTGCGTATGGTGGTCAGGTGGGACATGGGCGTGCAGCTTCAAGTGAACCTGATAACCCTTTCCCTTTCACTCTGATAACGAAGTGTGAGAATGACCTTCCGAAACAACGCTCGCACCACTGATTGTGATGCGCCCTATCATAGTGTCAAGATAATTTGTGTCACGCTTTTGCTCAACTCGCGAACGTGCCCTTCGCTCGGGAAATGCTCTGCAAACGCTCCCGCGCTCGGGAAATGCAAAAGAAGGAACTGATACTTTCAATATTGTCCTTGTTCTCAAGTCAGCAAAGAGTACATTCGACAGCTTTAACAAGAGATGAGAACGGTGACCTGGCAATCACGGCGTTCAAACACAAATCTCACGTAGTTGCACATAGTAGAACATCTCAAGGAACGAGAAAGAGAACGATTTAAAAGTGTTCGAAGTGTTTCCCTTCCGCGGCAACACAGCACATAATACGATCTCGCGTTGAGTCCACAACTCTGTGTAGCATTTCTGGACTGACGCTCCTGCAGGCTGCGGTTGTTCTCTGCTTCATGTCGTCCAAGTCGGCGGGCTCAGTTGCATAAACGCGATCCTCCACGTAGCCCCAGAGAAAAAAGTCCAGCGGAGAGAGGTCAGGGGACCGCGGCGGCCAAAACATCACTCCATCGTGGCCGATCCATTGTCCGGGAAAATTATTATGTAGCCGGTTCCTGGCCAATGAGGAGAAATGTGATGGTGCTCCGTCATGCTGAAACCAAATTTGGCGTAGGTCGTTGAGGGGGAGATCCGGAATGAAGCTGTCGACGACATCAAGTGTTTCTTGCACGTACTTCTTTCCGTTGAGGGTGTCTTCAAAAAAGTAAGGTCCTATTATTCTGTTCCCAAGTATGCCACACCGCACATTTACGCCGCAGCGAACTTGGTGGTGGTGTTGCCGCAGCCAATGCATGTTTTCTTGGGACCAGTAGTGGGCATTGTGAGTATTTACGGTGTTGTTCCTGCAAGACCGAGCTTCGTCAGTCCATATTATTTTGTGCAGAAATTCCTTGTCTTCATCAATTTTGATCAAGGCCCAATTGCTGAAGTCCACCCGTCTCTGAAAGTCTGCTTCACTTAGTTCCTGGTGAAGGCTCACATGATAGGGATGGTACTTGTGCTTGTTTAGGACATTCAGCACGGTTCCGACGCTGCGTCCGCTAACCTGAGAGATCTGTCAGACGCTGGCTTCTGGGAATAAACTGACGTATGCAAGGACATCAATTTCGAAGTCCTCGTCGACAACGTATTTTTTTTGCCTCTCTACGTTGGTGCACAGAACCTGTTGTCCGGAAGCGGTTAAAGATGGTCACGAATGTTGGTCTGGTTGGGACTCGATGGTTAGAATGACGAGATGCATAAAATCGCATCGCTAATTGCGGTCTGCAATCCGCGTGCGCCATTGCCAGAACTACGTCTACCATTTCTTCGGTAGAATACCTCGAACCGGAAGAAGTAGCCATTTGACAGCGGTGCTTGCTCGCTATCTTTCCTGTCGCTCTCAATACAGCAGAGGCAATGCAATACCAGACAGGGAGTTTCGAAATGTACGTTCGCCAGTTGAGCAAAAGCCTGGCAAAAATTAGCTTGACACTATGATAGGGCGTATCACAATCAGGGGTGCGAGCGTTGTTCCGGGAGGTCATTCTCACACTTAGTTATCAGAGTGAAAGAGTTATCAGGTTCACTTGAAGCTGCACGCCCATGTCCCACCTGACACGCAACAGCTGCGTCACAAAGGGGTGGGGTCAGCTGCCTTGCGCTTTCGTTCTGCATCCGTAATTAGACGGTTTCGGTGGAAAATTTGAAGGCGAATATCTTGGACTACGGGTGAGCTAGGAAAATTCTACAAAGTGGAATAGTCTTGGAACGCGACTGCCTCCAAATTTCCAATATAAACTTGCCCGCTAACTGCAATCATTAAAAACTTAATGAACAGATTTTAGTTAATTACGAGTTTAAGAGCGGCAACCATCATTTCACCTTGTGTCCGCCTGGCCGCAAAACCCGCCTGCACAAGCGGCTTCCTTCTACCACTCGTTTTTTTTTTTTTTTAAATAGTGAAAGCTTAATTTTGAACACCCTGTATACTTACTCATTACGAATTTTGCAGCTTCCATATGGGTATGACCGAATTGCATTAAAGAGCTATCTGTTATCATCATAGGGCATGAGGGTGAGCTTAGTTGTTTCCATCAACAGCATACATGTATTGGCGCATACTACATATGGTCCTTTGCGGATGACTTACCTTCACACTATTAAACAAAACATCATTATATGCATCATGATGCAATTCCTTACGAGCAATACTTTTCTTGACACCTCTTGCTCTAGCAATTTGACTATGATCACTCAATCGGATGGACTATATTTTTGCTTTCAGAGCAACCACCTCTTCAATTACCCTACCTCCCGTCTCATTCTTGAAGCCGAACAATGCCCCTTTAGTTTTATAGTATATGATGGATATATATATATATATATATCTTGAAAAGTTGGAGTTGGATCGGACGGCTACGGAATTATAGTTGAAATAAATGGGAGACAGAAGACGAAAGTAGGGGAAGTAACAAAAAAGAGGTTTATTAAAACTTAAAAATCATAAAAGTTAGGGAGGATGTCTACGTTACGGCGGAAGCTCCGCCTTTTTTTGTTACTTCCCCTACTTTCGTCTTCTGTCTCCCATTTATTTCAACTATATATATATATATAAAAGTGAAATAATAAGACTTGGACTACAGATTACAGGAACGTTAACGAAAACTAATTTATTTATTGGGCAATTTAACACATAGATTAAAAAAAGAATGGTCGACGTTTCGACAGTGGCACTGTCTTCGTCAGGACAAAAGAGGTACAAGGGTTGCATATTGCTTAAATAGGTTTCCTGGGTGACGTCACAATCGGTGCAAGTATGCCACGTGGCAGTTGTCTGAGTCATATTCTGGAACATTCGCAAAGGTCAAGTCCGGGTGGTGATGTCATCTTTCTTGGGGAGCCAGCTCAGGGTGAGCTGTACTGAGGCCATAGCTGAAAAGAAAAAAAAAAGGAAAATAAAAGGAAAAAAATGGGAAAGTATATCCCATCTAGACGACCAGATTCCTTACTGTTGAAAGTACACTGGGATCTTCGTTAATGATTGATTGGAATTTGTAAATGAGGTAAGACTCGCGTTGTTCCCTGCCTCTATCGGAGCTAAAGTTTGATTGAAGAATAAAAAGGGCAACGTCATTTATTGAATGACCAGGTTGGTTGAAATGACGAGAAACAGGAAGATTTGGCTTTTTATTAACGTCCGACCGGTGGTTGTTGAATCTGATCCGAAAATATGTTTTGGTTTGACCTACGTATTGTGCTTGACACGCGTTGCACTGAATGGCATAAATGACGTTGGATGAATTGCAGTCAAAGTCACCATGAATTTTGACGAAGAAATTAGAATTTGTGCTGTTAAGCACGTGGGCACTTCGCATTAGTTTGCATATTTGACATCTGCGGCCATTGCACGGGTGGCAGCCTGCCGTCGGACTTGTTGGTCGGTTGACTTTGGAGCTGACTAGATTATCGTGGAGGTTTTGCGAGCGCCTGTAGGTCACACGTGGCGGTTCCGGGAAGATTTGTCGCATGCGCTCTGACTGACAAAGAATACCGTGGTGGCGATTAAGTATACTGTTGATGTTGGAAACATTATTGTTGAATGTTACAACGAGGTTGACGGAACCATTGTCTGATTTGCGGTTGCGGTTTTGGAACAGAGCTTTGCGATCTGCCCTGCGGGCCTTCCTTATTGCTTCCTCAACTAAACTAGGTGGGAATTCGCGACTGATGAATGTTTGCTTGAGTTGGTTCAAATTTCTATCCAGATCACTGTCGCTGGAACAGATGCGTCTATAACGAAGTGCCTGGCTGTAGGGGATAGCAAGTTTAGTGTGCCGCGGGTGGCAACTCTTGAAAGCTAGGTACTGCTGGGAGTCCGTAGGTTTACGGAACAGGTCCGTAGTTAGGACGCCGTCCGTTAACTTTACATGGACATCTAGGAAGTTAACAATTAGAGCTGAGTAGGAATGGGTGAATTTGATAGACGGATGTGCTTGGTTAAAATTGCTAATGAATGTATTCAGATCGTCCTCCGAATATGGCCAAGCTATAAAGATGTCCAGAAAACGCTTGTACAACGTCGGCTTTTTCTCGCATTGGAATAGAAATGCCTCCTCCAGATTACCCATAAAGATGTTTGCATAATTTGGTGCCATCTTAGTGCCCATAGCCGTGCCACTGACTTGCAAGTAATGTTTACCATCAAATTCAAAGTTGTTATTTTTCAGAATAAGGTTAAGGAATGTGAATAGAACACAAGGATCGTATGAGTTGTCCGAATATTTTAAAAACGCCCTTTGAGCTGCAGCAATGCCATCTTCGTGGGGGATGCCAACATCAACAGTATACTTAATCGCCACCACGGTATTCTTTGTCAGTCAGAGCGCATGCGACAAATCTTCCCGGAACCGCCACGTGTGACCTACAGGCGCTCGCAAAACCTCCACGATAATCTAGTCAGCTCCAAAGTCAACCGACCAACAAGTCCGACGGCAGGCTGCCACCCGTGCAATGGCCGCAGATGTCAAATATGCAAACTAATGCGAAGTGCCCACGTGCTTAACAGCACAAATTCTAATTTCTTCGTCAAAATTCATGGTGACTTTGACTGCAATTCATCCAACGTCATTTATGCCATTCAGTGCAACGCGTGTCAAGCACAATACGTAGGTCAAACCAAAACATCTTTTCGGATCAGATTCAACAACCACCGGTCGGACGTTAATAAAAAGCCAAATCTTCCTGTTTTCGTCATTTCAACCAACCTGGTCATTCAATAAATGACGTTGCCCTTTTTATTCTTCAATCAAACTTTAGCTCCGATAGAGGCAGGGAACAACGCGAGTCGTACCTCATTTACACATTCCAATGAATCATTAACGAAGATCCCGGTGTACTTTCAACAGTAAGGAATCTGGTCGTCTAGATGGGATATACTTTCCCATTTTTTTCCCTTTTATTTTCCTTTTTTTTTCTTTTCAGCTATGGCCACAGTACAGCTCACCCTGAGCTGGCTCCCCAAGAAAGATGACATCACCACCCGGACTTGACCTTGCGGAATGTTCCAGAATATGACTCAGACAACTGCCACGTGGCATACTTGCACCGATTGTGACGTCACCCAGGAAACCTATTTAAGCAATATGCAACCCTTGTACCTCTTTTGTCCTGACGAAGACAGTGCCACTGTCGAAACGTCGACCATTCTTTTTTTAATCTATGTGTTAAATTGCCCAATAAATAAATTAGTTTTTGTTAACGTTCCTGTAATCTGTAGTCCAAGTCTTATTATTTCACTTTTATTCAACTTCGTAGCCGTCTGATATATTAACCTATTTGTTCTATATATATATATATATATATATATATATATAGTGGATGGTCAGTGGGATAGGACGAAAGATCGAGGTGATCGCCTGCAATCTTTTCAAATTCTTCTTCATACTCTGACGTATGAAACACACCAATTAAGACAGCACTTCTTGAACAGGCCTTCAGCTGTGCCTTCTTTTGCATTCGAATGTTACAAGCAGTCGATCACTATGGCTTTCCAGAGTACAACTCTATGATCCTTGAGTCAAGAAAAAAAATTCATCTGTGGCAGCCCCCTCCAAAATGTAACATGTCCCTATTCATATACAACAAACGTGAAAATGCTAACACCGTACTGCAACAGGAATTTGAGGTGCTAAAGCCCAGTAAACTATAAATCTCCACAGGGTGTCTTAAAGCTTTCATTGCTGCGATATTGAGGACATCCTCTGGACATCCATTATGATCCAGGTGATGTCATGGTGCATGTCTTCTGAATGTTCAATGATGCATCCATTTTACATCCACAAGATATCCTCATGGACGTCCTCCTAGGACATTCATTGGACGTTTTACCTATGGTAATATAGGGCCTCAGTAATGACAGGAATTATGACTAGAATCTCTTAATGAAGGTGGCGCAAAAACAAACAAACAAACACACAAAACACCACAGACAGCTGCAACTTTCAGCCCTTTTACTAGGACATCGCATGAGTGAATACACCCCATGATACATGCATTCAGGCTCAGTAACACCTGCAGGAGTTATGTACTGGATGAAACAATGGATAAAGCGCTAACCGCATACGACGAATTCTCGACGGAAAAACGGCCACTGTCACCGTTTTTCCGGTGAGCCGACGCGAGCAATGGGAACTTCAGCGATTTCTCGACGACAGCGGTGGACAGAAAAATTCGGCGAAGAGCGGAAGCGGCCGCTCGACGGCAGCCAATAGGACCGCTCCACGCGCTGTCGTTCCACGAGCGGATGTGCCGGACCAGTGGCGGGCAATTCGGATGCCCGTATGGCTAACCTGGGAAGTGGGAAGGATGCTGTTGTCCGCTCGCTGCTGTCTGAGGGCGCTTTTGTAGCGCTTGCTTCGAGAATATGAATTGACCGCAATAACTCTTCTGTGTCGAAAACCCGAGACTGGGAAAAAGACGAAAGACAGACGACACAACACAAAGTCTCAAACTTTTCTGTGTGTAGCAAAATAATTATCAGTTAATTTGAAGTCAAAATTTAACACGGAGTAACGAAACGCCCGCTAGGACGCCACCGTCCGCCGCAGTGGAAATCTGTGCATGCGGTTCATCCCGCTGTTTTTCCGTCGAGTTGTCATGCCGGTGGGGAAGTTGGCCGTTTTTCCGTCGAGAAATCGTCGTATGCGGTTACCGCTTAACACATGTATATTACAGTATCAAAGTACATCCCCTTGAACTGACTCAGTCATAGGCAACAGTGTCACAGTATGCAGAGTAGATTCTACAGGAGAGTATTTCCCCAGACTAGATTATACATTAGAGTATAACATTCCTTTGAGTCATGCAGAACAGTATCAAACTATGTCCCCGTCATGGATGTGTGAGACTATGGTGAGTTATGATGGCTTCCTCATATTAGATGGGATATAAAAGAACAAAACAATAGCAACACATATACTGAAAATGATGCTGGGAAACTTCAGCTGTGCAAACTTTTTCTTTTCTGCCCTATCCAACTGTGTTGTTGCACCAAGGAGTGTGTCAAAACGAAGTAGAGGGTATTGCGTGTTGCCTGGCCAAAATCGTTCACACCAAGATGACAGAATTCCTCAAATATTATCTGAGTAGGGCAAGGGCCATAACATTGAGCTTCCAAAAATAATCTATCTCAAAAACAGCACAAGGAGGGGCACACCAATCATACAAGTTGTAGAGATACACCAAAGATAATGCTCGTTATATCAAGCTCACAAAAATTCAAAATGATTTTGATAGCTGCTTTGAAGAATAGCTGAATACTGCTCATGTACAATAAGTTTGCATCAGTGTTTTGCTCAAATGCACAGTTCTAATATCCTTCTTGAACCTTCTGGTGATATACTAGCATCACAGACAGTACCTGAGCTGGGTTCAAAAGATATATCAGTAGTGCTAGTGGGGTTCGGCTGCAGGCGACTTCAGGTTGCTCAAATGTAGCTGACCTAGCGTATACGCCTCCCTCCGATGTAGGTTCGCTGCGCGCGGCCACCACCTGGAGTGGAGATGGCACAGAAGAATCAGTACTACTCGAAGACAAGTAGCCGTCTTGAGAAGCTGAAACACTGCTGTCCTCCGTTCCCACAGCCGTGTCAACACAAGCCCCGCTCGTAGATGCAGTTTGTCCGATTTCCTCCCCAAAAATGCAAGCCAATGTTCGCTGCGTCAGCGTGTTGCTGTATAAATGCCGCGCTTGTCCCTTACTTTCCAGTCTTCTTGCGACAAGGAACGCACGAACACACAGTACACACGTTGTAGGTCAGATACAGTGGAGCGAGACGCCAACCGCCGATCGTGTAGCCAGACGCGTAGCAAATAGCCATCGAAACCAGTTATACACTATCGTGCTATTCAAAAACTGAAATGTGCTGTTCGCACATAACTTAGAAACAAACACACACAAAATGATACGTACATTCGTCAAATACACGTAGTTGTAACCCGTAGAAACCAGAAAAGCACCGCCAAGCAAAACCGCGAGCAGCAAATCATGACGATGAACGGTGTCGATGCCGGTGCGGCTGATTTGCTAACGCGAGTTTCGTTGCTACTCGAACAGTTGCGCGAGGATACTGAAAACGCGCAAATATAGCGAGTTTCGACAAAAACTGAAGTAGCACGAACAAGAGCAGTCTTATTTAAGGGAAAAATCTTCATATTCGGAGCGCACGCTTCTGCATGGACAGCACGTCCATATACGAGGGGTGTTCAAGTCAAACCGGGACTTTTCATTTTTCGGAAAAGTAAAATGAACTTACAGGCGAGAAATTAGTTTTATTTTTCAGCGTAATCTCCAGCTGCACTAATGCACTTGTCCCAGCGTTTCACGAGGGCTTGGATGCCAGCAGCGTAGAAATCCTTACCGGCGCGTAGTAGCCATCATCGGACCGCATTCGTTGTCGCAGCTGAAGTGGCGGCCCCCAAGGAACGCCTTGACTGGCCCGAAGAGATGGAAATCGCTGGGGGCGAGGTCTAGACTGTAAGGGGGATGTGGCAGCAACTCCCAGCCAAGTTCCTGTAAGGTGCGTGTCGTGAGATGCGCGGTATACGGGCGTGCATTGTCCTGTAGGAGGAGGACTCCATTGGTGATGAGGCCCGGCCGCTTTTGCTTCAGCGCCTTATGCACATCCCTGAGAACCTGGCAGTAATATGCACTATTGATGGTGGTACAACTGGGCAGAAAATCAACATGAACAACGCCAGCCTTGTCCCAGAAAACCGTGGCCATGACCTTACCTGCAGACGGGGTGCTTCGGAACTTCTTGGGAGATGGCGAGCCCGAATGCTTCCACTGCTTTGATGAGCCTTTAGACTCAGGAGTGAAATGGTGCACCACGTTTCATTGCACGTGATGATTCAATCAAGGAACGTCTGTCCTTCAGTGTCGAAACGGTACCTTAGCTCTTGGGAGATTTCCAGTCTTCTCTGCCTGTCAAACGCGGAGGGCTGCCTCGGGACCCAACGGGGCCCACTTTCCGAAACTGGAGGTGTTCATGAATGACAGTGTTCAACGTTCCCACAGAAAGGTCCGTCTTTCAAGCCAGTTCGAGACATGTTATCTGTCTGTCCTTGAGGATCAGGCGCTGCACAAGTTGGATGTTCTCAGGAACCATGACCCTGGGGTCTGAGCCGCCCCGGCCGGGATCGTCCTGCACTGATGTACGACCGTCTCGGAACCGTTTCCACCCCTCAAACGCTTTGCTGCGGCTACGTGTATCGTGGCCATACTGAGCCTGAAGTCTTCTTCGAATTTCAGATGACTTTACGCCTTCATTTACGAGAGACTTCATGAGAATTCGCTGTTCGATGTGCGCGCTCACTTCGTTGCCGGCCATCTTGTCCAGCAAGTGTCTATTGTTTTGCACAAGCTTAGGACCACCACGTGATGAACGCGGACGCCTGTCGCGTGTGAAAATGACGAAAAAGAAGTAGCGCGAGTCATTTGTACATGCAGGAGACAGAAGGTCCCGGGTTTACTTTAACACCCCTGGTATATTCGGATACATGACTTTTTATTAAAACGATGACAGCACAATTAGCCACAGTTAAAATGTCCTCTATATTGAACGCGGCTTGGAGGAGCACAATAGATGCTAGTATTATAGCTTTTTAATGACATACAGGGTGTCCCAGAAAGCGTGTCATTGAATTATAATAAAAAAACTACACCACCTAGAGTCATGCGGTCAATGGCATTTGTTCTTACTGGGTTTTTGCCACCTCCTCATGTGAATGTCGTGTAACGTAAGTTTAATTATGTAAATTTGTCGGAAATTTGCCTAGTAAAGGTCACTTTTTTACCCCACCAATGTGAAGAGCGTGTCTAATTTAGTCAAATTAATGATAATGGACAGGGATATTCAGGATGAATGCAGTCAATGTGGGGAACAACTCTCAATCCTTCATATCCTCATTGTATGCCCAGCATATCAGTGTGGGTTGTCGCGAATGTGAGATAATGAAGGGACAACCACACATGCTGACGGTTGGCATGAGAATGGTTTGATGGCGGCGGAGCGAAGCTTGGGTGCGAGTGGAGCGTGCGCACTTGGCATCCTTCATCTTTCTTGGAATGCCGTGCCACTACATCAGCATCTTCGTGAACGTCATTTTGTTTTATTCTGTAGACACTTCTAACCACTGCACACGGCGCTTTTGCTGGGCGATGAAAGTTTCTTACCCTTTCAAAAGATCTACCTGATTTTTTAGAGATACCGGGTTTTTAATGGATCTGTTATTTTAATTACTAACCCAGCAATTATCCCAGTTTTAGTGAACACACAAATTTTACCCAGGTAGTATTCGCGCTGCCAGTAGTATTTGGCGCATTATGGCCTTAGTAGCTAGTGTGCCAGAAAAACCCTAATCAAATCAAATCAAACCAATTAAAATTTTCTTGCTGTGTATTCAGATCCATCGCAGACTGGTTTAGCATGTTATAGACTTCGGCCTGTCGCACAGTACACCGTATCCGTGCAGCCGTAATGGGGCATGGTGCTTCATTTACCAGTGACCTACTGGAGAGGTGGCACGCCAGAGGATTGAAGGCTTCCGTGCAAAAGCGGGATTTCCAGGCATCATTGAGGCAATAGATGGTTGCAATATTCAGATAAAGGCCTCCAAACAAGATCAACAGTCCTATGTAAACAAGAAAGGGGTGCACTCTAATGTGCTGCAAGCCATCAGCGATGAGAATCTGGGTCGACGCATGATGCCAAAATGTACCGTCGGTCACACTTATTCAGAGCTATATTCCATGACGCCTTCCCCTTGAGAAGCCACCTTGTTGGCGATGCAACGACCTTTTGAGTGAGCAGATGATGACCCCTTCCAAAAAGTGTGGTAATCTGACTCGACAGCAAATCAGATACAACAAGAAACATGTGAAAACAAAGCTTGTCGTGGAAAGGGCACTCGGGTTGTTAAAAGGTCATTTCAGAAGGTTGATGTGCTTCGAAACCAGTAAGTATTAGATTATTGTTGCTCTGATCATCGCAGCGTGTGTCTTACATACTGCATGCTTCACGAAAAAACGGCTAGGAAGCAACCGAGCTGGTGAAGATGATGCATAATGTAAAACCCCGAGACTAGGGAACACGAAAGGACAGACACAAACACGAAGTCTCAAACACAGCTGAAAATTTTATTTCACATGCAAGAATTATATACAACCAGAGGGAAGGGAACAACCAGTTGAGGACAAAAAGGGTCAGTTCGGGGGAACAAGAAGTCCGCTCAAGGCCGGACCGAGGATTACGGATGGGTTCCTGACACAGTTCCAACAAGAGGTTATGCATAGGGTCTCTCTCAAAAGTCTTCTGTGGGGGTCCAATTCAGAAGCCTTTACAATTGTTTCATCCCATAGAGGGAAGCAATCTGAGCATTCTTCCAAATGCTTGGCAATTTCGGAGTTTGAGGCTTTATTTTTTACTTTTAATGAATGCTCTCTCAAACGATCATTTAAGCAACGCTTTGTCTGGCCAATATAACAGAAACCACAAAACTAATCGATCTGGATTACTTTACGTCACGAGCTGTAGGGTGGGGCCAGGAGGCACTGCAATAAAATACTCCGGCCTCGAGGGCTCTCTGGAGTCTGGAGTCTTTGTGCCATTAAACCCATAATCTCTCTCTCTCTCTCGAGTCATATATATAATACAGTTCCCGGATATTTATGTACACTTATGTTCATGTACAGCACAATATGATACATGTTCGAAACCGATAAACGTGTCAGTTATGGAATAAATTAGGAGAATGGCTATAAGTGCAATGTGGGGTAATGCAATGAGCATTTCAGTGAAGTGTCTTCCATATACAATGTTCCATTATGCCTATCTAGGCCTAGGTGGAATATTCCCAGGCTCCGAACCAACTATGGTAAACATCTTCTTGAGTATACTGTTCCTCGACTTTTGACTGGTTCGGAAAGTGCTAATATCGACGTAGCCTCTAGCAGTAACAGATATATCTTAGATTAGTTTCTGTGTGCGGAGGGAGTATTATGTTATGCATTTATGTGATATGGTGTCACTGATGTGACTGTGTAATTTTCGCCTAATTTTCGGAGTGCATAGGGAGCATGTTGTGTGACAGAATGTCATGTATGTAGATTGAGTCCTCTATACTTATGATTGCGATGTCCTTTTTTTTCCTAGTGCGAGTTGCACTAGATTTTCGCTGCTGCACTGTTGTACTGAAGGGACGAGCCTCGTCAAGCCGCCTCCGCGGCTTTTTGCTTACCCCTTTTCACAGTAATGTAAATAAACTTGCTATTATATTATAATGGCATTTATTATTAATTACGTTATTAGAGCTCATTATCACTTTACTTCCTTACTATTACTTTTTACTTACTTTTACTTACTTTTTACTTACTTTTACTTACTTTTTACTGTAAATTTCTCATCCTGGATCATTTCATCGCTCATATTTGTAGATAGCTTTTAACTGCCGCACTCACTTGTTATCGTTCTCCTCCTCTGTCTTTCATCATCATCTCTCACACACTCACCATAGTTCTGGCGCTCTTTGGCCTTTGCCGCCTTGGTGCCATTAAACACATAATCTCTCTCTCTCTCTCTTTTACTTTTTTATTATGACTATTAGAGCTTTATTAGAGCTCAATGTGCAGGTTAAATTGAATGAAAATATTTTGTTTCCGTTTGTAACGGTGCTGATGCTATTTGAAATAATGTCCTGACTTTTAAGTATTTGACCGGAATTATGACGTTCAACTTGGATTGGGGAAATCATATCAATAAAATTTCTTGAAGGACAATGCGCAAGTTGTGTATACTGAGGCGAAAACTTAACAGTGCAACCCTGCAAGTCAACCCTGAAATATGCAAGTGGTCCCTAGGAAGGCTTCATTGTTTTAGTGAAAAATATACAAAGCCCTGTCAGAGGGCTCATATTTCATGTACGCAATAAACAAGTATCATTAAGTGAATTAAGGTGGAGAGCACTAGAAAAGCCCAGAAAGCTTAATAGACTTCTTTAAAATTTGTCATGCTGAGTTGGGTCTTGATGAAGAATATTACTGACACCTAAATTGCAGGGAATATCATTAAGATTAATCCATCAGTGCACGTTGAAACCCTTCCGCCAGGCAGAGCGAGTTTTCATGTGTACTAAAAACAGTGGAGGAACGGAACGCCCTGCCTGCTGACTTGATGGACTAATTAATTCGTGAAAGAAAAATGGTTAGACAGAGGCACTCATCACGATCGCGTGTCTCAGATTTGGAATGTTACTTCCTGTTCTAACGCTCTAGAAGCCGCAACACGAAACTCTGATTCGTGTATTATGTATGTGTACTATGTAGAGCTTGTATGTCGAAAAGAACTGTGCACTGACTTGACACAAAAAATAATCTACTCAGACGTTTCCTTCCCCATACGGAAGCATCGTCAGTGTGTCAGGCGCGGCAGAGTACAGTTTTTTTCCTTTCCTTTGCTACAGTTCTGTTTTTTCGTTATAGTCTCATCGTGACGTTTGGAACATTTTTGAAGCTTCTGTTTATGTATGTCGAAAACCTTCTGTTATGGCGGGATACGACACGCGCAATTACTATAGAAACAAACAAAACAATCAATGCATAATAATTAAACGAATATCTCCGTTTCCCCCACTGGTTCTTAGTAGTCTTATTACTGCAGACAAGAGGGTGATGTTCCCCCTGTCGCCCACTCCTTCCTACTGTCCTCTCTCCGTCTGTCCACATCTGTACGCCGCTCATAGCCACAGTTGCTTCGCGGCACTAACACGCAATAAACAAACAAACAAACAAAAAAACAGGGTGATGCCTGTAGTAAGGATCAGCGAGAATTGGGTTGAGTGTGCATTTGTAGATGGAGTACCCGCGCAGCCCGCTCGACCCAGGGCCCGACAGTTGTTAGCACCAAGGAGTGAGCCAATATTTGCGGTTCACTATAGTGTGATGTGAGAAGGGGCCCGACATGACTCATCGCCCCCTCTCGCCGGCTCTGTCTGTGGTGCATGAAGATGTGTGTGCTATTGGAGGCGTGCCTGGGAAACATTCCCAAGTTCTCTAACCTGGAAAGGCAAATAGTATACATCGAATGATTGCGCAGTGTTGCCAGTAGTCTGCCGAAGGATGGTGATTTTGATTGTCATATGACGTAATGACTGCTCGTATCTGACGGTTGCCACACTCTTTCCTGTCCTCGCTGCCTGAATATGGTGATAGCAGTGCGGACACGGCATTGCTTTTCCCGTACGTTTAACATTGACATAAGTGTGACTGCAATAGCTTTAGGGGTTATTGGGTCCAGTCCGCTGTGATTTGGTTTCCATTTGATGCCAATCCAACTGTTTTAAATCGCAGCCCGATAGCAGAGTCGTTCCATCGTCCATTTAGGTGATTAGTATGATTCGTTAATACGAGCTATCATCTTTCCTCTCGACGGACAGCACCATCAGGCTACAATTTTCACTCTGACCCCACGTATGAATGTTTCTGGGCAAAAGGCCCTGTGGCTTGTGCATTGACATCGTATCCTAAACATGCAGAGACACACATGCAGGTACATATATGGTTTGTAACGCATGAAGCATTTCGTGCAGATTTTAAGTACTCCAGCACTATATGTATGTTAAGTGTGTTCTGTACCTGGGGGTAAGCGCGAATAATGTACACTTACCTGCACAAAACAGACCTAATAGGGCATTGCAGAGCACATTTACAACGAACTCAGCGAGAACTGTTTATTTGCTCTGTCGGACAGCGCATTGGCAACGTCGGCAACAATGATCCCTTCGTTCCATTTTCCTTTCCACTAATGGCGAGCGAAGGCGCATCATCTGAAGCTGCGGCCACGGGGCCTCGTGTCTGTGGGCTGCTCCGAGATACTGCTACTGCTACACCGAGATACTGCTCCGATCCATCTAACGTTTGATAATGAAGGGTTTGCAGTCATTATGCACGTTGATCTATGTGCAAGGTGTTCAAAAGAGTGGCACGGCGAATGAGCAGATATCCGCCATGCGCTAACTCTCGGCTGTGAGCATACGATGCGTGCTTAGCACGCTAAGCTTCCGCGCCGAGACCGCGGAAGGTGTGTCGCGTTCGAATCCCGACGACGGCTATGCTGTCGAGGATTTCTCCGGGGTATGCAACAGACAACTTCTGTCATTAATATCCTCCCTGTTTCCTTTGCAGTCGGCAAAGCACACAGGCTGTTCCCATGGTGGCCAATCGAGTAGCATGAGAATAAGAAGGGAAAGCAGCACCACCTGAACGAGAAGGAGACACGTTAATTTAACAGACCACAGCAAGATGAGAAAACCAACCTCATAGACGCCCAAGGAGACAGAGACGCGGCCAGCGCTGCTTACGCTCGCCACAGGTCTCCAATTAACTGGGCTCGAACCGCAACACCTGCTTCGTAAGTGTCTGTTTCGCGAGGGGGCACAGGGTGGCCCGTGGAATCCTCGCTCGCCTCGCCGTCATCGAAGTCATCTTCACCTTGGGCATCAGCGGGGGGCGCGCGCCAGTGCATGCAGATGTTGTAAAGCACTGCGTAAGTCACCACAATGTTGGATGCCCTATGGGGGCGGTAGTGTTCCCCTGTTGTGGTGCAGACACCGGAACCTAGCCATAAGGAGGCCGATGCACCTTTCAACTGTACTGCGTGCACGTCGGTGTCGACTGCTGTACCGCGCTTCCGGTATCGACGGCTCCTGTTCGCCTGGCAAAGGAGCCAAGAGCCAGGGCTCCAAGGGATAACCGCTGTCACCTGAACAAAATGAGGAATATCATGTTCGGGGCTCATTTTACTTCCAGTAGAGCCTACCCAGCAGATATTTGTGAACGTTAGAGGAATGCTTGCTGAGGAGCTCCTCTCGCAGTTCACTGTGCCTCCAAACGTAAGCGTCGTGTGTCCCCTAGGAGTAGGAGCAGTCCAGAGAGCTGATTCTCATCGACAAATCACACACCTAAAACACATGATGACATTGCTTGTGAAACATCTTCCACTGCCATGCGTAATCACGTCATTCTCAAACGTGAGCCATATTTTGTGAGACAGCACCTCATAACAATGGGTCTTCTGCTTAGACACAAGAAGCTGCTTAAAAAAGTGCAAACACATCATTGCAAGTGAGGTAGGGGATGAATACTTACAACCATCGCGTTCAGTGCAAAATACTACTTTCTGCAGAAGAACGCGCTCTTCTGATATTGCCCGCGGCTTTCAGAGGGAGCAGTGATGCAGACGAGCGTGCCGTCGATGCAGCCTACGTAGCAAATTGTGTGCTTTGTTAATCGATCTGTTACATGGTTACATTTGTTGAGAGATCCCCCACAAGCCATTCACTCTAACATTACGAAGCACTCACCAATGACGCTAGGCAACTTCCACTTCCTCTGGAAACCAGCCATTGCCGCGCGCACCTCTGCAGGGCTTTGGGGGAATTTAATCCACAGCGGTGCAAGACGAAGCACGATAGCGTTCGTCACTTTAAACAGCACCCTGCTGACCGTGCTCTGAGAGACGGACAAGTCCCGGTCAGTGGCAACCATTCCCTGAAAGCTGCCCGTGGCATAAAAGCGAAGGGCAATCAGTATCTGCTCCGCAACTGTCAAGGTCTTCCTTATCGCCCTTCTAGGCTCCAACGCGGGCCGAAGCTGCTCACAGAGCCAGCGGACGAGTTCCTTTGTCAGCCTATATTTGCTGAGGAAAACTTGATCACTCTCGTCAAACGCATCCGCGCGCTCCCGGAATGTCCGTTCAGCGGCGTGCTCCAACAGAGCTCTCGGCAACGCGTATTGCATTGCAAAAAAGAAACAGAAAAAGAAGAACGAAAAGATATAAAAAGTGGGAACTTCCCCGATCTCAGAGAAAAAGACAGCTATGTACAATTAAAATATTTTCACTATATATACACAAACACACAACACAAATAAAACTCGGACGGGACCCCAAGGTAGGGAAAGCCACTAAAGAGTGCAGAGCAGACGAGAATTCAATTGTTCGGGGTGCAACAGAAAAGTGATGTAGAGGACCGCGTTTCAGCAGTACTAGCACACGATGTTCTTGATAATCCCCGCAGATAAAGCAATCCGGTTATCGCCACGAACCAGGGGCCGGATTCATAAACAGTTCGCACGACAAAAATTGTCGCAAGTCCGTCGTAAGACAACGTTGCGATAAAGTGCGGATTCACGAAGCGCGGGCGTCGTAAGATCGTCATAAGTTACGGCGAAATCCTAAGAGAGCCCAGAGCTGTCGTAAGTCAATCAACAGCAAACATGGCTGCCTACTTTGGCCGGTGTGCATTTCGAACAGTTGGAACCGCGACGAGGTTTGCGACGTGAGAGGGCTTGTTGGAAACGTGTGACCTTGTTTGACGTCTCCGAGAGCCACTTGCTACGCTATCATAGGATGTCAAGTGCTGGGATTCGTATAGCCTGTGCGACGTACGTGTTGGCTCCCTCCTTGAGGTGACCAACTGATCGGTGCCACGCTAATCGCGGGGACGTGCAGGTGATGGTTGCGTTTCGTTTTTATTCAAGTGGAAGCTTCCAGTTGGGGATTGGAGATTTGGCGGCCGTGAAACAAAGCAGTTGTTCCCGCATCGTCGTTGGTGTAACAAGTGCAGTGTGGACGCTCAAATGAAGTTCATTCGCACACCGAGTGAACTTCTAAAAAACACCCTGGGTAAATTATGTTTGGTCATGTCCAGGCAGTTGTCATGCAATGTAGCGTAAGCAAGGTCCTTCTCTATGAACATTCCGTATACGTGTGCATATTCTGAAATTGTGCAGGAGGAGTGCCCGGGAAATGGAAAGTGTGGTTGTTTTAGAAAACACGTTTATGTCTGAATACGCTCCTAAATAATTTTGTAACTGAAGTCAACTAAATAAATGAAGATTCCACATTCTTATGTACGCAGTCTATTCACTGTTGCCATGGTTTAAGCTGCCACCTGGCAATGTGTTCACCCCATACTTATGCTGCTCTATATGGCAAGCATTCGCATTGCAGGACAAGCAGGCCTGCTAAATGTTTCTCAGTTTTCTTGTGAGTCTCCAAAACTTCCTCTGCCCCAGTGCGGCTGTCATCTTGACGCCTTCATGAAATGCCATGCACACACTAATCTGAGAAGACAGGCATATAATTATTGACTCAATTGACTGTACACTGTGAATGCACGTGACGAAGCATGAGGAGGTACAGTATGCTTGTGGTTCTGTGCGTGGTTCTACACTGAATGCCCCTGCTCAAACATGAGTCCTTGCTTGACCATGAGGCGGATGCCTGAGGCTGCTGAGCAGGCTCTACATAGATATCATTCGCAGTCGCTTTTTCTGAAGGTAAGTACACATGGGAGAAAACGTAGCCCCTGAAAGAGGCGTCGTTGGACATGGTCGATGGGATGTGCCTGGATTGGTGAGTTCTTGTGCTGAGTCAGAGCTGAGCACAGCATTCTCAGCGAATTAATTAACACAAGTTTGTGGTGAGGGTGTTTGGTGCACTCATCCCCCCTCACACACATACCAATATCGAAACTGCCAGGAATATCATGGACAGCAGTTCGGTCAATGGCCCCAACCACTCTTTCCTCCAGTATCGTCACCGGCGGTCTACACTTGCTCCTGACGTTTGAAATTAATATACTTGTGAATGTTATGAAATTTCATAGCCGTCCTTAGCTTTCCTCTCTGTAATATCCACCCTAACAACTATTGTAATTCCCAATGAACCCTCCCATTGTGCTGTTCCTGCGAACGTCCACATCGTATGCCTCTCTTTTGCTCGAACTTTTAAAGTCTGTCCACTTCTACTTCTGCAAAGTTCCGTGTAATTCCCGAAACCGCGAAGAGGGCTGCAGTGATGTGCTTAGGGACCTTTTGCTTGTCTTTAGCTCCTGCTGCTCCATCTCCACTGGCGTCGATAGTGTTTTTGTTTGTTTTGTACCCTTCCACGAGGGTCTCTATCTCGCTCTCCGTAAAATTCGGCCGGTGGACACGCTTTGAGGCCCGATGAGTGACTTCTATATCAACTTCAGAACACACTTCTGAAAATACCGAGCGATTTTGTTGACAAACACCGTGGCATGTGGCATAGGATACAACGGGCCCCATTGGTTGAGCTGACGTCGTTGCTATAACAATAACATAACCTCGGGCCCAATCGCTCATTAATCCCACGGTCACATTTCAGGAAGCACGTCAGCTGCTCTTTCTTGCTTGTTCTGCCCATCGTGAAACTCCCTCTCCTTTACGATCCTTTCGTGAATACTGAACCCCGCGATTTGCGACGATGTCTTACGACGGTTGTAGACTACGACATCATAGCGAATCTTACGAACTTGTTTGTGAATCCGACCCCAGGGAATTACGTTACCGATATTTTTCCAGACTCCTCCAACCACCTTCACATATACTTCTTTTTTTTTTTTTCCTTTCCAACGTGCCCATGCGCGCTGACAGTACGATTGATAAAGACACGTTGCCTGCTCGACTTGGGTGCAACATATGTGTGGACATGCGCGTTTCGACGCTGAGTTTGCGTCCGGACCGCGAACTATGCATGCCGTTGAATACAACCGATGCTCATATGTTGCAATGTACACGGCACAGTTGTCATCAGGGGCGGATGTGCACGAGTACCTAGGACTCTGTACCAATATGTCACTGTTTTAAATATTTTACATGCGAAAACAGCAACTGTATACTTTGTTGATATACTTTATTTTTTGCAGCATGGTATTCCGTGACATAACAACCATAGTTGCAGAATTTCTCAAGAGCACACATCTAGGGGGCTTACGACCCCTTGACTCCCTCCTCTAAATCCACCCTTGAACAGTGGCAATTGAACAGAGTCTAACGTCTTCCAGGCGCACCTCCTCGTGATAGGTGAAGACTGGGTTCCACCATTAACGTAACACGTAACGGAAAAGGAAATCGCAATTCAACGCTGGAGCCGCACCATCTAGACGCATCTATGGAGTCCAACAAACGAATTGAACATCTGTCACACGTAATTGTTCAACCAACATGTATACCCTCTTCGCAAAAAACGGTGAATAGCGAGTTAGTTGCTTGTGGTACGAATGCAGTATCCGTGTACGTCATTTCCTACGTTGGAATGCACCTATACAACAGCAATAAGTCTGCACTACTACATAACACGACGTATGTGCGCTATAGACAATATAACAACTCTACAGTTGTTGACTGTATTCATTCGCCATTCATACAGCAAATTGCTACAGTGCAATGTCATTACGGTGGTGTGAGAACTTGCGCAGAGGTGCCCGATGTCGCGGCTTGGAGAAAAAAAAAGAACAACAAGAGGATAGAGAGGTAGCAAGCGAGCTGGTGGTATAGATCCATAACTTAAAAACCCGTTTGAGATTGAAATTGAGACCTTGTCTGTGTTTGTCGTTTTTTGTCCCCTAGTCTCGGGTTTTTAAGTTATGGAAGAAACAAATTTATTTTTAAGATTATGAATGGGGAGTTTCATCGCCAAGAGCCGTACTCTCCCCTATTGCTGATGGTGATGTGCGGAACGAAATACTGAGCCCTCATTCTAACAATGTAGTACAAAAGCCAGAAAAGCGCCTTCTGACAACCTCATTGTACAATACATTGTAAATAGAGGGTGTCCCAGAAAACGTGTCATTGAATTATAATTACAAACCTACACCACCTACAGTCATGCGGTCAACGGCATTTGTTCTTACTGGGTTTTTGCCGCCACCTCAGGTGAATGTCGTGTAACGTAAGTTAAATTATGTAAAGGTCACTTTTTTACCCCACCAATGTGAAGAGCGTGTCTAATTTAGTCAAATTAATGATAATTGACAGGGATATTCAGGAGCTATCCATCGGAAAAAATAGCCGAACATCACGCTCTACGGAGGTCGCACAGAATAGCGCACGATGAATTTTTCAGCGCAATCTTTGTCAGTCCGACGAAAGGAGGTTGGAAACCCAGCCCTCCCCGACATCGCACAAAGAGATAAAACAGGCACGGCTTATCACGTCCGACTTTCGCTGGGATAATGCTTTCCCTCTCCCAATTTTAGGAACTGTTACTTTTTCTACTATCACTCTGTGGGCTGGCTTCGGAACCTCCTGTCGTCGCATTGAGAGCGATTGCGCTCAAAAAGTCATCGCGCGTTATGGTCCAGTGCCCCGAAAAGCATGATATTCGGCTATTTTTTCCGATGGGATAGCTCGTGAATATCACTGTCAATTATCATGAATTTGAGTGAACTCGGCACGCTCTTCATATTGATGGGGTAAAAAAGTGACCTTTACCTGGCCAATTACCGAGTTGAGTTCGCAAATATTTACATAATTAAACTTTGAGTACATGACATTCACGTTAGGAGGTGGCAAAAAGCTAATAAGAACAAATGCTGCTGACCGCATGATTCTAGGTGGCGAAGTTTTTTTATTATAATTCAATGACACGTTTTCTGGGACACCCTGTATAATAGCAGCAAGTGCAGTGGCCCACCCGGAAAAAGGCAAGAGCGAGTGTCACAGTTTCTCGTAACACACATAAGTTCATTCTCTTCGTCCTGTAGCGAACAGCAATGGTACAAAAGAAAGTACGACAAACACAATCACTTTCTCAAATGAACTACAACTCCAGTTTCGGATCCGTACTCGTAAAATGAAACGGTAGTGAACACTAGAGAGACAGTGGTTCAGTCGGTTTCTGTACCTTCGGCGGTCAATAAAGACTGCGGCGACGCGAGTATGCGCAGCCGTGGAATATGCTACTGAAAAGTGGCGCCCCAATGTAGAGTCTGGCCTCTATGAATGAATATTGCCGTCTAAGTTGTCCCTGCATTTCTCACTAGCATTCCCTAGCTCATGGCTTCATGCTAATCTCGTACCGTGGCCCCGCGTCATTTTGTCGTAACCATGACGTAAAAGATTAGTTTCAAAGCTTAAAAGTAATGTAGCGAAAGAGCGTATGTGTGAGAAGGGCCGCTTTTCGAGGCGTAGTGCAATCGATGTTCATGCAATACAGAGGTGTGCATACAAGATACTCATCGATCAAAATTCACTGTTTGTGGAGTAAAAGTATCAACAATCATTTGCGGTGCCATTACCACCCCCACAACTTGAGCGAAGGAAGCATTTTAAAATGAGACTTCCATAACATCATTTCGCATGTCAAGCACACGAGCACGCACAAAAAATAACAAATAAGCTGAAGCTCATGATTTAAAGCACAAACCGATTTCTTATAGTCGCGTTCACGGTTCGCGCCAAACAATCCGTTCGATCCTTTGTGGGTTTTGTGCTTTGTCGCCTGCCGTGTGCCGTCGGCGCCATCTCACGGTCACACACCGCTGTAAACGCCAAGTACAATCGCGGTGTCGCAGATACATTGGTGTCTTGCACATCTGTACGTCATGAAAAATGACAAACCAAAAAAGGAAATTACGAGCGTGCTTTTTCGCAAATTTCCCACGAAGTCCAGTTTTACGCAAGAGTTTTCCGTTTCCGATATCAAACAACCGAAGCAACTAGGCAGGGCGGGGCAGATCACAGGTGTGGCCTTCGGGTTCTCAGGAGTAAACACCGATAAGGCGAGTCACATCCCAGGATAACACACTGGACCAATGACAGAAGAGATCTGAAGTAATCGTGGTCGATTGCTTTGACGAGGACAGAGCCTTTAGACAACATCGTACCCGCCCAACCCCATCCCCTCTCTAGATACTGCTTAAACCAGTACTTCGGAACGATGGGTGAAAAAATTGCTGCACATCGTAGTTTGTGCATAACATTCACAGTATAACGGCCATCAACTTTGTTTCTTTCTCGTATGACGAATTATGCCTCAAATAAGCGAGCAATCAAACCGAAACAAGAATGTGGAGAGGAGTCTCAGAAATGTTCCCTTCCGAAGGCCAACGCATTACGTCACCTGCATGGACCGGACAAGTAGTTTATCATCACTCTTGTACAGAGTGTTTTATGAAGGCCCCCAGCTGAATTATTCCTGAGCAGGTGGCGATATGTAAAATATTTCTTTTAATGGGCATCCCTACACTCTTAAAAATGAGCTCCACGGCATAGCGCGCTGCTAGCCAACCATCATCTCAAATGATATCGTTATCGTCCCTGATTTGTTGAAAGCGGGAGGTGTACGCCCTTTTTGTGACAGTTATGAACAGCATAAGTGTCACAAAAAACGCGTACGCCACCCGTTTTAAACCATTCAGTGCTGATAACAATATCATTTAAGATGATGGTTGGCTAGGAGCATGCTATGCGGTGAAGTTCATTGCTAAGAGTGTAAGGCATCGGTCAAGAGCTGAACACTGAGCACAGCAATTAGTATGCACTCATTAATTAAACAAAAAAGCCCCTTTTCAATGGACGCTTTCAGAACCTCGATTTTACCGAACAGGACCTTCAGCGAAACATTTTTAACATTTAAACCGAAAACGGTTTAAATACTTCTTGCGCGGAGAAGCGTACCAGTGCGCTCTTTCGGTTGGCTATACGGCCTATCATGTACTTTTTCCGTCGTGTGAAAAAACAAACAAACAAACAAACAAATTAGGACCTCCTACAACTGCGCATGAAGTGGCAGAGCGCAGAATACAGGTCAGCCTTTCATGTCCAATGTGTACACTTTTTGTGGACACCAACCCATGTGGATCACCTCTTTCGTCGTCTATTCCAAATATACTCCGTACAGTCGCACTCACTTTCTTTGCAGCGACCCCGATGCACTCCATGAGTGTCCCCTGAAGTGAATGACATTCTCACACAAGCCGAAGCAACTGTTCGAGGCGGAAAACTGCCACACTAGTTGAAAAGCGTGCGAACGTCAGTGCATCCAAGTTCGTTGCGTTCAAATTAATGCATGCGCAAGAAAGAAAAGAGAGTGGTGAGCGTTTAACTCTTTGTTGTTTTATGGGTGACACCAAGCCTTCTGGGTGACGAGCAGTTCGTACGGGTGATAACCCAAGGGTGACATCGACGAAACGTCATTGTCACCCTTGAAATTGCATGATCCACCTCGGTGTCACACTTGGAACGTACTTTCCCTGGCGTAACCTTTGTTCTAAGGGAGAAAGTGGCGATGTCACCCTTTTTTTGATGGGTGCATGGCGTTAAGGGTGATGATAAGCGTAACCAATTTTAGAGTGTATGCACATGGAAAATTTAGAAATAAATAAGACTACAGTAATTACCAATGTATTGGTACTATATTGCAGTAGTTAAAAAAGTTTTGATGCTATGATCTAGTGGAAATACTAGTCCAACAACAATTTCAAGAAGTTGTAAACTGCTAGAGAAGTGGCTCTCATTCCAGTCATTCATATAATCATAGCTGTTCTTCAATTTTTTGCACTTTAGACCAAGAGGCATGCACACAGGTTTTGGACACTAGGGATAGTCATAGCACTGACATACTTGAAGTGCTGTTATGTTGTAATATTGTTTTCTTATGTATAACATCTGTATGTTTCTTAGTAGCTTCTGGAGCTGGCGTACGACACAGACAAGTGATAGTGACAAGTGACATACACAACACAGTGCTTCTAGTGCAGGACGTACATATAATAGCAGCAAGTGCAGTGGCCCACCCGGAAAACGGCAAGAGCTGGTACTGGGGACACTTCAAGTCTGAGCTCAAGCCCAGCTGTTCTAAAGGCAGCTGTGCATATGTTGAGCCAGCTATCATTCGCTGCATTCCACTTGGTATAGAATGGGATATTATGCAAGAAAGCGCTAGGCACAAAACATGGAATAACATAATTTGTTTATTTCAGCAGTCATAATAATTTCACAAAGATCATTGGCTGAGACTCTATTTTGTGTCTTTCCACATTCGCACTTGCTGACCTTATTCCAGTCCGACAGAACGTCGCTGCCAGTTCCCAGCCCCCGGACCGTTAAAATAGGCGCAAACGTTCTCCCGGACTTGTTTGGCTCTGATCGTGTGGTGTTGTCCCTGAGACCCCTGTGGCCCTTGCCCTTCAGCGATACCAGGGTGATGTTGCCTGCACATACCGTGGTTGACATCGCCTAATTGAAAAAGATTGATTGATTGAGGGGTACTAAAAATATGGAGATGTGACACGCACAGTGTCAGGCTACTCCGGAACTCGTGAACGAAAAAGTTGAATGTCCAACCTCAAGAAGACCAAGAGGCATTGAAACGAAAGAAGAAAAAGAAAGCAAGTGACACGCTTCTATAATACAGCATATGAGCTAAACTACTGAAAATATTGTACACAATCATACAACACAAGACACTGAACTTGCAGCTAAGGTAATAAATGCCACACACAAGATGAATGCTTAAATTGTGAATGGCACTGTATAATTGAAATTTCTGATGTATGTTACAAAACCCAGGTTATCTCATTTGTGGTCCCATAGCATGGCATGCGCTGAAAAGCAGGCTTATGTATGATAACCTATAACAAACTGCGAGCATTAGACTGAAAAATCAAAGATTATGACTTGTGAGGATATCTTCGGTGTCAAGGTTGCCAGATGGGGTGTATAGCCTTTCGTTAGACCTCGCATTCTGAAGCACATTATGGAGCACAACTTTGGCTTTCACTATGTCCTTGGCAGTTTTCAGCAAGACCCCCCCCCTCCCCACACACACATGCTATTGGACTCCTATAAACTTGCCAGCGACTTGCCAGAACACCAAATGCGTTCTCAACCACTCTTCTTTCCCTTGAAAGTACGCAGTCAGTGCCAAGAGTTCATGGGGACCTTGTCACATTAATTATTGTCGCATTATACGCGGTGCTTTTTTTATTACATAATTTTTATAAAAACTGTCAGAGCGGCATAGATTGCGGCATAGAGCGTTTTTGCAGCTGAGTTCTACGGCCATACGGACATCCTCTCGAAGAAAGTGTGCAACTGCAAGATGACATTTTGACAGTATATCCTAGTGCAAGCCATTTAATGTTTAAGCATGTATAATAAATGCTGAAACAGGCACGTGCGTTAAAATATTCGTTCCCGAATTCGTTCCCGAAACAGCGTTCATTTCGCGTCTGAGGGCCACGTGATTCGTGCGATGGCGATGATAGGAGTAGGTACTGCTCAGCTGGCCAGATAAGCCGCTTTCTGGCCCAGATACGCATCTGTCGGCGAGGGTGACGCTCTCTTCAGGCACACTTTTTCGGTTGTGGCTCATTTGCATATCAAAATTCGGAGATGGATTTTTTAATGCATGTGCGTATTTCTCTCAAACAGCTATCTCGGTTTTGGCCGAAATTCCCTAATAAAAAAAATCATTATTGAATTTCAGGTAGTTAGTCATCTTCTAGTTGCATACTCTCCTCAAGAGGTGGACCTAGAACTCGACTACAAAAACAACATCTATGTTGCACTCTGTATGTAGTCTTGGTTGTCGATGCGCCAGAAAAATTAGAATCATCATCATCATCAACTCTGTATGTAGTATGCTGAATGCAAGATAAGTTTTGCATGCTCCCTCCTAACCTGTAGTTATAAATTCGTCTTTCGACGTTGAGCTATCTGGCAGAAAAGGGCACTGCATGCAAACCCTTCATCAGCTACAATAGCATATGACACGGTTGTGTCGCCTCCCTGAGGCACCTAGGCGAGTGGATGTGAAGACTGTTGCTTTGAAATGCATTCTTGATGGTGGAGTGATACCACACGGCACTGTCCGAAAGCCTCCCGTTCCTCCCAACGTCGATGTACAGAAACTCCATGTCAGCTCCAACGATTCTTTCAACACAATACTGACGCTGCCTTTGTAGTTTATGTACATAGCCCTAGACTTTGGTGGAGGCAGAACCTGAACACTTTTTCCATCGAGGGCTGCAAGGCAGTTTGGAAAGTTCCAAGCATCTTCGAGTGCCATTGGAACCTTCTTCCACTCATCCTCGGTTGTAGGCATCTTCGGGTACTCTGGCTTCAGAACTGCATACAGCGCCTTGCACACCTCGAGCACTATTCCTGCATTATAGCCTGAGTTAGTTTTGCGTCAATAAAATTCAATCATCATCATCAACTATTACTGCAACCGTAGTGTGTGCCATACCGAACTGGAATCCGAGGAAGTGGAACTATTCACCTTAAAGGAAATGGATGAATGTTTAGTTGAATGAGTAGTCTTGATGACTAGTCTCTCGTGAAAAAAATATTGGTTTGTTTTGCATAATGTCATATACAGAATACTACAACACAGTAAAACACAGCATGAAGGCCATGTAATGCTGCACAGTATCCCGCACATGATTGTGATATAATTGAGAGAAAGCTAATTCAATAACACACTTGGCAATCCACCAATCATTAGCCCCATGGTGGTCCAGCATACGTGAATATAATACAGTGAATTGGCTTCAGTTTCTCACCAGTTGGAAGGTGCCTCAAGGTGACGGGTAACCGTTTTTCTGGCGAAATGGCTTCCCTGTAGTTTGTGTCCTGTTTTTGAATGGGTGGCGGAACCAGACTGAGCAAATGCTCAAATGTGGACACGTCCATTCTGATGTATCGCCTGCAGTTGTCTTTGTCCTCCATGGCGAGCTCGCGCATTATATTTTCATAGCGGCTCATTTGGCCACGCCGCTATAAATATGGCTTCACCCACACACTTTTTGCGATGACGTTTGCGCTGCTGACCTGGGCTGCCATGCAGTTCCTGTTCAAGCTCGAGCAGAACCACAGCTGCAAGGGCAAGACCCTCTATGTCCTTCATCTGCCATCATGACAGCCTGTCATGTTCCAGAAAGATAATAAAACAATCATCAGTGATGATAATGACACACACTACTGCAGTGGAGTGCACATATATGCTTATACACAGTGTCCCAACAAGAATACATCAAGGCTTCAAAGAGCTTATGCAAAAGCTTCATGCGTGTACAGCATTCACGTCTCATCATCATGTGTGTGAAGCGCATGTAGGGAGTGCACAGGTACAAAGTTAGGGACATTAGGAGGAGTCTTGATAAGTCGCTCACCCTGCGTTGTAGGTGCAACTGTTCATTTTGTTTAATTAGATGAGATAATTCACTAACATGTTAATCTATGTGCTGAGGTTGCGCGGTTGTAAAATTGCCCAGCCTTCCTGAGAAACACGCGACAGAGGTGTTTCGAACCACAAACGCTCTGTGTTTCATTTTATTTTTCCCAATAAGTTTGCTACAAATGCAAAAAAGTGCGACGTGAACACGACGGTTTTAGCTCATAAGTGCTATGAAAGGGCGAATAAACGAAACGAGGGAGACCATTTATCAGTTACTATACTGCATTCGTGCCGCGCTGCTGCCGCATTCTGCAAGTCTGCTTCATCCCACTGGCTTGTGTGATGCTGGCACATGCAGGCATCAGACAAGTCAGTGGGATGAAGCCGAATTGCCCGCCTCTATGGCCTAAGTTGCTTTTGCGACACAAAAATGCAATAGTCATCATTATCATCATCAATTGCCCGCCCGGTTGCCTAGGGCTAGCGAGTCGGAGCGGTCGCGGTTACCGCGGCCTTTTTTTCAGATCTAGGTTCGGTTACTGGGTCAGTCTGCCGTGAGGAGTGCTTACAATACTGTCTCCCGTCTACTTTTCCGGTCCGCCCGCACAGCAATAAAAACGTGTCGAAGTGGTTTGAAATGGAAATTGTTTTATAGAATAGTTTGTTGAGTCATGGAAGAGTTGTTTCATATGGCAAAGATCCTCCACGATCTTGCGTCGCACAGCAGCGCCTGTTTTGCATGCGTCGTCGTTGTTGTATTCATGCGCCACGTCGGGCGGTGGGCCTCCAACGTCTTGAGGAAACTCGTCACAACGATTGTCACCACCGTCATTGTTCGCTCCTTCTGCAGGGGACGGGCGTGCACGCACACAGATGTTGTGCAGGACGGCACACGCCACCACAATGTTTGATGTTCTCTGCGGTTCTTAGTGGAGGCATCTGTAGCGTTGTAGGCACTGTAATCGTGACGTCCCGATTCTCCACTATTCCGTGCGCGGCTTTGTGGCGACAGCTGAACCGGCCTTCCGCCGGAGACTACTGCGGTTCACCAGGCAATGGGGTCAGGAGCGACGGTTCTAGGGGCAACCTCTGTTACCTGAGTGAAACGCGGAACGTCATCCATCATTATATTATCGCTACTTTCTGTTGCGCTTACCCAGAAGGAACTGTTTTACATCACTGTTTTACACTGTTTTACCAATCGTGTTCCTTCTTTGGGACAGCTTATATCATGCTGATCTGTCAGCTTCTTCACAGATAATGTTCGTGTTGTGTACTTTCCCTCCTTGTCCAGGGTAAATGTGTATGTTTGTAGGGTAATGAAGGACCAGCAGACAAGGCTGAATGCGAAGTGTTTAATGTGGCAGCCAGGCCAACAACTGAAAGAATCGATGGTACGCGCGCCCAATAGAAATCATGCGCGAGATACGCGTCGTGACGAAACGTCCAAGGCGGCGCTTGTCGTCCATTTCGGTCGGCTACTACATGGCCCCCTCGCTATTGAAGCTGTCGGCCCACGTGACGTGTTTCACGATGGTCTTCGGGCATAAAGGGGAAGTGTTGGTTGATGCCGGGACACCACGCGTTGGAGGGAAACCGTTCCAGGCTGAGGAACCAGTGGTGTAGGAGTCGACGGTGGCAAGTGTAGAGGAGTGTTGTTCCTCTACATGAGCCCCGACCGGCGATGACGGTGGCCTGTCTCCATGGCCGCGCCGGTGGAACTGAGAAGCGGGTGCTCCACGCGCGTGGCCATCGTTGTCGTCGTTCAGCTTCCGCTACAGGGGTCCCCCGGCCGTCAGATGCGCTGCGGACGCATCGCAAGAGCTGGAGTCCAGGTAACGCGTCTGGAAAAAGCTGCAGTCGAGGGCGACCGTGGTAGACGTGCAGACGTGGTGACGTGTGGTCGAACAGGGGCACGGCACACGTTGGCGGCATTTCACAGAGGATGAAGACGCGAACAGCGATCCGTCAGGTAGAGACGAGCGAGAGAGAGCGAGGCGCTCGGTGTCGTGGTCCTGGGGTGCCGCGACCGGCACGGGAGCCGAAGCTCGAGAGTCCCAGGTGGAGTGAGCGAGGTGCCGAGACGTGCTGAAGCGTGCCGAGGCGTCGGCTGCCGCGACCGGCTGATGAGCGCAAGGCTCGAGTGTCGCGGCCGGCAGTGAGGAGCGTGAGAAGAGGAGCGAAGAGTACCGAGATGCGGTAGGAGTGAAGGCGGCTC
The DNA here is from genome assembly GCF_037126465.1 of Ornithodoros turicata. Lineage (NCBI taxonomy): Eukaryota > Metazoa > Arthropoda > Arachnida > Ixodida > Argasidae > Ornithodoros > Ornithodoros turicata. Next base: position 79,323,006 of record NC_088201.1, read on the forward strand.
AATCTGTGAAGCGCGTGTGTGCCGGAGGTAGTGCTGCTCGATGGCGTCGTCACAAATTTGGGATGGTGAAGGGCCGAATTGCTCCGGACGTGATGTTCTTCGTCCGGGTCACCGAATGTAGAGGAGGTGTTGTTCCTCTACATGAGCCCCGACCGGCGATGATGGTATGCCACGGAGAGGCGATAACGGTGGCCTGTCTCCATTGCCGCGCCGGTGGAACTGAGAAGCGGGTGCTCCACGCGCGTGGCCATCATTGTCGTCGTCCAGCGTCCGCTACAGCAAGATCCATGTAGGCCGGCTTCAATCTGTCGACGGCAACCACGTCCTCGCGGCCGTTGATAGAGATGCGTAAGTTCTTGCCCTGGCGCCCGAGGACGGGATGTGGAGCGAAATAGGGCGGCGCGAGTGACGGCGTGAGTCGTTCGGACGCGAGTTGTCCCGAGGATGTCGGTGAGGCCCTTGAATAAACGGCTCTTGAACTGTGGGCCCCGGTCCGTAGTGACCTGGGACGGCACGCCGAACCGAGAGAACCATGAAGCGACGAAGGTGTTGGTGACTGTCTCGGCGGTGGCGTCTGCCATCGGCGTGGCCTCGGGCCAACGGGTGAAGCGGTCGACAGCGGTTAGGATATAGCGGCAGCCATCAGATGGTGGGAGAGGGCCGTTGTCGAAACGCGCGTCAGGAGGCTGGAACTTCCCGAGGGGGGCGGAGGTGTGGCGGTGGACCCTCGCACGCTGGCAGCGGTGACAGGAGTGAACCCAGGCGCGAACGTCTCGGTTGATCGAAGGCAACACGAAGCGGTCCGCGACAAGCTTCTGAGTTGCCCGGATGCCAGGGTGCGCCCAGTCGTGGAGAGACGAGAAGACGGCCCGGCGACACGTGACAGAGACGAAAGGCCTAGGTTGGGGAGTCGACGTGTCGCAACAGATGGTAACAGAAGTGCCGAGAATGGGGAGGTCTTGCAGCTTGAGGGAGGTGGTGTTAGCGCTGCGCAAGCGCTTCAGCTCTTCATCGTGGAGTTGGGCAGTTCGTGCGAAAAGCGCTCCGTGGTGGTAGAAAGGGCGGCAACTCCACTTAAGGCGTCGGCTGGACCGTTTCCTTCCCCCGGTACGTGCCTGATATCTGTGCACATTTCAGCAAGATAAGCGAGCTGTCGAATCTCCCTTGGGCAGCTGGCCGAGTGGAAAGCGTAGGTCAAGGGCTTGTGGTCGGCTAGGATGGAGAAAGCGCGACCTTCCAGAAAGAAACGGAAATACCTGACCACGATGTATGCGGCAGCAACTCTCGGCCAAAAGTGCTGTAGCGCTGCTCGGTAGATTTCAGGGCTTTGGAGAAGAAGGCTATGGGGCGCCATGCTGTGCCAATCTGCTGCTGCAGCACCGCGCCGACGGCTATACCAGAGGCGTCAACCATGAGTGTAGTCGGCGCGCCGTGCCGTGGATGACAAAGCAGAGAGCTGCCTTCATCTTGAGGAAACTCGATTCGGCGTCAGAATTCCACAGCAACTTCTTCGCAGCTCGGCTCGACTGAGTGAGAAGAGCTTCAAGGGGGCGGAGTTTTTCTATGCAGTGCGGAATGAAGCGCCGGTAGAAATTGATGAGGCCGAGGAAGCGCCGAAGTTGCCGGATAGATTGGGGCTGGGGAAAGTTGGAGATAGCCTCGACCTTGGAGGGAAGTGGTGTTATGCCCTCCGGGGAGACTTTGTGCCCAAGGAACTCTGTGGATGACACGCCGAATTCGCATTTTTGTACATTGACAACAATGCCGTGAGCGGCCAGGCGTGAGAAGAGCAGGCGGATATGATGTTCGTGCTCTTCTGGAGATGTGCTGGCCACAATCAAGTCGTCAATGTATGCGAAGAGGAAGGGGAGGCCCCTGATGACGCTGTCTATGAAACGTTGAAACGTTTGGGCCACGTTGCGTAGACCAAATGGCATCCGCGGAAACTCGTACAGCCCAAACGGAGTCGTAATTGTTGTTTTCTTGATGTCTTCAAGGGCGACGGGGATCTGGTGATATGCTTTCATCAGGTCGATTTTACTGTAGAGTGTAGTGCCGTGGAGGTTGACCGTGAAGTCTTGCAACCGCGGGAGCGGGTAACGGTCAGGCACAGTAACAAGGTTCAGTGCGCGGTAATCACCGCAGGGGCGCCAGTCGCCGGTCTTTTTGGGCACCGTGTGCAAAGCGGAAGACCAATTGCTGGAGGAAGGTCTGGCTACACCGGTGGACAGCATGTGCTCAAATTCCGCTTTTGCAATCTTGAGCTTCTCCGGAGCTAGCTGACATGCCCGGGCGAAAACAGGTGCTCCGGTGGTCTGTATGAGGTGCACGACATCGTGTGCGACTGGGCGCAACCAGTCTGGTGGTTGCGTGAGACTTGGGAAGTCCTTGAGGACGGCAGCGTATGGCGAGTGGAGGGCAGAAATGGAGATGCCGCTGAGAGGGCTCGCAGAATGAACGGAGCGAGCCTGAACTGACAGATGGGTGGAGGTATCTATCAGGCGCTTGCGAGCGACGTCCACAGATAAGCCGAAATGTTGTAAGAAGTCGGCGCCCAGGATGGCTTGGCGGACACCGGCCACAAGGAAAAGCCACGCGAACGTTCTGCGAAGTCCCAGATCGAGGGTGGCAGATAGCTGTCGGAAGACGGGAATGCCGGTGTTGTTGATAGCCGTAAGATGGAACATAGCTGGACGACTCTTGTCACTTCCTGAAGCGGGGTGCACGCTCACTTCGGCGCCGGTGTCAACGAGGAAGCGAGTCTTTGAGGGCCGGTCAACAATGTAGAATAGTCGGCTGCTAGGCGTGGTGGAGACAGTCGCAGCCGCTAACGGTCCCCGGGCAAGTTTTCCGTCGAAGTACAGGGTCGCGTGCACCGACGGGCCCCGGAGCCGTACCGCTGGTGGTACCAGCAAGGGCCGATGGGCTCATCTTGCAGAGGCCGACGAGGTGAACGGCGTCGACTGGGTGAGCGGGACGCGGAGCGCGGACGATCGCGTCGGCGACGCCTGAGCGAAACGGGGTCTGTGTTGGAAGGCGCACGCGATGACAGGACAGACGCTACCATGGCGGAGACGCGTCCAAAATCTTCGCGCGGTTGGACTATGGAGTCGCCGTGCGGAGAAGTTAGCCGGACTTGGGCGGATGGTGAAGACGCCGCGGGGGAAACAGCTGAAGGCAAGGGCGGTGCGGCGGGCATGGCTGAGATGGACGGATGGGAAACCTCCATGATCTTGTCTGCAAGATCCGCAAGCTTTTGCAATGGTAGAGTCGACGCAGACGCTAGGATCATCTGCACGGTTGTTGGTAAGCGCTGCAGGAAGAGTTGTTTCAGGAGGCTGGCATCGAAGGACAGGGCTCGCTCGCCAAGCAGCCCCTGCATGTGTCGCAATAGTTCAGATGGACGGCGGTCGCCAAGATCTTCGGAAGACAGGACCTCTTGGAAGCGCTTGCGTTCCGAAGCCGTGGTTCGCTCGAGGACAGCGGTCTTGAGCGCGTCGTACTGGTTGGCTGCGGGTGCAGCGGAAATGATGTCGACCACTTGGGCGGCAACGTCTTGCGGCAGTACGCTCATCACATGGCGAAATTTGGTCAGCTGTGATGTTATGCCCCCGAGAGCGAACTGACATTCCACCTGTAGGAACCATACGCCCGGATTGTGGCTCCAGAAGGGCGGCTGCCGCATGGCGTAGTGCTGGATTCACGACGGCACTGAGGCATCGTCGGAGGCGGAGGAAGTGGTAGGGGCTGGTGGCTGTGCCATGTACACTGCAACGTTCGGGTCACCAAACTGTAGGGTACAGAAGGACCAGCAGACAAGGCTGAACGCGAAGTGTTTAATGTGGCAGCCAGGCCAACAACTGAAAGAATTGATGGTACGCGCGCTTTTTTTTATTTAGTATTTTATTTTTCGTTTCTTTTTATTTTTTTATTTAGTATTTTTTTTTTCGTTCGTTTCCGTGGGGTGCTTTCGACGCACTACAATTCCCCTAAATGGGCCTAAAGAAGGAACAAACGGAATTCTGTAAAACGCTTTAATTTCGGGGCCCTCAATTGAGCCTCTGTATGCAATAAGGGGATAAGCCAAACCGAGAACTTTGCGAGTGAATATTTGGTAAAGTAATTGCAGATCAGTTCCCTCGAACAACGCAAATGCAAAATGTGTAACATGTATGCGGATGTCTACTCTACATGCATGTCCCGCTAGCGTCGTTTCTGGGTGTGTGCTTTAGCAGAAATTGAACAAAATCCAGGAGCATGACATATCCCCTTTAATTTCGGGGCCCTCAATTGAGCCTCTGTATGCAATAAAGGGATAACCCAAACCGAGAACTTTGCGAGTGAATATTTGGTAAAGTAATTGCAGATCAGTTCCCTCGAACAACGCAAATGCAAAATGTGTAACATGTATGCGTATGTCTACTCTACATGCATGTCCCATTAGCGTCGTTTCTGGGTGTGTGATTTAGCAGAAATTGAACAAAATCCAGGAGCATGACATATCCCCTTTTTCTATATAACACCACACGCACACGGCTTTCGTGCAGGAAAAAACACTTTCCACGAGTCGGAGTTTCATGGTGACGGCAATATGGCCGAAGTTACCTTTGTGCAGTTGAGTAGCCTAGATCGCGGTTATCGTGCTGCTAAACGAACACATTCTTGAAAATAAGGTTCTGTATGGCCAGCAAAACATGACTTATTAGTATAGTGCGCACGCTTTTCCGATTACAATGCTCAGTAGCACTGCTGACACTGTCAAGTGAGGTAGGAAGAACATGTTTTTCGAGCGGAAGTCCAAGTTGATTTCTGCACGCAAGTAAAATTTAAGCTACACGATTTGTACGCATGTGTAGAAAAGGGGTCTGATCTTGCTGTCCATCCCATTGACACACATGCTTTTCTCGTTTCTTAACCTCCTGTAGCGAGGTTAAGTTAAGAGGTTAATAAATTGCAATACGGTCCTAAATTTTCTTTGGCAGGTACATAATGGTATGAAGATGTCATTGCAACAAAAACACTAAAAAGGGGATAATTCGACTTATCCCCTTATTGCATACAGAGGTTCAATTTTCGCGGATCGAGTAACAGGGGTATATTCGCGACCACTATATTTCGCGAGCTCCTCGGGCTCCCCCTCCTCCGTTTAAAATTTTCGCGTGCCTTTAAAGTTCGCGAATTTTCTGGATGTGCGAAATTTTCTAAAATTAAGGGCTCGTGATATTGACGGGTTTTACAGTATTCACACAACGTACACCATTCATAGCAGCTAGTTTCATTGCACAAGTGCTGCTACAGATAGCATTGAGACTGAGATCCTATGTACCTTACCAACCACTGGTACTTGGGGCTTTCAGAACCACACCGGTTCAAAGCTTGTATATGTTGAATCAAACTAATGGTCCTTTGTCCTGTTCCGGAAGTCCTTGGGAAGGCGACGGTTTTACCTTGCAGTGTCTTATGGGCTGAGAGTAAGGAGCTATCCACAGCATCCTGCACAGCACTCGTTTCAAACGGCTCTTTATTAAGAAGCCAAATCCTGTGCCTCCATTTAGTATTCGTGTCCAGCGGGATGTAGAACGTTACAATTTTACAAGCTGTAATCTACCACCCTCGTTGTACAGTAAGCTGGTATCTCCTTGGCATCCACCTGTACAACATGATACAACTCTTACGAAATTTGATAAACGGAAATGCCCAGTTTTGAACAAGAATTTGAAGCCCCCAAGCCGAACTTCGGCGACCATGTGGAGATATACACTGACGCTTCGAAAACGAATACAGGAGTATCATGTGCCATGGTATCTGGTGTATACACTAAGCCACACCGCTTAAGCAAGATTTTGTCAATTTTCAGTGCTGAGGTTTATGCCATTATGGTTGCGCTCAACCACATCTTGCAAACACACACACATCATCATCGGTTATATACACAGACTCTCTTAGTGCAGTTCATGTCATGTGTGGTCTCCACATGCACAAACACCTGTTGGTAAGACGAGCACAGTACCTTGCGAGTCTGATACAAGGAAAGCGCCACAGTTTGTGCATTTACTGGGTCCCCAACCATGTAGTCATCAAGGGAAACGAGAGCGGTGATCATGCTGCCGCTGCTGCTCAGGATACTGACATTTGAGATTCCTCTCAGACATGTTATCAACAAGGAATGGCAAAGCTCTTCGGACACGCAAACTCTGAACAAATTGCACACTATCAAACCTCAGATAAAACAGTGTCCAACACTCCGAAAATCGATTAAATGAAGTTCTATTCAGCCGTCTGAGAGCTGGACACACCTTCTTAACACACGGGTATCTTCTCCGAGGTGAGGAGACACCACAGTGCGAGCACTGCGGGACAGCCTTGTCAGTTATGCATATACTCATAGTGTGCACACGTCACGAACACCATCGTCGTCAACACTTCTCACTGTTTTACCACTATAGGATTCCTCTTCACCCAGCGGTTCTGCTGGGGGACGAGCCTCTCATCAGTTTTAACCATGTGTACAACTTTTTAAGAGACATAGGTTACCTGAACGGCCTGTGAACATGCAAATATTTTTACTGCTTTTCACCTTTTCTATTTTGACTTTAAATGAAATTGATTATTTTTAACTGGCTTTGATTCATACCATTGTCGTGGCGCTCTATGGCCTAAGTTGCTTTTGCGCCATTAAAATCCTAATCATCATCATCATCAAGTCAGTCATTCATTGAGAACTCCAGGCAATGGCTGCAGCGCGCCACACAATTTTTGACGGAGTTTTTCATTGTCGTTGCTGAAGATGGAAAGTCGAAAGCAAGCTGGTGTATATGATTGAACGCAAAGATCTCACTATTGTATCTAACACTTTATTCAACATAGAGAAAGTGGAAGAAGCGATAGCGAGTTCATTTGCTGGTTTTGAGTCGTCGTTGTCGGTTCTTGTCCCCTGTCATGCCCTCCACCAATTTGTGAAGAGAAAACGTACAGCTGTGCAAGCGGTATGCAGAGGTTTAATTATAGAATGAGCGAGAATGAATGAGCGTGAGTTTCGTCCTCCTCTCCCACTTCGTAACAATATCCCCCCGGCGGACGAAGGCCATGTCCTCATGGCGTGTAAGGCTTCAGGCGGAGGACATGAGCCAGCTGAAGGGCGGGGGTCCTTCGGTCGCGTGGTGGCGTACAAGGTTCCACTTGATAGTTTAAATCAGAGACTCGTCGCACGACGCGGTAAGGTCCGGTGTAGCGCGGGAGAAGTTTCTCGGAGCGTCCAATTCGTCGGGTTGGTGTCCACATCCATACCAGATCTCCCGGAGTGTACGAGACAGGGCGGTGCGTTGCATTGTATCGCTGGCATTGACCGTCCTGGGAGTCTATGATGCGATAACGGGCTAGCTGTCTTGCGTCTTCCGCACTGCAGAGAGCACGAGCCGAAGTGGAATCCAGAGGGACGTCGTCAAGCGGTGGCAGTAAACAGTCGAGAAGTGACACAGCTTCGCGCCCGTACAGAAGAAAAAATGGAGAGAAGGCAGTTGTAGCTTGGCAAGCGGTATTGTAGGCATATGTGATGTAGGGTAGCACGAGGTCCCAGTTATCGTGCGTAGATGAAACATACATGGAGATCATTTCGCTGATGGTGCGGTTTAGACGTTCGGTTAGTCCATTCGTCTGTGGGTGGTAAGGCGTGGTGGCACAATGTATCGTACGATTGAGTTTAAGGATGTTTTGTACAGTTTCCGAAAGAAAGCACCGTCCTCTGTCGCTAATAAGGCTTTTCGGGGCACCATGGCGAAGGATAATGTTCTGTACAAGAAAGAGGGCGACATCCGAGGCAGTACCAGAAGGAACTGCTTTTGTCTCTGCGTACTTCGTCAAGTAGTCGACGGATACAATTATCCACTTGTTACCTGAAGAAGACTGAGGGAATGGTCCCAGCAGATCGATCCCGATCTTCTCAAACGGTATTGTAGGAGGATTGATAGGTTGTAGGAGGCCAGACGGACGCGTCGTTGGTATTTTGCGGGCGTGGCATGGTACACACGACTTGACAAATCGCTGCACAGAACGGTACATGCCCTTCCAGAAAAATGTCCTCCGTAGTCGAGCATACGTCTTGAAGACACCCAGATGGCCAGATGTTGGATCGTCATGGCAGGCGCTGATAACTGACCGCTGCAAAGCACGAGGAACGACGAGGAGCCACGCTGCACCTTCCGCTGCAAGATCCTGGTCGTGGTCTTCTGACATTTCTGGACACCATCGGACTTCGATCGTTATTGTAAAGGGGCACGTTATTTTATTCCCCCCATTCCACCAAGCACTGGGGTAGAGTATCGCCTGTTGCGATGAAACTCCCCACTCTCCAAGGCCGAAAATAGAGTTGTTGTTGTTTGTCCCCTGTCTAGCCCCCCCCCCCCCCCCCCCCTCATGCTGCTCCTCGGACTCAAAGAGATGTAAAGATGAAAGATGGAAGTCACTGAAAAGGTTAGCCAGCTGTAGGACTCGAAGCCACATCTTCTGGATTACCGGTCCAGGGCTCTACCAACTGAGCATCAGAATATCAGTTCTCTCATGGTCAAGGAGATGTTTCCGTTCAATGGAAAGTCGGCCCACGCAAGATGCTGAACTCATTACACTGCACCACGGAAAAATAAAGAAATATGTGGCACTGTGTGCAGCAGATATATATCCACATGTGGCTCTATTTACACAATAATTTAAAAGAATAATTTGCCTGGTCTGCTCAAAGTATTTACAGAAGTAGTTACAATATTTAAATACTATCTTAAGGCGGACTCATGCGATCTAGACAACGTTCGCTTTCAAAGGGAATTGGCTGCACAGTGGCAAAATTGTTTTCTTCGCTTTGCTTTCCTCGCGCGCTTTAAGGAGGTAATGTAACCGGCGCGAGCGTGCAGAGCATGCTAGAAAACGACAAAGCCGTTATTTTCATTCGCAGGGATCTGGAAAACTGCAGTAAGCTAGTCGAATTTGTTGATTGCAATCAATTTCCCGAATGTTACTGTAGGGAATGAAATCATTTTGGGCCAAATATCGCGTGCCAGCGTACCGAGAGAAGGGATTGTATTGAAAATTTGACAAACTTTAATTCACCAAAAATCAGTGGATCGCGTCAGGCCTTCAGAAATATGTCATTCCCTACGTAACCTAGAGGCGAACATGCCTGTACCTGTTCCGTGTAGAAATTTAGCGAGGTTTACGAGAACCCTGCGAACAAAAATCCCCCATGGACTTTCTTAAGAAGTGAGTCCGCCTTAATGTATTTATATTTTGTATTTAAATACTTTCATCATAAAGTATTTATAGGCAGTATTTAAATACATGAAAGCATGTTGTCTTTGTATTTATATTTAAATACCCGAAAAGTGTATTTATGCCCATCTCTGGACTGGGTTCATAATCCGGTATGACACTGGTTACTGGTTTCCAGTGTGTCCAGTATTCGTTTTTTTTTGTTTTTTTCAACAGGGCTTGAACTACATAGATATGAATTATATAGCAAATGCACGATTCAGACAGTGGTAATATCATATCAACGATGAAAGGGCAGCAGCTCCACAGAAAAAGACAGATCGACTTTTCGGAATCGTTCTCAGTACTTCCGATACACTAAAACTTCGTACTGCGAGAGTATGATGCCAATGAACCTTTGCATAAGAAATATGTTGACACAGCGTACCTCGAGTAATGCGGACAAAACGGTCACGACGCCAGACGTATAATAGGGAGGTTTAGCATACGAAACTAACGAAAACGACACAGTAAAACCTGTCGTCATATCAAACATCATCAATGTGATGGATTGCAGTCGCTCCAATTTAAAATAGGGATTTGCCCGATGTTTGAGCCGGAATTGGTGTAACTATTCGGATGTACTAAAGCCCCCTAAAGCTGGCACTGATCCTTGCATTAGTACCAATCGTTGATATTGTTGAAATGGAGGAACAGTTCAAGTGTACTTCCAACCCAAATTACGAGGGGTGTTCAAGTCAAACCGGGACTTTCTGTCTCCTGGGTGTACAAATGGCTCGCGCTACTTCTTTTTCGTCATTTTCACACGCGACAGGTCTCCGCGTTCACCACGTGGTTGTCCTAAGCTTGTGCAAAACAGAAGACACTTGCTGGACAAGATGGCCGACAACGAGGTGAGCGCGCACATCGAACAGCGAATTGTCATGAAGTCTCTCGTGAATGAAGGCGTAAAGTCATCTGAAATTCACAGTACACTTCATGCTCAGTATGGCCACGATACACTTAGCCGCAGCAAAGCGTTTGAGTGGTGCAAACGGTTCCGAGACGGCCGTACATCAGTGCAGGACGATCCCGGCCGGGGCGGCTCAGACCCCAGCGTCAGAGTTCCTGAGAACATCCAACTTGTGGAGCGCCTGATCCTCAAGGACCGACGGATAAGATGTCTCGAACTGGCTCGAAAGACGGACCTTTCTGTGGGAACGTTGAACACTATCATTCATGAACACCTCCAGTTTCAGAAAGTTAGTGCTCGTTGAGTCCCGAGGCAGCTCTCCGTGTTTGACCGGCAGAGAAGACTGGAAATCTCCCAAGAGTTTCGACACTGAAGGACAGCCGTTCCTTCATCGGATCATCACGTGCGGTGAAACGTGGGTGCACCATTTCACTCCTGAGTCTAACCGCGCATCAAAACAGTGGAAGCATCCGGGCTCGCCAGCTCCCAAGAAGTTCCGAAGCACCCCGTCTGTGGGTAAGGTCATGGCCACGGTTTTCTGGAACAAGGCTGGCGATGTTCATGTTGATCTTCTGCCCAGTGGTACCACCATCAATAGTGCATAGTGCGCTGAAGCAAAAGTGCCCGGGCCTCATCACCAATGGAGTCCTCCTCCTACAGGACAATGCACGCCCGTATACCGCGCATCTCACGACACGCACCTTACAGGAACTTGGCTGGGAGTTGCTGCCACATCCCCCTTACAGTCCAGACCTCGCCCCCAGCGATTTCCATCTCTTCGGGCCAGTGAAGGCGTTCCTTGGGGGCCGCCACTTCAGCTGCGATAACGAATGCGGTCCGATGATGGCTGCTACGCGCCGGTAAGGATTTCTACGCCGCTGGCATCCAAGCCCTCGTGAGACGCTGGGACAAGTGCATTAGTGCAGCTGGAGATTACGTTGAAAAATAAAACTAATTTCTCGCCTGTAAGTTCATTTTACTTTTGCGAAAAATGAAAAGTCCCGGTTTGACTCCCCTCGTACATGCCAAGAAGTCTGTGCTTACCCATTTCCACCAACAGTAATGAAATTTCGCTCCCCCCTGTCCTCCACTCCTTCTTGCTGTCCTCTTTCCATCTGTTCACATCTGTTCGCCGCTGGTTCATATCTGTTGCCTTTGTCACAGTTGCTCCGCGGCGCGGAGCGGGTCACGAATAAAAACGGAAAAACGGAATAACACGGAATAAAAAAAATCGCTCCGAATGTCATATTCAATGCAATTCAGAACCTGAGGCAAACAAGACGAAGACCATAAAAGCACCGTCTTTACGTGACCGTCTTCGGTTATCACAGTTTCAAGATGTACTGTGATGTAGAAAAAACAGAGGTATTCGTCAAGGCTGCTTCATCTCAACATCTACGATGAAATATTTGCTTGTGACACATTTGTTGACTAGTAGGGGACAACTATGTTCCAGAACATATGCAACAATCGAGACTTTCTGGCACTAGCTTTCGGTCCGACTAAGCTTTATACCTCAACGAGAAAAATGCACGCGACAATGCGCTATGTAGGAGCCGAATATCCATATTGCGGAAGACTTGCTTACAACTCAGACAGGGGCGGGGTTAACAGCTTAACGTACATAGGTGAAGAAGAGATGGTCTTCCTCAACGTGAGTACCGACCGGCGGTGATGGAATGTCCCTACGGGTAGATGTTCGTGGCCTCACGGCAGGACTGTGCCAGTCTCCATATTAAGCAAGCAAGCCAAACCGACGAGTCAGCACGGTAGCAGCAAGAAAACACCTACGTCGTCCATGGGCCGCTGCACAAGCATGACCACTTAAGCCGCACATGCATTGAAAAAAGTAAGTGGCGGCACACAACATAAAATGCCACCAATCCGAGAGACGCGCAGCAAAGAAGGTCTAAGCTTACCAGAGACCCTCGCCTACCTTGCGTCGCACAGCAGCGCCTCCTTCGTATGCGTCATCGTTGTTGTTTTCATGCGCCACGTCGCGGGATGGGCCTCCAACGTCTTGAGGAATCTCGTCACAACGATTTTCACCACCGTCATTGTTCGCGTCATCTGCAGGGGATGCGCGTGCACGCACACAGATGTTGTGCTGAACGGCACACGCCACCACAATGTTTGGAGCTCTCTGCGATTCGTAGTGGATCTGTAGGGTTGTTGGCACCGTAATCGTGACTTTAAGGTCCCGATGCACTTCTCCACTCTTCCGCGCGCGGCTTTGTGGTGACAATTGTACAGGGCCTCGGCCGTAGACGGTTGAGGTTCACCAGGCAGTGGGGTCAGAAGCCATGGTTCTAGGGGGTAGCCTCTCTCACCTGACAGAAACGTGCAACTTCATCCATCATTGTTTTATCACTACTTTCTCTTGCTCTTAGCCAGAAGGAACTGTTCTACATCTGGCGTATGCGTTCAGGAGAGCTCTCGACGTAGTTCACTGTGGCGCGACATGTACGCGTCATGTGCACCGCCGGAAAAGGAACAGTCCAAAGAAGTTCATGGACGTGTCGCATACATACGATAACGCCATGGCGTTGCCGAGGTTTCATGAGAACATGTAGGCACTGTTTCTGGGACGTAGACCCCCAAATTATTATTATTATTAGCTTGAATCACGTTTAATGGGGTAGCATACGTTTACTTGCGACCATCGCGTTCAGCGCAAAGTATTGTTTGCGGCTGAAGAATGCTTTTTTCTGGTAGTGGCGGCTACTTTTCCGAGGGAGCAAGGATGGCGACGAGTGTTCCGTCGACGCAGCCTGCAAAATAAATTGTGTTATTTGCAATGTGTAAGTGCTTCCCGCAATTGTAATGTACAATATTTTCGCTAATATTCCTATTTATAGCCATCTATTGCACTAGGTCGCCCTTTCTCCAGTCATACGTTGGTCACCAATTACGCCAAGCACATCCCATTCCCGTTGAAAGGCAGTCATGGTAGCGCGGACCTCTGCAGGCTCGCGGGGGAACTGTAAATATGTCGGCGTCATGTAATGCACTATGGCGTTGGCGACTCTGAACAGCACCCGGCTCACTGTGCCCTGGGCTACGGCCAAATCTCGCTCACTTGCGACGATGCCTTGAAAGCTTCCGGTCACGTAGAACCGCAACGGTATCAGGATCTGTTGCTCCACTGATAGTCCGCGTCCTCCTCCTCGGCTGTAAATCTGGTGTGAGTTACTCGCAGAGACACCGAACCAGCACCTTCGTTAGACGATACTTCCTAAGGAAGGCGTCGACTGGCTTCTCGAATGCATCTGACCTCTCGAGGAATCTCCGCTCGACAGTGTCGTCAAGCAACACCGTGACCATGGCGTACTTCATCGCGGATCAGTAAAAATAAATAAATAAAAGGGTACTCAAAGGAACCTAAAAAAAAAGAGAAAAGAGAAATTACGCTACAAAGCTAAAAGGGCTGTACACACTACCAAACACACACAGTCAAAGAACACTACACACAAAAAATGAAAATCTACAGACACTAACGGCAGAAGGCAATCCGTAAAATCGTTTGAGGTAGGGGCTCAACTTCACCCAAATCCGTGGTCGTGCCCAGCAGTCCGGCGTACACACCCTTAGGTAAGGCGCACGATGTTCATGATAGCAATCCCTCAAACATGATCAGCGAATCGAGTTCCTTCTTTGGGACAGCTTATATCATGCTGATTTTTCAGCTTCTTCACAGATAACGTTCGTGTTGTGGTGGTGTTTTTCTAATTTTCTTCCTTGTCCTGGGTAAATGTGTATGTTCCTTTAGTTCCTTCGTTTCCGTGGAGTGCTTTCGGCGCACTATAATTCCCCTAAATACAACTTCAAGAAGGAACAAACGGAATACTATGAAACCCTTTAATTTCGCGGCCCTCAATATTCCTGGATCGAGTAACCGGGTTATATTCGCGGCTACTAAATTTCGCGAGCTCCTGGAGTTCCTCGAGCTCCCCCTCCTCTGTTCTGAAATTTTCGCGTGCCTTTAAAGTTTGCGAATTTTCCCGATGCGCGAAATTCGCTAAAATTAGGGGTTCGCGAAATAGAAGGGTTTCGCAGTATCCGCACAACGTACACTATTCAGCAGCGGGTTTCATTGCAGAAGTGCAGCTACCGATAGCATTGAGTCTGAGATGTTATGTGCCTTGCCAACCACACGTGTCGGTGTTGTTAGAGTCACTAAATAGCTAGCTATTTAGTCACTCTAAGGTCCCGACATGCACGATATATAACAGGGTATACACTTCGACAATCCGCTCAATAGCTGCAATGGCACAAGCTCTCTTTACTGCCACAAGCGCGTGACCGCTTGTGGCAGTTTTTAATTTTTTTAATTCTACAGTGTTTTGGACTCTAAGCAAGTTCGCGAACATGTCCACTATCCAATACTTATATTACACTGACAGTAGTGACGGCTACACATGGAGATTGCCGGAGATTCTAGAAAATATTAAATTAAAATAATAAGAGTAAGGCATCAGAAATAAAACAATTAAAAACTGCCAAGGCAGTACACTAGGTAGAACAATGCGAAGAATTAAAAACTGCAAAAGCAGTATACTAGATAAACCAATGAAAACAATTAAAAACCGCAAAAGCAGTACGCTACATAAAACAATGAGAAGAATTAAAAACTGCAAGAGCAGTATACTAGATAAAACAATGAGAAGAATTAAATATTGTCAAGGCAGTACTAGACAGCAATAAAATGGGTAAAAACCACACATGCATCAAATACTGAAAACAAGCCCTCTCCAGCGCTCTCGTGGTTTTCGTGGCTTTTGTATTCCTGGAAACGCCTAGTCTTCATCGCTGCCGGAGTCTGTTTTTTGCATTGGCGGCTGAGCTGGTCGTTGTGGTTGTGGTACTGAGCTGGGATACAGCTCAGCCACAGCAGCGACGAAGGCGTTGAATTCGTCCCAGATGGCAAACATGAATTTCGCCAGGTATCCCGCGAAGTGTTCTCTGTTTCTGCGACATGTGTGCATAATATACGTTGATCTAAATGTAGAAACCTTATTAGGTTATATGCCTACCTGCTGGGATATAGCGCTTTGCATGTGTCCATGTGCCTTCAATGGTATTTGTGCAGGCTGCGGTCTCTGGGTGCTTGAAGTGGGTGGGGTGATTGACAGTAAGATGTGTGTAGTCGGGCGACTTGTCAAATTCTCTATAAGCAGCCCAACAATCTGTCATCATACAATCAACAATCAGTTAGAGGGCAAAGCGCTACTCATATATAGCAAGGACACAAAGCTCTGCACTATCAATCCAATTGATGGTGTTACCATTCATCTATCAGAATACCTCTCTTATATGTTGGGTTTTGCACCACTTAGAACATTTGCAAACATTGCTAGTGGAAACATGCACCTCAGGCTTACACCATTATTCCATCATTTTATAGTTTATTGTGACATTATCGAATCATCGCATTTAGGTGCAAAGAAGTTTCCCATATTAAAATTAGTCCCATACTCTGCAAAGGAAGACAATATCATTCATTATGCATTCCAAAACATACAATATTTTAATCCATTGCATAATGAAATAAATTTCATTTCAATTAAGTTGTGTGACGACTCTGGTCGACCTCTCCACTTCAAAGGTCCAGGCAAAACAGCTTTAGCTCTACACTTTAGACATGTTTCTTAAAGAAATCCCAGACATCCACTATGGTAATGGATTTGGCGGCCTTACACCATACTCGGGACCAATGTTTCAAAGGTGTAGTGGATTCTTTAAATCATTGCGCAAGTTTGCATTACCACTCCTGCGCCGAGCACAACCATACGTTACTAAGACCGCAATGAATGCTGCAAAAAATCTCGCACGGAAACTATCAGATGGACAACATTTGAAAGAAGCCATTAGAAGCAGTGCATCTGAGCTTAAAGCACAAGTCTTAAAAGATTTCGCCAGAGGCGGCAGAATTGTAGAATTCAATTGTAGAATTCAACTTAAATTTGCAAAACCATTGCCTCATGCGGTGTCGATTATACTTATAAGTGAGAGCCCCAAGATATTGACTGTCAATGCCGACCTTGCAGTTCACTTAGATTAAATCATGGATGTTCTAGAATTATTGTTTTCAATGAATCCTCAAACTGTGAGAATGGATCGAGGAACCTACGCTGTCGATCGAGTTTTGCCACTTCAAGAAGAAGGTTTCATTGTCATTAATACACATCCACACGACGGCCTGGGAGAGCATTGGTTGTTGTACATGATGGATCGCAATGATAGATTCATCTATGTGGACAGCTTTGGTCTACCACCACCACTGTATCCCTCAGGACCTGCACATGTGGAGAAATATAAACTTTACGAGAACACATTACACAAGAACAACGAAGATTACACAAGCGAGCGAGTGGCCGTACCCAGTGCTGGATGATGGGGTTGAGTACACCGGAGCCGCGTGAAGGCACAGGCACCAGGAAGCACTTGTTTGAGCCACGCTCAATGCCACGGAAGACCCACTGGCCGTCCACTTCTCTTCCCCAGTTGTACTTGTTGTGGTCGAACTTGCTTTCTTCTAGTTCGACCACTTTGTCTTCGACCACTTGTTATCGTCCTCCTCCTCTCTCTCTTATCCTGGTCCATCTCATCGCTCATACCTGTAGATAGCTTTTAACTACTACACACACTCTATCTCACATCATCATCTCTCACATACTCACCGTAGTTTTGGCGCTCTATGGCCTTTGTTGCCTTTGTGCCACTAAACCCATTATCTCTCTCTCTCTCTCTCTCACTTTGTCTTCGCCACCTATGGGCTCGCTGTGGGTTATCGTAGTATGCATAACCACTTCATGGTAGAAGCTAGCTCAGTTGGTGACGGTCTGATGTGCTAGTCTGAGCTCTCTCTCGATTGTATGACTAGGATAATTGAGTAGGCGAAAAACGCTATTGTACGAAGGGGAAGGTGTGGTCTTTCGAAGAACGACCACTTCCGCACAGATGCTTGCTCTTGGCATCGTGTCCTTCTGGCCTTTTTTCGCTGTCGTCCTTCTTGGGTGGAGGCCGGGCATCTTCATGTATAGCCATCGGTACTGTCACTATCACTGTTGAGGTTCATCGGGGTGTTGCATAGTGGACACGTTCGTGAATTCGCGAAGAGCCCAAAAGTCTGTAGAAGAGAGATGGTCTCCAGGTCATTCTTCATTAAATCATACAACTCGAAGCTAGTCCACTTTCGTGTCGGGTCATTGTAGAGTGAGTGACAAGCTTCAGCAGCTGAAATACCATCTTCATGATTTGCATGACAGGATAGGGAGACATTGGCTCAAACTGCAGCTATACTGATAAGTTCTTCGCCTTGATATCAGCGCATCTCAATGGCATTTGGTGACGTAGTATATGAAGAAACAAAAAAAAAACTATGTTTTATGAGGTCGCAAGAGATTGCTTACGATACGATATGTTATATCAGTATTTATTTCGTTCTGCTTGACGCCCACGTGATACATTAGGGAGTTTTATGAAATCGTAAGCGCCCTCCGATTCCGACTCCGTATCGCTGTCAGTCAATCAGGTATCAGCAACTCCAGAATGATCAGGGGATTGGCTTATCATGTTTTCGGAAACGTTATCGTAAAACTACCACGTTTTCCTAAGACTCCCTGCTATTTTACTGTTGAAACAGCGCTTATTACGCATAGCTGACCCACACTCTTACCAACCATTACCAACCACTCTTACCAATTTCATGTGAGAAGTGTTGATGTATTAGCTTCCAAACTTGATGAATTGTGGAACGGCTTCGTTCACGTGTGATGACTGCTCTGCGAGTGCGTATTGTATTTAAAACACTCACCCTCCTTACGTGCCGGTAAATGAATATTCGTCAGCACGTTCCTGCGTTGAGCCAAATGATCGGGAAGCACCCCATTGCATCCGACTTTTTTAGTTTTCACAGCGGAAATGCATATTTGAACGTTTTGGACGTCGGTGGACACGAACCCACTCCCTTCCCCTGATAATTTTCGACGCGCCCCGTGAACTCCTGAATCACGTCCATTAGGGTATTCGCGATGGCTCCGTCGCTGTGGACCTCTTGCTCTTTCCCAATTTCTCTCGGCTCAGATGGCCATCCCGCTATCTCAGGAACTGGAAGCGGCGCCCTTTCTCTCTTCTCTTGTGTCTTCTGCTTCGCTTGTCGCCTCATCTCTACTGCAGCATTCAGACTCCCGTTGCTTTCCTTCTCGTTGGCGACGTCTACTTCTGAGATTTCCTGGTCTGCTGCACCGTCTTCTTCTCAGATGGGTTCCTGATCGCTTGGCTCTCGTGCTCCAGGAACGTTTCCCAAGATTAGATCATACATAGTCCATGCATTTGGCTGTCAGGGCCCCTGTGTAGAATGGCGTCTTCACGGTTATCCTTGCTTCGGGTAGGTTCCTTACGGTGCCGTCCACCAGATAGACAGGGCTCGTTTCCCCGGTCATGTCCTCTTCTCGGACTAGCACCTTCCTTATGATGACAGTGTTGCTGCCTGTATCACGCAGGACTGTAAAACGGTGGCTTCCCAGTTTCCCCATGACTACTGGCATACCATCTACCCTAAACAGCGTCTTCGGTGACACGAAGGCGCTTTGGTCCATTTTTGAGCTCCACGTACCCGTCGGTGATATATCCCTCAGTTGAACTGGTTTCTTCTGACCTCGGAGCTACGATACACGATGCTTGAGGCTTGGTCGGCGTCTTCTCTGAGCAATACCTGGACATGTGTCCCGTCTTCCCGCAGGTATAACATGTCACCCCATGCTGTTTCACCTGGCGAGATCTGCATTCAGACGCGATGTGTCCCACCCTGGCACATAGGAAACATCTCTTCTGGTTCCGTGTTTCTTCTCGCTCGCGGGGGTACTTCTTGGTTGACGCACGCCGCTGGTCTTCGACAGCTTCTGTTTCCTCGCTCTTCCCTTTGCCCAGGTTGCTCTGGCATTTAGCTTCTAGGAATCTGTCCGCTAGAGTTGCCAAATCCGACAACGACCCCGTTTTTCGTTCCCTTATGAACATCGCCAGCTTGGGTTGGCATCCCTTAATGAATTGTTCTGTTAGCAACAGATCGCGCAGACAGTCGTAGTTCTTCTCTGACAGATCCACCCAACGATCGAAAAGACTACTGAGTCTCGCCGCAAACTGCGTCCCGGTTTCTCCCTCTATACCGGCTTTCCGTTCCTGAACTTCTCGCGGAACCCTTCCGCAGTCAGCCTGAATCTTTGAAGGAGCGCCTTTTTAACCTTGTCATAGTCCGCAGAGTCGTCGGGGGTCAGCCTTGCAAAGACTCCTAGCGCGTCGCCGCTAAGACATACGCTGAGCGCCGTCGCCCACTGCTCTTTGGGCCAGCATTATCCCGTTGCAAGCCATTCGCCAGGTACGCATCCAGATCGTCTCGTTTCTCGTCGAACAGAGAGAGCCACCGATGCGGGGTTACGGGCAGCGTGCTACTAGTGACTTCTCGCGCAGCATTCGGCGTAGTCCCCATTGCTCCCTCGTTCTGCAATTCTTGCAACTTTATCTTGAGCTCTAAAGTGCGTTGCTCCTCTGCGGCCCTAGCCCTAGCATCTTCGACCCTAGCTTTAGCTTCTTCAGCCCAGCCGGAGCCGCTTCCTTTTCTCGGACTTGTTCCAACTCCTGTGCACGCAATTGTTCCTTCAAGATTTCCCTCTCCTGAGCCCTTCTCTCTCTCTGCTCTTTTTCAATCCACTCCTTCAACGCCGCGCCCTGAAGGCCCAATTCCTTGCCAATAGCTACCAGATCTTGCAATTCCATCTAGTGCCTCGCACACTTTCCCGAAACTCGTTTACTCGTTCACCTACGTAACTGTTTCTCCTCGGCTATTGCGGAGTCCTGTCGCGGACGCCAGTAATTGTCACGGGCTCCCGGATTCTGATGCGCAGCACCCCAGATCCATGAGCAATGTGAAGATTCGGACTCAGCGAATAGCACGAAGGGTGGCAGTTGACGAAAAGGTGAACGAGAACACTTGTATCAACAAACAAGAAATCAAAAATTTACTCTTACAACACAACTCGGAAATGCACAATACGATCTGCACGCATCACAGGCGGCAACACTTTTCTCTCAATACCTAAAACACATGTGAAACATATCGCGCGTTGACCATAGAGGAAAAAAAAAAAAAGAACACAGTATTCTCTGAACTCTGTCACGTATGGGCTACTGTCACAACACGACCGTTAATGCAAAACAATAAAATCCTTCAAACAATAGAAACTTAGCTCGCAGCGGCGGGAAGTCCTCGGAGGTGGTCAATCACAGTCCTCGTCCGGAAGGAGTCCTTGGTGATTTCTCTTGAAGTCGTCACACTTCACCTCACACAGCACTTGTTGACTGAATTCAGCGTCACTTGCGGTACTTGCACTAACTTGCTGATTCCACACTTGGGAACAACACTTACGTTCACGAAGAAAAACCCGGCCTACGCTCCTTGAACCTTCCCTGTGGCGGGAAAGCCGTCGCTATCGCTTCCGACAGAACTTTCACTTTTCTTCCGACGCTGACCACAGGACGAGTGACCTTATTTCCCTTCGATTCCCTCTTTTAACCCCTCGGGTCACGGGGCTTTTTACAATGCCCGCAAGACGTGGCCCACTTTTCCATGGAGGAAGGAAACACAAGAAGCGGCCCCTCCGACAGTTTTCTATTGGGACCAGCGTAGCCGGCCTCGCATTGCATTCTGGGATGCTCCTGTCTACCACGTGACCGCTCACGTGACCCTCCAGACAGCATGGCTCCAGCAAAGCAGACGACGCGAGCTGTAGTTGTGTCTCAGTTCAGATGGCAGTATTACGATGTGCGCGTGCTTGCAATTTATTTCTGTGTCTTCGAATGTTTACTGTTGTATTAGAATGCCACTCACAGTGTACAGAATGCAAAAGGAGTACGCGGGACCGGAAGCATCACGTGTGGCAACGGTTACTTCAAACGTATGTACGTTCCTTGATTAAGTGGTAAAGAATGCCGTTTTCAAAATACCATTAATCAGATTTGTACAACAACAGAAGATGTGAAATGAATCTGCGGAAGAGTTTGAGGTCCGAAATGAACAATTCAAGATGACTCGAAGACACACGGGCGACTATTGCAAGTTACCGTGTACTTACGAACAAAACACGTTCCCGTGACAGAGCTGCTTTCAGTTCAGCGAGAGCCGCAGTCGGGACAGGAACACATTACCATACGTCGTTTCTACGACGGTGCTCACATTTTCACAATAAATTACTTTCAAAAAGCAAAATCATACGGAGAGCAGCGCGAGAAACAAAGCCTTACAAAACCGAAAAAGCTGGACATTTCCATTACACGTGGTCTGCCGCGAGGCTTACATGACGAATGTTAAAAATTATATTGAAAACCACTTTCCATTTGATATACAGTAAATTAAATACATATATTTGTCGTACTGTGACAGTGTGGTGGGTCATTGTACGCAAATCGCACTGTGCTGCGCCAAAGTCAGGCCACGGTGTTCCTATTAGATGCAGCATACGTTTTAGGGCTGTCAGATAAGATTGTGATTGAGCGATTTTTCTGCCTATATATCATTACTGCTCCCCAAGGACAGTTCATTGTAGCTACTTCTCGAGGAACCTCCGAAGTTTCTATCCTGAGATTTATCCTTGGAGAGCAGATCTCTGAGAACAGCACTCCTTTCGTGTACAGCTTGGTCGATCCTTCTTACGGTGCTTTCCATCCGTTCGGACACGACGTCTTCCGGTGTGTCCTCACTATGTCGATCTGCAAGACCGGTCGGCATTGTGAGCCATAGGCAAAGCACACCACGAAAGCCGATCGGCATAGTGAGGACGCATCTTTCGTTAGTGACTGTTCTGTGTTGGCGTAAACAACAGCAGCTGCGACATGCTTGCAGCACCCACGCACTCCATGTGTGCAGGTGCAGTACGTGAACTCCATGTATCGCTAGACAAAAAAGTAGAGAAACTCCAACTTAACATAACAAAATAACAAGGTTTACTCAGACGTTTCGTCCGTCATGCGACGGACATCATTAGTGCCAAACTGAATGAGAGATTACACAACCGGTCGCTATTTAAGGAGATGGGAGTATTGTTCGGGAAGGGGGCCACGGATTTTGTTACAAACCGAGGGGTCACCACGTATGTGCCAAGACTCTAGAAGCTTTCTGGCTCCCCTACTTTTTTCTCGAGCCAAGGTCATCGCGTTGTCAAAGTCAAAACTTGCCCCGTGTCCGAACAATGCTCTGTAAGCTCCGTCTTGAACCGTGTGGCGTGCGTCGCGCTTTTTATGTTCCGCTTATGTTCTTTGAAACGAGTGTTCCGTTTCCTGCCTGTCTCGCCAATGTAGCACGTGTCACAGTGTTGGCATTGTACTTTGTAGACTACTTCAGACTGGTCTTCCGGGGGGACGGGGTCCTTCGGTTTTGATATGAGACTTCGAAGTTTAACATGCGGTTTGAACGTAGTCCTGATATCCAACGGAAGCAAAGCCCGGCGGATAGATTCAGAAACGCCTGTGACATAGGGGATGACAACACGTGTCTGGTGGGTGCGGTTCCCGTCCCGCGATCCAGATGCTTGCATGTGCTTGCGAGTGTCCTCGATAAACCTGCGTGGAAACAGAAACGGGCCAATATTCATCACAGGAAGCTGCCCCTGCACCTGCCGAAGAAACCTCTCGTTCGGGACTGCAACAATGCATTCAACTTGTCATCGAAGACACTTTCCGACGGTCATGTGAGTCTGCTCTCGAAGGGCTTAGATTTCGGATTTCGACTTTTACAAAAGAAAAATAAATCGCGAATTTAAGAAAATTCTGGTCAGTCTTACGTGACGCACCCTGTATGTCGTCATTTCCACAACACTTTCGTGATTCAGAAACAAACGGCGGTGCTCTCTTCTTAGTTTTCCTTCCTCCTTGTGGTTCTGCCTCATAGTCTTCCTCTACTACAGCGTCCAGGTGACATCCTTTCGACGATTAACATTATGCAGTAGGCGTTGTTACAATGGAAATTTGGGCGAGTAGGTGACACATAATAAACTCCGTGAGCGAGCTCTTGAGGGCATTGTAACCTAACTGGTGGTGCCCTCCGCGGCGAAGACTGTGTTCATTCAGGGAAGCGCCTCGCATTCAGTACGATGGATCCTGTCGGAAGTCATATCATAAAGTACGCGGGTTTTGACGGTATCAACGCGAAAGACCGTTTTAGACAAAAACAGAAAAGGAAGCGGTATTGCTGTGCAGAAGCAACAATGTCCAGCAAGTCTGTGAGGAGGAGGGGATGAGGTCGTACTCGATGATGGCGAATCGAATGCGGCAAAGAAGTGTGCGGAAAAATGTGTACGATGTGAAGATACAGGTGATAAAATACATATCTCATCCTCTAGCGACTGCTTCGTTCCTCCTGTCATTTTCATCCTAGCCGATATAATATACCCTATCCTATAAATGAGGTCAAGGATGAAACTTTCATCTCAACCGAGAGCGATACGTGGAGTTCACGTACTGCACCTGTACATATGGAGTGCGTGGGTGCTGCAAGCATGTCGCAGCTGCTGTTGTTTACGCCAACACAGAACAGTCGCTAACGAAAGATGCGTCCTCACTATGCCGATCGGCTTCCTTGGTGTGCTTTGCCTATGGCTCACAATGCCGACCAGTCTTGCCGGTCGACATAGTGAGGACACACCGGAAGACGTCGTGTCGGAACGGTTGGAAAGCACCGTAAAAAGGATAGGCCAAGCTGTACACAAAAGGAGTGCTGTTCTCAGAGATCTTCTCTCCAAAGATAGATCTCAGGATAGAAACTTCGGAGGTTCCTCGAGAAGTAGCTACAATGGACTGTCCATGCGGAGCAGTAATGATATATAGGTAGAAAAATCGCTCAATCACAATCTTATCTGACAGCCCTAGAACGTATGCTTCATCTAATAGGAACACCGTGGCCTGCAATTGGCGCAGCATAGTGCGATTTGGGTACAATGACCCACCACATCATCATCCCATTTGTGTGTGTGTGTGGGGGGGGGGATTGGTGACTTTTCCGCTATCATGATGGACAAAGTGGAATGCAGCAATGTGGCAGTGCAAATAGTGCAACCAAGCACGTGTTCAGATAGACTTCAAGGATCCGGTTAAAAGCCTTTGCACAGAGGAAACGCCTTTTCAGTAATGCATGTGCATATGGCATCAGACTGTACGCAACAACACAGAAACAATATCAGGGCTTATACAAGTCCACAGTCATCCATGTGGGCGTAGATGTCTCCAAGGCTCAGCTAGGTTCTGCTGTATAGCCCAGATGCATGGAGGTAAGAAACTAAGGAGAGGGCTATAAGATCGGAGGGCCGTGGGACCCCTCTAGCGGTCGCTCCTGGCAATACCACGCCCATCTAGTTGCCCAGTCACGTGATCCCCACAGGTTTCGGCGTTATGGCGGTCTGCGCGGAGACTTGGAAGTTTAGCAAACCTCATCTTCAGGAAACCTCTTACCTTCAAGAAGTCCATTCGCACAATACTTTGAAGGTTATGAGGTGTTTCAACATTCGCCGCGTGATAAATCACATCAAAAGTTGAGCAAAACAGAAGAGAAGCCAGGCAATGTCACGATGACGTACGTACGTCTTCTAGCGATTTAGTGATCCATTGCTTCCACACTGAGATGATCTATCTTGTGTTTCAACGGGTGTGATAACTTCTAACTCCAAAGATGTTATGAAAGCGAAAACAAGTTATTCGGTCGCAGCTCGTGTCTGTATTCAGGTAAGGTACGCCGCGCACATGGAGGACGCCATGTTTTATGACGTCTTGCCGTGACGTTTATGGGTCACGTGTGTGGGCAACTAACCACAATGTCATGCGCGGGTCACAGCACGCTCGCTTGCATTGGGAGAGGCGCTTAGGGCATCTCCTTAGTTTCTTACCTCCATGCCCAGATGGTACTATACAATGCGACACAAGCATTTGCCTCCTCGAGTTCAAAGCCCCCCCCCCGCCTCTGCTGTAAAAACCGGTCGTCAATAGTAGTGGTACTATGAATGTTGATTACATAGTAATGAGGGACGGCACCTTGAACTACAAGAAAGCCATGTGTATTATACAGAGGTGCAAGTATCAATGTATCTCGTGAATGTTGCTTTATGTCACATTTTTGTCATGTGAAGGCTGCGCTAAGGTACAGATGCCAGGGCGATGACCCAGTTGTACACTCTAGTGTGAACCCCGCTCTGGAGCGACTCTTCCTTGCAAAGCCCTCTGTTGTACCCTCGTTCCCGCTTCGTGTGGAGGCGGCGAGTTCCCGTGTGGGATTCAGCCCCTCTGGCGTTCCCTTGCAGCAGGCAGTCCTCGATGCTGCGCCTTGGCAGAGACATCTAATACAATCCAATTTAAAAATGACACAGTTTGACAAACAATCCACTGCACACACTGTCATTCTCCAGGAATTCCTGGAGATTCACCATAACTTCGGGAACCACCATGCAATCTACACTGATGGGACTAAAGTAAGCAATGGTGTGGCGGCCGTTGCCCTTGAAGGTGATTCTATTATGACGGCACGCCTGAACACGAACGCCACAGTTTTCACCGCAGAGCTTTACGCGATTCTCCTGGCTCTGCGGCACATTCAACAAAACGACCTTCAAAATTCAGTGATTTATTCCGATTCGCTAAGCTCTGTGCGTGCGCTGCTTTCATGCTATGACAGCAAGAATCACCTCGTCAAGCGAGTACGAGCGCTTGCGACCCAACTTTGTTCCCGAGGCTTTTCAATCTGTCTCTGCTGGGTCCCCAGCCACACTGGGATCCCGGGGAATGAACGAGCCGACCGTGAGGCTCGGCAAGCGTTGGCACAAGAGGAGTCAGCTCTAGGACTACCCTACCAAGACATCCTGCCAGTGTTAAAGAGAGCTGTCTGCACACAGTGGCAGCAGGAGTGGGACATGGAAGAAAATAACAAGCTACACCTCACACAGCCACACGTTTCTCCCCCGCATCGGACTGAACACATCAACAGATCATCCGAAGTTCTTTACGCGAGATTGAGGATTGGACACACATGGCTCACGCATCACCACCTACTCAGAGGTCAGGATCCGCCAGCTTGTGCGCACTGCGGTGACAGCTTGACTGTCTTGCACGTACTGGCATCCTGCCCTCACTTCGAACACCAACGCCAACAGTATTTCACCGCATTCTACAGATACCATGTCCCACTCCACCCAGCCCTTCTACTGGGTGACACCCCTCTTGTGCCGTTTGATAACGTAATCAAATTTTTGACCACGTGTGGGTTTCTTAGTCAGATGTAGATGATAAGCATTGCTCCGCTTTTATCCATTATCACCGAACTCCTCATGTAAATATCTCATTGTCACACTTGTAGATAGCTTTTAACTGCCATGCTCGCTTGCTATCGTCATCCCCCTCTCTCTTATCCTGGTCAATCAATCATCGCTCATCGCTCATACCTGCAGATAGGTTTTAACTACAACACTCTCTCTCACATCATCTTTCCCATAATCGTCTCCGACACACTCAGCATAGTTTTGGCGCTCTATGGCCTTTGTTGCCTTTGTGCCATTAAACACATAATCAATCAATCAATCAATCAACATTTTTGTCTAATCTTAGGGCTTAATCTCCAGCATGAGTGGTTCTACTTCAATTATTACATGATAGAGAATCGCATCTGAGGTTACCTGATAAGGCACTAGTACCTTCATTTTTGCCACAAATTGAGATTTTTTCTAGTTTCATGAAGTGAGGTACTGAGTTCTTAGACATAGATGTACCTAGCTACGTTTGTCGCGAATGGTTAGATATGTTATGTATGTTATGTATGTGTAGTTCTTAAGATTGTATCACTGTGACATAAATATATCGTATTTATGAATAAGTAGAGAAGGCTCCTAGGCTCGTGGAACTGCGAGTTCTACTTAGACAACAATGCGGTTTCATATTTGACATCATCACTTTCATACATTGATTATTTATTTTGCAATACGAAAATTTCAAAACGTTTGCATCAAGCAGTTATGACATTTCTGAACACGTAAGGAACATACTGGATGACATCTGCAGATCCTCTCAAAGGTATCCGGACACCTACCTCACAACAGAGAGATTTTATTTTAAAAATGACAGATGGTGCGTGCTAAATATTTTGACAAGCCAATTACATGCTGGAACTGTGCTCTTACCATCTAAGTACCCGGCGTCGGGAAATTGGCGCCCCCATCGCCCGGCAGGAGCCGCAGTAGCCCCCTCCTGCACTCACGGTTGGGTCGCCGCAGGAGGGAGACCCCCACGTATAGCTGTGCGTGGCTTTCCCGTGTCTGGGGAAAGGGGGATCCTGGCGGTTGAGTGGACCCGGAGGTTGGTTAGGACCCTTCGGGGCCCCTCCGGTAAAGCAACACACCGCTTTGGCCTCTGCTTCCCATAGACGGGTGGTCCTGGAAGGCCCGGCCAGGATTATTCAGTTTAGTCGCCATCTCCCACGCTCATTGCTTACTACTTTTCTATCCTCCCTTCTCATCTTTCCCTTTCACCTTCTTTGGCGGCGAGGGCCAACCTTGTGCAGTCTTTTCACTCTTTTGAAACCTGCACTAGGGTATAGTGCAGAGGTACGTGTTAGCGTGCGGGGCACGTTCCCTTGGTTGGGCTCGATGGTGGGCGACACACCGACTGCACTGAATCTGAACACTCTTTGTATGGATACATCAAAACAAAAAAAACCTGATCGGCTCCTCAAAAGGAGTCGCACCGAGAGACAGACACTGAGCATCACTGACCTATCACCAGAACCTTGGTTCCCCAAGTTCTTGATTATTCAGCCAAGTGACGAAAACAGCTCACTGGCAAAAGTACCACCATTTCTCGTGGCAAAAGTTCTTGAACAGGCCATAGGCAAATCCTATCAAGCAAAAAAACTGAACTCTGGTTCCATCCAAGTAGAAGTACATACGAAGCAGCAAAGCATCGCACTTCAGTCACTGACAGAGATAGGGGACACACTTGTATCAGTCAGTACACATCGTACACTGAATATTGTAAAGGGCGTAATTTCAGAGGATGAACTGCTTTCCTGTTCTGAATCTGAAATTGAAGAAGGTATGAAAGAACAAGGAGTCGTCACAGCAAAACGAATATTCATCCGCAGAGACGGCAAAGAGATCCCGACTAAACATATCATACTATCATTCAAACTTCACTCACTGCCCTCAAGTATCAAAGCCGACTACCTTAATTGTAATGTAAGAGCATACGTCCCAAACCCAAGGCGCTGCTTTAAGTGTCAGCGCTTTGGGCACAGTTCACAAGTCTGCCGTGGCCATCCTGTTTGCCCAAAGTGTGCAGGGAAGGACCACACACCAGAGAACTGTAACAACGAATTCCATTGTGCAAACTGTGAGGGAAACCATCCGGTGTACTCCAGGTCATGTCCCCGTTGGAAAGATGAGAAGCAGATAATTAAAATCAAGACAGAGCAGAACCTTACATATAAAGCTGCAAAAGCACAGCTTGACTTTGCAAAGAAAGGTAGTTTTTCCGACGTGGTGCGCAGGGGGGTGGCACCACCGAGGAGGTCTGTGGAGACTCAGACCTGTTTTCAGGTAACTGAGACTCCACTCCACACCCCCCAGCAGGATGTGGGAGACACGCAAGTGCCTCCCACGTTGCCAGTGGCTAATCGAGAGACTGGCCACAACAAAGGAGCCACGACCTCGTCCAAGGTCGATGGCGCACAGTCTGTTTGGGACGGGAACTTAAAGGTTCCTTCCCAGATATCTCAAAGTATGGACGTCGATGATGATGACTGCATGTCGCAGAAGTCGTCATCGAGTATATCCAGCTTGCCTGGAAAAGAAAAAAGAGAAAGAAGAGATAAAGGGAGAGGTAGAGGCTCTAAGCCTAACGCCCCTTCCAATGAGCAGCGAAGGCCGGTCCCCCAAAGGGTGCTGCCACCTTAAACGTAAGTTATGCTTCAGGTAGTAACCCTTAATTTGTTGGTCCCTTTAGTTACCTGTATAATGGGCATCTCTATATTGCAATGGAACTGCCGTGGCGCTGCTCAAAACTATGATGATATTTGTGCCCTACTGGATATACATAGGCCATATATCTTCTGTCTGCAAGAAACCATGTTGAACACACACACAAAACTATTTAAACATCACACAGTCTACCGTAAGGACCGCATAGGTAGCACCGGAGGGGGTGTTGCAATTGTGGCTAACTCTGGTGTAATCATAAAAGAGATACCTCTAAATACATCGTTGGAAGCAGTGGCTGTTAGGGCACAACTGAAAAATCTGACAACTGTAGTCTCTCTTTACATACCTCCAAGCAGCAATCCCACACTAGGCGATTTTCTTGACCTTATCAATCAGTTGCCAGAGCCATTCTTTATTCTGGGAGACCTAAATGCACACCACCCTCTCTGGGGCAGTGAAAGGAGAGATGCACATGGCAAATTAATTGAGGAAGTATTAGACACCACGAACATCACCATCTTGAACAATGGTGACCCTACATATTATAACAGTACACATAAAACATTTTCATGCATTGACTTGTCTTTAGCTTCCTCAGGAATGTCGTTGGACTATACCTGGTCCGCAATTCAGAATCCTTATGGGAGTGACCACTTTCCTATTCTTATAGAAACACGATCGTTAGCACCAACGCTGGAGGTGCGTCCACCTCGATGGAAACTGGAACACGCAAATTGGGACACATACAGAGAACTGGCAACAATCGATCATGAACATCTGATGCACCTATCAGTAGATGATGAAAATGAAGCGATTACACACACCATAATAGATGCAGCATCAAAAGCGATCCCTCGGTCCAGTGGACGACTACGTAAAAATCCCAAACCATGGTGGAACGAAGAGTGCCGCAAAACACGTCAGGCGCAGAACAAAGCCTGGAACTCTTTCAAGCGCGCTCCAACAACAGAAAATCTGATTGCGTTTAAAAGGTCAAAAGCCAAGGCCCGTTACACTAGAAAACAAGCCAGGCGAAAATCATGGCAAGGGTTCGTTAGTGGTATAAACAGCCAAACACCACCAAAAGCTGTTTGGGAAAAAATCAGAAAAATGGACGGAGAGCATAGGGCTTTTACAATTCCTCTTCTTTCTACGAGTAATCCAAATAGCACGTCCCTTAAGGATCAGGCAGATCTATTAGGTGAACACTTTTTCAAAGTGTCCAGTTCTGCTGGGTACACAAGTAGATTCTTAAAGCACAAAGAAAAGGCTGAACGAAATAGGCTTTCAAGCCCAAAGACAAAAGAAGAATATGACTGTGACTTTACGATGTGGGAGCTTGAGGCAGTATTGTCGAGCTGCAAAGCAACAGCTGTAGGACCTGACAGTATCCATTATAAGATGATACAAAAGCTACCACCTCCTTCACTGCAGGCTCTGTTGTCATTCTTCAATAGGATTTGGGTGGAGGGCAAAATCCCTAAGGATTGGAAAGTAGCAACTGTTATTCCGATTCTCAAACCCGGCAAAGACCCGAGCTGTGCAGAAAGTTATCGGCCCATTACTTTGACGAGCTGTCTTTGTAAAACATTCGAACGGCTCGTTAATAACAGATTGGTATATATTCTCGAAAGTAATGAAATGCTAGACCACTTTCAGTGTGGGTTTCGTCGTGGCCGATCCACACTTGATCAGCTGGTTCGTCTGGAAACGCAGATAAGGGAGGCTCATATTAAGAATCAGTATTGCTTATCTGTGTTTTTCGACCTAATGAAGGCTTATGACACCACATGGAGGTATGGAATTTTACAAGACCTCATAAATTGCGGAATCGGAGGAAATATGTACCATTGCATTCAAGACTTTCTTTCTAACCGAACTTTCCGTGTGCGCCTCGGAAATACATTATCAGACCTGTTTGTACAGGAAAACGGAGTCCCTCAGGGCAGTGTCTTGAGCGTTACGCTTTTTGTCCTGAAAATCAATTCAGTTGTTGGCGTCATCCCTCCTACAATCCAATACTCATTATATGTAGATGATCTACAAATAAGCTTCCGCTCGTGCAACCTTGCTATATGTGAACGCCAAATGCAGGTAGCTATTAATCGCCTTACCAAATGGGCCGATGAGAATGGTTTTCGGTTTTCTTCTGAGAAATCTGCTTGCGTCTGTTTTCATCGCAAGCGTGGCCTGCCTCCACAACCCAACTTGCTCCTTAGCGGGGAAGCTATTCCACTGAAAACAGAGTATAAGTTCCTTGGTTTAACATTTGATGCAAAACTCACATTCGGGATTCATATTCAGAAACTAAAGTTGCGTGCACGGAAGGCATCAAATATCCTGAAAGTTCTTTCACACAAAACATGGGGTGCAGACAGAACGTGTCTCTTACGTGTGTACAGATCACTGATACGTTCAAAGATAGATTACGGATGCATAGTCTATGGATCTGCCCGATCGTCCACACTGAAATCTCTTGACCCTGTTCATTACTCAGCCTTAAGACTTGCAACTGGTGCATACCGTACATCCCCAATACAGAGTTTGTATGTCGACGCAGTTGAACCGTCTCTAATGTTTAGGAGGAAATTCTTAACCTTGTCTTGTATGGCAAAAGCTTTCTCACTTCAAGACCACCCTTGTCAAGGTATTTTGGAAGATGATCACATGAATAGACTATTTGAAAACAAGCCAAGGTGCATTCCAAGTTTTCCAATTCGTGGAAAGCAGTTTGCGCAAGAGTGTGGAGTTGAGCTTATAAAAGAACATATAATTCGTCCTCAAAATGAGATTGCGCCATGGAGGAAAAAAGAAATTCTATGCAATTTCAAGTTAGAAAAGTACAATAAGAAATCTACCCCTTCCATTGTTATAAAACAGGAGTTCTTGAGAATAAAACACAGCTATAGGGACTTCGCTGCATTTTACACGGATGGCTCTAAATCATCAAACGCGGTAGCAGCTGCAGCCGTCAATGAAGTGGGTGATGTGCAGCACCTTAGCCTTAACCCAAGAGCAAGTGTCTATACGGCCGAGTTATATGGGGTCTTTTTAGCACTCGATAGAATATCGAGCGAAAACAAAAAGAAAACTGTAATTTACACAGATTCAAGGAGTCTAATGATGGCAATGAAAACAAAAGAGCAAACTAAAAATGCTCTCTTTCATAATCTAATTTTACGCCTTCACAGACTCTTTGCAAAAGGGCATGACATACACTTTTGCTGGGTCCCCAGCCACGTGGGGATTGCTGGAAATGAGCTAGCTGATGCTGCAGCAAAGGCTGCATCATTGTCTCCTCCGCAAACTATGCAAATTCCCTTTCAGGACTACAGACCAGCTCTAAAAAGGGCTCTCGTATCACAGTGGCAGCTGACATGGGATACAGAACTTAATAACAAGTTGCATTTGGTAAAACCAATAATTAAAGAGTGGGAGAGTTCCTATCACCGAAATCGCTTCTTTGAAGTCACACTTTCCAGACTAAGAATAGGGCACACACACCTAACACACTAGCACCTACTTCTTGGACAACCGCAGCCAGAGTGCCAATACTGTCAGGAGCCTTTAACAGTTATTCACGTTTTAATAGCATGCCCAGCGTATGAACAGGATCGTTTTACCCACTTTTCACGATTCTATCGGTATTGCATACCATTACATCCCTCGCTTTTGCTTGGCAATGAGCCTTTAGTACCCCACGTGAATGTTTTAAGGTTTTTAGATTGTATCAAGATCTTACGAAATATATAAGTATTTTAGTCATCATTGGTATTTTACTCTTCACAAGACACCTCTAGAAGTTTTACATATATGCATACATTTTAATGTCTTCCTGATTTTAAACAAATCACTCATTACATAATCCATGAATTTTTCTTATCAGTGACTTGGCGCTCTTTGGCCTAAGTAGCCCTTGCGCCAGAAAACCTCTAACTACATACATACATACCATCTAAGTAGAATGGGTGCCTGGCTACTTATGGTACTGCGATATGGCATAATACGTATAATGTAAACATACTCTTAAATCAGTACCCTTTATTGTAACTTTTAGCGACGTGTAACCTCTACAGAGACGTAGATTTCAAAATATCGTCGAGGTTACACGTCCGATACCTCTATTTCGAAGTTTAAGACTCAAACCTGAAATTGAACACGTAATTGAAAAAAAAAAAGAAAGGAAAAAGAACCCTGAGCAGCCTTGTCCGCTAGAATCGAAACCGCAGCGCCTTTATGTGCTCTACTAAAAAATATGCGAAAATGCACAATTTTCAAGCGTTGTGCGAATTTTGTGGCTGCTTTCTCCTCTCCCCATCTCGGTATTACCCTTTCTGAACTGACATCAGGCTTTTCGGCAAAGCACAGAGCCCCCCGCTTTGCCCAAGGCATGAGTGGGAGGGGGAATAGTGATGCCGTTTCTCAGCCTATGTTATCGCCAAAATGCTGCCTTTCATTTTGTTCCCGCTGTTATCTTGTTTGACCTGCTCAACACCCCAAAACGACGCAGATAACAAAAATGGAATAACTGATTCCGCTGCTCGATAAGTGTGGTACTTTCTTCCAGGTTTTAACAATAGAAAAATAGTGGCATCGACTGGGACACTAGGAAGCGGGGGGTGCCCATGCTTTGAGTATGGTGAGCTAAAAAGACTGGTGTGCCGTTCGCCGGTTCTCATACGTACCCGCCGATGTTCCTGCCGAGAGATGGCGCCAACCGTATCTTGGCGCTATGCGATCAAATCGCCTCTTGCGACTGATTTCAGGGCTACTCGTCACGTGATTACTCACCTGCCGTTAGCCCATCAGCGTGCCTTTTGTTTGCGCTGCATGCAAGATGGACCTTGAGTGTCACCCGCAGCAGCAAACGAGTGACACACCTAGGTATTAGTCCTGATATTCGTCGGCGCTTTCCGATCTGCCCTCGGATTTGGGACATGTGTACTGTGATAACGATAAAGACCTGTTCGAGCAGCCCGTTTTGCCTTTGCGTAGTGGTATTGGTGGTATGTGCTCATCCTTGCCTTCATTTCAGCGACCTTTACCTTCTAGGTTCCGAGGTCCTGTAACGGGGAATTGTGAAAGGAATGTTTAAGTCGGTGTTGGGCTATGACCGTGAGATATATGTTAATTTCAGCTAACCAACGGAAGCGATAGAATTGCTTATCACAGTCCGCATATGTGCAGTCTGTAGAAGGAAGAAATCCGTAAGAGAAAAAGTACGACACGAAAATATAACGATTTATTTATTTATTTCAGAATACTGCTGGCCCCAGAAGGGACCCTGGAAGGGGTAGGTAACAGAAAAAGATGAGGATGTGAGCCGCGACAGAGCTACCCCAGGACGCCTACAAGCGGCGAAAATGCAAACAGATGCACATATGGTAAACAAGGTAACGTGCAGAATCTAGGACAAAGGTCTCAGAACGAGTGAGAGTAGTATGAGAAAAGTAATATCACGGAGGGTGGGGGGCACACCAAGCGTACACTTAGCAGGTCATAGGGCGCACCTATATTAGGCTTTTCAACTTGAAACTGTATAATCTATGAAGTCTGCATTGTGCTTGTCAGTAGTGAGGCCACAACCCAGGTGGCGAATTTCCCCATTTATAATTTATCAGTGTATTTGTTGTTGTTGTATAATGTAAAGCTAACAGCGCTTTTAGGCCGCTCTAACGGTGGATAGAATGAATTTAACATGATGTTCTAGGGGCCTTTGTATCGCATCAATTCCATTCAAGCATTTTCGGTTAATAATGCAAGTGTGACACTTTTTCTTTTTTTATATACACGACTCCGTTGTTCTGTTGATCAACAGTAAAAGCGAGCGTGCAGAGAGAATACTACAGCGCTGCTGCAGGCATAGGGAAGACTCTTGAGGGTCCACGCATGTCCCGTACACGCGAATGCGGCTACAACACCAGTATACAATTTCCTGTTTTATCGCGGATACCGTGTTCCTTTATAGCTCAATCAATCAATCAATCAATCAATCAACCTTTATAGCTACATAAGGAGCAAAGGAATTACATAACAAATAAGATGTGCGACAAGGTACACTGTATAGAATGCGCCATAGTTTAGATAAATGATAATTTAGTTGAACAATTTACGATCGGCCTATGTTCCGTGACAAAATGTTCCAAGCTTGCTGTACACAGCAACTCGATAATCTAAGTTGAAAAAAAGAGTGAAGAGAAAGAAACCAGGAAGGAGGCGGGCTCTTGGAAGCACTAATCACTCTTTATTTTGTTTTTCGCCCTGTCTGTCACCACCCAACCAAGATAAGACATGCGGCCACGTGCATTGCAACATTCCGATATCTTTCGATTGCAGGAATCGTCGGCTAGGCAGACGTGACGTTAGCAAATGTCACGTGGTTTCGTTACAATGAACTGCGGATGCTAGTAAATGGTCAGTACGCAAACCAACGTAGTGATGGTCCAAATATATTCACTACAAAAATAGCCAAGCATACTTACACCGTCACACACGGGACATGTTAGACTAGTTCAACGAGAACCCGCTTGGTTCGCAGCGAGCGCATAGCGCCGGAGCTCAGGAGCTTGCCTTCAAAACAGGGGCATCGCGCATTCCATGTATTGAATATGGCGGTAAGCACACCAGTTTTTCTAGCCCACCATACTTTGAGGGACAGCATGATATCAGTTGTGAAAGGGTGACAGCGTGAAGGGGATGGGGAAAGCGGCCGCAAAACTCGCACACCCTCGAAAATTCTGTATTTTCGATATTTTCTACAAGGGCGTAGAAAAGCGCTGCGGTTTCGGTTCTAGCAGTGCGGTGTACTAAAAGGAAGTCTGGCCATTAGGAGGAGCCTCAAAAAGAGGCTGGACCTGTCAATTAAACTTGGGGTCATTTCATTGGTTAACGTTTTCCATGGGGGCCACCATAACACCAAACTTTCTCCAAGATGGAGAATGGTGCTTGGAACTGCGAAACGGAGATTCCGTGACAAAAAATTTTTCACAGACTGCTTTGATTTCATACTGTGAGTGTATATCCTCATGTATGTATCTGCAATATCAGCTTCAACTTTCGCTCCGCCATCATTATTTACGCGAAAATGAGATGAAAATGTTTCGTCGCTAACATTAGGCCTAGTTAAGACAGCAATCCCATGAAAATAGCAAGAAAGACGCCCCTGATGCGTAAGATTTTGCATTATATCATTGAAGTTTATTGATACATCTTTGCGCATTTTTTATTCCATCTACTTACGTTACGTAATTTAAAATTTCATACCGGCAGCCGTCTGCTACGAAGAAGCGGTTCTACCCGTCTCCTGGCCAATCACTTCTGCCAGCAAGAATTTCTGAAATTCTGAATCTTCCCAACATGCCTCTCTCCATGCAGATGGCGTTGATAAAAGTGGGCGCAAAATCCGTCGTTTTAGTCTGTCACCAGTGATATCCGTTTCAATCCAAACCCATCAATTTTCTCCAAAATGGTGGCACCCAGTAAATAATAGTGAGGTATAGTACTGGATGGATGTAATGATAGACAACTGTATTTCGACCTGTGATTGGCTACATACCTCAAAAAGTGGGTGGAGCCTCAGGTATTGGCAGGTCCCATTAATGGCCAGACTCGTTTTAATACACGGCACTGGGTTCTAGCGGACTCGACTCCTCAGGGTTGTGCTCTACAACTTTGCAATGGCGCAGTCAACCTCTTTTAACTAATTATTAAGATTAATTATGACAGTTGTTTAGCGGCTGCACTAATTACTGATACACCACTGCATTTGAGTAGGCCCGTCGTGATTCATAGATATATTTATCGAGACTAGACTTTTCCGAAAGCAAAATAAATTGCGAATTTAAAAAAATTCTGGTCAGTCTTACATGTTGACCCGAGCCGAGCCGGTGAGACGTCGCCACAACTGGGATAGACAAATAAACTCATAAATAAACAAATAAACAAAACAAGATAAACAAATAAACAAATAAAATCATACGTGGAACACTCGATCGTAATTGGTGAGGAAAGCGCTACGTCAAAATGACGCAAAGTTAGAGCGCGGGGCGGAGCTAAAATGCGAAAGAGTGCAGTGAATATTTCATCCGTATGCAAGCGCCTTTTGTTTTTGAGCGTTAGTAATTGCAAGGAGTTTTCACTGCACAAGTTTCAATAACATAACACAAAGAAATGTGCACCTTTTGTACCTGTTTACGGCCCCTTTAAGCTCCTGTGCCAGCTGCGGCGAGCTGGGAGAGGAGAATTGTTTGTTTGTTTTTTTCTCCCCTCACCGGAATCGCACAGAATGACGTCACATTCACTCCTTATTTTTCTTTCCTCCTTGGGGAAACGACGATGATGACATGACGATGACGTCCACTATATTGGTCGTCAGTTCCTCAGCGCCGTACAGAGCATATCTATAGTTATAGTACGGCCCTATCCTTGTGTACATGACACGTCACGTGTCACATCTGGGTACTTTTACGAATGAAGAGCTTAAAAGTGCCCAAGGCTTTGACCCAATACGTGCGCAGCCGTTTTACTCACTCTACTGAGCTCTGAATTCTTTAAAAAAAAACACTATTTATTCAATAGCGCGGTGGCCCGTATGTGACCCGTACGATGTTCGAATACGTGGAACTTTCCAGGTTTCTCGAAAACGACTTTGAAAGACTATATCATTTCTCACTGACTGTGATGTGCTCTGTATCCACTGAATTCAAAGGTGTTCTGAAGATTATAACATTGCAACAAATATGTACTCATATATAAATGTGGTGCCGAGATTATACCTAATTTTTTGAATAACAGCTGTGTGCGCGCCTGAAACGATTGATTACAGATAGCACGGTACCAAACGGTTTTCAAACTACTTCCAGTCTCGTGACGTGATCTCGCCGGTCATGACGCCCCATATGTAATCGAATTATGACATTTTCAAATAGTACATATCTGCATCTCTCATCTCGCTGAAAGCACAGGTATGTGTGTGTGTGTGGGCGTACCCAGCATCAGCGATAGGGGCTTCGTATTGAGCCCCCCTTACCATGGAGCTAACTATTGTATGGTTGCATTTCAAAATGAGTGAAGTGAGGATTGAGGGTAAAATATTTTTATTCTGAGTTATGCGCAAGTGAATTTCTGCAGACGCCCTTGAGCGGGACAGCTCTCGCTGTGTTCTCGAACACCCATGCACTAAAACTCACTAATAGTGAGTTTCAGCCCATTGTAGGCTATCGCCTATGCGTACGTAAAGGATAGGGCGGTGGTTCTGCGCACTGCGCGAAACACTCTGTATGTTTTGCACGTGCGCAGAACCATCGACGGTATCCCTTACGTACGCATACCTAGTGGCGCAGCGTACCATGCACTAGAACTCACTGTTCTCTCGTATTTGACGTAGCAATGTTTAATTCCCCCATCCGAGTATCCCGTTTGTGATTCTAAAAAAATGGCGACGTTGATATCGATATATTTTACTTCTCACATTAGTAAGTTCAGGACAGTGCTAACCAACGTGCGGTGAATAATAATTTGTGCTCGTTTTCGCAGCATTAAGAAGGTTGTCATGCAGTTTATGGGATAACGAATAAATGAAATGAAACTATAAGTAAACAATGAAACTACCCTGCTACCTGAAATATATTTCTGCTAAATGCTCATGTTACAATGGACGTCTCACTTTTGGCGCATGCGCCTCGTCCTGAAAGCAGGTAGCAGTGTTCCTGTCGCTATTCAACCAAGCGGGAACAGCTTGCAAGCTACCACCCACGTCATGGAAGCAGACACGTGCCTGCTAACGCCATCTGTGCCCCAGAGGTCGTCCATTGAACTGCGGTGTATATATCTCTGTAGCATTCTGCAGCTGAGGGCACATCGGAGCACCATGCGCAACAGGTACAGCATATTTCTGTCGCAGTCAGTCTACTTTGATTTTAGAAGATCCGTGTTCTCGTTCGAAATCGTGCCGTAACCAAATCGTAACTATATCGCATTGTCTTGTCAAGTCCTCTTTTTTTTTCTTTGTTAGCTTTGGGCAATTCGATTAGTATGGAACAGCAACTATCCCATTTTGTTACCCCGTTGCGTTATAGCTTTCTGTCTCCTCCGTCCGTGTGGTTACGCCCAAACTTTGAAATGCTTTTAATGAATGTATTGTGATGTAAACTTTGTAGATATGGTATGCGTTGGAATAGGTGCGAACATAAGCGCTTGCGGTTAGGGGCTTTTCAGCCGTTACTGATTTGCCGATATAAAGAGAGAGAGAGAGCAGCACCGATGCCACTGTTGCGATTGGTTTACGCGGCCATGCGGACGCCCATTATGACGGAGCATGTAACTACTGGACGATTAGCTACCTAAAATTCATTGATTTTTTTTAATTAGTTGTTTTCGCGAAAATACGTGATAGCAGATTGGAGGTCACCATTATTTGAAGCCACTCTCTTTCTCAAAAATCCTGAAACCAGCACGCACTTTGATAGAGGTATAAAGAGCCAAACACTGGTATGAAAATGAGGCGAAAGCAGAATATACGCGCTTCTCGAGCGCGCAAAATGACATCGCTTCGGGCGGGAAGCGGTCTGTCTGGCCACCGAATCAGCGTTTACTCCAATCAGCTTGATAGCTTCAAATCATGTGGCCTTCCCATGCGAACGCCCTTTCGCTGTTTTTGCGCTCGAGAAGTGCGTAGTTCTAGTTTCGTCTCATTTGCATACCAAAGTCTGGCGACATTCCCGTATCTCGAAGTACGTGCTCGTTTAAGGACTTTTGAGAAAGAGGGTGGGTTCAAACAATGGTCGCCGCCAATTCTGCTGTCTCAGATTTTCGCGAGAACAACCAATCAAAAAGTTAATGAACGAATTTTAGGTAACTAGTCGTCCAGTAGTTGTTTCCCACAGGCCGTCCGCACGCCGTCGCGTAACTTTTTTTTTATTTATATTTTTTATTCCGTGTTAGCGCTGCGAAGCAAGCCGTCGCGTGACCCGCCCGTGAAAATGGCATCTGCTACTCTCACAGCTTTAAAAAAAATCTGTAACCGATAAAGAAACCCATACAGGGTGTCCCAGAAAACGTGTCATTCAATTATAATAAAAAAAAATACGCCACCTAGAATCATGCGGTCAACGGTACGTCATCCTACTAGCTCTTTGCCACCTCCTGATGTGAATGTCATGTAACGCAAGGTTTATTATGTAAATTTTTGCGAACTGACCTCGGAAATTTGCTAAGTAAAGGTCACTTTTTTACCCCACCAATGTGAAGAGCGTGCCGAATTTACTCAAATTCAGGATAATTGACAGTGATATTCAGGAGCTATGCCATCGGAAAATATTGCCGAACATCATGGTCTTCGGGGCACCAAGAGCATAGCGCTCGATGACGTTTGGAGCGGAATAGTTGTCAGTCCGACGAAAGGAGGTTGCAAACCCAGCCCACAGAGTGATAGTAGAAAGCGATAACACAGGCATGGCTTATTGTATCCGGCTTCCACTGGAAGCATGCCTTCCCTCTCCCAATTTCAGGAACCATGACTTTTTTTTTACTATGACTCTGTGGGATGGGTTTGCGACCTCCTTTCGTTACGTCCGTTCGTTTCGTCATACGACGGGATCGACGCAAGACATGCCGTTTGCGTCGATTCCGTCATATGAATGTGTTTATGAGCGAGAAAACATGCAAGAGTGAAAGGGGGATGAGTGAGAGAGTGGTTAGTTTGTTCCTTCGGATGATGCACCCTTGGAAGTCGCTAGGGAGGTGTGTTAGCTTAGCTCAATTAGTAGAGCACTGGACTGATAACCCAGAAGATGTGGGTTCGAGTCCTACAGCTGGCTAACCTTTTCAGTGACTTCTTTTTTTCATCATAGAGAGTCCTGTTTGCCTGCGAGTCAAACTAAAGGGTGACTGGGATCCACCCCCGAGATCTGACATTACACTGACAAAGTACAACAAACATAACACTGTCACGCCTATACTACAACAACATTTTTAATATTTGAAACATAGCTTCCGGAATCACGTTCAGATGTACGCGGATGGGTCGAAGTCTAGCGCTGGAGTGACGTGTGCCATGGTCTCTGGAACGTGCACAAGATCACACCGTATCAAAAACATTGCATCCATCTTTACAACAGAAGTTTATGCTATTATCCTTGCACTGAATTGCATTCCTGAAGGCTGCATAAAATCAGCAGTTGTGTACACGGATTCCCTGAATTCCCTTAAAGGGACGGTCTCGTACCCCCTGCCCCTTTCATAAAGTGTACCATTCGATTGCCCTTTGTTGAAAATGGAATACTGCTAATTTACCCGACAAAACACGCCACAGTTATTAAATAACCGAATTAAATTGATAAAGATTGCAGAGCATGCCGCGATCTGTGTTGGCAACAATAAGACCGGCCACGTCGCCCTGCGGGAAAGTCCGTGATAGGATACAGAAATCGTCTGCTTTTGCGCGCGCTAGTGCATCGGCGTGAGCAGACGACTTTCAGAAGTTACTGGGCACCGCGGCAACCCTCGTACATTTTCTTTCAGTTCTCAGGTGAAAAACGCGCATTCTAAGTAGTGGCAAGCATGGCGGTTCACAACAACTATGTTAATCCTCAAATACAAGTTAAAAGTCGCAGAACAACCCCATCCACAATCTCAAATCTGAAGTTGCTGGCCATCGGCGCGCGCGGTCGCACTACAGCTCCGACCAAATATATATTACGCGCGCTTCCGTTACCCTCCCCGTTGTACACTGATCATGCTTCGAAATGAAGTGTCGCTGACGACGTACATGGAGAAGGAGTACGAGTTGATTTAAAAAGCGCATTAAGTACTCGCGGAAAGAAAACACGTGACTTAGCTTCCACGTATCGGATTGTGCGCCACATTATGGGAGACCCCACAGTCAATGCTCGGACAACATTCTCCGCTCGCGGAGGTATATGCCTGAGTGTCCCCATTTCGAGAGCAAAGGGGATTACTCAACCCAAGGTGCTTCTGCAAGTTACAATTACCATGACAACGACGACGCACCCGCAGGCCGACGTCATACGTGACGTGTGCATGAGAGAAGCGCAGCTTTCGTCGTCTGCTCTTACGGCACGTTTCGACAAATTCCTCCAAAACGACTTGGTTATTTCGAATGAAACTTTGACGGTTGTATGTGTACAGTACTCGTGAAACTAGTTTTGGCTAAGTTTCGGAATCGCCCCGGCTGTACGAGAGCGTCCCTTTAATGCTATCTGTAGCAGACACACACAAGCAGCAGGATCACAAGCAGAATAATTTTCTTGTGCAGCGAGCACAGTACATAGCCCACACGATAAACAAGAATGGCTATTCTGTAATTTTATTCTGGGTGCTCAGCCACGTTGGAATACAGGGCAATGAATTAGCAGACCAGGCTCCTGCAGCTGTAGCTTCAAGTGATATAACCTCTTTTGAATTACCGTTACAAGATATTGCGTCTTCACTAAAGCAACCAATTCATATAAACTAGCAAAACTTGTGGGACAGCCAAACACATAACACGCTTCATTTGAGTTGAGTAAACCGAACATTCAAAGTCGTGGAGAGTGCCCAGAAAATCGTCTTCTAAGTGTGATATTAACAAGGTTACGCATAGGACATACATTCATCACTCATCCCAAGCAGCACAGCATGTTGGCCCAATGTTTGACCAATATTGGCAAAGTCGGCCCAATATTGGGCCAAGATTGGACCAATATTAGACCAGTATTGCCAATATTGGTCCAATATTGGCCCAACATGTTGTGCTGCTTGGGATGGGTTTTTACTACGTGGTGAGGAGCCACCTCAGTGCGAGCACTTTGGTGAGCTTTTCTCCGTTATACACAGACTCATTTGATGTCCTTATTATGAGGCCCATCGTAAACATTACTTTAGACGGTTTTATACACATTATTTACCTCTTCACCCAGCCCTGTTGCTCGATGATGAGGCTATCGTCCCTTTTAGCAGAGTTTTGAACTTCTTGATAGACATCGAGATGGTCAATCTTTTGTAATTTTATACAGCTGTTTTATGCATTTGTAAATATGTTTTTACTAGACATCGTATCGAACTTTAACTGATCACATTCTTATCATTGTCCATGCACAAGTTTAACTAGGTATAATTTCACCACAGTTTTGGCGCACTATGACCTTAATTGTCCGTGAGCCATTAAAACCCGAATCATCATCATCAAACTGAAGGATGAGGTGTTTAAGTTTAATGCGATTGCGTATACCAATAACACTGGACTGAAGAACTGCTTGGCGTATTAGGTCACTATCACGCTAACGTCTGTGTTTCTTAGTGCTTTTGGTTTGAGGCATTCCAAAATCGAACTCACGATGCGACACACCTTGCCATGGTTCTCTCTCTCCCGCGATAATGCTCCATGTAACATCCCCTCAGGGTCCCTATTCGGACAATTCTTGAAACGGCTGTTACGTCCATCGATGTAGCTCCCTGAGATGACCTCCTAACATTCATTTCAGGACATGGACGTTGGGACCTATTTGGGACGTCCGTAGGAGATAGCGTTCTATCTGGGCGATTTCTTCCGCGGGTTCCTGCATTAGCTTACAAAATACATACACACACATACTCACAAACAGATACAAAAATAACCCATTACCGCCTGAAGAAACATTTCGCTTCGTTATATCCTTTCAAGCGTAAGACGACTTCGTCTCCTTTGTGAAGGTATTTGTCCTTGGAGAGTGCTTGA
Source organism: Ornithodoros turicata (assembly GCF_037126465.1). Taxonomy (NCBI): domain Eukaryota; kingdom Metazoa; phylum Arthropoda; class Arachnida; order Ixodida; family Argasidae; genus Ornithodoros; species Ornithodoros turicata. The sequence goes on from NC_088201.1 coordinate 79,366,927, forward strand.
GATCGCCAGCATTGCTTGTATACGTTGTTTCGTGCTGAGTCGTAGACGCCAGATGTTCCAAGACCATGAGCAACATACTGGCGCTGTTGGAGCGCCTTTCTATTGGCCAGTACACAGCACCCTTTACAGCATTGGTAACAGAAGTGTACTACAGTAAACGGAGGTATGGAAAGGAAGGGCTGATCAATTTGCCTCAAACCTGGGATCTAATTTTTGATTCACGGAGCTTTATTAAAAGTCTTGAATCGGTATTTAAATGTTATGACGGCCGTCGCATATATCACAGACCACCGAATTTTATATGTCATGAGTATGTTCGAGGATCGCCGAAAGAGACGTTGGGCTGATGCGTGCAAACTACAGTCCTGCGCGGGTCGGATTTTTTTTTACCTCGACCCGCATCCGCACGTGCAAGATCCGCACCAGGCTCACAACCCCTGCTTCATTAAAAGTGGAGCACGCACGCGCCTGCTACCCCCATATACAGGGTGTTTCACGAAAATCCCCCGGCTGAATAATTCGTGAACACGTGCCGCCATCGAAGAAATTTCTTTTTGGTAGAGATCCTTGGGACATCGGCCATGAACTGAGTAGTGAGCGGCTCATTTGCATACGCTCACTAATTAAACACACATATTAAGTTTTAACATTTACTTTGCACGCTTACGGAAACTCTGTTTTACGCATCGGGACCTTCAGCGAAAAGTATTCCAAGAAAAAAACCACGTCGACACCTAGTGATTTTTTCGAGTAATTAATTGGTTTCGGTTTATATATTTCTTCCGCGGAGCAGTGCCCCTATGCGCTCTTTCGATCAGCTATCCGTCTGTCAATTTCGTGTTTATCCGCCTGGTTCACGCACCGGGGCGACGGAAGATTAGGAACAGCCGCAAGAGACGCTTTGGTATTCGTTCTCAAAGCGACTGATAAACAGCGCTGGCGGTTTTGTGGTTCCGTAGGTGAGGTAGCATGCTCTTATCATGGATGATGACAAATGCGCCACGAGCGCTGTGAACTAGTCGGGTACACTCTTAAAAATTAGCTACACCACATAGCACGCTCTTTGCCAACCATCATCCCGAATGACAACCTTCTCGCTCGATTTGTTGAAAACGGGAGGAGGGACCTTTTTTTCCCCTTATGTTCGGCATAATTGGTACAAAAAAAAGCGTACGCCTCCTATTTTCCTCAAATCAAGGGAGAGAATGTTGAGATTCGGAATGATGTTTGGCTAGGAGCGTGCTATGTGGTGTAGCGAAGTTTTAAGAGTGTACCCCACTAGTTCACAGCGCTCGCGCGCATTCGTCGTCATCCATGGTAAGAGCACGCTATCTCACCTACGGAACGAAAGAACCGCCAGCGCTGTTTATCAGTCGCTTTGAGAACGAATACCAAAGCGTCTCTTGCGGCTCTTCCTAATCTTCTGTCGCCCCCGTGCGTGAACTAGGCGGAATCCATCGAGTCAAGAGATCCACCGATGGATCTCTTGACTCGGAGGATCTCTTGACCCGTTGGATCTCTTGACCCGGTTGGATCTCTTGACTCGTCTGAAGGTTCGCCAGGCTTGGATCTTTTGACGCATTTGTGGTACGTCGTTAACTCTAACATCGCTAAGCAGAAATTACTCTGATCTTTGTTGTCAATGCGCCATTAAACTCCAATCATCATCATCATCATCATCATCATCAAATTACTCGTATCGAAATACGAGGGACTCGTTTTACGTGCGGTATAAATAGAATACAAATGCAGGTGCGAAATCAACATCTCATTTTCATTGACTTAGTTACTCACTTTGTAACACATAGCGCAGTCAAAGAAAAGCCGACAGTTCTCTTATGTCATTTGTGTTAAAAACAGGTGGTTGCATTGTAAGATCAACCTGTTTGTAACGCAGGATTTATATGAGTGCTGTCTTTTTTTTTTTTTTTTTTTCAGCGCTTCGTGTTAGAGATTATCTCTACAGTTAGCGTGGGCTACGTACACTCACGTTGGGTGGGCCGGCTGCTGTTTAAAACACGTTGATTATTCAAACACTTCGTATAGTCTAAGGGTCAAGTCGCTGTTGTGGACAGACATTCTGCATGGCGGAACCGTCTGATCATGGACTCTCTCAGGGTACGAAAGATAGCTTCATATGCCCGAACATCTTTTTTTTTCTTTTTGTGTATGTGTGCTATTCTGTATCAAGTTTTCCCTTAATTTTTCCCGCCGTCCACAAAAGGACAAAGACAAAGCACTTTGCGGCTGGGCCCATTATTATTGGTAAGAAACTTCAGTTCTGGCATAACGTGGGGACGGCTGCGCCAATGGACACAAAAGTACAAAGACAACTATGAATCCAGCAGTATACCCTGCATTTTGGGGTTGAGGTCAATGAACGTGACGGGTCAATGTTCATTGGAAAGCACAGTCAGACAGTATTTTCCCGCACGGTCAGTAAAAGAATAGAATAACGTGATAAGGGTGGGGGCCAATGAAAAGAACGCGACAATTGGATAAGTTTTAAGCCCTGCGGCCTACGAGTCTTTGTAAGTTGAGCTCAATATTCTTGGTAACAAGCATCCGTTCTGGCATAGCGTGTTACGGCGCTGGGGGCAATGGACATAAACGTACAAAGGCCAAAGAGGGACTCGCCGCCGTAACCTACAGCACAACCGCAGGATTTTCTCGCTTACTTTTTTTTTGTGGGTGTGCGTGTGTGGTAAGAAGAGAGAAAACACCGAAAAGTCTTCACTGTTACCGGGCATATTACTTCCTAACTTAATGCTACGTACGAGCGCAATCGTTCTGCAATGAACATGGTAAGGGATAGACTTTCTTTTCTGCCGCTAATCCTGACCAGTGTGACGCTTTGACTGGTTGGTGGTTGGATCTCTTGACCCGCCTGTCACGTGACCGGTTGGATCTCCTGACTCGTTGCATCTGTTGACCGGGTTGGAACTCTTGATGCTTTGGATCTTTTGACTCGCCTGTCACGTGACCGGTTGGATCTCCTAACTCGATGGATCTCTTGACTCGTTGGATCTCTTGGCCGGAAGCGCGAAATTGACAGCCGGATGGCTGATCGAAAGAGCGCATAGGTGTACTGTTCCGCGCAAGAAATATATAAACCGAAACCAATTAATTACTCGAAAAAATCACTAGGTGTCGACGCGGTTTTTTTCTTTGAATACTTTTCGCTGAAGGTTCCGATGCGTAAAGCAGGGGTTCCGTAAGCGTGCGAAGTAAAAGTTAAAAGTTAGCATGTTTATTTAATTAGTGACGGTATGCAAATGAGCCGCACACTACTCAGTTCATGGCCGATGACCCAAGGATCTCTACCAAAAAGAAATTTCTTCCATGGCGCCACCTGTTCACGAATTATTCAGCCGGGGGTTTTTTGTGAAACACCCTGTATATATTTTCGAAAATCCCACCCACACCCGACCCGAGATATATTATATGGGGTGAGAAGGGAAAGTGAGCACCAAGGTGTGCCCGTGACGGGGTTTCACTTATGGGTGAGGGAGCACTGCGTGAGCTCACAAGTGGGCGCACGAGTGCTGGTCAGGCCCTTGAAATCCCTCATTACCCTTGATTTTTCAAAAAGGTTTTCAAGGGCCCTTAGTGCAGACTCACTCCTTGTACTCCTTGAAAATGCGGGCGGAGGTACTTAACTCATCTCATCATCGTCTCTTTATGTATGTGTTAACCGAAATCAACACACTGCAAGTGATGCGGAGTTGTAAAGCCTTTGGACGAAGGAGCACGTGCCCTGTTAGGGTTTGTTCTGATGAGGAGACCCTGTTGGACACTTTCGTTTTCGTATATACAAAATTGCGCGTCGTGGTTCCCGTCTTTCATCAACTTTCAACATGTCTCATGTATCGAATATGGGTCCTTAGACCCATATTCAAAGGCTAAGAAGGTTAAGGCTATATAGAAAGGCTATGCGTGAAGTGCAAGTTCATCACTCCCCTGGGACATAAATAGTATTGCTGGTATGCAAGATCAGAGCCAAGTAATCCCCACCGAGCAAGATGCGCGATACACAAGAAGGCCAGCCTCGTCACAATGTGTGAATCGGCGTTGAAAAGTCGCCTACGATGCTCCAAGCACCTATCCCGAGCAGCAGCAGGTGAGGGGAGCTCTCCATCGCAGGGTACATGCCAGCGGGAAAGCTAACGTTGAGAATGGCATCTGCGTGAAAACTCACGAAGTTGCTTTGACATCCAACTGTTGAAGTGACCTATAGGAAGCATGATCTAGTTGCAGAAGTACTTGAAAGACCATCGAATTTTTGTTCCTTAATTCAGTGGGAACCACATATGCGAGTAGAAGCAAAGAACTTGGGACGATCATGCGTCATTTTGGGTGCTGTTGAGTTATGAAACAGGTCTATCTATTCCCAGTCTGGCAACGCCTGAAAACTGCTATATAGCTGCTAAATAGCTATAGTGCTGAATAGCAGCTTTTGCTGAATGAAAACTCGAACATCACGTTTACTCAATCGCAAATTCCTCCTCAATGAGCAAAGGATAATGTTCGTTTTCTTTAATTTGCATTATCATGGAAGATTATCGTGCGAACAAAATGTTCTTTAAAAACTATCAAACCTTGCTACGTAAGTGCAATCCACTAAAGGGAAGAAAAAGTACTCTTTTGCTCAAAGTGATAGCAGCTTTTCGTCACCCATGGATGAAGTCGCATCTTCAGATGGTAGCGGTCTTTGGATAACGAGGAGGTCGCCCAGCTACGGGCACGCGCAGCCAGAAGAAGCGGAGTGAAGACACGGGTTGAGAAGCTGCCCAGCACATCCGGCCCTCCGGAATATTCCATCACTAACCAATCAGGACTCATGTAGGGTAATACCATCTCCTCTACACAGGTATTAACAAAACAAGATCAGGACGACGGAACTACCAACAGTAAAATTCCGCAGTTAAGAGACGTGGCGAAACACCTGGAAAAGAAAAACGAGGAGTTGCAACAGAAGTTAGACGCACTGTGCAGCAGTGGGCGCAGCGAGCCAGCAGCGCAAATGTCGTTCCTGTCTACAATGCATCCCGTATCACTAATGCCGTATCGGAAGGAAGCTTCAGAACCTGCTGAATTCCATAGAGGAAAGTGGCGAACCACTTGTATTACAAGCTCAACTACAACTCAGAGACAATAATAGACAGAAACGGGCTGTATCATAAACTTGATCACAACGACCATCAGGTCATGTTCGATATTGCTATCTCGGTTCCCTTCCACACTTATTTTGACATCACGAGAGCTCAGCAGCAGACGGTTGAGCGCATCGTTTCAATACTACACGAGCACACAATGAGCAATACGGCCTGGCACTACATAAACCGAGCTTTTTGGCTTGTCCTAGCAGTCCCACATTGCTCTGTATGTATCACTGCTGACGAGAAATAAACACTTATTATTAGTAATTATTATTATTCTCCTGTTCTTCTTACTCGGAACTGCATTAATGAGGGCCGCGATATCTTGAATTCATCTATACATCTCAATCACGCGAACCCCCGGTGACGCCCCACGAGGACAGGTGTCATTTAAGTCTGAAATTCGTCATGAATACGCCTCAGAAAACCAGTTGCTCATCAGAGTTGAAGGGGATGAATGTAACATCAGCAAGACCGCAACGTGGACAGTAGACAGAAACGTTTCCTCATAGCCGCCCATGCAGAGCCATGACCTACACCAGCTTCTCGCTGTCGTAAACACAGCCGAAAATGTGTTTGCCATTCGAGAAGGTATGAGTCATGACGTAACCGAAATCAACCATGTCGCAGAGAAAGCGGGTGTCCCTGTAGACGGCACGTTTGTCAGGCTGCTCATTTGGGGGCTGACCTGAAATTTGTGTCTACTTGTTCAAGGCTTTGAGTCTCCATCCTTATATAACGCGGATTGCAAACTACGATGTGACATCACAATTCCAGTTAACGTTCCATGTAGTATTTGCGCTTTACGACAGTTCATTTTCTTAGCTTTTGGGCTGTGGGTCCGCTATATGGTAGCTTTTGAAAATTTTCCCCGAAATCCGTGTCTAACTCATGTTAAATTCGCTAATTGCGCGGCTGCACTATCGTTCTGCGCGTGTTGCAGATCGCTCGATATTACGGGCAAATAGCCTGACGCTGCGCGGCCATCTGCGTCTGCAATGGATGGAATACGGAAGTCATCCTATCTTTAGGAATTCCTGCATCTAGCCCTCTCTAACGGATACCGTTTCGACAGGATTTTTTGAGGCTTCCCTTATTGCCATACATGGAGAGGAACAGTGTACAAGCACAACGTCGCTGCGATGCTATCACAAGAAGTACTGTATCTACAGTAGGCAAAGGCCGGATGTGCCCGTTGATCTGTGGTTACCTTACTTGTCTTCATGTAATTTTCAATTTCTTTAGTCTGTGTGTACTTAAGGCTGACTCATGCGGTCTAGTTAGCGTTCGCATCCGGAGAGAGTTGGCCGCACCGTCGCAAAATTGTTTACTTCGCTTTGATTTCCTCCTGTGCTTTAAGGAAGTAATGTAATCGGCGCCAGCTTGCAAGACATGATAGCAAACCGCAAAGCCATTATTTTCTTTCGCAGGGATCTAGAAATCTGCAGTAAGCTTGTCAAATTTGTGGATTGCAATCAATTCCCCCGACTCTTACTGTAGGAAATGACATCATTTTGGCCCAAATATCGCGGGCGGGCGTGTCTAGAGAAGCGACTTTGTTGCATCTCCCGTAGACCCCCATGTATTCAAAATTTGACAAGCTTTAATTCGCCAAAAATCAGTGGATTGCATCAGGCCTTCAAAAATATGTCATTCCCTCGATAAACTCGAGAGGAACACGCCTGTACCTGTTTCGTGTAGAAATTTAGCGAGGTTTACGAGAACCCTGCGAACAAAAATTTCCCATAGACTTCTTAAGAAGCGAGTCCGCCTTAAACGTGTTTGTCGGCAATATAAACATTCACTTGGGAGTCAGCAGTCGTTGTTTGCGTTGTCTCCTTTTCGTCTGTGTGTATTTTCCCTTGCTACTTGTTCCTTTCTGCACAATGTCACCACAACTACAACCCAACATTTCTACGTTAGCGCTCGGTATTAACGAATCAACCAACACCCGCGTTTAACGTGAGGAACGGCGTGACCACATGATGCAATGGTGGAAATACCTTTATCAGATTGCAAAAGGCTAAGCAGTGTTGCGGAAAGGAAGGACCCAACCCCGCGACCTAACGTTCAAACGTTTACGCCAACAACAAACCAAGAAATCCAAACCCAAATTGCAGGGCCCGCCAATGACGCGCTCTCTCAGCCGCTTCCTTCTCTTTCCTCAACATTCTTCCCGGCAAGCGTTGTGATGATGCGCCTCCGAAAAGGCTACCCGTCCCACTATCCTTCGCTTCGTGCTTCAATCAATTTCCTGGAGACCTTCTGCTGGAAGTTGGACAGCGTCAGCGTCTTGATGAGCGCCCTCGCAGTAGAGCCACTAGCATCAGAGTCGTAGAAAGACGTCGCTTGGCCCAAATTTTCCACATGTCCAGTACGCCTCACACGGTGGACGCACCCGTCAATGCTTTCAAGCCGATCGTAACTCACAACGTAACTAAAATCCTTGATGTCGAGTCCACGGGCTGCTCCGGCAGCTGCCACTACGATATGGCACCCTCGGGACAAAGAAGGTGCTGTCTTGCCGATAGAGTCGTAGCCGTACTCGTTGGCAGCATTCGCAAACTGAATTGCCGGCGCGCGGCCACGGGCGCTCCAACCTTCGCTGTCCGATGGTTTCTGAAGGTTAGCGTCCTCCAGCGAGCTGTGCGGGTCCCCCCCCCCCCCCCCAGCAGTGTAACGACAGACTTTCTCACATACCATGTCCGGACACACGTCATGAAGCGTCTGCCAGCGAGCGCGATCCTAATGTCCGATTTCTGAGAAGGCGTTGATACGGTGTGTCCTGCACGTCGCAGGCCGCCGCTCTTGAGGAGGTCGCACAGCCCTATCTCAGTGAATGGAGCGAACGGCACACGGAGTTCTGGATCACTGGCTTCGACGGTGATAGGAACAGTGTCGTACTTGTCGATGCTCGTGCTAGGCGAGACCGTAGAGACGAGAAAATCTTCAGCCGTTGGCTGGACAGGAGAAATATATGGGGTCTCCACCGGATTGCCATCTTGCCTCATTCGTGGTACGGGTTCAGTAGTACTATCTCTTGCCATGTATCGTTCTTGCTGACGCTTGAAGCAGTCCTTTGACGTGTCAGAATCCTCTCTGGTATCCCCTCCAGAATTGCTTTCATCAGACCTGCCTCCTACCTCGGAGTCAGCAATAGGGCAATTTCGACTGTCTTCGACTATCTCACCGCAGTCGACGATAGGACAGGAGGAGGGTTCTGCGCAATGAAGCGGCGAGCTTCTAAACAGCAATGATGATGTAGTCTTGATACTCGGAGGCCTCCAGGAATTCGTGCGCAAATGCCTCGTCGTCGATTACCTCCTGAATGGCGTCGTCAAGGTCCTTGAGCTCCCTGGACTCTTCTTCCAGTCCATCAATGATATTCACGATGTCACCAACTGCTGCATCATCATCTGCAACTGCTGCTTGTAGCGCCTCTGACTCGGTGATGAGACGTATAATTGCTGATAGTAGGATGGCACGGGTCTGCCTAAGGCAATCCATCGGCCACGATAGGTAGCGGTCCGGCGACGAGGGCTGGGTTGTCCTTCCGAAAACCGACGAGAGCTGGTGGTTCCCGGGTAACGCGAGGGGAACCTATCCCGGTTTCGGCACCAAAATGTTGCGGAAAGGAAGGGCACAACCCCGCCACCCAACGTCCAAACGTTTACTCCAACAACAAACCCAAAAATTGCAGGGCGCCCCAAGGGCGCGGGCTCTCAGCCCCTTCCTTCTCTTTCCTCAACAAGCAGTAACTTCAATGAACAAGGCGTATAATACACCGGAAGAATTGAAGCAAACGACGCAGTTTGTGATATGTGAAAGTCAATTGATGAGTGATATTTATATGACTATTGTACATGAAATTGCTATGTGGGACCGAGCCGCTCTAGTTCAGTATTGTGTAGGGGTTGCTCCTCATAGACTGCTTGACGACATAAACGATCTTGGCTCCTGTGGTGGTATAGTAGCAACGAAACACAATAACCAGCTGCTTCAGCTGCACACGTTGACCCTCCGGCATGTTTCCTTGGCGCGAGAGACGAGGCATATGACACGGACAGAGAAAGAACGCCTTGTCACTCTTTTGAACACATACGCCCTATTTAGGGACTTCAAAAGAGTGTTTCTTCCTTGGATATTATGTGCCGTGATATGATAAGTAACATCTACATGTCTTTATTCTAGAGGAGGTGTTCTCGTGGCCTTGCTCTGTGTTTGGCTGCCTTCGGCGAATTCCCAAAACGTTCAAGATGCTGCTGTCGCGGAAGCAGCAAATACAGCACTGCAGGTGTTATGGCAGCGGAATGTGGACGAGTCAACTACAGACTTGAGAAACCGTAAGTGACATAAAGTATTACATCTTTTTTTTTCTACAGCGCTGTAAATGGTAAAACCTTCTGACATCACCCGTGCCCCTGCACAACTATAGAAGAACATCGTCTGGAACAACGATGTGTTTTCCTAATTTCTGGACATGTTTTATGACTGAAGGATTGACAGGGCTAGCATGGGTAGACAATAGTCAGTCATGTTATTTTTCTCAGAAAAGTGTATTATTTGTAGATAAGTGGATAATAATCAACTTGAAACTGCACCCACTTTAACTGTCAAACAGACAGTTCGAACTCTTACCGTCGGCGCTCGTTCTGCAGCAGAGTCGCTGACAAAAGAACTACGGTGGTACCACGTACACAGTAAAATCGGAAGCCTGTGGAATGCCCTCAGTAACGAGATGCGTAGTCTTCGAATTACTTAGTATGCTGAATGGGAGGACCTACTTTCATGTCAGATGTTAAGGGATACTGATAATGTAATAGTAATATTTTATGTATTACCCGAATCATACCGATTGTTTTAAGGCGCAGAGTGAAAAAGTATTCGCTATTCAACTATAACAAAAATTAAATCCAATGAAGACTGCTGCGCTGCATATATGCTTTGGCCCGCTACCAGAGGGAGATGTGCACGCCTGTCGGACGGCTTGATGGGAAATGTCACGCGATCACAGCACTTTAAATATGCCCGGCCCCTTTTTAGAGTGTACCAGGTAGGAGTAGCGTTCGGTGATCCGACTGTTGGGTGCAGAGGACGAAAAGCCCGCGGATATTCATCGCGGAATTTTGAAGCGGTATGGAGACGATGTAGTTAATGAGACAATTAAACATAGGAGGACAGTTGAAGCATGGAGACGTCTGTGTGTAATTTCGACAGGTGTACGGGTGGCACAAAAATGTTCCAAAGTAGAGTGTCAAGTTTGCCTGGCACAAGAGGGACAAAGCGGGGTAGTTGGTACAAGTTCATATCGGCTTACTGGAGCAATAGACGCGGACAAAGGAGTTAGAACATGAAAGGGACACACCACCTGCAGACTCTCTAAATGAAGTTTATTCAAAGAGGAAGTACTTATAGAAAAAAACTTTGTACGTCATCATAGTGCATATCAGAACCGAGTACACGTCATCAATTTCACAGACTCACCACATGGTAGCTTACCTTAGCTTGCCTGGAGCACCTTGCTTCGGCCGAGTTGACACTTCGACGACGCCTGATGGACTCTGTGGAATCCAACGGCTCACGCACGCAAACGGGCATGCCACCATAAATGAAGTGGCTAAAGAATTGAACATTAGCCACGGCTCAGCGCGCCATACCATTAATGACATCCTGTAGCGCCAAAAAGTATCGGCCAGGTGGGTACCAAAACCAACTTCCCTGCGACCTTCTGGAGCGCCATGTGGGTACTTGCAAGACCCTACTACAACGCTATGAAGCCGAATGAGATGCTTTTCTTCGACGCATTATCAGCGGTGATGAAGGCTGAATCCACCACGCTCAGCCAGAGACCGCGAGCATGCAAGGGGTGATGGCGCACTACCTGACTAAGACCAAAGTTCCTGGCAGCTCCAACGGTGGGCAAGTTCATGCTCACGGAACTTCTGGGATCTTCGGCCTATAAGATGAACATTACAAGGCCAAGGGACTCACAGTGCATCATACTGTGACATGCCTGATACTCACTTGGAGGCTGCAATCAGGTGAAAGCGTCGTAGTTAGCTCAAGTGTGGTGTGTTGCGGCGGCACCACAGTACGCGCCCCTACACAGTACGTACGACGCCTGAGAGAATCAAAGGTCTGCGTTTGCAATGTATTTCACATCCGCGATGCTCACCGGACCACACACCGAGCGATGTTCATCTGTTCGGACCTCTCAAAGACGTTTACGGTGAAATGATGTTCGACACAGACGGTGACCTGGAAGTGGTGGTGCATGCCTGGCTTCGAAATAAACACAATATTTTTCCCCTGCGGCATCGATACACTGGTGAAGCGTTGGCGCATGACAAGCGATAAAGTGCTTCTTATGTTATGTGTTCTTATGGTGTTTGAGCTCTGCCTTATAGTTTCTCCCCTACAGTGAATGAAACAGAAGAAACACTATAGGCTTTTACGCGTTATGGATGAGAAAATAATGCAATCGTCGAAAAAGCCAGTCAGCACCGCGACGCCAACCCGCAACCAACATCAGCCCTGGTCAGCATCGCTAACGGTTATACCACTGTGGCTGGACTTCCTGACGACTTAACAAATACTTCATTCGACCGGACTCGCAATGCCCTCATGCCCTCCTACATTATTTTCAACTATAATAATATACACACAACGATGTAGGTGAGATCTTGTGAACGTGACGGGAAATTACTGAGGCTAGTAAACATGGACAAACACGTCTAAGAACCAGTCTTCCACAAAGCCATGCTGCCAAATCCACACTGTCACGTGCCTTCCTATGTGGCTGACCCGCAGAACGACATTCCAAAGTATTTCAGTTAAATTCGCAGTTAATTTCTAATCGAACTTTACAGCCAGCTCTTTCGCTGCCAAGTCGTCGCTGTCACTTACCGTACCTCTGGTTTTTCTCCTGCCAAGCATGTGAGAGGGAGAAAGAACACAATATCGCCTCTCGCGTCCTGGAAAAAGATTAAAAGGAAATAGAAAATGCAACCCAAGATAAGGCCAGTTCCGATAGAGTCACCCGGTACATTGGTTTTTGTTTTGTTTCCGCAAGTTAAAGCTCATCTTAGACGCATGATGCGGCACTGTGCTCCTTCCCCCTCTCCCGTTGGGGATGAAGGAAATACGCGTCTTCTAAGAAGCGCAATGACCAAAATAAAGAAAAAAATGGCGTTCCTTCACGAATTTTTTGCGGGCGATCTATCGAACGGATTTTTGTTCTGAAAACGGCTACTATATCAGGTGACCGAAAGGAACAGATGTTCTCATTGGGACAACTTTGTAGCTTTTATAATTAAAAAGTTAATTAATGAAAGTTAATTAAGACATTGCCTTTGGACTTTGCTAATGCCCTGCTAGGGAGCATTCAGCATATGCTATATTGCAATTGATTTCATCTTGGAAAAAGTGTTATATGTATTTTTAAAAAATCTGTTCACACTCAGCGTGGACACCCTGTATCTAGCCAACTTTTCAGGAAAAAAACTTTATTTTCCGTCGGCACAAAACAGCACAGAAAAAAATAAAAATGGATAACGAAAACTGCTGTCACCGAACTTCGTCCACAGCGGCGACTTCCTCTCTCTTGTTCTGACTGTGAAAACACCGGAGTGGCATACTTTTTGTAGTGAGAAGAAAATTGGTGGCGCAATCTAGCGGTTTATCCGCATCCTATCCGCTCCATTAACAATCGCATCCAATCCGATCCTGTTCCGGCGTCATCCGCATCCGATCCGTAGACCACAACAAGCGTCCATATTTCATCCGAACCCGCAAGTTTCCTGCGGATATCCGCTTCCGTCCGCGGATGGTGCAGGCCTTTGGTGTAATGGCGACACGTTTTGTCGCACGCCGCTTCCTAGTATCGGCCGCACGCCGAATACGTTCCTCGTCTTCGGCCACGTCGTCGGCATCTCCCTCAGCAATGGCGGCACATCTGAGAACTCTATACTTGTACGACTGCTCCGCAGCACACCGCCGACGCTGCTGTAACTCCGCGGCGTCCGTGTTACCAGACAACGTCGACGACATCCCGTAAGACGCGCTGTGCAGAGACGGAGCGACCAGCGGCATGGCTGAGCCGGTGAAAACGTCCGCTCGTTGATGACAGCCAAGGTGGTGCAGAAGATTACGAAGTGGCGGGTTGGAATCCTACCACCAGCTGTGCTGTGTTGGGCTTTCCCTTGGTTTTCCAGCACACTTTCCAGACGAATATCGGTTCGGCTCCCACTCAAGTCGGCGCAGGACGCACGCCAACCCCTCAGTCCCCCTCACCTTCCTGCCGTTCTCTGTGCACGTCTGTACGCCGCTCATAGGTAGAGTTGTTCGCGCCGCTAACCCAGATTTAAAAAAAAATAGGGTGTTTTAGCAGATCGGAAACGCTCTACGAAAACTATACGATAAATGAAGCTGTCAAATCCAAGATCAGCGTCGTGATATCAGCCACTTCAGACGGTTCATGTGCTTTGCTTATCATGTCTTCGGAATCTATGTCATTGAAGTCCATCCAATCTGCTAAATATCTTCTAATTCTTCCAATACTTCTAACTCTCCCTACTGAACCGCGATAAAGAAACCTCTCCAAGCAGTGTGACGCGACGCGAACACCGAGGCCTCAAAAGTGCGTTAAAGAAGTGATATCGCGTTTAAAAAAAACGATAGTGCAGGCTATATGAGAGTTGAAGATTGGGGCCCACGTGTGTTCCCAGAAGGCGGAGATCGCTGGACTGATGTCACAGCCGAATAACTTTCGGGAGGTGCGTTACCGGTTTTCTGCGCGTCTATTATCCCATTCTCTGTAAAACTTGGAAGGCAGGTTCACGTGGATGGAAATAACCGTATTTTAGATTTATAAGGCACCCCTTGGGTAGAAGTGCCACAAACGCCTTTAGGCACTCCGGTTCTAAAAATTCCAGGGTATAGATTTGGAGTAGAATGAGTGCCTTGATTCTAAAGGAACATTTCTGGAAAAGTCACGTCGGGGACGGCGATATTTGACATATAGCAATACACAAAAGTGCATGCTCCTGCATACGCCTGCCGTTTGAAGTGAGTTTGTAGTAACACTTACCTCTCAATGAGGTAGACGTTCTCCCTTGTAATTGTCTTTCCCCGTTGTCTTCTAGTACGTTTTTATTTTATTTGTGTGTGTGTGTGTGTGTGTTTTTGTCGTGTCAAGATATAGTTGGCGTACATTCGTGTGGCACGAGTTATGTATGTGCTACATGCAGTAAGAAATAAAAGCTGTATCTACCGTCCGCATCCTTGAGCTCACTTCTGGACTCAAGCCTGCGGCTGCACAACAATGCTTCTCTTCAGCGCGCAGTCCTTACGGAAATCAGGAAACACACACTTTTGTCCTCATTCACGCTCCACCGGCCACTTGCATGTCCTCTGGAGCCCTTTTGTAATTACCTACGTACACTTTAATTACTACGTACACAGGAGTTGAATTTGCTGAATTCAACTCCGAAATTTTCCGAGTCAACGTAGCAGATTTTAATTTTTTTCGCTTCTTCTCCTTTCTTTTTTTTTTTGCAGAGGGGGATAGCGCATCTCCAATTCCCCCCCCCCCCCCCCTTGCACACATTCTCTACTACAAAAATGATAGCTGAAAAAAAAAAAAAAAAAAAGAAAGGTGCGATAACCGTCGTTGTTTCCAGACGCGACGTCGGAGGAAAACCGGGGCCAGCCTTTTCCTCGTTCCTTCTCCCTGTTGTTTCGGGTAACTGTGGCGTTGTAATCTTCTGCCGTCATCAACAGAAACGTCGAAAAGTTATCTGAAGATGCAGGGCCATATCCTTCTAGCCTCCGTCGCGTCGCTTCTTGACGGAGAAGTGAGGGAAGCTGACTGTGCGTCTCGAAACGGCGATCTGCGCACCTTCTTTTCGTCTCTCAGCATTGTAGTGCGGAATGTATTTTGTAATGGAATCAGACAAACCCGACGTTCGCTTTCTATTGCTGGCCAAAGGACGTTACGTTGGCTTGGCAAATTTCGGAGCTGAATTCAGAAAATTCAGTTTCTCGCGACTGAAAATGAGGCTAGTGCACATGACGTGACGTGCAGCCTTTGAGCCACGTCGCATGGGAAAACATAGGGATGCGTCACAGGCGTCATACTGGGGTAGCAGCGTATGAGCGAATGCGAATGAGGTAGCAGCGTGCGTTTTTACAGTTTGCTCTCGCAAGAGGTCACCGGTATTTTCCTGCGGAAATGACATCAGTGTCCTTGCTTCCGTGTCGAGCACCTCACAGGTTCCGATAGGCAAACTGCTTTGTGATCACTGCGTGTTTAAAACTGGTTTCACAGTCGCTTCTGCGCACTACGGGTGGTTGTTGTGAAGAGCTGACTATTCCCTTCAGGACTGCAACGCCAGATGTTGGCACAGCGACGGTAATGCTGCGTACCTGTCCTACATACGAATGTATGGAAGAATATACAACCCATAACATCAAAAATGATTTTTTTTTTCATTTTGAGTTGAAGACATTCTTTTTAAATTTTCAGCTGCAGCTGAAATTCGCTGCTTATACACACATGACGCACGCTTGAAGTGTGCTTGTTGCAGCCGTTATACACACTGTTATATTACCTCTGCTGCTTACTGCTCACCGGCGGTAAATTAGTTTATGTACACACACAGAAAAACACAGTCTATTAGTCAGGTTCTGCAGTCGCTCTTTACCGCTTTACCAAGACCAAGAAGCAACACCTGTGATCCATTTAACTATTTTCTGCATCTCCAGTATACAACTTACCGTTTGTTAAATACCCTAATATCTTCAGCACTGAGGACCACCTCGACTCACGCAAACCTTTCTTTCTCTTTGCAACATCAGCACAGAGCCTGAACAGAGTGAGCCCTCCGCCAAGTGCAGTGCTCAGGGTAGCTACGCCTGAATCCACCGAAGTAGCGAACATGGCCAAGGTCTTTGAAGAAGTGGCAGTGGCACTGGTTGCTGGAGGGTAAGAATACCGAAATAACTCTATTTCTTTCCTTAGAATTATCGCCGGGGTTTTATTGCAACTGCGGTGTGAATGTGCGGCCGAATGTGCTTTACCATGTTGAACCATAGCTAATAACGTGTAATGTGAAGTAGAAGTATGCAAGCTTAATCTGAATGTTTTTTTTTTCTATCTCTCTCTTTTCTCTCAGAGCTTCCCAGTCTCCTTCCACGTTTCGTCAGATGAGCCTGCCACCCTTTCTGCAAGGGCTACGTGAAAAGTACTGCGACGTAAATTTCACGTGCAATCCCAATTATCCATACAGGACGCCAGATGGCTCCTGCAATAATCTCCATGATCCCGGTAGGGGAAAGACATTCACCTGCATGCGACGGCTGCTTCCGTCAGAGTACGCTGATGGTAAGACTAAACGAGTAACTGCCGTTGACGTGGGCCTGTTATTGTCGGCCTCATGCCACCATAATGCTTATGGAGCTGTTTGGTACAACAGAATAAGGCTCACCCTTTTTGATTGTCATTACTTGCGAAAGCTATGAGACCTTATTAAAACTGCCCGTCTGGCTGAAACTAAGCCAGAGTCTTTCATACATCATAGTCGCTATTTTTACGGGAGTACAGAAAAAAAGAAAAGAATAGATGTATTATTCGCATAACAGTACAAAGCACGAGAACACTACTAACGGAGCGCTGCTGCCGTACAAAGAAAAAATAAATAAAAGCCAGTGAGAGTATTATCAAACAAACTTTTATAATGAGGGTCTCATACCACGGTACGCTTTTGCGCCAAAAACCTCCAATTATCATCATCATCATACCACGGTACGCTACAGTGCTGACTGACGTGATATGTAGCATCCACACATATGCAGCAGACACTCCGGAACTGTACGCTTCGTCAGAGCGCAACAAAATTGCTGCCGTCCTAGGCCAGATTCGATCCCACATCCTTGGGTTCAGTAGGTGAACACGCTATCAACCGATTCACCCAGACGGGTTTACGTTCAAAAAAGCATGTCATGCTCTCTTTTCGACAGAGAACTGTATCGACACACTGGTGGGTTTCCCTTAAATGGCAGCCCGCTATGCACCTTGTACGTGTAGCTGTACTCCTATACAGTACGCCTTGTACATACATACACTCGCATGTCCGTTTCAGGTATTCGAGAACCCAGAGTCGCCAAGTCTGGCAATCCTCTTCCAAATGCACGTAGGATCTCGTTCACGGTGCACGCAAACAGGAATGTGCCATCACCCGAAATAACCCATCTCGTGATGCAGTTTGGTCAAATCGTCGATCATGATCTAGTCATCGCACCGCAGGAAGCAAATCCAGTCAGTGAGTCCACTCGCAATCTCTAACGAAAGAGTTACACTGATTCACTAAGTAAGTAAAGTTCAGAAATTACCTCATCAGGTAGGTCTACATCACTCCTACACACTATGCTTATACGTGAATTGTTTGGCACATTATGACCTTTGTAGTCGCTGCGCCATAACAACTCTAATCATCATCATCATCATTATACGTGAATACAAACTGGTGAATACAAACTCCGTACTGCATACTTACATAGCGTTCTGGAAATGTGTAACATGTGTGTAACACTGTAAATGTGTAACACTGTAACATGTACATGTAACACACTAGTGTGTTGGAAATACACTGTGGGGCCACATATATTTATCTCTCTCTAATATATTTATCAGTTTTATTTCATTTTTTATTTACTTAAGTTTACCATCCTACATGACAGGACGGCAGAGAAAAAAGTTTCGAAAAGACAACGCCCTGCCGCCCAAATCATTCAAATTCAAATCGTGCCGCCCAAATTTATAGAATTTATCGAAGTTAATTCGGAGAAATTTAATTTTCCCAACTGAACTCCGAAATTTGCCATGTCTACCTCGTATTCTTTTTTTTTTTTTTCTTTTTTTCAGAAAGAGAGAGCACATGCCGCATTCACCCCATTCTATTGCAGAAGACATTCACTACTACAATGGTGATAGGCGAACAAGAAAATGCGAAAACGCTCGTTTCGAGACGCGCGACAACAACAACTATAAATGATGACGATGAGGCGATGATGATGTTGTCGACGGAGCTTAGTTCTCCGTCAAGTTGCTCCACGATGGGGCGGAAGAACAACGCTCACGCGCCCATTCCTGTTTCCCTGTCGCTCTTCTTTCACATAACTGCGTTGTAAACATGCTGCCGTTATAAAGCAGGGGGGCAGGGGCGGGTTATCGTTTATCGACAGAAAGAAAAAAAACTATAGGCCTGTTCGATTAGACTTGCACTCCCTGAACCAGTTCCGGGCGGTGCAGCGGCAGTTCTGAACTAGCGCAGCACTAGGCCAGCTCCAGTTCAACGGTGCAACACTAGCATAGGTTCCTACCGCCGGCTGTGCTGTCTGAGGTTTTCCCTGGGTTTTCCGAAGACTTTCCAGACGAATGTCGGCACAGTTCCCCCTGAAGTCGGCCCAGGACGCATACTAATCCCCCTGTCCCCCACTCCTTCCTGCTGTCCTCTCTCCGTCTGTCCACATCTGTACGCCGCTCATAGCCACAGTTGCTTCGCGGCGCTAACACGCAATCAAAATCAAAACTACACTAGTGCCGCCGCGAAACGAATATCGAAGTGCAGCGCTAGTGCAGGCCTTCTGCTCTCCGCGAGTCTTAACACCGCTACGGATTGTAAGAACGCGTGTGACATTTCATTCACATGTGCATTGCTGCTTTTTAATTTCGAACACAATGAACTCTCCAATAATTGTGCAAACAGCCATGGAACTTCTGGATTCTGACATCGAGGACGAAGAATTCGACGACCTGGTAACCGTGATAGCGTTGAATCTTCTGCGAACTGACAGGAACCGTGTACCAATGTACACCGAAACTGCAGTGAATTGTTATTTCGACTTCGAATTTAAACGTTTCTTCCGGCTCTCTCGGGATACGTTCGAGAATTTACATTAACTATTATTTGCCTTGTGTCGTCTGCTGCCATTGCCGCCATTACTCTGCACTACCGTTGAGCTGACCCCTGTGGGAGTGCAGAATTTCCTTACACTAGGGCTACACTTGGTGTGCACTGGTTTGAAACGAACAAGATGGTGCAGGGAGCGCTCGGCTGCACTGGCGAAGCGAACGGGCGAGTGCAGCACCACCGGACCTGGTTCAGGCAGTGCAGGCCTAATCGAACTTACCTTAAGAAAGAGAGGGCGGTCTGCCTGCCGAGACGGCCGGCAAGTTGCACAGAGCGAGAAAAAAAAGGAAACGACAGGGAAAAACGACAAAACGGGACACACCAACAAGACACACGACACATAGCAATGATCCGTTTAGCGCAAAGTTCGGTGGCTGTGCCATCTGGAGGTCACCTTCGGTTCACCATACAGTTCACCACAATAGCTTCCAGTCGCTCACATTTGCTACAGCAGGTCACATATTTTTTGGTCACAGGTTTGTTGTTCACAGTTGGTTCAGAAGCTTGGAAAAGGAAAAGTGAAAGGTCCTCCTCGCATCGCTTCGTTCGGAGATTGAGCGCGTCCGGTAATTTGCGCGGCTCGCAAAGTAGTAGGAAATATATTTTGCAATGTAATGGTGTAAATCTGGCGTAGGCTTTCTGTTTCGGCCAAGAAAACGTCAGATTGACCAAGCAAATTTCGAACCCCAGTTGGGAAAATTCTATCTCTCCCGAACTTCATCTGATTAAAGTGGTCAGATATTAATGGTGAAATCTCCCTCGAGATAAATAACTATGACCCCATGATGTTCAGACAAACATAATTTTAATACAATTTTCTATCGCGTTAGGTGAAACACCCTTTTTAAAAAATGGTACTACTAGCTGGTATTAGTAGCTACAAATCTATATGGGCGACTCCGGATCTATAACTATTTTACTTTCTCGGATATACATTCTTTGGCACATTCTGGCACAGTGCTGGGACGCACTCTTTTGTCTGCACGGACAGTGTGCCTCGGCGAGACATCAGTGTTCCATGTCAGCAACACCTGTGGAGGCCGCAGCGCAAAGTCAGAAAGTGCATATATAGAAAAACAAGCGTAAGATGAAAACCTGTGACATCCCTGCGCTGGGACGACGAGTCGCAAAATGGGAAAAACGGTCGTGCACAGCTGGGATACGGGCGCGCTTTAGAAATAGACAAGCTTTACATAGACATATGGCTTCTGGAGATTTTGTTTGTTTATTTCTGTGCATGCATATGTATTTATTTAAAAAAAAAATGGCTGGTCTCATTTTACTCACATTCTCTCGATTCCCGTAAACCGCAAATTTTCAGATCCTCAGGTAGCATTGGATTGCTGCTTGGTGGAGACGCAGAACTTCTCGCAATGCTTCCCAATTCCTGTCCCGGAGGATGACCCATTTTATCGCCAATTCGGTACGACTTGCTTGCCCATCACTCGCTCGCAACCATGCAGTCGCTGCGTCATAGGTAAGACGAACGACGTCTCTTCTTATTTTCCAGTGCCTTCCAGTAGATAATGGCAATGCTTTTCGCGTGTTCTCCAATAGGCCATTTGCAAAAGTTCCAGGGAGCAGCGCACGCCCCGGCAGGGCATGCCGGGAAATGCTGTGCAAAGCGACAGCGTTGGTGCATACACCAGTACGACGACGACGACGACGACGATTGGAGACGATACCAAATCGCTCTGGTTTTGCAAAGCATTTCTCGGCACGCCCTGCCAGGGCGCGCGCTGCTCCCTGGGACTTTTTGAAATGGCCCATTACACTTGAAGGTCTACTTCACACGAACATGTTCCTAGACCGTGTTTTCACCGGAGCCAGAACGGACCCATTGGAGCCTATGGGGTTGTATTGCGGTCAGGTTCTATTTTTTAAGCAAACGAACGACAAATACGGTAGTGTGAAACCTGCATAACACCGCGGCGGGCATCTATAGTCGTGCTCAACTTAAGAAGGACAAGAAATCTAGTCCGTCAACTAGATACGCCGTTGGAGATAAGGAGGCGCAACAGCGCGCCAGGAGAAATACTGCAGCGCCACCATGCGCCATGAGTAGGGGATTCAGAGGGCGGTGGTGGTGTGATTATGTAACTGCTTGCCGTAGCCGGCCGTGCTTAGGCGGACAACGTCATGACTATCGCAAGGGGGGCATGCCTCCTGGGCCGACTTCACAGAGATTGGCAGGGAGTGTCATGCGGCCAGTCTTAACAGCCAATACGAATGTAGGGTGAGTATGATGGATAACATTATTTGGCGAAGGAGAGAGCGTGAACCTTCTCTGCCCAGCCGTCCTATCTGCTGCGCTGTTATGTTTGAGAGCTGACTAGATTTATTTTCCTTCTCAAGTTGAAGACTACTATAGTCGGGCATGTCTTCGTCGTTAGCGGAAGGAATGTTTTACACTCTTTTCCTGCAATTTCTGATGACGGTATTAAATGTCCGCTGCCTGCTCTCACTATAACCTCAGCGCAAAAGCCCCTTCCCATGCGAAGCATTAGTGAAAAGCAAAAGTTACTTTTCCATGAGAGAACTGATGTTCTGAGGCTGGAGCAACATATAAACGACACATACATAAAATGTAAGAGTGAAAGGGGGATGAGTGAGAGAGAGAGAGAGAGAGAGTGTTTAACTTATCAACGATGAAAGATGAAAGTCACTGAAAAGGTTAGCCAGCTGTAGGGATCGAACCCACATCTACTGGATTGCCGGTCCAGGGCTCTACTATGTGGGTTCGATCCCTACAGCTGGCTAACCTTTTCAGTGACTTTCATCTTTCATCGTTGATTTCTTAGGCAATTTGAGGCTTTGTTTGTATCTGTCCCTTGTGTGTTGTTCCAGCCTCAGAACATCAGTTTATCTCGTGTTTAACTTGTCCCTTCAGATGATGCGCCCTTGAAAGTCGCTGGGGAGGTGTGTTAGCTTAGCTCAATAGACCTCTACCCGACAAACGTCATCATGACGTTGGTAGACAGACCGAAACCAAAACAGATCGGAAGGGAAAAGCTGGGTTCCACGAATGAGCAATTGTAATCCCCTCTAGACCGTGGCTTTCAGGCGCGACCTTGTTCGCCACTAGCTTTGAACGTAGTTCAACCCTACCAAACTCCTGGCGCTGTCGAACATTATGACGTCATTTGTTTACAAACAGGTAGAGGTCTATTGGTTGAGCCCTGGACCGGTAATCCAGAAGATGTGGGTTCGAGTCCTACAGCTGGCTAACCTTTTCAGTGACTTCCATCTTTCATCGTTACTTTTCTTTCCTTTATTGTAGCGTATCTTAATTGCATTCGTGTATAGTCTTGCGTGCTTTCCTTATCGTCTCAAATTTCTTGCATTCATTGCATTCATACATGCACTTTTTCTGCCAGACATGGATATTGAATATATTGCAAGGAAGAAAAAAAAACATTCTGTACACAGGCAATAATCGTTATGCAATAATCCGTGCAATAACGTGCAGACACACAAAAAAATCGATTTTTAAATTAAAGGGACCGGGCACAATGCGCATCGACGTGTATCGCGCACAAGCCCAGCCAGTCACTCTAAATACTGCACAGCTCGCTCTGCGCCAACCATTGCGCCAAACGATACAGTTACCTCTTGTGATCCGAGCGCAAATCGGGGCATGCGTCTTTTTGTGACATTTAACATCAATCCGAATTGCCACCGAAAGACACTCATTAAAAAAAAAGAGAGAGAGAAAGAAAGCAAAATATCTGACGAGATAACGGTATCGCTCTCCGTAACGCTTGGTGGCTTGGTCGTGTACGTGTCATATCAGGTGAAGTTCCATTTTTGGAGAGTGTGTTTAGCATGTGTGAGTGGAGATATGGGGTGGGCTTATGATTATATTTTCACCAAACTAACCCGATCAACAGGGTAGAGTAGGACCTCTGTCATCATAATCGCAATAGAGTCGCTGCTGCTGCTGTTGGGTGCCCACGACTCTATGCGGCATCGCTAAGTAACGTTCTTTCGCTAATGCATCACGAATTGTATACATTTACCTTAATCTTGCAAAGCGAAGGCTCCCACAAAAATTTTGTTGAGCATGTTCAAAACCGGCGTTCTCTGAGGAGGAGAGCGATTGAAGTTGAAGCGATTGATTGAGTGCCGACACCTACGTTTTACTTCTGAAATAATGTTCTGTTGTTTGACTAAGTATCGTGACGATAGGTGTCTCGGGTGGCATCTAAAAAGAAAGACGACGATCGCGCGCCAAAAGTTACGGCGCTTTGGAGAAAGAGCGTCTTTGTGCAGGACATTTCCGCAGACAGAGACCAGGCAATGCATCCAAACTTTTTTGGTAATAATATGGCCCTTGTAGCACGTACAGCAAAAAAAATCATCTCTCTTGTTTTATTGGGCTCTCTGCTAACACGCATTTCCAAACTCTACAAAATTGTCGAGGTGCCCGTTCAGGGGTAATGCAGTGAGTGAGAATTACATAGCTTTGGTGGATGCTCCATGTTGTTATTAGCTGTTTCCAAGGGTTGGTGGCATTGATTACCAGTCTATCAGCGTACTTGGAACCGATTAAGCTCACTGACATCCGATTTGTATAAATTTTCACAATTTCCACAAATTTGTGGAAATTCCTAGGAGTGTTACAGCGACCTGGCGTTTCCAGTTTTACACTTTTATGCCTTCTTGAAGCTTCATAAACGCATTTTAAAAAAAAATATTTGACCGTGCGTTCTATTTGCGCCAGTTAAAGGGTTAAAGGTTGCTCAAGGCGCACGTGCGCACGCATACGACGGGTACTACAGACGACTAGAAAGCATGGGAACATGGCGCATTATATTTCCCTAACAAATAGAACGTGCAAAAAAATGAAGCAATGGAAAACATCGGTGTCAGTGAACTGTTGGAAATGATAGGACTGACGTTAAATTTATTGAGGCAATGAGGCAGTCTGTATGTAAATATGTGTGTAAAACGCACGCAGTTATTGCCGATTGTGCATATGCAGTCTTGTGTGTTTGTAATTAAAAGCATCCTGAGCGCATGGTAACAAAGTACGAATGTTCCCACATTACGTGCGTTAGTCGCCTGCCTTTTCACGCACAGAGGGCATCTAGATCTAGTTTATTTCCCTATTAGTTCTTAGTCGTCGTCGCTAGTTATCTACTGCGAACATGCCACACTCCGACCTTAACGCTTTGTACACGCTTGTGCATTTTACGATTGACATTTTTTCATCATATGTATAGGGCCTAGAGAGCAGCAGGTCGTGGTGAGCTCTTACATGGACGCATCACAGATTTACGGCAGCTCCCAGAGAGTGATGGACAGCGTGCGGCTTTATGAAAATGGTAAACGTTTTTCGTTATCTCGTAAACGCGCAGGGTATGTTGTATGGGAGACTGTATCGCAATATCATCAAATTCACCTGTGTTAGTGTACGAAGTGTTGCACAAAGGGTACGTCCAAGACATGACTTGCACCCTTAAAACAGACCCAAGCAGCACAATGTACTGAAAGTCGAGTGCAATCGGGTGCCCCGCTTACCTTTCCTCGTCCGCCGACCGCGCACGCGCCTGTTGCCACGGTAACAAACATTTGGCTGCCGACTGTGTCGGTACCAAACGGCAGTTTTAACGTGTTGGATGTGACACCTTTTGCATAGATGAATCCGTAATCCGTATCCATCCGTATCCAACACATGCGATCACGGTTACCTCGGCTAGGTTCCGCAGTCGGTCGGTCCGCCACTGATTTTCAAAGTGCGCACGCATTTCTGCATTTCTTGTTGTCTTCGTATTTAAGCTTTATGGTAGAAAGACTGTTTGGGATCCCGACCGCTTTGTGGACAAAATGCCTACGGTGCGTGATGTCGTCGTCAGAGTCAGAAAGAAAGTGAATTGCACTGGACGGTCTGACACTTAGAGCAGGCACTAAACACCACGTCGTAGAAAACAATCCATGTCAGGCGAATGACAAGCAGAAGTATATTGTAGGATCCCACATTTTCTGTTCAACATTTTCGACCATATCCTACCAACTCGCGTGCCATTAAACACATAATCAATCAATCAATCAATCGCGTAAGAGCGCCACTTTTTCTCGCTGCTTCTAGACAGCTCACCGACCTAGGGCAGATGACGAGATGATGTGTACTCCGCGTAGGCGTCTGATTGGGTTCTACAATTCAACAAATGACGTAACAACGGATAGAGGTATCTGGATGGCGGTGCTTCTAGCAGCCGTTACGAGGGAGAAGTATTCAACAAGAATTTGTAAATAAAATTACGAACGGTAGAAGAACAATATTACACCTCTTACACCCGTAACCGAATAGCTGCGTACAGGCGGTTTCTAGAGCCCTGCACCATCCCCGGATGGAAGCGGATATCCGCGGATACCCGCAAGATACTTGCGGATTCGGATGAAAATTGAGCACTTTCTGCGGTGTGCGGATCGGATGCGGCTGGCTCGAGGTCGGATGCGGTTCGGATGCGGATGCAAAAGCAGCGGATCGGATGCTTATATACCGCGTGCTGTAATTTTTCCATCAGCAATTTATTTGCATTGCGCGCAGACAGCGAGCGCATGCTCGGGTTCAACTTTGGCCATGCACGGCCAAGTCGGGAGAGGAGGCATTCTGGCGTCTCGAACCACGCGAGTACCGGCGAGGTAGCGTTCCACACGTTCCAGAGGTCTCTCCATATCGCGTTTGTTTACCTTTGCTTGTCGTCGTGAGTCCTTCCGTGACAGCATGGAGGCATCCGAAATTATACCAACATGCTTCCGGTGGCCTCTACGCGTCCTTCGAAACGTGCGGATTTTGCGGATCGGATGCGGATGGTGCGTTTTGCTCAGCGGTTCGGATGCGGATGTAAACTGTTGTGTATGCTGCGGATGCGGATCGGATGCGTATAACGTGTGAGCGGATGCGGGTCGGATGCGGACGCCAAAAACCTCATCCGCGCAGAGCTCTAGCGTTTTCACCTGCTTTGCGGCGTAATTCAGCGTGAAAAACGCACCACAGTACGCTCGGAACAAAATTTTCGCACGGAGAACCGGGAAGCGCGCTCGTGCGCGCCAGCGAGAACTGCTCTGCATGGAGTTCCCAGTTCCACACCGATTGGAAACGGTTGTGCGTTGGTTTCAACGCTGTATCCACGTGCTCTGTGGTTGTCGTGGCAGGCCTCTCAACAAAGCTTTTCAAACTGTACAAGGACGAAAAAATTGAGGCCCTTGTCTTTCGATTGTGTGTGTATTATTATTGCATACTGGCCACCTGCTGGCAACACTGCGTGATTCTAAAAATCTCCGTTTCACGCCGCGCGCTCCATCCATGCCATTTGGCCCACGTGTTGCCGCAGGTGCGTTTTACGCGCTGGCGGTTTTGAAATGATGCCCTATGCGGGTCGTACTTTACGCGGTGAAGTTCTGCTTCAAGGGTGTGCGACATTAATATGTAGCCTCGGTAACGCTACGCAAGACGGGGATTTTTTATCGCTGCACGAATCTGCGCGCTATCTTTGTGATAGACGCTGCCTTTATGCATACGAGTGTCCGTGCTAACTATGGGTAGAAAATATCTTTATTTTATATTACAACAAAGCACAACATATTCTAGGCCAAGTGGGTCACCTTATGGCTCTACTAGCAAACCTTTCTGGGGCGTTGTCCTAATTAATTTTGGCTAACTAACCTCGTAAACCTCGTAATTGTGTAAGACAAAAGTTGGCTGCAATGCATAGGCTTATTGTGGCTTTTTCTCTCTTGCTACGGCCGCTCAAAACACGGCTGTGTTTGGCAACCTCTTAACGTAGGCAGCGTTTCCCAGAGTTTCGGGTGGTGACGAGCGGACGATCAAACAAACGCACCCCCCCCCCCCCCCACCACCACCACAGGACAACACTCAAACCAGCGATGAAGCTACGCAGGACAGCAAATACCCGTCACTTCGCGGTCCCCAACGAACTGTAACGCAACACTTGAGTCACGGTCTGGGAAGCAATAAGGCTGGCAGGAGAAAAAGACCGACAAGAAAGAAAGAGAGAGAAAAAAAAAAAAAGCAACGCCTCCTTTTCAAAGATGACGTTGCCTCCACCAAACGGGCGTATCCATGGATACGGCAGATAGGGACATCGCATGAACTCGTAGGAGAGATGAAATTTGTACGTGCCATGGGCGGACTCGAGGGGTAACCTGCTTGAAGTCGCAGGGAAACCCCTGAGACCAACCGGTGGCGGCATTCCATCATTGTACCTCCCAGTCTTGTGCATCACCATACACCACAATTACAATATCAGAATTTCTTGTAATTAATTGAATAGCATTAGTTTTACATTTCTATTAACTAATTATTAATTATTAAAAACGCGGACCTCTATAAACGAAGAAAGCACCGCCATATTTTTACTTTTTTGGCAGCGGCAGGTCGTAGAACAAATGCAGCACATTCAAGAACAACAATCTCAGCTGATCCGTAAACCCCGGCAAACGCCTTTGATACGAACAGGCTGTAGAGACCCTCAACCCCTCCTTAATGGCCGTAAAAGAAGTGAGGATGACGTTACTCCGTGCCGTGGAACAAACACAATGGAAATGCCGATCGGGTGGCTTGCTCACGGATGCGGACTTCGCTGGTCCTACGTCACACGGTCTACTTACGTCACAACAGCAAGTCGGCCTCCAAGGTCATGCTGCTCCGCACAAAGCCGATTTTTCGGGGAGTTTTTTTTTTTTTTTTTTAATTGACTTGCGCAGCGAAAGACGGCGTGGAGCCAAAAATATATTGAATGGTCGTTGTTGATGGACTACTCGATTACTTAAGCAACGTTTCGAGCAATCCTCGATGTCATTTCTTCTATGACGTTAATATGGTCTACCTTATTAATTATGCTTGCTGTGTTTGTTTCTTTCTTTCCACAGGACTCCTTGCATTCCAGCTTGTGAATAACCGCGAGCTGCTTCCGGGGGCCACTGATCCTTTGATGGACAGATGTACGCGTTCCAGCGGACAAGTAAACAAATGCTTCTTAGCCGGTGGGTTGATACAATGACAATGTTGTTTTCAAGCGTTTTCATCCTATGTAGGGTAAACACATTTCAAAGTGACAGCTTTAGAGGGCCATCACTGTGTAAGCGCGGCCGTGGCGTTGCAGGGCCACGTGGCGTGTCACGTGCCGCCACCACGTGATCGCCGGAATGTACTTCAGGTACGCTATAATTGCGAAACTACCACAGTAACAAATTCAACAATTTCACAATACATTAAGAAATAGAAGTACCATCTCAAAAAAAAAAGAGAGAGAGAAAAGTTGATCCAAAACATTACCGTCAACGATGTCTTTATGAACCTACTGCACTTAAGCGCGTTTGGCACAATGCACGAAGGTAGGTCCAGCCCCCCCACAGTTCTCGCAAAATCTGTATCGAAATGCGTGTTACTGCGCACGGAGCAATCCGTGCCTCTCTATTGGTCGGACGCCACAAGCGTGTCCGGATTGGTTGCGAGAATTTGAAAACGGCACTTCGCGCTTCCTCGCCTGCGTGCTGCGTTCTCCTTCGGCGGTTTCATTTGAAATCTGAACTGTGGGGTGGGCGCCGCGTTGGCGGTGTCTTTCGTTGGGAGGCAAGTGCGTTCGCCGATCGCCGTTTTATCCGTGTATTATGGTGCCTTTGATCGTGTTCTACTGTTTCTCGCCACAAGCATCGGTCTACGAAGAACCTATCGGATTTCAAACTGAAGTGTTGTTGTGAATTCTGGCTCGATGAACATGTTCGAGCGCCGTCAGATCTGCATAGCGGTGACAAGAACATACTATTCATGAAGCAGCATTTTATGTTTGACGTGTAGCAGGCAAGGACATGATGATGAAGCGATTGTGCGCAAGTATGTGACAGTTGTTCGTTGCTGGGAATAAGCTGTGTCGATATGCGTGTTTTGCAAGTTTGAACTTTGTTCCAGTGTGCTAAGAAGCGCTACGCAATGGACTCAGTACGCCCATATGTGCATGTATATGTGTCAATCTGCCGATTGTGTCAGTATAAATAAATTTGTTCATTACGACACTTTTCACAGTTGTTTGGGAATCACGGAATAACTTTACGACGTGCATGAAAGCTAGTAGACTTAGAGGTGAGGGGTAGCCGGTACAGGCCAGTATGGAAAGCAGACGTCAGCAACAGCCAGAACCGGTCGGGCTGCGAGCCGGACGGAAAGACTTCTGATTGGAGGATTGAGGAAGCAGTCGCTGCACTCTCATTGGTCGTGTGCCCAGTGTTGTGTGAATTTAGCTATACTATGGGCTCTATGGGGAGTTGGTGAGAGCTGGTAGGTCTTCGTTTTCGTAGCTATCCGAAATAATCCGAATAAAATACACCGGTAAAATTCGAAACCAATTCAGATTTATCCGAAGAACGCCTCGCTTTTGGGGGTATTAGCAACCGAGAGTTCGGCTAGCAAAAACCATATCCTAATGACTGGTTAATTAATAAAAGGGTTAATTAATAAAAGGGTTCACTCCCTTCTATGTCAAGATTGCCTCGCACCAGGGGTTGCCTGCCCCCCGCCACGAAAAAAGGGCGGCTGTACACTTGAACGAAATGCCTTGTCTAGAGGCACCCCGACATTGAAGTCACGAAACAGGGTACCCTGTTGCGAAGTGATCGTGGTACAGAGGTTGTCGTCCGAAAGTTCTGCCGCATAACGGTATGCGTTTCTGCGAAGCAGCTGGTTATTCTTTTTGTGACGCTATCCTTCCATTGCCGTTGCTCTTTGTCCGAATTGCGAGTATGTTATCTCAGTTGTAAAATACAATCGACAGATTTTTCTGAATTTTCTGAGATTCATAAAATTCGACAAAACACTCTCCGAAAATGCAAAACTCCGAAAAGCCGGAACCTTAATGAACGTTGATACGTCACCGTAAAGAACGAATGGAGTTCATTACAACGCGTTACCAGCCGTTGCAGACAGTTGTTTGTATTGGCATTTTTTTTATTGAATGCCTGAAATATATAAAAAAAGAACAAGTTGTATCTCATCTCTGCCTGACTATTATCTTGTTTTGCTGACAGCCGTGTCGTCAAGAATTAATCAACCTATCTTTGAAACCTATTCCTCTCACCCAGAGCTGAACAACTTCTGTTGCCTCTGTAAACATGGATCCTGGAAATGTCATTCTTGTGATATGCGACTCTCTTGCTTTGTACACGCTGTACAGTTTAGTCTCGATGGCCGCCTCAAGGCTGTCGCCACGTTTCTCAATTTCGGAAAGGCCTTTGACTCAATCAATCGCTCATGTCTACTGCACAAGCTGTCTAAGTCAAGTTTTTGCGATACTACCCTCCATCGATATTGGGCTATGTTCTTTCTTTTTATTACTTCCTGATGTTCTTCGAGGTTCAGTGCTAGGTCTGCTAGTTTATGTAATGTACTTATCAACGACTCAACAGGGTTTTTCTTTTTTTCTGTCACTTCGCCTTTTCAACCAGCATTGTGCATTGCACCGCTAGAAGTATGCAGCCTGTGATTACGATTCGCTTCGATATGTTCTGACCTGGTTAGCTCTGGATGCTTGGCGTGGAGGCTTTTGGTCCTTCGCCCATTGGAAGTGGCCGCAGATTGACGATAACTACGTACACGGAACTCTTGTACTGAAAACGAGCTTCTTAAATAAGCCGAACCTTACCTCCAGATTCCCTTGGATTAACTATACCAAGGCAATTATAAACTATACGAACTGCAAACTATAGCATGGGGCGATTCTGTAGCACGCTTCCGCTGGCGACGCACTGTATTACACGCTCTTGAAGAATTATCCACAGTCGTGTCGTTGGATGTTGCAAAGGTGGAGAGAGTTACTGCAACGTACTTTTCTGTTTCTTGAAACGAGGTTACTCTGAATTTTGTCGTGTGTGTGCTTATGATTTCAAAGCTATATTTTCCAGTCTACGGAAAATAATCATAAGGAAGCGTTGCCCTGAGTATCTTTCCCTTCTCAGCACCCCTTGTACGATAAAAGTTTCGTTTCAAATGTATACTGTTCTTTCCGTTTAGGCGACGTGAGAGTGAACGAGCAACCTGCGCTGATGTCTTTGCACGTGATATGGCTACGACGTCACAATGACGTTGCTCGGACGCTCCAGAGGCTGAACCCTTCTTGGGATGACGAACGCCTGTTTCAGGAAGCTCGGTACGATAAGATGTATCGCTACTCCCCTTCTTTGTGCCCTGTTTAGTTGCACTGAACTGCTATTTTCATTATAAAGGCAGGTCAACCTGAACAACGATGCATATGGCAGTTTATATAGGGGGTGTGTGCAGAAAAACGTGACCCGCGTGTAGGCACATAGCTTGTTGTCTACCTAACTAACGAACTTCCGGTGGCGCACGATGGCGTATTTATGCGTGCGAAATCTGCAGAAAATCGTAGAAGCCATACTTAGCTTAAAAAATAAACAGAGCAACGAAAACTTCGGCCTGCGTGCATCAGAATAGGGCAACATAACGGACGCAGGAGAGTTGTATTCAAGTACCGCTAGGGGAGTTATCGGTGCAGAAATGGAAACGATGTCCCACATGGATGCTCATCGGTAGTACCCCTAGCGGTGCCTGCACATAACTCTCCTGAGACCGCCATGCACAACCATGCACTGTCACGACCGCCCTATTCTAATGCATGGAAGCCGATGTTTTCGCGCTCTGTTTATTTTTTTACGCTGAGTATGGCTTCCAGGATTTTTTCGTAGCTTTCGCACGCAGAAATACGCCATCGTACGCCACCGGAAGTTCCTCGGGTAAGTAGACAACGAGTTACATGTGAAAATGCGGGTCACGTTTTGCTGCACACACCCTGTAGATGACCTCATATGTCAATGTATAGTTGTGTCCAGGTGAGCTATTAAAGACAGTTAAGTGTCGTAGCACTCTCGAATATCTATGAAATGCTGCAAAGAAGACCGCATCACAGCTCCTGCGCTGAGCGCTAAATGTGCACGAGCATCAGGAACCTTCTCCTATAGTTTCGTATACTTCCGACACCTGTCGATGTCTTGTAAGTCCTCTCGCAGGCTATATTTATTGGCAGTGGAGTGGCTGTGTTGAAAAACAATACGTATAATAGGAATTCTGCTTGACCTCAACTTCGTCTAGTCTTTTCATACCAAGAGCTCTGGTTCCTCTTGCGGCATTCCCCCGTATTCGGTGTCTGTGAAACCGAACCAAAACTGCAATTTCAAATCACTTAGTAATATTGAAGTACAACCGAAGTTCAAAATTGCTCCTTCTAGAATGGAAGATGTCGCAACCTTGGTAGTAATGCAAAGGGAGCGCAATTCATCAGTAGCGTCGTTCGTGATTAATGCGCGACGGAGACTGGTACTAAGACCTTGCCTCTTCTCTGCTTCTCAAGAAAAGTGACACGAAAGGTATTCGTCACGGGTTCGTAAACCTTAGGTTAACTATTTCCTAACCACGACTGCGTAACGGGTTCGTTACCCCTAGCGTGCACAACTGTCGCGCTAAATCCTTCCAGCAAACCAATGGAACCCGCCCCATCCGCGCAGCCGTGTCATATATTGCGCAGCGTAGCCGTGTCGTAAAGACGGAAGGCCCTATTGAAGCACACAGGCATGCTGCCGGGTGAACGTAAACGTTGGGAGGTTTTAGGCAAAAGATAAGGGTGATGCACTGTGAAAGTCGCGTTTCTTCAGAAGACCAATCGCATAAGCCGTGCAATATGCTATACGACCTCTCATATGTATTTTAAGAAGCTTTCATGTCCCCCCCCCCCTTCTGTACATTGCAATGCACTGTACAGCTTTAGGGATATCCGAGATGTTACGCGTCCACCGATCCAGCCCCTCGCACGGTCAAGAGAGCCTTTTTTTCTTTTTTCCGCAGCGTCTCGGTGCAGTAAGGCGTCTGCTCAGTTTTTCTTATTTTCCTCTGAATCGATGTAATGGAAGGATCAGCAGGCCATCGTGGAGGTGCATCGAGCCGGCAGCGAAGACGATCAGAAACCGAGACTGTCCAGACGTTCTGCAGAGTATGATGGCACAGGGACGCGGGTGGCCGTACAGTGTATTGATATGTAGACGATAGCGTGCCAGGTGAACTCACTGCATTCTCGACAGGTCCTGCTCATACGTCATTGGAAACGTCGACACACACGTGGCCATAAAAGTAGAGACGTCCGTAACCGACGGCGAAACCGTGTGTAGATAACGGGATTAGTCTTTATGTACGTCGTTTTGCAACGTTTTTGGACACCGGTAATGACTTTTATCTAATATGCTTGCACTCGTACCACCATGCCATTCCCCCTGATGTGATAAGAACACCGATACTAAAACTCACTCAACCGAATGCGAGGCATGCATGCTTCAGAGGAATAGCTCCCATGTCGCTTGAGAGACACCTTATAATTTAAACTGGCTAAATACGTTCATGTTTGGGTTTTATGCTGATGCGAATATGTCAGCAAACGCTAAAACGGAATATAAACAAAATTGCTCGACCTCAAAATGATGTTGCTTATGATGTGGCACCAGGACAAGGAGGTGATTTTGTCACAAGCGACCGCTGGACGAAAGTTACAAAAATACGTGGTGCGTGTAATGCATCACCGTCGTAAAGACTTTTGTCACAGAGGTGCACGCGCCTACATCCGTCGTCTTAGAGCGGAGCTCTCAGGCTACCGTTCCCGGGCGGTGTCGGTGTTGTAACCGGCAGTTCGAAGGAGGAGCGAAGCGAATGATGAACGTACGGGAGAGCGTCAGGAAGAAACACAGGGGTGAAACACACCCGCCATTGTTGTAACTACCCTCAAGCGGATGCTTTTGGCAAAACTGCCATCTTGTCCTGGTCGCACGTCATAGAAAACGTCATTTGGAGGTAAGGTGACCTTGTTTACATGTCGTTTTGCCGCTTACCGACATATCTCTGTCGTCATAAATCCAACAGATGAACATATTTTGCCAGCGTAAGCCATGCGGTGCTTCTTCCGCAACATGGTAGCCCATTTCTCCTTAGTTTAAGTACATCGCACCGGCTCGGTCAGTCTTAACGCGCGACCATCATCACATCTTTGGAAGTCGTAAACAGTACGAGGCCTTATGTGCAAAACCGCACGTTTTACTGCGAGATTATCGGATAAAAATAATTACCGTGATCGAAAGACATCCAAAACGTCGCGCAGAAACAACAACCGCATTGTTTACAAATGGTTTGCCCGCCAATCACGGGCGCCGCCATCTTTAAGGTCACGTGTGCCATGACGTTTGCTGTGACGTGCGACCAGGACCTGTCCAGGATGCATTGCGTTCGCCCAGCACGCTTTCGTCTACGGAGCGTACCACGAGAGTGAAGAGGGCGTGTGGAGGAAAGTGAAGACGGAGTGCACGGCGAAAGTCGAGAGGGATCGAGGAGGAAGAGAAGGAGAAGGGCGCTACTTGAGCAGTGTACTGAGCCACGCTCGGTCTGCGGCTCCTGCCTATATAAGCGCAATAACACACGCTCATGACCATCAAGAACTAGGATAAAAGTGCTACCTGAAGAAAGTACCGTAGTGGTGTATAACTCAATCTCAACACCTGCGCTCAAACATCGCATTATCTGCTACCGTAATCATCCTGTTTTTTTTTTTCTGTTTTGCAAGCACCGTTAAGCGGACGATCGTGGCAAAATCGCCATCTTGCCCTTGTAACATGTCACAATTAACAGCATCTTGAGGTCATGTGACTTTGTTTATATTGCTCTCTGGTGCCTGCAGAACAAAAAAATCGCTCCTGTTCTGAAACATTAGACAATTAAAAAAAAAGTGTGCGTTACCCTGCTTTTGATTCCTTCCATAATGTCAAGCTGCAAAACCACCAGCATACCCACCGATTAATTTCCCACTTGTCATTCTTTTACAGCCGGGTGATTGCAGCCCAATTTCAAATCGTCATGTATACGGAGTGGCTGCTTGTGGTGCTTGGTCCTGAAGTGATGGCGCAGTACGGAATAACGCCACTGCAATGTGGATTCAGCGAATACAACGCCATGTTGGACGCCACCCCTCTGACAGAGTTTGCTACCGCCGCCTATCGTGTGGGGCATACTCTTATCCAAGATTTCTTCATGTTGTGAGTCATGTCAAACTATAAGCGATAACGTGTGCCGAAAATACTCGAGGCAGTGGAAGTGTACTGATGCGGTTTTGCATCGTGTCGCAAAGCTAAGCTGCGAAGCAATCCCCCCCCCCCCTCACACACACACACACACATACGCTTCTGGCCCTGCCTTATTGGTATGTGGCTCTATTTGTGTCTCCCATAAAAAATAGAACCACGAACACGGACATTCTTTCAAATGTGTTTAGAAAAGTTTGTTTGAAGCTTACGCAACCATTTACAATGAAGTTGCCGTAGCGTTCCAAGACGGCAATTGGTTTCAGTGGTCATTGGTTTGATTTGTTACATATGTACTGTTATGAGCAGTCACATCAAATTCACCTCACTTACATCCGTTTTCCTTTACACTTTTGTTTCTGATTCTAGTAATAACAAGTCCGGAGAGGAGCACTTCTTTCCCCTCAAGGAAAACTACTTCTTCCCGTTCAGGCTGTACGACGGAGAACTGGACCCGATTCTCCGCGGCCTTACAACGCAAAGCAGTCAAACACGTGACAGGTATTGCAAGTTTGATGTCTTTCTATGTGCGTAAGTAGCCTGCGATATTGGAACTATATGGACTATGAAATTGCACCAAATGCCCTTGTACCTGCTAGTGAACACGGCTGTTGGGATCATCAAACTCTCGTATACTTACATGTGTATGATCCCGATTTCGCCGTGCATATTTGGGAGAGACAGGGACCGGCAAGAAAACGCGTGTTCTTTGCGACCTCTACGCGGTTCATTTATACAGTGAAGATCGGTGCTTAAAATGAGTACGAAACGCATTCCTTTTCATTTCTGTTTGTTGACCCACGGCATCACTGCGCACGGAATGGAACGCTGATGATTGGCCGTCCCTCATATGTGCGTAACTCAGCGTAAGGATGCACCAGGAACACCCGTCCAGTAGTGAACAAGCGAGATGAGGAACAGGAAAGGAAGGAGGAACGTCGGGGAGAGGTCCCAAGGCAATTTCAACCCCGCGCGGTTAAGAAACTGCGCACTTTCATGGGGGAAAATTTCTTGTGTGCGTATTTCTCGACAGGAAGAACCATTTTCAGCAAACATTTTGATGGACAGTTCGGGAAATTTCATCCTCTTTTCAACCTCTTTTAGACAAAATAAGTGAGGCTGGGGTTGATACTGAAACGACAGTACCTGATAGCTTCGAAAATAGTAGTTTAATATAAAGGTGATGTGCTCCTGAACGCGCTGTTTTCGTTTCGGCTCATTTGCAATTCGAAGTTCAGCGATGGATGTTTCAGCGATGCTAGTTTCAGGATTTAATGGTATGGTTTTCACCGTGCATTGTGAAGTACCTCGATTCTGCTATCCCGCTTTTGCCCAAAATTCCCTCATTAAAGGGCTATTTAATGAATTGTAGGTAAATAGTCATCCTGTTCATCGGCCTGGCCCTATAGCTCAGGCGCAGAAACGGAATGAGTGTGGCGCTCGTAGCTTTTTAATAAGAGTTCTGTACATGATTAAAAAAAAAAACGCCCTGTGTAGCACCGCGGCTTGTCGCACAGTGTACAACTATTTTTTTTTTTTTTTGTCTTTCGTCTAGTCACTTTATTGTAGGCCCTAAACCACATCCGATATACACTACGCGTAGTGTTATGATGTTGCTACCAAAAACTTGGCAGACAAGCATTATCGTTGCCCCTTACGACCAAACTTGTCTCGGTGGCTTTGAATACCGACGTTCAAAATGACTACTACCGTGCCAACTTGTTCTCCACAGTATATGAGCAAACTTGGTCTCTAGGTCTCTGGTGCTCTAGGCCAGCACGGGAATCGTCTGGTTCAGCACTTCCTCGCAAATTTTGAAAACACATTGCTAGAACTGCATGTCAGTGTGAAGGAGTCATCAATAGGAGGAGTCAATATGTAACATACCGTTTGCACAGAGAGCGGTTAGCAACAGTTTCACCGCATTGCATCTTGCGATCTCCCTATCAGCGCTGATGCCTGCAAGCAGAGCGAAAAGCACACAAAAGAACGGGAATGCCTGTCACTCACGAGAGCATATCTGATGCATCGTCTACATACCTCGAAAACGGCTGAAATCCAATAAATGAACCGGGAATGGCCTCAGATTTGGAACTAGCATCCTAGTCCACCGCAAACTTCGAAGGTCCACGACCGACAGATTAAACCGCGGAAAAGCACAATTCTCATATCGGACCCCACTCCTAGGAACGAGGACAAATGGAAGTCGCGCGTACGCTAGCAATGAATTACGCTGTTATTCGTAAATTTCGAAGTGAGGTTAGGTTGGTTAAGCGAACAGACGGCGAAGGCGTTGGAGGTCGGTGCGTACTGAGTTTTTATTTTGGGTGTATGAACCATATTGACATCCTATTGCATTTCTCAGTTTATGGACTTCTGTAACAACAACAACTTTATTGCGAGATGATGAATGGCGAGTCTCATCGCCAGGGGCGATACTCTACCCCATTGCTGGTGGTGATGCAGGAAATGAAATAATGAGCCCCTTCACAATAACGATAGCCTCTGTAAGGATGATTTCCGTAAATAGAATCTCTATGTCCTTGATATTGAATTTCGATGTATGCACTATTGTATATACATGGGTCATGCAAATTATATTGACACCCTATTCCAAATTGGCCATCGTGTATGTATTGAGAAGTGTCAGTAGACATTATGCAATAGAGACTCCATACAAAAATGCTGAAAAGCGGGTCCGGTAGGTGGCATTCGCTACTCCCTGGCATGAGCTTGTGTGTACGTGCGGTGCAAAACACAAAAGCAACAGGTATATAGTGACTCTTACTTTGTTTTATTGCACGGTCCACAATGCAGCGTAGCCGCAGATCACTTTCAGGACGTATCCTCCACGGCGAACGGGGGTCCGTAGGAGTAAGACATTTCTTCATTATTTTGAACCTCGGCAACCACACATTTCCTTTTCTGTTTCTCTTTGTTCGTTTCTGGCACTTCCCATAACGAAGAATCAGCGTGGCAGTTTACGACAGCTTTCCGAAAAAGTCATTTCGAGACAGTGTTGTTCATAGCGGCGCTACTACCGCTATTTTTTTCACTTTTTTCGGTACTACTACGCTACTTTTTCGGAGTAGTGATCGTGCTACATTTTAAATTAGGTAGCGGCGGACTCTTTCTCCACTACCGCTACTTTTCATAATATAGAACGCGTGGAAAACAGAGAAAAAGTGAGGTAACGATAAAGCAGATTTTCTTCTTGTTATTGCTTTTGGTTAGTTCTAGTTACTTCTTAATCAGACAGACTGCATGACGTGACAATATGCCTCAATGTCACTAACTTTCAGAAGCTAAGCGTAATTGAATAGTTATGAATGTAATTTGGGTTGTTCTGAGCGTTTCCTAACTTTTTAGCTTGTACTTGCGAAACACAAACAGGTATGTATAACATACTGCATATTATTGGCTACGAAGCTAGT
The DNA here is from genome assembly GCF_037126465.1 of Ornithodoros turicata. NCBI lineage: Eukaryota > Metazoa > Arthropoda > Arachnida > Ixodida > Argasidae > Ornithodoros > Ornithodoros turicata. The sequence goes on from NC_088201.1 coordinate 79,405,636, forward strand.
TTCCGTCATACGATCAGCTGCAAAACTAGTGCGACTGTGTTGATAGCACATTTAAAGCTGTGTTTTTCAGCTTTACTGTTCGGAGCGGATAAACAAAACGTTTCTTTTGGAACAGGAATACGAAAATATTCGGGAAGTACAATAGGATATCGCTATAGTCATTCATTACACTTCAAAAGTACCGCCAACTTTGGTTTAAGGTGTTGTGCCTCAGGTGCAGCATTTCTGGCGAACTATAATTACCTCAACTTACACAGGTTGCCGAACGCGGTGTAGTTATTATCTCACATTCCATACGTTACACAGTGGGTATATGAGCCACACAAAATTTACATTTACATGCTTTTGTAAATTTGTGTTTGCCTGACACTGTTTTGGTGGCTAGATACGTCGATGATCTGATATTTATGTCTCGTTCCCGCTCCTGCTTGGTAGAACTGCAACGTGTGGCTCGTGAATCGGCCCCCGAATTAACATTTACGGAAGAGCATCCTGCCGACGGGAAGTTGAAGTTTTTAGATTTGACCTTACACTTCAAAGGTGGGTTATGCTGGGAATATGGTGCATCAAGTACAAAACCCCTTCTGCTAAGAAGGAGTTGCCATTCTAAATTGGTGAAAAATAGTTTGATAAATTCCTTGATAACCAGTGCCTTGACCAAGTCTTGCTCGCATTTTGTGTTCAGTGCTCTCAAGCTACAGACCGCCAAATTACAAAGAGCAGGATATGAGTTTAAGCTAATACAGCACAATCTACTTGCTCAGTTTCAAGCTCGCCCTAAACGTTTAATGGAAGAAGATGAGAAACACAAGCAAACTGCAGTAGTTCCGTTCTACCACAAGATTTCACATAATTTGAAAGCTATATCGAATGAGATGGGGGTCCGTCTCCTCTTTAGGAACAACTTCAGGTTAGATCGTTTAACGCATTTTTCGAAACCAGAGTCTGGCACGTCTGGCAGTCTGGCATGTTGAACACAGAACCATCAAGTTTGATCCTTGTGCAAAAAATGTTGTATATAGAATCCGGTTAGCTTGTGGCTTTGTATACATAGGTCAGACATCTCAATGCGTTAACCAAAGGTTGGGCCAGCATAAAAACAGCCCAGATTCAAATTTGTCGGACCATCTAAGAATCTGTAGTAATTGTCAACCCCTATGGTCCCAGACAGCGGTGCTGGCGTGGGAACCAGACAGGCGAAAACGTCTCTTGAGAGAAGCGTTGGCCATACAGAATGTGGGCAGTTGTATTAGTGTGCCGTCTGTATGTGTCCACCCGGCCTTCTAGCGGCTCTTCTGACCTTCCTTCAACTCACTTTGTCCTCAAATTCCCTATTCCCCTCTCTCTGTCTTCCCTCGCACCGTCTACACGTTCATGAAGTTCGTTGTTATCAATTAAACGTCTTGCTGGTTTGAGCCTTCGTGTTTGTGTTTGTTTACGGGTCTTGCTCATCGCTCAGACTTGCCTATCATGGAATTTATCGACCAGCTAGCCTGCATTTACGCCATTCTGTCACACAAAATTAATAAGTAATATTATTCGGGAGCTGCATGTGTATGCCAACATACTTATTAATGCTCTTTGCACGCTTGCGTCGTGGGGCTAAATATGATTGTTGACAGCGTTTGACATGTTCAGCGAAGAGCTACATGATTTTTTTTCTCTGTAAATGGTTGATTACGGAGTTAACCACCTACGGGTAGACTCTTCCTGACTCCGTGTAACATAGACAGTCATGATTTTTGGGGAGGGAAATCGTACACTGGATCGCCCTTTGTTTCTGACAAATGTTATCCAGTCTTCCTGTGGCACGTACCGGTACGTGCCACAGACGTCACTTTGATTGTAAGAAGCACAGACGTTACGTTGATTGAGAGTTAATACTCCAAACAATCCCTCGCTTGACTGTCGAATTAGACTTAGACAGTGCCCGAAACGAAGATAGAGAAACAGAAAAGGAAATATGGCGATCAGGGTTCAAAACAATGGCTACATGTCTTACTGCCGCGGACATCCCGTTCGCCGTAGAGGGTATGTTATGAAGCTGATCTGCAGCTACGCTGCATCATGGAACGTGCAATAAAGCACAGTAAGAGTCGATATATAAGCCTGTAGCTTACATGTGTTGCATCACACACACACAAGCTAAACCATGCCAGGGTGTAGCGATTGGCAGCTGCCGGAACGGCTTTTTAGCTTTTTTTGTATGGAGACCCTAATGCATAATGTTGATTGATTATTCAGGTTTTTATGGCGCACGGACAACTAAGGTCATAGTGCGCCAAAGCTATGGTGAAAAGACAATGGGGATTGCATAATGTCTATTGACACTTCTCAATACATACACCAATTTGGAATAGGAGGTCAATAGAATTTCTATACAGGGCTACAAAATACTACAAAAAAGTATCTTCGATACCGATACTCGATACCCTCAAAAATTTATTTCCGATACCGATACAAGATACAGAACCGAAATTGATTTTCTATACAGATACCCGATACTGTATCGTCGATACTTCGATACATCACTGAAATCCTGAATATAATAAAGCTTGTGTTATGCAGAGTTCGAGTAACTCGTTACTGTAACTAAGTTCCTTTTTTTTGGTAACTCGTAACCTAACTCGGTACCTTTGTGCCGTGGTAACTTTCACAGGAACTCGTTTTTTTTTTTTCAGGTAACTTTGCCAAAGTAAATTAAGCTAAGTTCCAAGTTACTTTTAATTCGCTTTTCACTCACGTCTACTTATTTTCTTCCTTTCTCTCCGGTTCTTTCATGGGATTTTATGCCACGCAGAACGTGATATTCGATCAATGGCAGTATTCTATTGAGGGAGTAAGAACCGCTGCCACAGAAGTGAAGCTGAACCATTGTGCGCCCACAGGGAGTAAGATGCAAAGCGTACCAATTGTTGGACATAAACGAAAACGATCTAAGCGCACTGCACTCCTTGCAGGCAGCGCAAGGTCGAACTCAACTCCTAATGCGCGCTGCACCTGTGTTGTGCTATTTTGTGTCCGAAGTAACTTGGAAGTAACTCATTCTTCTTTAAGTAACTCCGTAACTGCGAGTTACGTTTCAGGCTGAAGAACTTCGTTACTAACTTAGTTACATTTTTCACACGGTAACTTAACTCGTAACGAGTTCTTTTTGATGGGTAACTTCTCAATCTATGGTGTTATGATTAGCGAAGTTTACATCACTTAAAATCCCAGTATAATAAAGCTGGTAATATGATTAGGGAAGTAAAAAAAATTCTCAGTTATTTCTGTAACCTATAGTGCATTTTTAGCGCACTCTTTCTGAAAGGGCTTCAACGTATCCGACCGCACGAATTTAATGAAGCTGCACGTTGAAACGATCGCTTCCATAAGCAGCCTAGCAAAAAACAATTCTTTAAGATGATGTTCTTCATGCGTACCGGTCTGTGAGCACTTGACTATACGTACGAATAAACCTGAAACTTTTTTCTGCTGCTTTTGGTTTGCTACTGCAGTATCTACCCGGTAGCCTCTGACTTTGCTCTGTGCTAAAAGGTGCAAGCCCCGTGCGCTTGGGGAACCGAACAGCTATTTTGCCAGCACTTTTTTGCTTTTTTTTTTTTAGTATCGAGTATCGTTAAAATACACGATACACTAAAAATGTATTTTCGATACTGATAGTCCGATATTCTCATTTTGGCACGCGATACCTAATACCGATACACAAAGTGTATCGAAAGATAGTATCGAAGATACATGTATCTTCGATACTGCCCATGACTGCAATAGACAACCTACCGTGTTTCTTTATACTCGTATTGACATTTGTCAACAGAGTGTTACAGACCGTCAATATTTTCTTCTTTTTTTCATAAGGGATGCATTGTATGGAAACATGCTCTTTTGCGTATGCATGCTACCTGAACCACAATGGGACTTCGATCCCTATGGTGAAGGGGATCATTATTTCATTCCCCACATCACCACCAGCAATGGGGTAGAGTATCGCCCCTGGCGATGAAAATCCCTATTCATCCTCTCTAAGTACCAGCTCCCGTGGCGTAGTGGTTAAGATGATCGCTTTCCACGCCGAGACTGGGAGGTGACACGGGTTCGAATCCTCTCACCGATGAGGTTTTCCCGGGGTTTTCCGAAGACTTATTTCCAGACGAATGTCTGCACAGTTCCCCTTGAAGTCGGCCTGGGACGCACACTAACCCCCCTGTCCCCACTCCTTCCTGCTGTCCTCTCTCCATCTGTCCACGTCTGTACGCCGCTCATAGCCACAGCTGCTTCGCGGCGCTAACACGGAATAAAAAAATCACCTTTAAGTAAAGTTGTTGTCGTTACCTGAACCACTTACTTTCTTTAAAAATAGGTAATGTTTCTTCTACAACATTACGCGTCGCATGTCCGAGCCCCATGATGGAACTCGTTTATCTGAGAGCCCACGTCCCCTCCTCGCGATTCCGTTGTGATAATAGAGTTCAGTATTTCTTCTTTGTATGATTATGACAGGCCCTGGCGGACAGCGGGCCCCTGATAGGACTGCGGGCCCTGAAGTGGCCCTTGCCACGAGGCGCCATCCCCGGCTGCCCCACCCTCTCGCCGGCCCTGCCGGCAGCCTCAGCTAACGAATGCGGAGCAGCAGGTCCTCCTAGCTCTCACAGACCTGGCAGCCTTTCCGCGTATTTTACCTCTGCATATCCACCCCCTGCACACGTGAAAAAAAAAAAAAAGAAAGAAAGAAACGACATTGACAGTTGTCAAGTGTGGTCTACAATTCATATGAGGTGCTATACGACGATGTTTAGCATCTAACGTGTCGAGGGTGTCTTGTGGACCATTTTGAGTACATGTCTGAATAACATCTGAAACTGCAGAGGTCTAGTAGGCTTTTCCAAAGTGAGATGTCTATTAAACGTATATTCCAATAGAGGTGTAGTAGACATAAAGATGCAGACATTCACTAAACATCTAACCCCACGGAGGTCTAGTAGACGCCTACTTTTAGACCTAGCCCTAAAGTCTCAACTTATTCCTGGCTTAGACGGCTGCACTCCAGGTGGCGATAGCTACTCTGTGCTGTCTGCTTTTTTTCAAAGGCAGAAGAAATACGTTTATTATACAGAATAATCAGAAATAACAACAATTATCAATGAAGATGCTATTGGATGCGCGCCCTTTGATACAGATACAGCTGGTGAGCAACGCATCATCTGCTGTTATCAATGCTGCCTCTTTGATTCTTCTGCCATAAGACTTTGTGCGTTCTGCATTGTAATTCTGCATCGCGATGCTCGACTAGTTTCAGTACGACGTACTGAATGTTGAATGCCCAATACAGGGCAATTGACAAAAAAACTGCAGAAGTCACGTCTGGTGCCTGAATGATGGGTCCCTCTGCTGCTACACTGACACTTTGGCTTGTGTGAGAGTTTTCTCCAGTGTATACTGCTGCTGGATATGGTTGTGCTTGGCCTGAATCCAGAAATAAGAAAGTAAAAGAGTATTACAGTTTGTATTACAGTTGGCACGTAGACAACTATTTCACAGTGAAATTTGTTTGCTTTCTGACGCATTCTTCTACAGTGCCACACATCTGTCTCCTGTGGTTGAACAGCATTTAAACAAATCAAGCATTGCCTCGTGTTCAAAAATCAGTACTGCAAAATGGGCTAGATTGGATCTGTGTGTTGTTGCTTACGTGCGAGACGGATCTTAGCTTGTTGGGTCCCTGCTGTTGTCGGATCCTTAACTGTGGTACATTTTACTGCTAGGTCGACAATCCAGTGCTGCTCAACGATGTTATTTGTTTATTCATTCTCAGTTAATTAGGAGATTCCTTCTCATACAGCTGAAATGAGTAGGGCGCAGATCCTTGAACAACATTATAACTGTGCGGTACGATGCTCAGCAACTTGGAAACCCGTAAAGAGGAAACATAGCTATTAGAAATAGACGCAGACACATGTGCTTTTCAACTGTATTTCATAATTAGTGAGCGCGACATGCCAATGTGGAGCACTTTTGTAGCACACCACACTTTTGGAAAGACACTGGGAAGCAATGAGACAAACAAGGAAGAAGGAAATGCAAAACCTGACAAGAGAATGTAGAGGACGCAGTAGGGAGCAGTAGGTGCTACAATTTAAATTAAGGAGCTGCCTACACTGCAAGACAAGCGCACTTGTAACGCCCTTTTTGTCTTAATTTTTTAATCAGTAACTTGAGCCCTTTAGTTTTTCTCATACGGTTACTGCTAGACAGTCCCAAAGTACGAGTAACTTCCCTCGCCACTATTTTCTTCGCGAAAACGTATTGTAGTACATACTCTTGTTGAGACGTTTCCTAATATAGATAATATAGAAACAAATGCGACAAACGAAGCATAGAAATAACGACGGGGGTTGGACAGAACTGTTTTGCAATATCATCCATACATATATTTTGACTTGAGTAGTTGTAATGGACTGAAATTGAGAAAATGTGTCGAAGCGGAAGTGTCCCTTGGGACCTTATTGCGAAAGAGCACCGCACACAGAGTTTGCTGATCGACACTGATGAAATGCTACTTCACGATGAACAGTTAATATAAATACTACATTATAACACATGAAATGTAGTACCTGCACAATGCGGCTGTCGGTTACGATATCGCCAAAAAGGCGAGTGCCTTAGAGCCTCGAAGACTCCGTCACGTTTGCGTTCTCCACGGATGATTATTTTCTTTCTGGCCATACCGGTGTCACAAGGCAGACGATCTCCATTACGGCGATATGGTCAGTATCTGGAGACAAATAACATTGCTCATGCATTCGGTTGAACGCTAAGACAGGCACATTATCTGTGCTTTGCCGCGGCCGGTATCAACACGAACACTGTCAACCCCTGATACTGGCACACGAACTTTCCTTTACTGAACTACGCATGACCTGCAACACTCACGATAAGCTTAGTACACGATTGATTGATTTGATTAGTACACAGTTGATACATTAATTAATTTATTCTTCATTGTTCACCAGGTTTATGGTGGATGCCGTGACGAATCAGATGTACCGTCTAAGAAATGAAGTACTTGGCTTGGATCTGGCCGCAATCAACATTCAAAGGGGTCGTGACCACGGCATTAAAGGCTATGTAGAACACTTTGAATACTGTACTGGGAACCAGATAACGAGCTTTGACGACTTACGTGGGCTGATCCCTGATGACATCGTCGACTTGTATGCGCAACTTTACGAGTAAGTAGCACAGGGCACATATTAGAACATGGATCATTAAAAAAAATCTTAGTTGATGTTGCTGGACGAGGCAAATCCTTTCAGTGCCCAGACGGATAATGACGCCATGGCATGAACAGTATTGACCTTACTCACAGTACTCAGTTGATTAATACAATAGGGCGAAAGCTTTCAGTTTGGCTCGTTTAATGATTTGTAACGTTTGCTGCTCTCTACTTTATGCAACGATTATGTTTCCTCTGCAGCACTATTAATCAATGTAACAATACTCGTTAATTTATTAACAATAGACGCAGAAATGTGAAACTTTCCGTCAGTGATTTCAATTAGCATCGTGCAAACAACTCGCGGCAATAATAATTGCAAGTAACGTTTTTTGACACATAACGGTTATCGTGTCATGCCACTCTCGTAACATATTTCTTATCTATATACTTGTTGTTCATTGTTGCAATGTTGAGGAAGAATATCCCGAGAAATACGTCGCATGCACCTGCGCTATAATGGATATCTTTAGAGTAAAGAGTAGGGATGCAGAATATAACTTCACAAGCTTTGTTGTGTTCAGGAATCGTCCGAGTCTTCTTTTAGTACCTTCCCGCAATCCTTTCTGCAGACTCAAGTATTGGCACGAGTTTCCACTCACTTTTGCTTGCTGGTTTTCAGAGACGTCAGAGACATCGACCTCTTTTCGGCTGGCATAACCGAAATCAGACTTCCTGGATCACTTGTTGGCCCAGTGTTTGCCTGCATTATGGGGGAAACGTTCCACGTGTTAAAGTTTGCCGACAGATTCTTCTACGAGCACGGAGGCCAAGTCGGGTCCTTCACAGAAGGTGAGAATGTAGGGGCATAGAGTCACGGTTACAGAAACAGGGTCTTTTCTTTGTGCGCTGGGCAATATGCCGCGTGCGTTGCGCCTACAGTTTTATCAAGTCGTCCCGAATGTCAAGTGCGTCAGTTGCTCTCGTTGATGTGGACTGGGTCGTGTTGCCGGTAATTAAGCCATTTGTTTACCGGACAACTGGATTGATATGAATAGTTGGAAAGTGTGTTGAGCGCCGAAGACAGCTAATAGAAGTCAGAAGAGGTTTCAGTTTACCAGGCTTCTGTACTAGTCGATGTGATGGATATCCTTGGTTCGAGGTCAGCCTCGTCGTCTTATAGTTGGGTAACAGAAGGAAACTAGCCCCTTTAGCCAGTCATCAGTGCATGGTTTTTCTTCCTGGGCTCCGGATTACTGTAACCCCCCCCCTCTATACCCCCCCCCCAAAAAAAAGTTTTTCGCATAAACCTGAGTTGTCTTAAACTTTATCTGCGTGTCTTTTTCTGATTGTTTGGATGAATTGGAAAACCCGGAACCGTAATTATATTATAGCAATAACGATATACCAGTCGGGAACAGATATAATCGTGCACGAGTAGAATTAAGATAGTGAGAGTGCACCGAAATGTTCCCGTATTTCCAAGATGAAGAGACTTCGAGTTACTTAAAAAAGCCTGGAAGTGTTAACCTGCCAGCTCTCAGCATCTGCGTGGCTGCACGTCGGCCTAGGCGTAAGCTGCATTCCCGCTGCCGGGCGTGCGCTCTCGGAGCGGCGAACGGAGAAGAGAGGGAAACGGAGACTTCCACGCGCCCTACGAGGCAATCATTTGTTTCCATGCGCTACGGACTCTCGTCTTGCTCTTTGCTTCGATTGCTCGGTCGGTGCCGTCCGCCGTCGTCAATTGCACCAGGATCGACTGTTTGGACAGTGCCAGAGAACGGGCCTTCGGCGTCCTCCAAGTGACGTTTCTGCCGTTGCGAGCGTCGTTCCGCTCCCCCGCCCGGCAGTGGGAACGCGCCTTGGTAAAGCTATAATTTGGGCAACCGTCAATAGCACGACCCAATGGTTCCCCATAGAGCTCACTGTTGGGCATTATTCGCACAACACTGCGTCTACTACCAATTGGAATGAGTTGCTCCCTCAACCACTCTGTCAGAAGTGTTCCCATTCGGAGCTCTGCTTGGCTTGTTCCCGCTACGGCTGACTTCTGGTTATGTTCGTAGTTACCGCTGCGCCAATAAAACCCGAATCATCATCATCGTCGTCATTTGACCTCTGGCTTCCGTGCTGCCCAGTACACGCCCTATTACAAATGCGTCTTCGACATAACACCTATTGTGGTAGGTTGCGGCCTGGTAACGCTAAAACATGCTGGAGAAATATAGGTTCCAAGTAAAAGAGGCATTTATTTGATTGACGGGAATGGTTTCAAAGCTGCAAAGTGTCATTCGATTGATCCGATCGGAAGTCTGCGAATTCCTGGGGACTGAGCATACTAAAGCCACGTTACTGTTCTATTAAAACAAAACCCACCGAATGGGCCCGAAAGACACACGATAATGTAAACGTCCTACGGCTCTACATGTTGGAAGTCAAGGGAAGCGAAAGCGGCAGATGGCGCTCGGGAAAAAAAAGAAAGAAACCAAAGTGGATGAATGCAGTGAATGTTCGAGTGTAGTGTCCTGTTACTTTGTAGGGCATGTATTGAGGCCACCCTAGTGCGCTTTACCCATGCATACTTCGTGGACACAAAATAAGAACAACAGCCCGAACAACTCGTTGAACATGAGACAACTGATGTTCTGAGGCTGGAACAACATACAAGGGGCAAATACATACAAAGCCTGAAACTGCCTAAGAAATTAACGATGAAAGATGGGAGTCACTGAAAGGGTTAGCCAGTTGTAGGAGTCGAACCCACATCTTCTGGATTATCGGTCCAAGGCTCTACCAATTGAGCTAAGCTAACACGCCTTCCCAGCGACTTCCAGGGTGCGTCATCTGAAGGGACAGACCAGCCACTCTTTCTCACTCATCCTCCTTTCACTCTTACATTTTTGCTCACTCATACACACATTCATACGACGGGATCGACGCAAGCGGCACCTGTTTAACATGAGACGACTGATGTTCTGAGGCTGGAACAACATACAAGGGACAAATACATACAAAGCCTCAAACTGCCTAAGAAATTAACGATGAAAGATGTGGGTTCGATGTCCAGAAGATGTGGGTTCGACTCCTACAGCTGGCTAACCTTTTCAGTGACTTCCATCTTTCATCGTTAATTTCTTAGGCAGTTTGAGGCTTTGTATGTATTTGTCCCTTGTATGTTGTTCCAGCCTCAGAACATCAGTTGTCTCATGTTCAACAGGTGCCGCTTGCGTCGATCCCGTCGTATGAATGTGTGTATGAGTGAGCAAAAATGTAAGAGTGAAAGGATGATGAGTGAGAAAGAGTGGCTGGGCCCTGGAAGTCGCTGGGAAGGCGTGTTAGCTTAGCTGAATTGGTAGAGCCCTGGACCAGTAAATCAGAAGATGTGGGTTCGACTCCTACAGCTGGCTAACCTTTTCAGTGACTTCCATCTTTCATCGTTAATTTCTTAGGCAGTTTGAGGCTTTGTATGTATTTGTCCCTTGTATGTTGTTCCAGCCTCAGAACATCAGTTGTCTCATGTTCAACAGGTGCCGCTTGCGTCGATCCCGTCGTATGAATGTGTGTATGAGTGAGCAAAAATGTAAGAGTGAAAGGATGATGAGTGAGAAAGAGTGGCTGGGCCCTGGAAGTCGCTGGGAAGGCGTGTTAGCTTAGCTGAATTGGTAGAGCCCTGGACCAGTAAATCAGAAGATGTGGGTTCGACTCCTACAGCTGGCTAACCTTTTCAGTGACTTCCATCTTTCATCGTTAATTTCTTAGGCAGTTTGAGGCTTTGTATGTATTTGTCCCTTGTATGTTGTTCCAGCCTCAGAACATCAGTTGTCTCATGTTCAACAGGTGCCGCTTGCGTCGATCCCGTCGTATGAATGTGTGTATGAGTGAGCAAAAATGTAAGAGTGAAAGGATGATGAGTGAGAAAGAGTGGCTGGGCCCTGGAAGTCGCTGGGAAGGCGTGTTAGCTTAGCTGAATTGGTAGAGCCCTGGACCAGTAAATCAGAAGATGTGGGTTCGACTCCTACAGCTGGCTAACCTTTTCAGTGACTTCCATCTTTCATCGTTAATTTCTTAGGCAGTTTGAGGCTTTGTATGTATTTGTCCCTTGTATGTTGTTCCAGCCTCAGAACATCAGTTGTCTCATGTTCAACAGGTGCCGCTTGCGTCGATCCCGTCGTATGAATGTGTGTATGAGTGAGCAAAAATGTAAGAGTGAAAGGATGATGAGTGAGAAAGAGTGGCTGGGCCCTGGAAGTCGCTGGGAAGGCGTGTTAGCTTAGCTGAATTGGTAGAGCCCTGGACCAGTAAATCAGAAGATGTGGGTTCGACTCCTACAGCTGGCTAACCTTTTCAGTGACTTCCATCTTTCATCTTTCAACTCTTCGTTCCCAGTTTGCGAACTCGATACCGGCGATACGCTTCGCACTGCATTTTTTTTGCTTCAGCTGCGACGGTGGGGTGCTGTGGAGGACTACTAATAGTCACGTGAAGTGTCCGTATTGGGCATTAAGTGATTAAGTTTAAGTGATCCTGTATCGCCCTACGTATTCTAGCGATATGACGTGGAAAGTGTCTAGCTTTATGTGGATGTCATTGGGACAGCTGAAGAACTCACTGCAAGAAGCATGATGCCGCGAGACTTTGTCACGCCATAAAGAACTGTACCAATAAAGTGCTGGCTGATGAGTGCTGACTCCAAGTCTTCCTGTGACAGTCTCGATGAAGGTCGAGTTGTCACATCACGATTTCTTTATTTTTCAGGTCAGTTGAAGGAACTCAGGAAGACAACGTTCGCAAAAATACTCTGCGACTATGGCGATGACATCACACATATGCAGAAAAATGCGTTCAGGCTCCCGTCGGACAAGTAAGTAGATACATTCAATCTCACTCGCTTCACCCTTGGTTTTAGTGCGACCAAAAAGATTGATCAGGGGCGATTTATTTTACATCAGAGTTGTACACGTTACTCGAAAAAAGTAATTGATTACAATTACTGTTACTACTGCGCGAAAAGTAATTCTTTGCTGTTACAAATTACTTCATCAAAAATGTAATCCGTTACCGATTACAAATATAACGCGTTACTTTTCCCGTTACTTTTCGCCTCTGTCCCAGATAAGGACTAGAGTCACTAAACAGGGAGCAGAGTTGCGACACTGAGCCACGCCGTCGAGCGAGACCGCCATCTTGGGTACGGCGCGGCTGTGTCGCCTAGCAATGGGACGCCTATCTTCCCCTTCTCCGCCGGAGAACAGCGCACAGTTGAGCCAACTCGAAACCGAGGAAAACGGTTTTGGATGGAGGTGACTCAATATGGAGGCGCGTTCTTGGAAGGAGAAACCACGTGACACAATCGGGCCCAATCGCGGACACCGAACGGCGGCTCCGGCGCGGAAAAGGAATGCGATACTCTGTACCCCTATTTAGTGACTCTAATGAGGACGACCGTACAGGCGTCGAAACATCCGCTTCGTCTTGTTACTATTGTTACTGTTGCTCCAGAAGGTCGCGGTTGTAAGGGATTATCATATTACTGTGGTCTGCATAGAACACGTGAGGACTAGAGACGGCCGTCACAGTGACCTCTGCGTCATTGCTTCAGTAGAACTCGTGTTGGAACAGAATATCAGATTGGCTTGCTGAAAAGTGTTGTCACGGTTAGCAGAAGGTTAAAAAAGTAATCGACTACTCAGTAATTGATTACCGAAAATTGTAATCAGATTACTTGGAAAATTACTTGCTCACAAAATTAATTGATTACGGTAAAATTTACTGAAAAAGTAATTGATTACTAGTAACGCGTTACGTACAACTCTGTTTTATATTGAGTAGTTTGGGACCCATTTTGACGTCACGATCTAGTTCCTTGTCACCAGCCACGATAAACGATATCTAAGTAGTCATTTCAAGGCGTCGTCACGTTCATAGGCGCCGATGCACGTGAAAATGTGTTTCACACTGTGTACGTCATGTGGAAACTGCAAGTGTATGTGTCATTAATCGTGATTGCCTACTCATGGAATTTGGCGTGTTTCGTTAAGCTGACTTTCGCATACTGCACCGATATGACTTGACGAGGACATCATAATGTATTTCGTAAGTGAACGTCGCACTCATTTTCGTCGTTCAGTCTCCTCTCCCAATGGCTACGATGATACGCGGAGGGACTGGCAGGGAACGGTTCTTTAGCGCTCACCCCGCAAAGTCTACTATGTGGCCCGCCTGCTGGTATGATGATGAGGGAAGTCAAGGGAAATCTGCTACGTGACTGTGAACACGCCCCTGGCCATTTAATGTCCCCCCACTCTGCGCAGGCGACGGCAGAACACAAGCGAACTTGCGAGGCTTTGAAATGGCGAGGAACGCGCCACTGGTAGATGTTGGCTACCTTCGATGATGCTAAGAAAATGTGCGAACATCAAACACGGCGGCCAGTCGTCGCGCACACATAGTGTGGGGGGAAGGGGGGCGGGGCGGACCTGATGTTCCGAGAAAGTGCGATCAGCCTGCTCAAGGGGTCGCAGCCAGGTGCCTTACGGGGAGAGGGTACGTGAGTGAAAGAAGGAAGGAGGGGAAGCACGAAGGTGATACTGGAGAGGGACGGCTGGTTGTCCATCTTGATCTGCGGTTCAGATTGTCCCCGAGAACCATAGAAACCATAGATGATTGACGAAGTCACCCTGTCCAAATATTGTGGTAAAAGCGCTTGCGCTCTAGAAACGACGCCTCGGCAATCCGCATGTCTCCCATCCCGCTGCGCACACACGGAGGAAGGAAGGCGCTCTATTGCACGGAAACAAAACCATGAAACAACATCGGGGGCTTACAATCTCATGCCGCCACACTGGTGATGCGACGCCATGAAAGTGCAAATACCAAGATGAAACCAAGATGACCGAATTTGAAACTGCCCTCAAACGACTAAGCCTCCAGACCGACGACCTTGAAAATAGAACCCGTAGAAACAACTTAGTGATATACGGTATTCTGGAGGAACAGGGTGTGGATACCAACCAGTTAAAAGCCAAGGTTATCAGCGATGTATTTGCAAATAGACTAGACGTTCTTGTATTGTGTGTACAGCGGATTCACCGAGTAGGCAGATCATCAAGTTCCCGTACACGCTAAATGATATGGAGATTGTTTGATTTGGAGGAAAAAGTAAAAGTTCTCAAGAACTATAAGGACCTCAAGGGCACTGGAATTTCAATATCAGAAGACTTTTCTAAACGTATCAGGGACATTCAACGTAACCTTTGGATAAGTGCCTGAGAGAACAGAGCTGCTGGTGACAGAGTAACTCTAGCTTTCGATAAGCTCCGGATTAATAATGAAACCTTTGTATGGGATAGGCTAACAATTGTAAAAACAGGGTCGAACAGGGGAAACATGGTTTTTCCTCTGTTCCTGCCTCTGACTCATGCATTGTACACCACTGACTGTGTGTGAATCTGCATTCTCACACTTCCCGTTCTTTTACGCTTATTAACTTGAATGCAAAAAGTATTGTGATCGAGGTCCCTGATCTTGAATACATTACTGCTACTTTACAAACCTGATATCATTGTCTTTACTGAAACTTGGCTACGCTCGGGCATAGGTGACTTGGAAATCGTACGTCCTGGACATGCCATGATAAGGTGCGAGAGAGGTAGAATAGGCGGAGGAGTTGCAATTATTCTAAATGATTCTATCACCTTTACTGTCCTCGATACACCTCACCAACTACAAATGGTCTCAGCTAAGCTAGAATGGACCTTTTTCACACTCGCGTCGTTTCCTAGCGCCTGTGCAGAGAAACACAGTCGGCGCGCGCCAAAGCACACTGGGCTAGGGTGCCTCAATACTTGGCATAAGTATATCGAGGAACACTACAGCCGATGCCATATTGGCGTCATCTATTGTGTACGTAGGAGACGTTTTTCGGAGCCGTCAGGGTCACAGAGCATGTGCAGAAGCGTTCTGAAAAGGGTCTATTGTCAGGTCTCTCGGCATCTCAATACGTTTGTTATTCCCTTCTCTCGGATTAATGCGTTTAGATTTTCTTTTTTTTTTCCAAGAACAGTGTCTGATTGGAATGTACGCTCCTATGATGTAACCAACGCTACAACTCTCGAAGCTTTTCTGTCGGCCAGTGTCCCGTCGAAATTGTAATGCTTGATTATTGTACGAGGGGTGTTCAAGTCAAACAGGGCCTTTTCATTTTTCGCAAAAGTAAAATGAACTTACAGGTGAGAAATTAGTTTTATTTTTTAACGTAATCTCCAGATGGGCACTAATGCACTTGTCCCAGCGTTTCACGAAGGCTTGGATGCCAGCAGCGTAGAAATCCTTACCGGCGCGTAGCAGCCATGATCGAACCGCATTCTTGAGCTCGTCGCCGCAGCTGAAGTGGCGGCCCCCAAGGAACGCCTTCAGTGGCCCGAAGAGATGGAAATCGTTGGGGGCGAGTTCTGGACTGTAAAGGGGATATGGCAGCAACTCCCAGCCAAGTTCCTGTAAGGTGCGTGTCGTGAGATGCGCGGTATGCGGGCGTGCATTCTCCTGTAGGAGGAGGACTCCTTTGGTCATGAGGCCCGGGCCGCTTTTGCTTCAGCGCCTTATGCACATCCCTGAGAACCTGGCAGTAATATGCACTATTGATGGTGGTACCACTGAGCAGAAAATCAACACGAACAACACCAGCCCTGTCCCAGAAAACCGTGACCATGACCTTACCCGCAGACGGCGTGCTTCGGAACTTCTTGGGAGCTGGCGAGCCCGGATGCTTCCACTGTTTTGATGCGCGTTTAGACTCAGGAGCGAAATGGTGCACCCACGTTTCGTCGCAGGTGATGATCCGATCAAGGAATGGCTGTCCTTCAGTGTCGAAACGGTACCTTAGCTCTTGGGAGATCTTCAGTCTTCTCTGCCGGTCAAACACGGGGAGCTGCCTCGGGACCCAACGGGCACTAACTTTCCGAAACTGGAGGTCTTCATGAATGATAATGTTCAACGTTCCCACGGAAAGGTCCGTCTTTCGAGCCAGTTCGAGACATGTTATCCGCCGGTCCTTGAGGATCAGGCGCTCCACAAGTTGGATGTTCTCAGGAACTCTGACACTGCGCTCTGAGCCGCCCCGGCCGGGATCGTCCTGCACTGATGTACGGCCGTCTCGGAACCGTTTGCACCACTCAAACGCTTTGCTGCGGCTAAGTGTATCGTGGCCATACTGAGCATGAAGTGTACTGTGAATTTCAGATGACTTTACGCCTTCATTCACGAGAAACTTCATGACAATTCGCAGTTCGATGTGCGCGCTCACCTCGTTGCCGGCCATCTTGTCCAGCACGTGTCTTCTGTTTTGCACAAACTTTGGACCACCACGTGGTGAACGCGGAGGCCTGTCGCGTGTGAAAATGACGAAAAAGAAGTAGCGTGAGCCATTTGTACACTCAGGAGACAGAAAGCCCCGGTTTGACTTCAACGCCCCTCGTATTACATGATTGTATTAGATGAAAGTGTAATACTTCTAGTTTAACTGTTCAGTGCAACCAACCTAGCATTTAAAGCAGTTATTTTTCTTAGTGTCGTATTTTTCTACTTATCTTTCACTTTATGCAGTTGGTATCCCTGTATGTTTGTATATAACAATTTTGCAACCCATTCCTATTACGACTGTCAAGAGGCAGTCAGCAGCATAAATAATACATCTGCTGGCTCACAGAGTGCGCACGCGACGCACGCCTATGGGAAGCACACCTGATGCTTTCTTTCGGCGGTCCATGACTAAGTAGCGACAAGGAGGTTCTCCGTGCGAAGGCCAGAAAATACCAAGACATATAGATTGAAGAACGAGGCCATTGCGTAGAATGCATTCTGGACAAGGATACGTTCGTCCAGTAGTGTCAAACAAGCGCCGCTGCTTTATTCTTCTATGGCATGAAAGAGTTGTCAGTGCTTCCGCTGCAATGTTGCTAGGGGGAAGCCTGATACGTGGATTGTTACATCGTTCTTTTAAACGCAAAAATAACTCTAAACAAATCGACTCCCATATATAGAAACAATTTTCTCCTTATTAAGTAAAACGAATCTGATGTAACCGTATCGAAATAGGCTTTATAAAAACAAAGAATCCGAACTAGGATAACCAGACGCGCATACTCATTACGGCACTTGTTAAATGTTTTGTTTCGGAGCCCACGTTCGCGAACTGCCTCGGGCATACAAGCGCGACTCGAAATCGGCGACATTGCTGGCTCTGTGTTATTGATTTGATGTTTCATGAGGAGCCCGTTAATTACTAAATTGGTGCCCACAAACGCCTTATAGTGCTTCCATTTCTTGTTCCAGTAATCCTGTGGTTTGCTGTCAGGAAATTCAAGGAATGAGCCTCGACCCATGGAAGGAGTGAGCTAACAATGGTGTGCTGGTCACTGAGCGACAACTTACCTTTCGGTTGCTCTCTGTTCGCGGCTATAAGAAGGTGAAACTGTGAAAAATAAATAAAACTCATTTGACGAAAATTGCACTATTGGAGTTCGTGCACTAATGTAGTAGTCGCAAAAATCTGACAAAACGCATGGCAATTTAACGCGTGGGGACAATGATATTCAGGAGACGTCCTGTGGATATTCCCGCTTGCATCACGGGATGTCCTGTAGTGGTCCAGGGGTCGTCCACATGCACATTTCCAGGACATAATGTGGACATTATGTGTGTGCCCCCTCTGATGAGTGGATCCATTTGGTCCTCTTTGAATTAAACATGAGTGCGGCTCCCGCACTCACTTTCAATAGCTTTGGAAGCACTGCTTCTGACACAGTTGCCTGTAAGCTACAGTTCGTTGTCAAAAGAGCATTTGCTATGCTGACTTTGTCAGAAGCAGTCTGCACGGGAATGTGCTACATTCCTAAAGGTTCCGAAGCAGACATGCCATCTATGGTGATGGCCTAGTTTAACAGCTTGTTGCTTGTAAACCCAACTCAACAAGTTATACATGCTACCGAGAATCCAATATGTTTAACTGCTAGCAAAATTGCGATAAAAGGCTCGGCGCGACGTATTGGGGGAAATAATCCCATAATGCCCGATTCGTCAAACAACAGTGATCCACGTTCCCGGCGGGTTTGATGCTCCTGATGGCTGCGTAGCCGACACGCAGCCAACTTCTTTCGTGTCACACCCAGTGCTGTCCGCTTTCATAACATCACCGTCTCAATCATACCTCAGTTTATGGCGCATTATGATCTTTGTTGTCAATGCGCCATTAAACTCTCATCATCATCATCATCATCATCAGCTGTCCGCTTTCAATGCAGTTCTGCCGCCACACTTGATGAGCGACGCGCAATTTATGGCCACTTCGACACCGTGTAGCTCGTACTTTTGAATTTTAATTTTAAAAACTATGAGTGCAATCGCGACAAACATGGTAATGTGCTTAGACGAGTAGAAATCCAGCGAATCGGTAGGGAAGTATGAAGGGAGTTGCCTGGACGGGTTGCTTACCTCCTGAGGCCATCGGATCGTCAGTTGCGAACGTAATGTGATGTGTGGTGGCCACCGATGCTGAAGACGATGTGCCCCTGCTGCCATGCGCTGCTACTGCGCTGGCTCCTCAGTTCTACATGTACCGTCCTAGCGTGAGGCCACGCACATCTGCCGGCTGGGACATTCCATCATCGCTGGTCAGGACTCGTGTAGAGGAAGACCATCGTCCTCTACATTTGGTGACCCGAACGAAGAACACCATGTTCGGCGTAATTCGGCCTCTTGCCATCCCAAATTTCAACACCGACTACCACCATTAGGCATCAATTCAGCCAACCTCACCACCACCAAACCCAGTGCGGACAGCAGTCGATGGCGCTACGGCACAACTCGTGAGTCCCCGAGCACGTCGTTCCACCAGGAGCTCGTAGTAGGAGGCCACCATCTTCTTGCTCTGACTCGGCACCCTTAGGCTTCGACGCCCCGTACCGGTCGCGGTACGCCGTGGTCCCTCACATTTCGTCAGGCCTCTACGTACATCGTGATGGTATTCTCAGGATCTACCAGCGGCACCTGGTCGAGCAAAGCGCTCCCTTACCGCATCGCCAAGCCGCTGCTCACTACCCTGACGACACGTCAGCTCGGCAACGCCTGAACATACTCGTGACTACGGCTCACGTTGGCCCCACCGCCACACGCCCTACCTGCCTTCACACCCTCCTGGACGTTCCGGTACTCGTGGCCCATCAGCGACCGCCAAGTGACTACTCATTCCCGCGCCATGCCTCTTGTCGCCGCGTCTCTCTACCCGCTCCGCGTCTGACGGGGGAGCACTGTGGTGGCCACCGATGATGACGATGATGTGCCCCTGCTGCCACGTGCTACTGTGCTGGCTCGTCAGTTCTACCGGTACCGTCCTAGCGTGAGCCCACGCACATCTGCCCGCTGGGACATTCCATCATTGTCGGTCAGGACTCGTGTAGAGGAAGACCATCATCCTCTACATGCTGCAACTACTTTCAAGAGCAGCATTCAGGGACACTCCCTCTGAAACCCGGCTTGACCTGATAGCAGCGGACTACGCAAGGAAGCTAAGTTTACAGGGTGGTGCGTGAGTACGTGAGGAGGAACAGATCTGGGCAGGGAGAGGAGGACATATCTGAGGCGAACAATTCCCTTTTCGCGCCCCGACATGATAACAACACCGATAACACGCCCGGGAGCATTCGCGTAAGATAAAGAATAAGACGTGATGTATAACTGTGGCAACGAGCATGAGACTTTCCAGATATCGGGAGATTGCCGGATGAAATTGGCAGGTTGGCGCCTGTGATAGCCTTCTGGACGACAAATTCACTAAATGCGAGTTCTAAGAGTGCAGCAAGGACAGCAGCTACGGTCCGCAGACGATACACAGACTACGTAATTTTATGATGATACCGTCAGTATCAAATTGGTATCAAGAGTTATTACGAGCTAAAATAGAGGAAACTGACAAATTGGTGCCAGTGAGTGCCACTTGGGCGACAATTTGACAAAATGTCTGAAGCATATAGATTGGGCTGGTTGGTGTAAATCCACAAGCGACCAAAGAACAAACACGAAACAACAACAGAGCGACTTGTGTCTGATCTTGTCTCCTGTTTGTTCTTTGGTCGCTTGAAAATGAATGATTTGACCAAACGCTACTTCGCAGGCTCTGGCAAGGGAACCAGGTATGGGCCGCGGACTCATAGCTATTAAGCATGGATATACAGACTACGTAATTAAGTGATGACGTCTTCGATATCACGTTTATATCCAGAGTTATTACTAAATGAAATGGAAGATACGGACAGTTTGGCGTCTGCGAGTGCTGTGGCGATGCGAGTGGCAATGATTTGATCGAACGCGACTTCTTTGGACCAGATATTTTGGAGCAGAACTAAATACCAGATTTGGAGATAACGCTAAACAAGTGCTACGCGCCCTCGAGTACATTATTTATTTCTCGCTTAAGATGAAGTAATGCTTAGATCAGGGCAATCAGGGCTCTCACACACGCGGGCCGCATGTGCATGGCTTGCAGTCAGCTATTCCGTGTCCCTAGGGCTCTTGACCACTAAATAGAATAAAGCTGCCCCCCCCCCCCCCCCCACACCCACACGCGCACACCAATAATGAAGAATTCGGAATGAAACCAGGTTTTCAGGCATTGTTTTTGCCCTTGCTCGATGTAGTGCTGCTCCTGTCGACGTTAGGAAAGACATTCACATTCGAGCAGTTCTTGTGACTCATGAACCTCAGCTAGTAGTTATAGCGATTAGCGATCTGGTCTGAACGTGCATTTTGATAAGCTACACTGTAAGTAATATGATAATTGAGAAGTTATAGTGGAGACAAGTGCAGAGAATGACATCATCTTAATTATTACACTAAGTTTATGGGCTTACAGCATAGCAGCAGCCTCTCCGGATATCATGCGCGAAAAACTGTATACTGAGCACAGAGAGGCGCACTGAAAAAAAAAAAGAAAAAAAAATAGATGGAGTAGTTATGTTCGAGGGTCATTGTGTGAATATTTTTAATTATTTCTCTTTCCCTGATTTTCTTTTTCTTTTTCACGTTGAAAGTGCAAGCAAAATCAGCAACACAGTGTGTAAACCGACAATTCCAGTGCTCTTGAACATTGGGATAATCGTTCGTGAAGAACTATGTACGAAGAACTTGCAACGCCTTTCAAATTTTCAATGTCTCATTTCGAAAAGCTCATTTGTCTCTGCTGGTGTGTCAAGTGAAGTTTTTCATTGACGAATTGTATATGCGAATGCCTAATAACTATACCGCTCAGCTGTTTACGCTAAGGTACTTTGCTATAATTGCGGTCCTTTCCAGGGTCATTACCCCCACCCCCCAGGGAGGTGTACACTCCCCCTGAATTTTTCCAACCACTCTCCTGTAATTCATGAGATTTCCCGATACACCTTGGCCACCAATGCATATACGCATAGGTATGTATCCATATAGATATACCACCCCAAGCAGCAAAATGTACTGAAAGTCGAGTGCAATAGGGGTGGACGGGTAGGTGGAAGGCCTTGAACAGACCGAGGAAACTAAAGAACATTGATAAGACACATACCGTCCACCCCTATTGCACTCGACTTCCAGTACATTGTGCTGCTTGGGACCCAATGGTTCTCTCCACTCGAAATCACGCAGACATCTTATCACGCCGGGTACCGCATCGTGGCTTCTATGCGCATTGATGATAGTGCCAGCCGCAACAACAATGACAAAGAAGAAATTGTCGTTCCTCTTCGCTGCTGATACGAGTTGCGCAAAGGACCAAAGGCTGATACCTTCCGTTTGAATTCAGCGTGAGAGAGCCGCGACGATATGGCAAGGAAAAAAACTTGCCAAGATACGGAGCACAAAAGTGAACTTGCACAGCAAATCGCCGGCAGTCCGAACATTTACACGGCAACAGACACCCTACGAGCACTGGTGCTAAAGTCTGAGGAAAAGACATCATATATGAAAATACATATCCGTTACAACAACAACAACAACAAATAAATCATGACTATGGCCTGGGGTGGTTCACCGCTTGAGAGCATATCCGTTACGAAACCGTTTGAATTTCACTGTTCATGGTAATCAACCAATTTTTCTCGAAGTGCAGCACGCATAAACAAGTCCATGATTCGCTTACACCTCGACCTGCAAGAAATGACCCACAGTGACCCTAGAAGTCGGCCCAGGACGCACATTTCCCCACAGCGTCAGTCGTGACGTTGCCCATATACGTGAGGCCGACAACGGCAAGCCCTTTCACCATCACCACCACCACCAGAGTGTCATTCTGAAACATTGCATCACTTGCCAACTTCTTTGAGAAAAGTAAAAAGTAACCTTTCTGCAACCCCGATGATGGCAGGGGCAACCAAGGAATACACCACAAAGAGTCACTGGTGTATTCTGCATAGGGAAGCCATTATCAGCGACTTATACTAGGCCCTTGCACTGGGATTTTAACAGTGGTGACCGCAAAATTTGGAAGAGGCGCCGGCAGAGCCCTCTAAACGGGCAAAACCCTTTGTATCATGGTGTCAAAGGCATATTCGAGACGGCTTATGCTATTGCCCTTCCCACTGGGATTGTAACGGAGGCGACCGCAAAATCCGTAAAAGACCGCAGCAGAGCCCTTTAGAGCGGGCAAAACCTCTTTAATCATGGTTCGAAACACATATTATCAACGGCTTATGATGCTCTTCTACAGGGATCGCAACAGAAGCGACCACCAAATGCGGAAAAGGCAGCAACAGAGTCCTTTAAAACGTACGAAACCCCTTGTATTATGGTACCAAAGGCATATTCATGACGGCTTATGCTATGCCTTTCTACAGGAATTGTGCAAGAGGAGACCGCATAATTTGGATACGGCGGCAGCAAGGCCTTTTAAAACGGGCGATACTCTCTGTATCATGGAGCGAAAGAAAGAAAGTTATCAGTGTCTTGTGCAATCCTATTCTGCTGGAGTTATAACACAAGCGATCGCCAAATTCGGAAAACGTGGCAGCAGAGCCCTCTTAAACGAGCAAAACCCCTTGTGTCATGCTGTCAAAGACATATTATCAACAACTTATACTATGTCATTCTACCGAGATCATAACACAGGCGACCGCAAATATCGGGAAAAGGATGCAGCATAGCCCTTCAGAACAGGCGACCCTAGAAGTCGTCACTTGCCCCTTGTATCATGCTGCCGATGACATGTCATTAATGGCTTGTGCAAAGCCGTTCTACTGGGATTGTAACAGAGACTACCGCAAAACACGGAAAATGCGGCAGCAGAGCCCTTTGAAACGGTCGATACCCCGTGTATCATAGCTCCAAAGTCATATAAGTATACGCAACGGCTTATGCTATTGCCATTCTACTGGAATTATAACGGATGCGGCCGCAAACTCCAGAAAAGGCTACAGCAGAGCCCTTTAAAACGGACAAAAACCCCTTTAATCATGGTGGCAGACATTTTACACACCGATAAAGACGGGACGGCTTATGTTATGCCCCTCTCCTGTGATTGCATCGCAAACCACCGCAAAATTTGGAAAAGGCGGCAGCAGGGTCCTTTACAATGACTCAAATGATATGTATCGTGGTGCCAAAAAGGTACTATGAACGGCTTGTACTGGGATGGTAACAGAGGCTACCGCAAAGTTCGGCAGCAGATCGAGCCCTTTAAAACGTGCGAAGCCCCTTTAATCCTGGTGCCAGGCCGTACATGGAGAGGTCGCGTTTGAAGAAACTGCTTCCGAAACGACACTCCCTAAGCAAAAAGCGTCCTAAGCTGATTTTGTAGTATGTATATGAGAAAGTAAGATCACGGGGTATGAACCCCGTATCTTGTTCCCCTGTTGCACCCTGAGAGGGCGCGTTTTAAAAATCGCTTCCAAAATGGCACTCGAAATGGCCAAATGGCCTATTTCATCAACTTCGGGGCTTAATATATTTTGATATAACAATAATATTAAAGATTTCCAAAGCTCATTTTCTAATGTGTATATCTGAAACTAAGATCATGGGTTTTGAACCACGTACCTTGTTCCCCTGTTGCACCATGACAGGTCGAGTTTGACAAAATCGCTTCCAAAACGGCGCTCGAAATGGCCATTGGCCAATTTCATCAACTTCGGGACTTAATATCATTCGATATAACAATAATATTAAAGATGTCCTAAGCTAATTTTGTAATATGTATATGTGAAAGGAAGATCACGGGGTTTGAACCCCGTACCTTGTTCCCCTGTTGCACCCTCAGAGGTCGCGTTTGACAAAATCGCTTCCACAACGGCACTCGAAATGGCCAAGTGGCAAATTTCGTCAACTTCTGGGCTTAATATTATCTGATATAAAACTAATATTAAAGATGTCCTAAGCTGATTTTGTAGTATGTATATGTGAAAGTAAGATCACGGGGTTTGAACCCCGTATCTTGTTCCCCTGTTGCACCCTGAGAGGTCGGGTTTGACAAAATAGCTTCCAAACCGGCACTCGAAATGGCCAATTTCGTCAACTTCGGGGCTTAATATCATTTGATATAAAAATAATACTAAAGATGTCCTAAACTAATTTTGTAATATGTATACATGTATGTGAAAGTAAGATCACGGTGTTGAAACACCGTAGGTTGTTCCCCTGTTGCACCCTGAGAGGTCGCGTTTGACAAAATCGTTTCCAAAGCGGCACTCGAAATGGACAGTTTTATCAAGTTGTATAGTTTAATATAAAAGCGATATAAAATACAAAACGATATCATTTGTATATTACTCACTCAAAATAAAGTTTTCTGTTCTGTCAGCCACTTCGAGTTCTGGAAAAAATGACCGTTCTCGTTTCGAACTCCTTCAGACCGGCCGTACAGTCTCAGCGCATGCGTATTACGATAATACTGGGACTTAGTCCGTCGAGCGCCTAGGAGGGGAACCCTGTCTGAGTCGCAGCTTTGAAGGCCCTGGGTGCATCAGGATTAACACTCACACATCGTGCCCTGGTTGGTATGTGGCCTGGAGGACGTACTGAACGAAAATAGGCGATGACATTTCCAGAATTGGACTGCCTTTGTCGAAAAATCGTAGTCTAAACATGGGCGATGTGCAAAAATCGACGGAATCCCCATAGGCGCAATGCATTAAAATTCATTTGGCCAGGGTGCACTAGGCTTATATTCTGCTGGTGCCTTTCATGTCTCCAGGGGTTCTTTACATGGTGTTCTTCTCTATTAGACGATGACATCTTAAAAATTTTATTCTGTTTTGCTGTTAATTGGCATAAACGCTGTCTCCCATTGAATTAACATCCTGTAAGGCAGCTTCCCGAATAGCGGCTGAGTATAGTGACGGAGTGCGCCGGCGGGGGGTGACCGCGAATTTTGGGATTGTTAGTTGTTTAACTATAACTATTAACTACTGCGTCAACTTGTAGTTTAACTACGAGTGTAATTACATCACAGCCGCACTAGTTAAAACTACTTTGCAGCTACTAGGATGTAGTTGTTTAACTACATTTGTAACTATTCTGATATTTTGTGCGCGTCGTTATATCTATGATCGGTTATTTGTAGATACACCGCGTGGGGAGCGAGAAGACAGTGAACTCCCACAGTCGGAGCACAGCACGCGCGCCTCCATATATACTGATGTAGTGATATGCTATGCAATGATACAGTCGTGGCCTCCAATCTGACGACGGAGGGGGCGTAAGCATTTTGAATGTACTGTGTGTGTCGATCCTTAAGTACCCTGTCGCTAGTAAGCACAATGAAGGCCGTGAAGCACACAGACGGCTCAGTGCAAAAATACTAAGTAGTTGGAGCCCACTGTAACCTAACTACTGCAGTTCACTACAAAAAAATAAGTTTAACTAGTAGTTGTAACTACCATTTTTGCAAATTGTTTCTAAATACTTTTTAACTACCATGCAGTAGTTGAACAAGTTGTTAACTACTGCACATCCCTGTGTAAAAGTACTGAGGGCTCCGGCTACCGAATAGATACATTTTCTGAGATTCCATCTCTACCGTTTTGCTTTACCTTTAAGATGATACTTGAAGTACAACCTTGTACCCGATTAATTTTCGGCGCGTATTTCCGTCGCATGTTTCAGACAGAACCTCATACCATATGAGTATGCTGTCTCTTCGTGGATAGGAGCGTTGATGAGGTAAGCGCAAAACGGTCTGACTATGTTAAACAAGGACCGCTTGTTCACAATGAACGGAAGCATGCAAGCAATGTGTAGGCCGTCAAAGGTAGCCGGTCCTTGAGTTGGTTGGACGTTCTTATGGAGACGAGAAGCTGCGCCGAAAGCGGACTTTTGAAGGGTGGCATGTCTGTGAAAGATGTTTGCTCGAATGGTATGTGAAAGTAGGAATTTTGTAAACCTATATACAACAGTTTCTTTCGTTTGTGAGAGAGAATTTATGATGCTGTACTCAAAATACGCTAAATACGCTTATTTGGCCATGTATTTTGGGGTTTCTCACAGATCGCTAGCAGATGAACTCTACGGACTTTATTTTGGTATCCATGTTGTGCTTGTGGAGACGTTGCGCTCCTGGTATCAGTAAGATATGGTAAGCGCAATGTTACACAGCTATGCATTCATCGGTCCGCTCTTTCGCCTCGGAGATGCCAGTGTTCATGCGGCTCAGAGCCCATAGTGTTGACCACAACACGGAGAAGTCATGATGGTCGACGACCTCTTCAAATGAAAACACTGGTCACTGCGCCGCGTCTTTATGACTGTGCATTTGTAACGGAGAAGAAGCACTATATTTCAATCCGAATGTTCGTTCACACTTAGCAGCATCACTTACCAGCCTCCGGTACATTCGTGTGGCGAAATGGAACCTGGCGGAGCTTAGGCTCCAACTCCATAAAACGTTTCGTCAAGAAGAGCAGACGTGTCGTCTAAAGAGTGTTCAGTTTATCACAGTGGCGGTCCCAAGGGGGGAGGGGGCGACCGCCCCCCCCCAAAAAAAAGCATAGCCTGGTCCAGTTTTCGTCTCTTTCCCTGTGACACTCTCAAGGAGAGTGAAGAGGGCGCACACCCAAACTTTACCCCCTTACTCAGAAGACTGTCATTTGTCCAGCATACCAATCCTTCCCGCTGACCGCAACACACAACAGACGGGACCTAGCTAGGATGACATGATACAAGGATGGTAGCTAGGTCGACATGAATGCGATCCAGGTAGAGTACAACAGGCTTTATGCTGGGCAGTATACCTAAAATAGGTTACCAATGATAGGATTTCGCGCGTGAAAAGGTTGAGCCCGTGTCGAGAACCCATCTCCCCCCTCGCACCCAAATGGATAACGACTGGCTAAAGGCTCGCAGACGTCGCCCCCCCCCCCCCCCCCAAAGTACTTCGCTGGGACCGCCCCTGGTTCATCACCTGTCCTTTCCACAACGTCCGATGAACAACAACGCGTCCTGCTCGGTCGGGTTGCCGGCTCCGCGACGCCGGAGAAATCGCAAAAAAAAAAAGAAGAAGTCGGTGCGGCCACATGACGTCAGCGGCTGGCAGCTGAGTGAGGGGGCATTTCTGCCGCGATATTCAAAGCTCCCTCTCGCGCCAGGATTGCGCGCTACGCTCAAACTTTTTGTGCGAATATGTATCACAGGGCTCAGAATCGTAATTTCTACTTCTCCCGTCATATTTTATTCCTATCATTTCCATGCTCCTTTAAGTCATTGAAATTATGATTACCAGTCAGTAGACGCGAGTATACGTCAAGCAGCAAACGACGCTTCATGGTAGTTGGATTGGCTCATTTTAGCTTTTTAATTAAGTTTAGTTGGAACAGTGCGATTCTGAGCCCGAGGTTTTCAGGTAAAAGGCGCGTTATCGTGACCGCCGCCGTGCTATCATGTGGTGTCTGTGGAACAAAGACAGAGCACGGACAGAGCAAATGCAAACAGAGTGTTCGACCCATTGGCGATTCTTAAATACGATGTCAGTATGGTTGTTTTTACCTTTTGTATTTCAAATGCGCAAAGAAAACCAGCTTCGGTTCTTTTCATTATGACCAGCATGAGGGTGGCAGGCCCTTTACTTTCAAGGGGCTTATGTAAGTTCACACTCGCTATGTGTCAGCGATCAGTTCTGCAGTTATGGTGGACACCCAGTATAACTGAGGCTGATTAGTATATTATGTCACTTCATGAATGCTACCCAAAACTGTCGTTGATCCCTAACCCTTATATATAAGTTATATATAAGGGTTAGGGATCAACGATAGTTTTGGGTAACCACGTGTTTTCTTAGACATTAGTCGTCACAACAGTTTCAATTTGCCATCTTTGTTGTTATTTTGCGACTCCAGAAAATCCAGAGCATTCCTGCAGGGCACGACCGTTTAGGCAAGCAACAGGGAGACTACGAAGCTAATTACTGAAGAAAAAAGACGAAAAAAAAAGTTGTTTTTATGTTCATACATAACATGCAAAGTTCCGCCCTCAGTTCCGTATGAACCGTTATTTGAACCGGCTACCAGTATTTTTTTAACGGTTCAGCTCCAAGACGGCTTCAACTGTTTCGGTTCGATTCAGTTCCGGTTCGGCCAAAAATAACGGTTAATAACGGTTTTCGGTTCAGGTTCGGTTCGACTCCCTGCCACAAACAAAGCGATCCCGAAGCATTACCTCCAAAGGTAGTCGTGAAACATGAGCTGGCTAATAGTCAGCCGTAAAAGGACATGGAGTGAGGACGTGGGTATGTTCTCGGCTTGGAGGATCATCGGCCGAGTCAGCAGTGACAGGTGACGTGAAGGTGCTTCCTGCACGATCCCTGGCACTGGTACTGGATGTAGCATCCACGTGACGAAAAAGGGGTTCCTGTCAGGAACCAAAATTGCGATCCTTTGCGACCAGCCGCAGGGCAGCAACGTAGTCAGAGATCGATTCTGTAGGACGCTGGTTCCGCTGATGAAACTTGTGACATGAGACTTGTGATGAGACGGTGACAGAAATGACGCTAGAGAAGAAGCATAATTTCTTCAAAAGATACGTCTTCCAACTGTCGAGGTGCGAAAATCGCTCGGGCTGTCTCAAAAGTTTCCGTCCCACTTCGAGTGAGAAGGTGTGCCGTATTGTTGAGAGGATCTTCAATGTCATGTGCAACGAAGAAGAACTTCAGACGTTCGACCCACAGGGACCAAGATGTGCCGTTGAAGTCTGCTATTCTGCCGGGTCCTATTCTTGACATTGCTCGTCGCCAGTGTGCTTGTACACAATGTTCTCAATCCAAAAGAGGTTTATTGCGACGTCTTTCTACACGATTAGCCAAAGGGAACAACAGAACACTTCTATCGTGCGAGCTAGCGATTGTCATGGGTCCACCAGTTCATTCACTATACCACAGATACTATGTAGGAAGTTTAGGTGTCTGGCCTTTCTACGGCAAGCTTCTGGTGCCAGTCCTGATACATCGTACAACGATAAAATCGATGTGTCTCTCCCATACGCATTGTAACCGAATCCTAGAGCCTTCTTTTGAACACTTTCCAGTACATCGATTTGCACCTGAGCATGAGAGTCCCAAAGAATGTCAGCATATCCCAGTGCTGGACGTATTTATTTATTTATTTTACTTTCAAGGTATACACTCCAGAGGGGAGTGGGTTATATGACAATAATACAATAGGAGCGAGTTACCTGTACACATACATAAGCATAACAAATCGGAGATAGAAACTAAAGATGATTATGCGAGGTAAGCGAGATGATCCGTTAGTGCAACATGGAACTGCGTGACGGAAGTAATGTTACAGATTGTTGAGGGAAGGTGATTCCAAGCAGCTGATGAGCGAGGGATAAATGAATTGGCGAACGTGTTCGTCACGGCAGACGGGACAAGGACTTTATGCAGATGATCTAATCTAGCTGGTGTGTAATGCGGCGAAGATATTCACGTTTAAATGCAAGATTGTGAAACCAGATCTTGTGAAACCTTGCGAGGGTGGTGATTTTTCGTGGTGTTTCAAGCGTTAATAACGATAAATGTTTCATTAATGTCACACTCGACGTACGATGGAAGTTACTAAGTATGAAACGTGCAGCCCTGTTCTGTATTTGTACCAGTGATTTGGTGAGCAAGGAAAGATGAGGGTGCCAGACGACAGAGGCATATTCAAGTTGGGGTCTAACTAGAGACTTATAGAGAGTTAGTTTAAGGTGGCTAGGGACGCGGCCAAAGTTACGCTTCAACTAACCAAATGTCCGATTAGCTTTGTTAGTCATGTAGTCGACATGCGTTTTCCATGATATGTTGCCTGTTAAAATTACTCAAAGGTTAAGATGTTACTTGCTCTAACGGTATGTTATTAAGATAATATGGTGTGGACAAAAACTGAGTGCGTGTAAATCTCAAGTGCTTACATTTGTTAATATTGAGAGCCATTGACTACTTTTGACACCATGACGTGATTACTGTCAAATCCGATTGTAAGATATCTATGTCCGTGTCAGTTATGATTTCGCGATAAACAACGCAGTCGTCAGCGAATAGCCTGATGGATGACTTAACTGAATCAGGGAGATCGTTAATATATATAAGAAAGAGTAGTGGACCGAGTACAGACCCCTGGGGTACATCGGAGGAAACTGGAAGTAGGGTTGAATCATGGTCATTGACAGAAACGAACTGGTGTCGATAGGTTAGGGATGAACTTATCCAGTGCAACACGTTGTTATCAATATTGAGTTTACTTAGTTTGTGCATAAGAAGAGAGTGAAGGACTTTATCAAACGCTTTAGCGAAGTCTAAAAAAATGCAGTCCGTTGCCGATGAGCGGTCAAGAATGGT
This sequence comes from Ornithodoros turicata, assembly GCF_037126465.1. Lineage (NCBI taxonomy): Eukaryota > Metazoa > Arthropoda > Arachnida > Ixodida > Argasidae > Ornithodoros > Ornithodoros turicata. The sequence continues at coordinate 79,436,676 of NC_088201.1, forward strand.
GGCAAGGTTATGTGTAAGTGAAATTAATTGTGTTACGCAAGAGAATGACTTACGGAATCCGTGTTGATATGGGTTGAAAAATGAGTGAAATTCAAGATGACTGACAAGGTGGGAGAAGATTATATGTTCCAGAGCTTTGGGCATTGTACACTTGTCAGTGAGATGGGCCTATAATTTAAGGGTGAACTGCGGCTTCCGGATTTGTACAACGGGATCATATTCCCCACTTTCCTATCTGAGGGCAGACACCCTTCAGCAACAGATTGTTGAAATATTAAGCAAAGAACAGCAACTGAGAAAAGCGAAGTACTTTTAAGGAATTTGCTATTAATACCATCAACTCCCGCACTAGATGATAGTTTGAGTGAGTCCATGATCTTCATAATGCCGACAACATCTAATAATATCAGGTCCGTCGGTGAATAATTAAATAGAGTGGTACATGGCATATGAACACTCACCAATGTGAAGAGCGTGTCTAATTTAGTCAAATTAATGAAAATTGACAGGGATATTCAGGAGCTCTCCCATCGGAAAAAATAGCCGAACATCATGCTCTACGGAGGTCGCACAGAATAGCGCACCGATAAATTTTTCAGCGCAATCTTCGTTAGTCCGACGAAAGGAAGTTGGAAACCCAGCCCTCCCCGACATCGCAGAAAGAGATAAAACAGGCACGGCTTATCACGTCCGACTTTCGCTGGGATAATGCTTTCCCTCTCCCAATTTCAGGAACTGTTACTTTTTCTACTATCACTCTGTGGGCTGGCTTCGGAACCTCCGCACTGAGAGCGATTGCGCTCAAAAAGTCATCGCGCGCTATGGTCCGTGCTCCGAAAAGCATGATATTCGGCTATTTTTTTCCGTTGGAGTAGCTCGTGAATATCACTGTGAATTATCATGAATTTGAGTGAATTCGGCACGCTCTTCATATTGGTGGGGTAAAAAAGTGACCTTTACTTGGCAAATTTCCGCGTTCAGTTCGCGAATATTTACGTAATTAAACCTGGAGTACATGACATTCACATTAAGAGGTGGCAAAAACCTACTAAGAACAAATGCTGTTGACCGCATGATTCTAGGTGGCGTAGTTTTTTTATTATAATTCAATGACACGTTTTCTGGGACACCCTGTACAGAATATACGCATTTATTCATTATTTACTATTCCGTTAAATACGTATTTCCGTTAAATTCCGTACTTACTATAACATTTTTAATAAATTCTTTCAACTAGAACTCTGAAAGAAAACATGAAATTAACATCATCACATTGCTTACCACTCGGTAACTCATGTTGGACACAGCAGTGACCTGAAAAAGGGATTATTATTATTATATGAAGCCACAATCTCATTCAGTAATACATACAGTGTGGAGCCAACGTTGGATAACCTGAAAAAGATAGTCACGATATCAACAACCATACTCGGATTATAATAATACATACATTGTGGCAGCGGCACTGGACCCCAATAATCTGTAAGTGAATTTAAATAATATCATCTTATACATTCAATAATACATACAGTGTGGAGCCAACGTTGGATAATCTGAAAGAGATAGTCACAATATCAACAACCATACTCGCGTTATAATAATACATACACGACTGTGGCGGCGGCGGCGTTGGACTCCAATAATCTGAAAGAGAATCTCATTTATTATCGTAATCTATATCGGATCCTATAACTCTACTCACATTCCAGGGTCGGTGGTGGTACTGGCGTATTAGCTGAAAAAGATACCAGCAATTAATAATAACTAAACATAATTATATAGAGGTCCAATCATTTGTTCCCCCAAAGTCATCTGAAATGGAACTCGTATATTAACGTCAAATTAAACAAAGTTCGGTAATACATACATATAGGCGGAGGCGACTCCAGAGCTGAAACGAGAAATAAAATTTAAACACTTCACAGATCGCCCTGGCCGTGTATGAATGAGAGAGTGAGTGAGAAATATGTGAGAGAGAATGGGAATAGCGTGGTTGGTTGTCCGTCCCCCCTTACTTGAGGCACTCAATGGCTCATGGGAAACGGCGTGCTGGTGTGGTGTAGTGGTAGCATATCTGACCAGAAATCAGAAGACCTAGGTTCGATTCCTGGCGTCAGCGCCTTTTTTCCCTGAGTTGTTGCATTCGTACTTTTTCATATTCATTATAATTCCTTACCATCATCAAAAAAGAATATGGGACTTGAGCTAAATACTGAAAAAGACAACATTCATGAGAAAATGAACTACATTGCAAAGCAAAAACTTACCGCTATGGTCAAACATTTTTGAGAGAGGCAAATTGAGTTGAGTCGGAGAAGTGAGGAAGAAACTTTCACTTTTTAACGTGCCGCATCCTTATTATCATACAACCTCCTCTCCACTGATTTCCATTTATTACCTTTTGGACGAGCCCACCTCCTCATTTTCCTATTTGTTCCCCAAACCAGGAGCTTACTCCCAAAATAATTATGTGCGAGCTCTTTCGTCGCTGTTTTGAGAAGAAACCGGAGGAGGAGGAGGAGGAGGAGGAGGAGGAGGTCGAGTCACCCGAAGAGAGGAAATGGCGTCTGAAACAAGAAATTCATGAAGCAAAAGCTGAGGCTATCAGACGTGTTTTGTCACACGAGCGTCTCCTCAGGACCAAATGAGAGTCTGCGAAAAGTCAATTTGATCAAATCGATGGTTGGGGAAGCACTGAATGGTAATAAATCTAGTTTTCAACACATCTTTTTATCAGTTTCAATTCTACCTCTGCAACACAATGTCCGACATAAGACCGTTTTCTTTCATCCACCCGGCGCGAATTATTGTATGTGGTCCTTCCATGTCAGGAAAAACTTACCTAGTTCGTAGCATCCTGAGGAACCTATCAGTATTCAGTGTAGTCCCAGAACAAATATTTTATGTTAGTAAATATGATGCTAGCTGGCAGAATGAATTCACTAAAATTACATTTAGTAACGAATTACCGAAGACATGGGATGAGAACATACCAACACTGATTATAGTTGACGATCTCATGACTGAAAAGAATGTTATGCAAGACATGGTTCATCTCTATACGCGAGCATCACATCACAAGAACGCATAAATTATTTTTCTCTGTCAGTACTTATTCCATAATGATGTAAACTATCGCACTCTATCCCACAACAGCACATATATAATATTATTCAATAATTTAAGGTCTCGTGCGCAACTCGAACTTCTAGGACGACGCATCTATGGGAAATCGCGGTTACCATAATTCCTGAATGCATTCGGAAAGGCAACACAGAAACCATTCGGTTATCTAGAGATTGACCTACATCCACTTACTCAGTCTCATCAAAGATTGCGAACAGGTATAAGCAAGCTCGAGTCACAATTTGTTTGTTTTCATACCAAAATGAAAATCTACGTCAGCATTCAACTTTCCTTAAGTGCTTGCAACCTGTACTCCAGAAGAACGGGAAAACATTTTAAAGGAGGCTCCTCCACACAGCATAGAAGCTCTTTCCGAAGTTTGGAAGAATATATTGAATGGTAATGTTAAGAGGCCATACCAGTCGGGGAGCAACTCCGATTCACGATTTTCCCGGTTCTAGATGGCGCCACGCTCGCCGTCCTTATCACGCCGTTCGCCTCCGACTCCCGAAATAATCCCCATTGTGCATGGTTGACCTCGCGAGTTTAAGGCGGCCCGCGCCCTCTGCGCTGTTTGTCGAGAGGTAAAGTGTCGGACTTTGCCACGAAAGGTCCGCAGTTCGATTCGAGACATTCACGTCTTTTTGCTTTTCTCCTATTGCTATATGAGTACTTTATTTTTATTTTGTTGTTATATATTGATGCTACAATTATTGTTTCCACAAGTTACTGGCGCCTGTACTGACTCATTATGGAATTTTTAGTTGCTCTTCGTATTGTTTTACTAGTGCATACTTACTGTATGCCGACGTACAAGTGTGATCGGATAGTACGGATGCCGGTATCTCGGAGACTCTCAACTGGATCTACCAGCGGCTCTAAATTAGGCTATAAACATTGCCTACACACAGCGCTTACAATGCCAGTCTGGAAAATCTAGTGCTCGAAACGGTATTCCTTCTTTTTTCTGCACTCGCTTACATGCAGCTTACCTTGATAATAACTCTATTATTCATGCAAAAATGACATTTTGATATGTATATTTCTGGTAAGTAAGCGTTATCAAATATCTGAATTCATTTACAAGGCGTTGGTGCAAAAGTCTTTTCAAAATTTCCGTCGTAGAACAGACTTCTTATTATTACCATGAAATTTCAGTAACATATTTGAAAGGCCCCATGTTCTAGATTCTTTTTCTTTCACATTACACCCGCTCAGAAAAATGATGTCAGTCGACAACCCCAGTGACAGGGGACTCCCTTTTTTCTGGTGTGCCAGTTTTCAAAAGCGCACAAAGGATGTGAAGGGCGATAAAGGCTTCGGGTCGACACACGGAAACCAACCAAAGAAGATATGAAAAGGTCGAGCGGCAAGGCTTCGCAGCGGGAGTCGCGATATTCCCAACTGAGTCTTTCTTTTTTTTTCTGGACGCTAAGAGGAACGATTCAACAAAAAATGGAACGACACAGAGTAGAAAAATAATAACAATGGTCTCCTGACAACATAAGAGGTTCTTGTTGAGTGTTGCAAAAAACTGCAGTTCGGCCTCCTTATTATGTGGGACAGGATAATATATGCCTTCTTTTCTTTTTTTAGAATAACTTCTGAGGCGTAAAGTTTTACTCCAGCTTTCGTTGTGTTGGATGCTGAGGTCTCAGTTAATTCAATCCAAACTTGAAAACGTGAAATTCGGTCGTGGAAAAGCTGAAGAATTGGACACCATGTGAGCCAAATTTATGCGTGTTTTAGGAAAATCACTATTCTTGAAGGGCAACACAGATGCAATTACAAAATTGGGGTTTCGAGAGATGAATATGAGCGCTAGTTGCCAAATGAAGGAATGATCACGGAGAAGTCGTTTCATATAATCAAAGCTCGCCCGAGATGCCGGATTTTCCTCCACGAAAAAAATTTCCCCAGGAAGAACCGTCCCCAGGAAAAAAATGTCCCCCCGAGAAATCGTCTCTGCAAGAACGAAAGCCGTTTGATCGAACGCGGGACATTTGATCGGACACCGTTTGATCGAAACGGCAGCGGTCGTTTGATTGATTTTTTTATTGCTCCATTTAGAGCAGATGGACTAACCTAATAATCAACAAACTAACGTGCTGGTCCATCGTGTCCATTTCATTTATCTCTTATTTCTTAATTGTATTTATTTATTTATTTATGTATTTCCGGAATAGCAAGCCGAGGTCCCGTTTGGCTGACCTTTAGCCCGTTTTTTTCCCTTTTCGTCTAATAAATATATCCCCCTCCCCCGTCGCTGTCTTTAGTTGTCGTTGGTTGTCCTTGCTTCGCGAACGTGAATTTGGGTTCTGGAAAAGAGTGTTGCTCATTGCATGGGCGGAAATAATTGTGCAGCGGCCGCTTAATCGATTTTTCTTATTGGTTCACGTGGAGCGTTCATGAAAAAAAATAACAAATAAAATAATAAAGATAAAAATAACAATAAATTGATCAATAAAAGAAAGAAAGAGAAGCAACAAATAAAGCTGCAGTTCTAAGTGCTGTTATCCTAAGAAACATTTATCTGTGTGTAATCCGCTTGCTGGCTGTTTCAACATTACGAACATTACAAGGCAGTCCTGTTGAACGTTACTAGAATGTTTGTGAAGTTGGTCTTCCACTAACCGTAAATACGAGAGATTCTCGTTAGCCTTATGAGACAGTTGACTGAGCACAAACCGAAAACGGCAAAATCGAGTAAATTGACGTTTCATGTGAAGATCAAAGAGTGATATTAAACGGTAGGAGCAACTTATTTATTTACACATGGTAACAAGACTTTCGTGCACGAGACTGAACTTCTTCAGGTTACAAAAATATGAACATGGCTAATAAACTCATCTCACTTCTCTGTAAGCGCACCGAAAAAAGAAGAGGTTTATTGGTCTCGGTGGTCTCTTACACGGGCCGCGACAATGCTGGCTGACGATAATCCCTTTACGAGCAGCTAAGTAAGCTTTTGTTCTGGTCTCCAAGACCATGCCCTAGGTCAGCTGTCCATGAAAGTAAAGCGGAGAAAGGGAGCACTACAGTGCGCGTGCTCGCCGCATGGTCGGCGGATGGATACAGTCAAAATGTTCCATGCGGTTTTTCCTGTGCTACCGCTAGAGGGCGACACAGAATGACGCGGTTTACGGGGCTTTGAGACGGTGTTTATCCGTACTCACATTTCATGCTTTTTTATAAAAATGGAAAGTGGGAGACATAAATTTGATGTCTATCAATTCCTGAAATACTTCCAGAGAAAGTAAATGGAAAGTTTTTTTCAAAATGGCTATAGACGTTTAATAAAAACCTTTTCAAAGAGGGAGGAGAAAAATTGTGTATTTTTTTCGCATTCGTGACGTCCCCGTAAAATGCATATGACATGTATGAGAAATATAGTAACATAATTCTCTTCATCTCGTCTTCCTCTTTATGATGAAACCACTCGCGTCAAAATCTGCGCAGTGGTTACCGAGAAAAAGCAGAAAAACTGTTCCATAGGAAATACATTGGGACGGAGAGCTGGTATGCCCTCTTAAGCGATGCATTGCAGCGCAAACAGACTTTGAAAAGCAGATACTGAAGTAAGCTGTAATGCCCTTTATGGCAGAACACTCTTTTCTCCCAGGCGATTTAGATCAATTAAGATAGCATGCACCGAAGAAGAGGTCAAAAGATATAGCTCCTCAAATGATTGCATTCGATTTGAAATTTTGTCACAGAATTGTGTGTTGTATGAGATGAAGGAAAGGAAGGTAAAATGTAGCTTTCTATTGCAGATTGGTTTTTGTATTTTAGATTATAGCAAGTTGATAATGTATGAATTTGTCTATTGCACTCGCTTGGAAAAGTTGAATTGTCCCATTACCATCATGTATTCGGATACCGATTCTATCATTGGTGTGTTTCATACGTCAAAGTATGAAGAGGAAATCAAAAAGATTGCAGATGATCACCTCGACCGTTCATCCTATCCCACTGATCATCCACTCTATAGCAATAAGAATAAAGGGGCACTGTTCTGCTTTAAGGATGAGACGGGGGTTAGGATAATTGAAGAGGTGGTTGCTCTGAAAGCAAAAATGTATTACGTCCGATTGAGTGATGATAGTCAAATTGCTAGAGCAAAAGGTGTTAAGAAAAGTATTGCTCATAAGGAATTGCATCATGATGTATATAAAGATGTTTTGTTTAATCGTGTGAAGGTAAGTCATCCACAAAGAACCATTGTAGTAAGCGCCAATGCATGTATACTGCGGGAACAACTAAGCTCGCAGTCATGCCCTATGATGATAAGAGATACCTCTTTAATGCCATTGGGTCATACCCATATGGCAGCTGCAAAATTAGTAATGAGGAAGTATATTCTCTACATGTACTGCCTTTTTGTTTCTTCTGTTTCAGTTGGTGAAGGTTTTTCGCTGCGTTTTTCTCCTTCACCTGATTGGCATCACAATTGGCACAATTCTCAGCACTATTGGCATTATAATTGGCTTTAATAAATATATTTCAACTTGTACTTGTTGTGTATGATTCCTCTTTGCATGTATGCTATAAGCACACGGGCAGCCCTCCGCCCACGCACCGCCCGCAGCGCGCGGGAAAAAAATCGCGAGTTGGCATTAGAATTGACAATATAATTGCTTTTAATAAATATATAATTGGCTTTAATAAATATATTTTCAACTTCTACTATTGTGTATGACTCTTTGCATGTATATGCATGTTGTAAGCACGCGTACGACCCTGCGCACACGCGCCTCCCGCCGCCCGCAGGAAAAAAATACACGAGTGAAGTCGGCCCAGACGCGACGGTGGCGCTGCCGTGGTGGCAGTGTCGTCGTCTCTCAACCTACATGTACTACTGGCAGGTCTCAGTTAAAACAATTATTGAGGCATTACATGTATCTATGACAGAGCAGAGCGTTAATTCATGACACTTCTTAAGTTAGTAAACAGAACAGAAATACGTTCAGATACATTGCTAACGTGGACATCAAAAATCGGTCAATCAGAAACAGGTTGCAAGGAACTCGTTAATGCACAAGAATCAACATTATTTGCACGAGCAGAATACTGAACGTGCGCTGGGGGCGTGTTCCACACGCCAGTACTTCAGCGAATACTATACCCCAGAGCAGTAAGTCATCAAGGAAAAACTGCCCAAAGTTGGTCCTTGCCATCACCGAGAAACAAAAGAGGAAGTAAAGACAGAGGAACGGGAAAGGATGGAATAGAGAAGTGGTAAAGAAAAGGATGACGACTGAACTGAACGATCCTGGTTGGACCTCCCAGGGCCTCCTGACTAGGAGAAGCTGGGGCCAAAGTGGTGTGTCGTCTCGCCAGAGGGGCCCTGATGGGTCTAATCAACCTCTGGTTCGACTCAACCACCAGGACTCCGTTTTCCTCCGACACTGGTAAGCCACGCACAGTTCTGCATGGGGACCCCAACTCCCACAGCGGCCCCAACTCCCACAGCGGCCCAGCTACAAGCGTGAGAGGGAGCTACTGCGGCAGGTATTATCTACCGGGCGATGGGGGCGTCACTTTCCCGAACGCGGGTCTGTATTCTTTCCTGTACAGTAAAGTTGTGAGTTCAGCCTGAGTTTGTGCCTCTCCTTTGTCATCGTCCAGCTGGCTGAAATTTACCACGAATGGATATGTACCAACTACCCCGCGCGGCTACCTTGGTTCACGAAAAGGACCTTCCAACCAGGCAAGCTTATTTCTTGCTGCTTCTACTGCAAAAATTCGATCCGGAAATCGTGAGGTGACGTCGTATCCGCAGGAAGCTACAAACCACCTGTTCCCATGTCGCCTTTAACAGTAGTATGGTGGGCTAGAAGAACTGGTGTGCTTACCGCCATATTGAATACATGGAATGCGCGATGCCCCTGTTTTGAAGCCAAGCTCATGAGCTCCGGCGCTATGCGCTCGCTGCGAACCAAGCGGGTTCTCGTTGAACTAGTCCAACATGTCCCGCGTGTGACGGTGTATGTATGCTTGGCTATTTTTATAGTGAATATATTTGGACCAGCACTACGTTATTTTCCGTACTGACCGTTTACTAGCATCCGCAGTTCTTCGTAACGAAACCATGTGGCATTTGCTAACGTCACGTCTGCCTAGCCGACGATTCCTGCAAGCGAAAGATATCGGAATGTTGCAAAGCACGTGGCCGCATGTCTTATCTTGGTTGGGTGGTGACAGACAGGGCGAAAAACAAAATAAAGAGTGATTAGTGCTTCCACGAGCTCGCGTCCTTCGTGGTTTCTTTCTCTTCACTCTTCGTTCAACCTAAATTATCGAGCTGCTGTGTGCAGGAAGCTTGGAACATTTTGTCACGGAACATAGGCCGATGGTAAATTGTTCAACTAAATTGTCATTTAGCTAAACTATGGCGCATTCTATACAGTGTACCTTGCCGCACATCTTATTTGTTATGTAATTCTTTTGCTCGTTATGTAGCTATAAACGAACACGGTGTCGGCGATAAAACAGGAAATTGTATACCGGTGTTGTAGCGGCATTCGCGTGTACGGGACATGCGTGGACCCTCAAGAGTCTTTCCTCTGTCTGTAGCACCGCTGTAGTATTCTCTCTGCACGCTCGCTTTTGCTGTTGATCAATAGAACAACGGAGTCGTGTATATACAGGGTGTCCCACCGAAAAAGGGCCAGGGGCTAAAGAAAAAACGGAGTGCTCTACAGAAATGCAACAAACTGTACGTGCTTGGCAGTTGTGTGGTCTATCCAAAAATATTTTTTCATCGCCCCTTGTCAATTAATTAGCAGTGATTAATTTTCTAACTTTTTAATTATCGGTTCTCAGATGTCAATGAAGAAGTTGTAGTACAGGTCGACTTTGCTGCTCGACGTTGCTGACTTTGGTAATAGCAGCGATGTAAACGTTTTGTGGGATGAGTTTAAGAGTATCGTATTTTATTCTTCGAGGCAATTTGTACCATTGTCATGGAAGAGGATTAACCGCAGACACCCTTGGATTACTAGGGAAATACTTCATATAAAAAGACAGTTAAAAGACGGAGATCTGAAATCGACAGACATTCGCGGCTGTTGAGACAAAAACTGTCTGATTCCAGAACAACATTCTTTTCCGTCACTTTGCCAAATTTTATGAAAGAATAAATCACCAAATAAATTTTGGAAATTCCTCTCTCCAACTAAGGACGTAATGGACAAAATCACGATAAACGGTCAACTGGTGTCCGACCGGCAGGCCATTGCTTGCCATTTCAATTCCTACTTCCAATCAGTCTTTTCGAACCCTGATCTGTATGATTCTCAGTGCGGGTTAGGTGTAGAGTCATCAGTGTCTGACGTTTCAATATCAGAGGATGGAATTTTACAAATGTTATTAAATCTCAAAGAAAATATCCACAAAAAATATATCATATATCATATCAAAAATAAATCCGCAGGGCCTGACAGCGTTCCGAACGCGTTTTAAAAAGATACGCTCAATGGGTCTCAAAGTATCCTTGCATTATCTTTCGCTGTTCCTTTGATTCTGCAACCTTGCCCAACGATTCGTTGTGTGCAAGGGTGGTCCCCATTCATAAATTAGGAAACAGGACGCTTGTACAGAACTACAGGCCGATCTCACTTGCCAGCACATGGTGCAAATTATTCGAACATATTCTATTCAAATGTAATGCCCCTTGATGTAATCACCCTTGCCAGCACATGTTGCAAATTATTCGAACATATGTTATTCAAATGTAATGCCTTTGCATATCTTGTAATATGTTTAGTCTTTCTCTTTTTTTTCCTTTATTTGAATTGTAATGCCTTTGCCAAGTCTAAGAAAATGGCACCTATTTGTCCTTTCTGATCGATCGCAGAAGCGAAGTCGAAGGTTGTGACAACAAGTTGCGTGACAGTAGAAAGCTTTTTGGCGAAAACCATGTTGAAAGCTACTACGCAGGCCGTTAGTTTCCAGACCATTTTAGAAAAGCAAGCGCCACCTGTAGTACGCAAGGGCTCATGGGAACTTAGAGCGCCTTCAAGCATTACGAGACTGCCAGAGGCGGAGGTAGAAGAAGAACAACAACATTCCCGATGTGCGCAGCATCACCGGGAATGTCTTTGCTCTCTTTGTTCTCTTTGTTCGGGAATCTTTTTAAAATCGTCTAAAGACGCGCGCGCCACCAAGCGCGTGGCGCAAGGCAGCATGGGAACTTTGAGGGACCCTGCTCCGTCGTCTGCTTCGGATATGGTTTATATCGGCTGACGCTGATGCTGCGCACACCGGGAATGTTGTTGTTCTTCTACCTCCGCCTCTGGCCGTATCGTAATGCTTGAAGGCGCTCTAAGTTCCCATGAGCCCTTGCGTACCACAGGTGGCGCTTGCTTTTGCTAAATGGTCTGGAAACTAACGGCCTGCTTAGTAGCTTTTAACATGGTTTTCGCCAAAAGCTTTCTACTGTCACGCAACTTGTTGTCACAACGTACGACTTCGCTGCTGCGATCGATCAGAAAGGACAAATAGGTGCCATTTTCTTAGACCTGGGAAATGCATTTGATACTGTCCCTCACTCAAAACTTATTTATAAACTTAAAAGAATAGGGTTATCAAACAAGATTACGAACTGGGTGTCTGCCTACTTGAGAAACCGCTGTCAATACGTTGATATATCTAACGCAAAATCCGGTGAAATGAGTGTGCTATCTCAGGCATGCCGCAGGGTTCGGTATTAGGGCCCTTGCTCTTCCTTATCTATGTTAATGATATTACAACCAACGTACAGATAAGATTGTTTGCAGATGACTGTGTAATTTACCGCGCGATTTCATCCCCTAGTGACGCATTGCTTTTAAATGACAACCTTGCAAGGGTTGCAGACTGGTGCGACATGTGGGGAATGTGGATTAACTATACTATAACTATTAATAAGACAGTGTTCATGGCTATAAGTAATAAGAGACAACACACAGAGTTCACTTATCACATTAACAACAGGATGCTTCAAAAGGTTGACGAAGTTAAATATCTGGGAGTAACGGTAATGTCAAAAATAAGTTGGAATAACCACATTGAGAACATCTGCAGTTCTGCATTTAGGAAGCTCTGTTCACTCAGAAGGAGCGTAAGGCGTGCTCCGCCGGATGTTAAGTTAACGGCCTATAGAACATACATACGCCCCATAGTAGAGTACGCCGCAGTTGTATGGGATCCGTCCGCAAATAGACACATTGACATGCACGAACGTGTTCAAAGATTATCCACTAGGTACATTCACTCAAAATACAAATATTCTGACTCAGTTTCGGCATTGTTGCAACGGGCACACCTAGAGTCATTGCAGGTCAGAAGAAAACTACAGAGGTTGAAATTTTTTTACCTAATTTGTAATAACCGTCTCGGTATCGATCCCAAAACGTACCTTTTCCCACCTGCCCGCCAGTCAGCAAGACTCAACCATAACGCAACATTCGTTCCTTATTGTGTATCTTGTGATACGTTTAAATATTATTTCTTTTGCCGAACAATAGAAGAGTGGAACAGGTCGCCGTCCAGTATTGTATCCATTGATTCTGTAATAGGATTTGTTAATGCCGTTCACACGCTGCTCACATAGGCCTCGTTTTGCATATCTTGTAATATGTTTAGTCTTTCTCTCTTTTTTTTTAAATGTAATTGCTAGTTGTGTATTGTTGTGCTTACTTCTGATTATTGTGATGACACCTGCTTGGTCCCGAGATGGGCTCGCAGTATTGCTAAATAAAAAAAAAGACAACGAAGCCGCGTCAAGCCGTGTCGGTTCGGCCGAGCGCGCCAAGTCGACGAAGATTGTTAAACTGCCGTGTATTCCGTAGACACGGGTTCGAAATGCCCCTGGGCCGACTTCTAGGGGAACTGTGCCGACATATGTCTGAAAGCGTCTGAGGAAAACCCAGGAAAAACCCCAAACAGCACATTTCCCCAGGGCGTCAGTCGTGACGTTGCCCACATACGTGAGGCCGACAACGGCAAGCCCTTTCACCATCACCACCACCACCACCTTCGAAATGCCCCGTGGAAGTAAGAAGTTTTGTAGACCGCGGCTGTTCATCTTCGTTGACGTACTGGAATGTCACTGTTGAAGCGTAAAGGTTGGTTATTTCATGCAATTACGTCCAATAGCAATGGTTGCTATTCTTGATAGGGAGTCGCAGCCGTTTTGATCGTCAAACGCTAGCTCATGGATCTCGGCAGGCAACTGATCAGGCAGCTGCTTCTAGCTGTGCTGTTGAGACGGATCTTTATTAGTTGCCTCGCGTTTTGCGACCTCACTTCGACATATTACTGCAGCGTTACTGAGTGCTTGTTCATTTCAGGCTGGAAAAAGCAACGCTCAAGTTCTCCATGAAGTCGATTGTAATGGATACGCTATCGCTACATAGTGCAGGGCTGGGTCGAAATCAGAGCTTGCATCGTGCCTACTTTGCAGTGCAACCGTAAATTGTGCCCAGCACGATGTGGCTGTCGTCAAACACCATGCTGACAGTCAAAAGCACAGAGATGCAGCTTTGAAGCACAGGAGCAGCAGCGGTGTACTAACAAGGCCGGCACAGCAGCAGGTTCTCTTGTAGCCAGTAAAGAGTTTGTAAGCGAAGCGGACAAAGTGGCTGCTGCGGAATCGTACTTTGTCTGCGGTGTCGTCCTAGCTGGGATCCCGTTCTCGTGGGGCGATACAACGACTGCTATTTCCCAACTAACGTTTGGGGACTCTAAGATAGCTGCAGCATTTCAGTCTGGCAGGAAGAAGCTGTCCTATGTCATTTCGGATGAGATCGGTCCTTACTTCAAAAATAAGGTAATAGAAGAAGTAAACAAACATTACTACTACACACTTCAGATGGAGGTGGGATGAGATCCAAAGGTGTGATGCCATTTTGGAGAGCAGCTGCAGCTGCTTGATCTGCTGACTCAATGCCATTGATGCCTACGTGGCTGGGCACACAGCATAGAATGAGGGAGTACCCCTTTGTTCCTATCGAACTGGCTAAAGATCTTGCTCGCTGCACAAGAAAGTTATTTGTTGTGTGCTGACTACAAATTGCGTTAATGGAACTCAAGGACTCTGTATATACGAGGGGCGTTCAAGTCAAACCGGGACTTTTCATTTTTCGCAAAACTAAAATGAACTTACAGGCGATAAATTAGTTTTATTCGACGTAATCTCCAGCTGCACTAACGCACTTGTCCCAGCGTTTCACGAGGGCTTGGATGCCAGCAGCGTAGAAATCCTTACTGGCGCGTAGCAGCCATGATCGGACCGCATTCTTGACCTCGACGTCGCAGCTGAAGTGGCGACCCCCAAGGAACGCCTTCAGTGGCCCGAAGAGATGGAAATGGCTGGGGGCGAGGTCTGGACTGTAAGGGGGATGTGGCAGCAACTGCCAGCCAAGTTCCTGTAAGGTGCGTGTCGTGAGATGCGCGGTATGCGGGCGTGCATTGTCCTGTAGGAGGAGAACTCCTTTGGTGATGAGTCCCGGCCGCTTTTGCTTCAGCGCCTTATGGACATCCCTGAGAAACTGGCAGTAATATGCACTATTGATGGTGGTACCACTGGGCAGACAATCAACATGAACAACGCCAGCTTTGTCCCAGAAAACCGTCGAAAACTTTGATGTTCTCAGGAACTCTGACACTGGGATCTGAGCCGCCCCGGCCGGGATCGTCCTGCGCTGATGTACGGCCGTTTCGGAACCGTTTGCGCCACTCAAACGCTTTGCTGCGGCTAAGTGTATCGTGGCCACAGTGAGCCTGAAGTCTTCTGTGAATTTCAGATGACTTTACGCCTTCATTCACGAGAAGCTTCATGACAATTCGCTGGTCGATGTGCGCGCTCACCTCGTTGTCGGCCATCTTATCCAGCACGTGTCTTCTGTTTTGCACAAACTTTGGACCACCGCGTGGTGAACGCGAAGGCCTGTCGCGTGTGAAAATGACGAAAAAGAAGTAGCGCGAGGCATTTGGACACTCAGGAGACAGAAAGTCCCGGTTTGACTTGAACACCCCTCGTATAACAGAAGACTTTACGGAATATTGAAGGATGTAGTTGAGAGCCAAAATAATGGCTTAAACCTCGGTAGTAAAAATGGATGCAAATGTTTTTATACGATGAGACCTTGTGTGTGTGCCACAAATCATGGCACAAGTCACTCCTGCACTAGACTTGGACCCATCTGTGTAAATCTCAGTATGGTTATCAAAGCTGTCTTTCAAGTGTGCAAACTCTTCTTGAAGTACTGATGAGGCACTGTTTTGTTTCTTGTATTTTGCCATAGAGGTGTCATACCTTTGGGGTGGTTCCCAGGGTGGGACCTTTCTCCTACACTCTACAACTTGTAGGTCACAGGAGGAGAAACCATGGCAATCAAACTTTGATGCAATTCGCAAAGAAAATGGAGGGATGACAGAGGGCTTGTTAACTAACAGCTCTTTAAACCGTGTGTGCCTGACGCAAGTCGAGGCTGCATTTTGGGGTAGACTACTTATTCTAAGTGCGTATGACGTACCGAGGTATGAACGCCATCTTTTCAATGAGCATTCCTTCGATTCAACATATAGACTCTGTACTGGAGACGTTCGGAAGGCGCCAAGCACGAGCCTGAGCCCCTGGTGATGGACAGGGTCGAAGGCTTTCAACACCGACTCGCGAGCAGAGCCGTAGACAAAGGACTCATCAATTTTTGAGCGAATAGATGCAGTATACGCTTGGTGCAGTGTTTCCTGATCTGCACCCCAAGATATGTGAGAGATGATTTTTAGAAGGTTTAGCGACTTGACACACTTTATCTTTAGGTTTTGGACATGTGTCTTGAAGGTCAGCTTCGAGTCGAAAGTGAAAGCAAGAAATTTGGCTTCTGGTTGAACGAGGATATCTTGTCGGCTAAGCTGCAGCGTAGGTGATGGAAACAGTCCTCTAATCTTAGAGAAATTGACACACACAGTTTTCTCAGTTGAAAATTTGAATCCATTTGATGAAGACCACTTGCCCATATTTTTGGCCACCTGCATCTGTCGTTCGCATATTGACAGGTTCGTGGAGCAACAAGATATTTGAATGTCATCCACGTACAAGGAGTAAGATATGGAGGGTGGGATGACATTGGTCACAGAGTTGATTTTCACAATAAATAAAACAACACTGAGAACGGATCCCTGCGGGACACCATTCTCTTGTACGAAGGGGCGGGATAGAGTGGTTCCCAGTCACTCTCTACAGAATCTGTGCTGGAGGAAGTTTGAAATGCATCTAAGGAGTCTGCCCTCCACGCCAAAAGAGTAAAGATCCTGCAGAATACCGTGTCGCCACGCGGTGTGATACGCTTTCTCCAAATCAAAGAAAACGGACAAGCAATGTTGTGTTCTGGCGAAGGCTTCACGGATAGTGGTTTCTAGCCGAACGAGGTGATCCACAGTGGAGCGCCGCTTCGAAAACCACATTGAAATTCAGAAAGGCAACTATTTTCTGCCAGATGATGAACCAGCCGGTCTTCCCAATACAACTCGTAAGAGCGATGGGTCTGCAATTGGTCGGATTCGATGCTTCCTTTCTTGTCTTGAGAAGGGGAATGACAGTCGCAGTCGTCCATAATAATGGTGATGTTCCCTCTCTCCAAACGCCGTTAAAGAAATGGGGCAACCATTTTTTCGAGTCATCAGACAAGTGGCACAGCATAGAGTATGTTACTCTGTCTGGGCCCGGGGCAATGGCTTTAGCAACGAATAGGGATCGCTGAAGCTCCACCATCGTGAACGGTTGATTGTATAGGTACTCATCAACACCACTCATTGGAATTTTCCGTTTCTCAGCGTTTGTTTTTACTGTAAGGAATTCGGGATTGTAATGGTATTGGATCTGCAATGACAGACGGCCGAACAGTGCGGGTGCAACAGGTTTACTGAGAATGAGAAAACATGGGCGGGTGCGCATGCATAGATGCGCACGTACCGGAAATGATGTCGTTGTCGTTTGTTCCCCAACACCCCCTCTCGACGACTAGCCATCAACGAGGCCTAAACGGCCCCTGAGGTTCTGCAGTCTTGCTCGCGGCAGTGGCTTCGTAAAAATGTTTACGGCCATCTCGCTAGTTTGGCAGTACTGGAGGTCGATGACTCTGTGGTGAACTAGGTCGCGCAGATGATGATGACGTACGTCAATGTGCTTCGTCCTCGCGCTAATGCCTTCGTTAACCGACAGCTTGATGCAACCCTGGTTGTCTTCGAGCAAACACGTCGGCTCGTCCATGCTGTGGCCGAAGTCGATGAGCAACTGTCGCAGCCACAGCACTTCCTGTGAGGCATGCGCCGCTGAGACGTATTCAGCCTCTGTTGATGAAAGCGCTACGGATGTCTGCTTCCTGCTGGACCACGAAACAGGGCTTCCTCCTAGACTAATAAAGTAGCCGCTTGTTGATTTACGGTCCTTGACGTCACCTGCCCAGTCTGCGTTTGCGTAGCATACCAATCTTGCACCTCCCTCCCCAGACAGTTGCAGCTTGCAATTCAACGTGTACTTGAGGTACCGAAATACCTTCTTAACGGCGGTCCAGTCGCGCTGGCGGGGCTTACTGACATGTCGGCACAGGTACGCACACGCTATGTCCGGGCGGGTTGTCGTGCTCAGGTACAAGAGCTCTCCAACTGCTTGACGATAGATCTCGTTGCTCTGCAGTACGTCGTCATCCCCAGTGAGTTTCGGATAGTCCGCGTCCATAGGAATGGCACTGCCTTTAGCTTCTCCAAGCTTGTACTTCTCCAGTAGGCTGGTGATCCTATTCCGCTGGTGAAGAAGAAATCGATTATCCCCGCTTCTCTCGATCTCAATTCCAAGGTAGTGACTGACGTGACCAAGGTCTTTGAGCTTAAAATGCTTGTTAAGGTCCTTCCAAACTGCAGTAATAGTTGAGTCATTTGGGTGGCATATCAGCATGTCGTCCACGTACAAGAGAATATACATCACTGCACCATCTACAGCTCAGGAATAGAGGCAGGGGTCGGCATCAGCACGTCTGAAGCCTTCTTCGAGTAGTACCTTGTTTGCCTTCACGTTCCAGGCTCTCGCGGCCTGTTTAAGCCCGTATAATGACTTTTTTAACTTGCAAACGAGATGCTCTTCCTCTTCCTGAACAAATCCCTCAGGCTGCTTCATATATAAATTCTCTTCGATATCACCATTCAAGAAAGCAGTTTTAACGTCGAAGTGTCGGACCTTTAGCTTTTCTATCGCAGCGATGGTTAGGAGTACACGTAAGGTTGTTAGTTTTGCGACAGGAGCGAACGTTGCGTCGTAGTCTTCGCCGTACTTCTGTGAAAAACCTTGTGCGACCAACCTCACTTTGTAGCGTTCAACGTTCCCCTGTTTATCTCGCTTCGTTTTGAATATCCACTTGCAGCCAAATGGATGTTTTCCCTGCGGTAGCTGCACAAGATCCCAGGTATTAAGCTGGTGTAGCGAGTCCATCTCTTCCCTCGCCGCTGTCATCCACTTCACTTTTTCAGAGGGAGGTAGCTTCTGCATTTTCTTCCAACTGACTGGATCAGAGGCTGTCGTAGTCTGCGCGGTAGTGTACGCTAACCGATCAGGTGGAGCTCCTTTGTTGCTCCTTGCTGACCTCCTGGGCATGTTAGCTCCCACCTCCTTTTCTTGCACGTCAGCGCCTACGCTTTGTTGCGGAGCAGGCGCTGGCGACAGCGCTTCCACTACTACTTCATCGGATGGATCATTTGCAGCATTAGAGGGGTTACCTTCCGCAATAAAGTCCGATGAACAGCCTCCTCGTCGTGCTAGCGTAGGTGGTACCGCCTGGGACTCACGACAGAACTTCTCCATGACTGGAGCCTCGTCAATAACAACGCTGCGTGACACCGTCACCTTGTTGGTACCTCCAACTAGTATACGGTATCCTTTCTGTGTCTCGCTGTATCCTACCAAGGTCCCTTCAATGGCACGAGCGTCCCATTTGTCGCGGTGTTCCTTTGAGACGTGCATATAAGCCCTACTGCCAAACATCATCAGATGTGCCAGGTTCGGCTTCTTGCTGTTCCACAGCTCGTAGGGAGTCTTGTTAACCGCTTTACTCGGAAGCCGATTGTGCAAGTAGCAGGCAGTAACAACAGCCTCACCCCAGTAAGTCTTTGGCAGGCTGGCACCGAACAGCATGCTCCGAGCGCTCTCGCAAAGGGTGCGATTCTTTCTTTCTGACACACCGTTTTGTTCTGGGCTGTATGGGATCGTCGTCTGGAGTACGATGCCAGTTTTTCGAAGGATTTCTCGAATTTTCCCACCAGTATATTCTGTCCCATTATCAGAACGCAGTGTCTTCGGATGCCTGCCGAACTTGTTGGAAACCAAAGCCAAATATTCTTCCACCCTCGCAGGAACCTCATCCTTGGACTTCAGTAGGTAAAGGACCGTGTACCTTGAAAAGTCATCTGTGAATGTAATGAAGTACCTGTTCTTGCTTGGTGTTACTACTGGCATTGGACCACAGACGTCCGTGTGCACCAAGGCCAAAAGATGTTCCGCCCTTGAAGACGCGTGTGAAGGGAAGGAAGCACGTTTCATCTTGCCCTTCAAACAACTGGTGCATTTAAGTAGCTCGTTGCACTGCTTCACAGCGATGCCGTCCGCTAAGCCTTCCCTGTGCAACCTCTCTACAGCTGCTGAATGGCGGTGCCCTAGGCGATGGTGCCACACGTGAATGCAGTCATGGTGCTTTACTTGCGTTATGTGCGCAGCACCCGTACCTGCCGTCAAAAGCGTGTAAAGGTCGTTGCGGATCTCACCAGTCGCGATCACGTCCCGATTCTTGGTCACGACGCATCGGTCTGCTTGGAACGTCACTACATTACCCTGCTGTGCGAGCCTCTTGACTGAAAGAAGGTTGCTCTCGAGCTCCGGAACGTAGAGAACATTTTCCACTCGGACTTTATGGAATTCTGATTCGCCAACTTTGCAATAAAGAATGCCATTCCCAACGCCCTCCGAAGAGACATGTTGCCCATTTGCGACGGTAATGGTTTCCGTCTTCTCCACGTAGCTCTTCGTGAAAAATTGCCGGTCCTTGCACATATGGCTTGTGGCGCCGGAGTCAATGTACCAGTCTCCAGGAGAACAACTGGTAGCAAAGGCCATATTGGGAGAGGATGACCTGCTTGATACGGCTGTCCGCGCCCGCTGCTTAGTACGTGTTCTTCGAGAGCCTTTCCGTTGTGCTTTCCAGTCCGAACAATCTCGTTTGAAGTGGCCGACCTTTTTGCACCAGAAGCATTCCGTCGCGGCTGCCGTGGCTAAACCCTTCGCGCTGTTCTGGGCCTTGGATCTCAACGCTGATTCTGAGTCGCCCGTAGTGGCAGCAGACCCTTGCTTCCTGTTATATTCATCGACCAGCTTCCCTTTGACGTAATCTAGCGTGAGATCTCCGTCCGAACGAGCATCAAGAGCGGTCACCAGAGATTCATAACTGTGAGGAAGCCCACTAAGCAGAAGAGCAGCAACCTGGAAGTCGGTAGTCTCTTCTCCAATGCCACCATGCGCTCCACCAATTCCAAAACACGCCGTATGTAGCCCTGCATGTCCTCGTCCCTGTCCATCTTCGATTGGTACAACCTCCTCAAAAGGTACAACTTATTGCTCAGGTTAGCCCTCTCATGTACCTTGCGAAGTTCCTCCCACATCATCTTGGACGACGAGCATTTGCAGACGTGTATTATTTGACTGTCGTCAATGCTTAAGCAAATGGTGCTCTGCGCCTTCCGGTCGCCGGCAATCCAGGCAACTGTTGGTCTCTCCGAGGCTTCATCTTCTACGAAAGTCCAAGTTTCCTCCCTTATTAGCAGCATCTTCATCCTGAATTTCCACGCCTGGTAATTACCATCCGTCAGCTTCGCGGCCGAAAACTTGCTTGCTTCTCCCATCTCCTTGCTGTCCCGAAACCAATTCGAGCACTGTGTAGAGACGAAGCTAGTTCCAGCGGTTGACCCTGTAGCAGCTTTCTTCCTGTGCAGCGCAGATGTCAGTTCCGTGACTCTGGGCCCATAACCTATTGGATCTGCAATGACAGACGGCCGAACAGTGCGGGTGCAACAGGTTTACTGAGAATGAGAAAACGTGGGCGGGTGCGCATGCATAGATGCGCACGTACCGGAAATGATGTCGTTGTCGTTTGTTCCCCAACAAATGGGATGGGTCAAAAGTAGAGATGCGTTCAAAATGTTGTCCGAGCGCATCCGCCTGTTCTTGTAGGCTTCCGCACACCTGCCCGTTCACTTCTAAAAGAGGGATTGTATAGACCCTTTTCCGGGACTGTTTCAAACACGCGCCCCGAGGTGGCGCTCCAACAGCTCCGCCATTAAGCGCCTTTATTTTGTTTGGGCATGTGTTGCGCTTGCCGTGAGTAAGGTTGGTTTTCGGCTACAATCGCGTGGTTTGATGACCCACATGCGTAAACATCATGTCAAACAAAAGCGAGTTTAAAGCACGCAAGACGTGTTCTGTTGTTGGATGCACTAATTGCGACGGTGACATCAAAGCTTGGAAGTACTCGCGGTGCGATTTGCATCCACCGCTGTTGCACATGGACTGCCCGTGTCTCGTCCCTTTTTCAATGCACACGTTTCCAACGGGCCATGGAAAGGAAGATCTTCGTCAGCGCTGGGTCGCGAATCTTCAGAGAAAAGGATTTGATCCTGGCAAGTCAGCTCGAGTAAGTCAGTGCGTACGTCAACGTTAGTCTCGTTGACATGCGTAGGCTGTTCTGAACTATTCACAATTCCTCAGGTGTGTTCTGTCCATTTCCCTGATGGCCGGTCTACGAAGGCAAATCCATATCCCACACTCCGTTTGTCCACGCCGGTAAGTCGGTCAGGTCATTTTGATTTCACATGACAATCCATGCATTTGTAACGTACTGTACTCTAGGCTGTTGTGCACAAAGGACGAAGAGTCCTGGTGCGAAAATCTCTGGGATCAGGCCTCAGAAACACCGAGGATGAAAGCACCAACAGCGCAGCATCCGGCTGTGACCTGTTATCATCTGCTACAGAGCCTGGACTCTCAACAGCTGTACATAAGTAAGTTTTTTGTCAACAGAAGTCGTTTTTGTTTAAAATCAGTAACAGTGCAACAAACTGGTGGAATTCCAGGGACCACCCATCAGAGGACGTGATTAATGATGACATTGATGGTCATGCAAGAAGTAGGGCAGAAGACAGTGCTCAACGACCTCCAGGGTGTTCCAAGTGTGCCACAAGAAAGGAAACAGCTGACAAGGCAGTTCAGTACGAGATCGTCAGTGACTATAGCTACAGCAGCAGCTCTAAGACTCATTTGAAGTGTGACCGTGCAACCCAAACAACGTGTTCTGTTTACGGCGCCTTGCTTGAATCACAGTTTCCATCCTTTACCGGTCTCACGAAGACCGTATTCAACGCATATGTGGCGGCAGCTACGGCTGTGGCGAAGAGTCCTTTCAAGATGCTCCTGGAAGACCAGCTGCTCCTGACACTGATCAGACTGCGACAGGGGTCATTGCTGATAGACCTTGCGTTCAGATTTGAGATCTCTACTGCATTTGCAAGTAAAATTTTCTCGTTTTGGATAAGGGCATTGGCAAGAGCGACGACGAAATACTTTGTCTTCTGGCTATCACGAGAGACCATTGCAAGGACACTGCCAGCATCATTTCAAGATTTCCCAAACACAACTTGCATAATGGATTGCTTCGAGATTTCTACGGCATTCTACATTCTACTACATTCTACGGCACATACCAGCAAGTGTCTTTGCTAAGCGGAACATTGTTGATGAAATCTTGCTAACTGTCGCCGGACTCTGCAATCTGCAGCCACAGTTGATTAAGGACAAAAGTGTGTGTGAGGACTAGTATTTTATTTGCCACGAAGTGTTGCACTGCTTACTGCACAATACATATATAAACTACTTGTATAATTCTTACTGACTAGAATGCATGCTGCCCCTTTTGCATGCACACCCTATTCTTAATCCTAAGACATGTATCTAAACGTGATTGTAAATGACTAGTATGAGGCGCAGCATCATCAACATACTATTCATGCTTGTCTGAAAGTGCTGGTAACAAGTGATGAAAGTAGAAAGTTTTTAGCTGCTGAAGAACTTCAGTAACAAATGATTCATCATATAATACTTCAACAACATACACCTCATCATTTGTCCACACAACAAAATCGCATGCCACCATTTCACAACAATACATCTGCAGCTGAACCTGTGTGTAGTACTTATTCTTTCCATGTTTTCGCAGTTGCAGACCTTCGGTGGTTTCAGTAACGTCATAAGAAGCACTCCTGAACAGACCGGACAGCGACCCATGCTTCTCAATAGTCTTTGGTGTAGGACACTTAATTTCTATAAGTTTGCGCTGTCCCTCAACTATTCCATCGGGGCTTGCACCCAACCATGGCACATCAGGCAACACTGAGAGTCCACAAGGAAGCACGCGGTAACCTGTCTCCTCCTCGTACCAGGCGCGAGCTTTTGGCTCGCATATTTTTCCATGCCTGGAAATGAATGACGAATGTACATTTTTTTTTAGATTGCTATTATGCTCACATCTAATTAAAGTTATGAATTTGTATAAAGACCTGGTACTAATGCCTACCATTTCTGCTACAAGCTTTTCATCATTATATTGTTACATACTTATAGCATACTGATTTTGTACTGTCTCTTGCACTAGAATATACCTTGTACTTGCATTCCCCTGGAATGTCTGGTTAATGTGTCGTGCCACCCATTTCTCGGGCGCAGCTTTTCGAGGAACCGAACCAGCTGTACTTGCGGTTATTCGTAGCTTTCTTTGGTGGTTCCATTCGCTCGACTCTTGATCTTCGGTGCGCTTCTGAAGGGAGTTTGCTTGGATCACATCAATGACCACATATTTCTCATAGAAATCTCTGCATTTTCCACACCGGAGCTCACCTCCGTGCACGCCATGTTGACCTGCAAAATGATAAAATCAGAACTGTTTGATATCCGACTACCATTGGCATGTTACAAAGTGATTAACTTGATCGCATGACATTAATTTTGAGGAGGCTGCACAAAATCACTCACGCGTTCGACTTCTGCCAGAAACCGGGTTTGCACCTCGCGGATTCAGAACTGCAAAAAGCACTGTACCCTCGAGGGTAAAGGGTTCCAGGGTTCAGGAGTAAACGGTGCCTTCTGAAAATGTGTCAGAAGGGCCGCATGCGAGGTCATCTTAGGAATTTCTATGAGAGTTTCTTTGTGGTCATAGATAACATCCATCTTTTGCGGTAAAATATTTTTCGATGTTGACGCATTCCATGCACATTTTTCGTCAGTGCACGAGATCCCTGTCAGCCCTCGGTTTGTGGCCTCGGCCACCTTCAGCATAACTGCTCCCACATGGGAGCATGTTTTTCCAAGTCCTGCAAGGCACTGGCATGATACATCCCCTACGTTGCCATTGTCAAATACTATATTAACCCTGTAAGATTTTGCTACTGTTTGGGACGATCTAACGTTTGCTTTTAAAAAGCATGTACTCCCGTTAACATGACACAACAGAACTCCTACATGGCCAGAGTCCAGAAGATTCGTTGCTTCTGCAAATCCCCTGTAATTTGCTGCTGGCTGTCCATCAATGTCCACTTTGCTAATCATGTGCTCGTACACAACTGAAAGAGAAAATGTATATTGAGTATGAGATGCAACAGTGACGCACCGTTCTGCGTCACTTGCCACTGTACTGCGAGTGTAACTTAAACGCGACTCGATAGATTTCAGACACTTGACAAGGCAGTACAGCAAGTGGTAATGCAGATACAGGAGAGTATGCAGACTAGCTGTTACATAAGGAACAACGAAAATCCGAGAGAGAGACAAAAACACTTCACATAGACACGACGAGAAATACCCGTTCTCCAACCCCAAGAGTTGGAAAAGTGTACACAAAAGTACATCATAGTCATGATGACAATCACACTCCACATGTAAATCACTGCACTCACTAGTTCCTGCGAAGAGCGAATGGTAACACAGAGAAATCTCATCCCGACAGAAATGTTATCCCGAAATGTTATGATGCCGTTCGTTCACTTACGTGATCTTTCTATGTTTGGCCACCTTCGCGTGTCGTCGACCCACTCCACGTCTGTGTTTGTTGTCGTCATCGCCTACACATGCCACAGAAGTACTTGTAGAGATGAAGATATGGTGGCTACGTTGTGAAAACGGCTCCCGTGGGAAACGCGCGAAAAGGCAAAGCCGAGACAGCGGACGCGGTGCAACGTTTCCAGCTGACAGATTCGCCTGTTCAAGGCGGGCAATGGCGGCCGATCACGTGATACTAACATGGCGGCGCCCACATCGACCTTCGGAAAAGCGTGTATAATTACGGTGTTCTGATTTTGCGAAGTCTGTCCCACACCACTTTGGATGGGGTACTGCGAGATAGGGAGGACACGAAGTTGCGCCAAGATGACCGCTTTGCTTGTTTCCGCGTCCATCTGGCCTTGGTTCTCGTCTTTTTAAACAGACAGAGCAGACAGACAGCTTTATGTCGGAATCGTCGGAATACGAAAGTGACGTCGCGTCGCCTCCAAGCGATTCTGGGGATTAGAGCGTTGAAGAAATTGTGTTAGGTGACGACCATTACTCCACAGACCACCTGCCACATGATCCTGCCGCAGGCGAAGGTGCAGGTAGTGAAAAGGAACCGTCCGATGGCGACGATACTTTTAGGTGAGCATATCATATCCGATCGCTCATGATGATCGTGCACTGCCAGGCATTTTTACATTTGTCCACTTGGAAATGACAGATGCCTCTGCACTCGCTGCATAGGCGCCGACTGCGGGGGGGGGGGGGGGGGGCCTTGCCCCTCCGGAACATGAACTGGGGGGGGGGGCGCCGCCTCCCCCGGGAAGTCCCGCTAAGAGGCTGACACCAACCTTTCGGGCTCGGCGCGCCCGGGTCAAAAGAGCGAAGAGGCACCAACCCAAAAATGCATCTTGCAATTTGTAAAATATGTATCCGCCCACCATGCTCATTATCACAGTAGAAGGTGAGGCGAAGAAACACAGAGGATGACACAACACATAGCCTGAATTTCGCGCAAAGCAATCAGATCAATGAAATGAAGCAGTCAAAAAAGTACCAGCAGCTGCCAGTGAGGTGCAACGGTAGGATCTTCGGAACGCATATTCGTTGGGAGCGGGTTCAACTCCCGCTGCTCCACTTCATTGACCATATATTCATTATATTTCGGGTCAAACACCGAGGATTCAATGCATTTTGTTCTTTTTGCACTCAGTTTTCAAAGGCATAATGCCTTCAGTTGTGCACATGTTCACTGTTTACGTTCTATCTGTTTTTGTTGTGTTTTTTTCTGTTCGTCCTTCCTCTTATTTCTATACCAGTTCTGCATACATCATAGGATACCTCCAGAGTGTGTGATTCTTCAGCTTTAGTTTTGTGTTCTTAATTTTTCTTTTCCGTTTCTTTCCTTCTTTTTGTTTTCTTATTTTCTTTGCCTCTTTTGACTTCCCTCTTTCACTCTTTTTTGGAATAACAAGCCGACATCCATCTGGCTTACCTTTCCTTTTTGTTCTTAATAAACATATCCCCCCCCCGCCAGAGAGCGCCCTTGCCCCCTCCGGGAAAATCAAAACTCTCCGCCTCTGACTCGCTGTACTCCAGTGGAACCTGACGAACACCGGGTGTCGGTTCCTTGGATATTGCAGGGACAGTTGTATCGCCGATCACCTCCTCCTCAATGGCGTTTGTCTGCGGAGGGAGCTCGCTGGTTGACGCACCCATCTTTTGTCGTGATGACCGCCGCGTATTCTTGAGCAACTTGACGGTAGGTACAGTGTCAAAACACTTCTCATACGTCGTAAATGGCATGATTTCATTCCCATTTCATTTCGAGCACATGTATAACGCTTTACTAAAACTTTGCTGCTCAAGCTTAGCCAAATAAATCATTACTTTTGTTCTTTATTTTTGTTTCACTCAGGCGCCTCCGATTCACTGCTTCTTCACAAGCTAGATTTAGAAGTACCTTGGCATAAGAAACCGAAGCCGAAGGCAGATACCAGGATGTCCTGTGCGCAGGATCAGGACGCTGTACCCATCAACTACATACAGGGTGTTCAAACTTAAGCTTTCACGAGCGCTACGCAAAAACAGCGATGACAGGAAACCGGATGATAACTTACCCTACTTGTGTATGAAACAGGTGCTGCGAATTATGTAGCACCTGTTTCTTACTCAAGGAACAAAAAAATAGCACCAGTTTTCTTTTGTTCGCCTATTTATAAAGTGCTAGTGAAAGCTTAATTTTGAACACCCTGTATAGTCGATAATACGAGCAACATAAGTGTCAGGTGTATGCAGACCAGGCATATCCACTGTAGGACTTATCGTTATTGCCATTGTTGTTTTTGTATGTTCATAAAAGCTGGTTTGCTTTTGAGAAGACGTAACTGGTGTACACTATCAAAACATTATCGATGGTTCCTGCTTTTCATTACGATATGTGGTGAAGAAATGTTGCATTGTGAAGTCACAAATTATTGAGCTGTTATACTGGTCATAGTGTTAGTCATATGTGCATGCACTGACCGTTTCGAAAGTTTTAACCCTTTGTAACAGTTTAAGAAGCATGTCTCACAAGCAGTGCAGACTTGTAGTCAGATATTGTAAGTACAGTGGATGTGTAAATAATTTTCATTGCAAATCATTCTGGAGTACAAACCAAGGTTATCACACGACGAGGACAAGCACTGGTACTTGTGTAATGCATATTTTGAATACCAGCTTTCAGCTTCACCATATGGAGAGGTTTCTTTTGTACCATGTTTTTCACCTATGTTCAAAAAAAAAAAAAAAAAAAAAAAGAAGCTGGTGCGTTTTGCCCTGAGCATGGATTTATGCTTCATTTCTAAATGGAGTACAGATGTTAGTGCCAATGTGTGTATTACCACAGTTTTATCTCCGCCCGTGTACATGAAATCTTTGCGAACGTGATACAAATATTAAATGTGTCAAACAAAAGCTGATTACATTATATCAGTAGATTTTATTTCCCTCCTCCTTGCTATCTTTTCAGTTGCTGTGTGGATAGCTGGCATTTAGGTTCATGTTGACATGGTGGTAACAGGTTCTTTCCTTCCATACAATATACGAGCAGTGCAGATGCGAAGCTTGATGTGCTGAAACAAGAAAAAAAAATTGAGAGAAAAAAAAAACTTACTGTCATGCACATATCACTGCCCAATACCACCATATTCTTGAACCCTTGGAGTGTCCTTGTGCACTGTAACTGTAACTGGAATTGTACTAAAAGTCACAGGTGTGCACATAGTTCATTAGATGCCGTTCATAGACAGTTACTAAAATTGCATTTTAGAAAACGTTCATTAGAATCACAAACAGAATTCAGAAAAGTGTTTGCAGATGGACCAAAAACAATAATGTGCATATTGGAGGGTTCGTAACGTAGTGTTTGTCTCTGCATAAAACATGTGGTGGCCCTGGAAAGGGCCTTCTTTACTTTAGTTTCACTGGCTCGTTCAGTGTGTGACGCAGGTGGAAGCCTTACTTCTAGAACCTAAAAATAAAAATTCACTGTATAACAACATCAAGCCTTAACAGTATGTGAGCAATATATATATATATATCACTCGTAGAGGCTGATAGTCGGCATGAGCTGCCGATTTTACAACATGAACGTTCACTCTGACTCAGAATTCGGTTCATTCACTGTACAACACAGATATTACTTTCCTAATAAATATAAGCTTGTCGTACTCACCAGCTGAAGGAGATTGCTGCTACCATTACCATCAAGTGGCTTCTCTTCACCTGTGATAGAAATTGAGCACCTGATGTTGGACAATATGATGCCTAAAAGTGTAATGCCGATTGGGGCTATTCTGTTGGAAAGCCGCCTCCTTGGCTATCTCTTGCTCACAAAAATGATGGGGGTGCATGCTGGGCATGAGAAAAGAAAGATTAGATGAACTTTTCTTAAACTGTAATATATTAAATTGATAAATAATAGATAATTTGATAAAATTTTGAATATCGCAACCGGAAAAGTTAGAGGGATGCCGTCAAAAAATTACGTGAGGTGCTAGTGGGGCCTAAAGGGGTCCGGTACATCATTGCCGGCCGCGGTTTATACATATTCCGATGTACATTCGGAAACAACCTCTGGAAACCAATGCTTACCTGCTCATCCGGTATGTCGGTGGTGTCCATTTGCTCATGGAGCAATCTGGGCACAGCGTAGGGCTTTAGCCTCTTGCATTTTGCTGACAGTCACATACGGGATTGCAATAGGTCCTCCTCCACGTACGCTTCGTCAGTAAAATGCGAGGAACAAACGTGCCGAACGTGCAATTCTTCTGCCACGACAAGAAGCCTGCCGGCGATTGCTGCTTCCAACTTTCGTTTGGCGTCCCTGTCTTTGGGCTCGTGAAATGTCATTTCTGGGTTCGCCCCAGACGATTTTTTGCCGTCAGGAACACCACGACGCCTTCCGAAACTCAACGACATGTTGCAATTTCCCCACTGAGTGAAATTCACAGCACTTTCGAAGAAATAGCTTGTTTCATAAACGTAGCCAAGCACGACGCCATCTCGAAAGCAGGCTATGTGTCCGAGAGAAAATGGGGGAACGGCGCGGCGGCGCGCCGCCCTCGCATTCGTCCTGTTGGCTCCTACGTCAAAATGAGCAAAAATCAGAGCTTTCGCTGATCGAAAAAGCTCGTTTATTTTAAACCCAAACATTTCTCAGCAGTGAAAATCCGTGAAATTCATTGTCGAATGACGCCAAGCACTCTCGTAACCATTTGCTACCCATGCCTCCGGATGCGATATCAGCCAGAGCCGAACGTCATCCGAACCTCATCGATGTCGGCGTATTCCTGCTGCATGTTGTGCACAACGCTTTTGGAAAGGCAAACGTAGGGAGGTCGAGACTGCTCTTTTGGACGTCTATTACTACTTGAAGAATTCGGCAGTGACGAGCGCGAATCTCGCTGCAGAACAACAAATCGCCGGTCTCCCAGAAAACGTAATACGTAACGTAACCGCCGGAAAACGTAACCGCCTCGACCACTTTGGCAGGAGATATTCGTCATAAAGACCTCTGACGGAGCGCAGAAGTACCCTCTACTCGGAAAATTTGTCAAGGCAGTTATCTGTCTTCCCCAAGGCAATGCCGGCGGGTTCAGCCAGAACCGACGAATGCTACACAATAGGAGTAGGCTATCACTGGAACCCACAAACGGTCTTCGCTCGATCATGTCGCATGCACAACGCTTTGATGGCGATCTGTCGAAGATGCCTGTGACTGCGGATATTTTGAAAGCACCTAGGGGGTCGTACAAGCGCCAGATGGAACGGCTGTCGAAGAAACGAGACCTGTCGTGAAAGATGATAAAGCAAGACGAAGACGACAGCCGTACAAGTGATCGGCAAGAGGACCTGAAGAAATACATTTGTAATGCCGAAAGAATGCTGAATAACGCAGAACTTTTAATCCAACAAGGAATGAACGGAAGGAACTTCGGAGATATCCAGAGTGGATATGCCGTGCTTGAACAAGGGCAGCGGCAGCTGTCGGACGCTCTAGGGACAGTTGCGAGCCTCACAGGCCCCAAGAAAAAACGCAACAATATGTGAGCAGTATACTCGCTCCGAATACTGTGTACAAAGGAATGTACAGGACTACCGATATTCCCCCAGCAGCTCACTAGTCACTGTTTTCGCTGTTTGTTCGTTCCTCTTTTGCCCGTTCTCCGCAGTGTGTCGCCACCCCTAACGTGGAATCGTGCTATATGTGTTCTATGTTAATGTAATACAAAAATCATATTACGTTGTTGTACTTCAAAGAGAAGTTGTGAACAATAAAGCGCACTGGTAGTGCATCAAGTGTGTGCGTACTGGATGAAAGGTGGTGGTGCAGATTTACCGAGCATGTGGACACGTCACGTGCCTGCGATGGAATATTGGCTCGTTTGCATGGGAGTTGTTTTTAAACAACCGCGTTTTAACTAACTGTGGATAGGCATAACTGACGATGCTGATTCCGGAGTTGCCGGCGCCTGTACTATGGATCGCTCCACGCTTTCTGCTACTGCGTAACATCGCGGGTGCTCGCAGGGTGTAGGCGCGTAAGGACAGCGCGAGAAATTAAGCATTCGGGACTTTCTTTATTTCTTTCTTTCTTTATTTACCCTCAAGTCACATGGAATTGCAGAGGGGAGTGGAAATAACAAGGAAGCAATACGTCGTGGAGTAAAGAACGGAACCTTTTTGAGTCCCGCAGCACTGCGATGGTCGCAGGTATGTCATTCCAGTCACTAGCTGTCTTGGGAACGAATGAGTTCTGGAAGTGATTAGTTCGACTAAAGGGAATGAGGATTTCTTTAGGATGGTCCAAGTACCTAGATATACGGTGAGGAGGAGAAAAAAAGAGAATACCTGGGAAGAGTGTCATTAACTTGACTTGAACCGTACATGCCGATACTTGTTCCCAGATGTCCTGAACCCCGATATTCGCTAGAAAGTGGAGAGTATGTATTGCAAACACGACGTATTGCGCGGGACGCAGTGGGATACATACGGCGGAGGTGCGCCATTCTGTGAAATTCTGCGCCAAATGCGGCTTTTTTGTGCGTCAGAGCCAGTGCCCGTGGGCTCGGAGGCAATTCCATCAAAATATGTTCGCGTACATGCCCGACCATGACCGGCGTTGTCAAGCCCGTACCCGGCCCGGGCCCGGTGGCTGAAAGCCGAGCCCGGCCCAGGCCCGCCAAAAAAACGCAAAGCCCGGCCCGCCCCGGCCCGCAGGCCGGCCAGCCTCGGGCTTTCGGGTAAGCCGGGCCCGTGCAGTGCTCTAACAGCCTCCGTGAAGCCAACAGGCTTCATCGGACATCTACTGCACCCATTCCACGTGACCCATTCTAACGGGCTGGCTGCAACGTATTACACGAAATAAGTGTGCACTGAGTAATTATAGGCGTGAAAGAACAGCACCTTGTCAGGGAACACTCCATCCGTCACTGACAATTTCCCCGAGGGCCTATCGCTGTGTCTGGTCTGTGAGTACGTCAGTCACCGGAATAGTATCGCTCAGCGAAGCTTTTCGTTTAAAAATTTCTCAGCGCTGGGATGTGTATAGGTAGCGCACCATCTCTTTTGACCGTGACATGACAAAATGACACTGCCCTTATGTACCCATATATCACACGAAGGGTGCCGTAGTAGATGACAGTCACATTCCGTTTAAGAATGGAATTGCATGTGGATCTCGCTCCGTTCGTCACTTACATCGAAACGCCAAAGTGGGACAAGTGTAACTACACCGAGTGCTGGTTTTAGCGATGATTTTGTGACCGCGTTGCATTACAAATTTCTATAAACCACTTCTACAGAGCCAAGCGTACCTTTCTTAGTTGGAAAACCATCTACAATGAGCATTGGTCAAATTCGGTGCCCTTCGGTAGGACCAATCACCACCACCACCACCACCAATCAAGTTCTAGTACCGTAAGTTCGCGCGTATAGGCCGCACTGCAGATCTCTATTGAAAAACACTTCAGAAAAACTTACAAAAGAAATCTTTCAGACCGATGAAGGAATTTCTATGAGGTTATGAGACTAAATCTTACAAAATTTCTCTCAGAGTTTCTTACAGGGATCCTGTAGGATTCCAGGGAGGCTTTCTTGCAGGATTTCTTACAGGGAGTGGCACTGCAGCTTTCTTACAGGGTTTCTTACAGGGTGCCCTGTGAGGCTTTCTCACAGGATTTCGTACAGGCCTCGAGGCCCGCAAGAAAGCCTGTGAGAAAGGGTAATGGGCGTCCCTGCAAGAAACACCCTAAGAAAGCTGCACTGCCACATGAAAATTGAAGGATCCCAGACTTACTTGCTGAGAAGTATTCAGAGTAAGTCGCATGCCGTCACTGTAAGGAATGTTGCAGAACATTTGTGGCCCAGCCAATAAATTCAGAAAGGCATGACCCAACGCATTGTACACGTACTTGAAATGTCCAATGCGACTACCAAAAAATTTATTCATGCGATTATGCCATGTTTTTGTTTTGCACCTTGGGAACGCGGAGGCTTTCTTGCGTAAAATCACCATCCAACATTCTCGAGACGAGAATGGGTTACGACCACGAACTCGGATCCAATGCGTTAATTCCCGCTGCCTGCCGCTTCTTACGAGTTTAACCTAGAAGAAATAGCATTTCAAAAAGCACGGTTACAACTGCATGTGTGTGCGTGAGAGAGAAATATGTAACATACCTTTTGCCCAACGCACAGTTGCTATAACAATCTCACTGCATTCTACCTTCCGATCCACAGAATACCTGCGAACAGGGGAAAAGACGCACAAAGAATGGGAATGCATAGCACGGACGATTATATACCACACGCACACGTGCTACATACCTCAAATGCGACGAAAATCTTGAATGCCAGGCGGTATTTGCTCGAGATGCGTAGCTGCGTCCATGCGCTTGCTCGTTTCAAAGCAGACTAACTAACTTGCTGGCAGTTGGAATAAACGCCTCCACTAATGTACGATGGAATGTCATAACAGGATATATAATTAATAGTTTCCATAGGAACGACAAAGCGGAGCAACCATGACACGTCTACATAAGAGGGATTATTCACAAACATACGAAATACGAACTACTTTCCAACACGGACGACATATCACTCTCTGCTGCCCGTCAGTTCTTGCTTCATGTTCATCCGACAGGGAAATATCCTTCAAAATGTATCTTAATACTGAAGAGAAGTTCGTGAGAAAGTCAGTCCTGTATGAATCACGCTGTTTTCTCATAGAAATCATAAGGCCAGACCCTGAATTATACCACAGGATATTTTCTCATTGGTGTGCCTGTGAGGATATGTATACGAATCTGCATCCTCTGTAGGAAATTCTGAGATAAGAAGGCGCTTCTGTAAGGAATTCGGAGAGAACGCTCTGTTTCTATGAGATTTTCTGAAGTATTTTTCAATAGGGATAAGCCGCGTTTTTATGAACATTTTGAAATTTTCCGGCAGATAAGCGGCGGTCAATACGACACGACTGATTTGTGCTGTAAACCAGTGGTGCCGATATAAAATCAATCAATTAAAATGAATATCACTTATTCGACCCTTCCTGGGGGTCTGCCGATAAAGGAGAGAAAGTCATAAACCTTGTGGTCCACATTCCGGGTCAGCATGGTGTACAACAAACGAGGTCAGTTCTAGCGTTCTACAAAGATCGTATTGTGCCTTTCTTGTGTGTTTTTTACTGGATCCATGGGTCAGTGTTCTTCCAGAGGACATGAATCACTGTCACCCCTTTTGTTAAAGGTGCATGGCATGGGGGAAGGTACCATGAAGGTCAGTCTACTCGAATGTGAACGGGCCCCTGTTTTGCATTGTTCGTGCATTGGCAGGGCGGTGCTATGCCGGAGACACTGTCAGCCCTTTCGTTAAAACCTGGGTATGGGGAAAATGCCTCGGAAAAATAGTTATCAGATAAGCCGCAAGGCGCCCGCGAAAAAAAAAAAGATTCGGGCACAGGCCGCGGCGAATACGGGTGAGATTACGGTATATGTCTCACAATAGACCTTTAACTGTGCGAAGTAGCCAGGCGCGGCTACGAAATATTTTGAACACTGAGTGCATAAAAGTCTCCATAGAGAAATTGCGATACGTGTTGACAGCATCAACTATTTATGACGAGACCAGCTGTCTTTCCCCACACTTACGCAGCCATTTGCTCGAAGATACGATTGTCACGTCAACGCATCACAGAGAAGAAATACATTTCAATAAAATGATGTAGATATGTACACCACTAAAAAAGTTTTCTGTCAGCGCCGGCCCCTATGCTCATGTGGTGCTCTGAGAACCGGTGAAATTTCATTCTGCTTCGATCGTGCGCATTCTAGGTGGGATTCTGCTTGATTTAGTGAGAATACGGTTGTAAATCTTGCGCTCCTCGATAGCTGCTGCACTTGATGACTGCGAAATATGATTCCTGATTTATGAACGAAGGAATATATATATAAAAAAACGAAACAAGCTGAAGTGGCCTCAGAAGGAAGAGGTACAGAGCTTATTGCGCCGACTAATATCGCTGTTGAACGAAAGTACCGATTGCCAGCCATTGCTTTGGCTAGGCGTTCGCACATCATTTGGCACAGGTAAGCATTTGAACAGCTGTTGAGTAGTTCTCTAGCTGCATCTATATTTAGAGTACTAGATACCCTTCGCATCAGCGGTAAAATGAAAACGTCTGCTGAACATTGAAAGCTTACAAGGAAGCAATGCGACAAGCCATTGTGATGCCTTATAAAGGGACACGCACTCGTATTTCCATCATTGCAAAGTATGACACACAACAGAGTTCCCCGAGAACTACGTCATTGTGACGTGATCTGCCTACTGGTGGGCAAAACAAACACACGTGATTATATACGCCAGCACACGCGAATAATTCTACGTGCGACCGACGCCCACCACTGTGACGCTTCAGTCGCTGCAATGTTTACATAAAACGGGGAGGTCTATTCGTCGGTAGGTACAACCTGTAAAGTCGGGTAAGTGCAGACGAAATGTCTGAGAATGAACCCGTCCGTTCCCACATGGGCCACACTGTGATATGACTTTCACACTCTTGAAAAAAATGCTGTACTGTAACTCCTTATTTGGGAGTACACCCTTGCCACATATATCACTCCCTTATGAGTGTACCATTTCTCTCCACCCTACAGGGGCTGCCACCACGTTGCCACCACTCAGTACGGATACTCTCGTTAGAGAGTCTCCTCAGTTCCTTATTAGGGCTGCCAGTACACTTTGAGAGGGGTATAGTAACACTCATGAAAGGAGTAGCATAACACCTTGAGAGGAGCATAGCAACTCCCATGAAGTCAGTGTCGCTACACGTTGAGGGAGATTTGCAGTGCTTCAGGATAGCCCTTCACGTGGCAGTAAATATCGCAAATTGGTGATCGAAAGACATGTACAGAGTGGGAAGTCAGCTAAGACTGAATAAGTGGCACCTTCCCATACAAAAAGTTTTCTACTGTCTATAGACATTCTATAAACAAGACATCTACAAACCTTTAGACTGTCTATAGAGATCCTATACACGTTGTTAACACATTTGAATAGATAACGAACTGATAATTGGCACACCACATTCTATAGAACGCCTATTTATTTCACCAATGGACAGTCTATACACGCGTATTTTAGACTCTTTATACATAGTAGGCATGCAGCCTGTATCAAAAATCGCAAGGATTTCTGACAAAAAATACTTATCTACTGTCTATACAATTTCTATAGAACGTGATAGAGACCCTAAGTACTTGCAAAATAATTACTAGTTAGACCACAGGTTTTCAATACAAATCAGAATTTTTCCTTCTGACATACATTTTTTTTTCTTTTTTTGTCAACCTCTGCCACCACACATTTCATTTTCTCTCGCCCCTTTTCTTTGTTGGTTTCCCGGACTTCCACTAACGAACAATGTGTTTAAAATCGAAAAAACAAAAAAGACACCAGGGCTCCGAAGTTGAAAAAGGGCACCTAGAAAGGAAGTGACGCTTTCCCCTAAGTGAGAACAGATACTATATAGTGTTTGTTTTGAGAGCTTCCGCGAATCCGAGAGTCTTGCTCGCCTTTAAGTCAAATCAAAGGGGGACGTGTCTAAGATTAATTCAATTACACACACAAATAACGGTGAAGTGTGGAGTAGCTTGGAGTATAGACGGATATCAACATAATATCTGTGTTTCTTATTATTTTGGTTTTGAGACACTCACTAAGTCCATAGAAAAGCAAGCATACGCAGTGCCACACAATCGCGGGTTTCCCTCTCTTACTCGCAATAAACGGTCCATGTACAGACATTGTGTATTTCTATATACTTCCTACAGACACATGTATATACACAACTTCTCGATACGTTGTGTATATACCTCTGTCTGTAGAAAGTATATAGAATGTTTATACAACTCGTGTATAGAAAGTAGAAAGCAGCACTGGTTAGAAAAATCATAGCTTGTCAATAGGACTTCTATACAGCTTCTTTAGATTAAGTGGATAGGAAGTAGCAGTTGATAGATACTAGCTACAGTCTATAAAATGAAGTTAGGCATTTTATAGACAGGAGAAGCCAACATTTGTAAGGGTTTGTTTATTTATACGCTACAGAAATTCTATAATACATAGTAAAGACAACGAGTTATTCATAAACTTGTCTAAAACTGTTCTGCACTTCTGACTTTTAGTTTAAATAGTGTTTGTCAGTTATACTGTACTCGTGCAAGGCATGCAGGGGTACATGTGATTGGTAAAATATTTAGCACAATACTTTTTACAGAGGACAACTAAAACCACAAAATGAACTCATGATCCAGAACGAAATATTTCTCACCCATGACTTTTGCTGGGAGTACAAGGCGTGAAGCGTTTTGCACAACAAGCAGTTGTGTTTGCAGTGCCGAGGGTAGGAATAATTTATTTCTGACAGCCACATGCGCATGTCGGTAAGAATTAGGCTATCACTGCAAGGAGATAAAACCAAAACACATACTAAACCATAACAGACGATGTCGCCAATCACACATTCATACGAGTTCGATGACTGAAAGAGCCAATTCTCCTTTACAAGCGCTGGCAGCCACTTCAGAACACTCACAGTAAAAAAAAGTCTCGAAACTAAAAGTACTAGATCAAAACTACTCCACAAGCTGCTCAGTTGAGGTATAAAATTTTCATTGCATTGTAATAGAATATGCAACATGAAAGACATATGCTCCTAAGAAAAGGAAAGAAAGCAAGTTTCCCAAATGAAAATTCGCTAACTTGGCTAAGCTAGCTGGGTAACTTCCATTTTACGTGTTTAATAATATGCTTTGGAAACTCGAGTTTAAAAATTTCACAGTTCACATAAATACTTTACATGAAAAATAGCAGTGAGTAATCGAACACCTGAGCTCTCATATTCATAGAATACATATATACATAAAAAATACATACAAATTTTGATAGGATGTTTAAATCTTTGCTTCAAGAACGTTGTTAAGCACAGCGATAAAACTGTTGTAATTAAGAACATCAATTGGAAGGATATTAATACAAGTACCCATAACGTTCCACCATAACCGGTGAAAGATCAGATTTAAATGAAATTTTCCCAATATTTGTGACTGAAAGAACTTTTGCAACTCTGGAATAAAGTATGTCAAGTGATCTGCCTGATCTGGTTACCAGATCTGATCTGATCTGGTTATTTGCCTCGGTCAGGGAATTAAAGCTATTGTAAAGCAGCAGATATACGAGGGGCGTTCAAGTCAAACCGGGACTTTTCATTTTTCGCAAAAGCAAAATGAACTTACAGGCGAGAAATTAGTTTTATTTTTCCACGTAATCTCCAGCTGCACTAATGCACTTGTCCCAGCGTTTCACGAGGGCTTGGATGTCAGCAGCGTAGAAATCCTTACCGACGCGTAGCAGTCATGGTCGGACCGCATTCTTGACCTCGTCGTCGCAGTTGGGCCCCCAAGGAACGCCTTCAGTGGCCCGAAGAGATGGAATCGAGGGGGCGAGGTCTGGACTGTAAGGGGTATGTGGCAGCAACTCCCAGCCAAGTTCCTGTAAGGTGCGTGTCGTGAGATGTGCGGTATGCGGGCGTGCATTGTCCTGTAGGAGGATGACACCTTTCGTGATGAGGCCCGGCCGATTTTGCTACAGCGCCTTATGCACACCCTTGAGAATCTGGCAGTAATATGCACTATTGATCGCACTATATGCACTATCGATATCGAGACATGTTATCCGTCGGTCCTTGAGGATCAGGTGCTCCAGAAGTTGGATGTTCTCAGGAACTCTGACACTGGGCTCTGAGCCGCCCCGGCCGGGGTCGTCCTGCACTGATGTACGGCCGTCTCGGAACCGTTTGCACCACTCAAACGCTTTGTTGCGGCTAAGTGTACCGTGGCCATACTGAGCCTGAAGTCTTTACGCCTTCATTTACGAGAAACTTCATGGCAATTCGCTGTTCGGTGTGCGTGCTCACCTCGTTGTCGGCCATCTTGTCCAGCACGTGTCTTCTGTTTTGCACAAACTTTGAATCATCACGTGGTGAACGCGGATGCCTGTCGCGTGTGAAAATCACCAAAAAGAAGTAGCGCGAGTCATTTGTACAGCCAGGAGACAGAAAGTCCCGGTTTGACTTGAACACCCCTCGTACAATGTTATACTGGTGAGTCATTTGACAGCCTGGGTCCTCAGTATACAGACGCCGCAAATTTCGTTCAAATCCACCTCGTAGTTTTTTTTAGAAAATTCAGATATAATATTACTGGCAACGCTGTGTTCAAGACGCGACATCAACTCCGCCGTTCGCCATATAGGGCGGCGAACATAAACATGCCAATAACAATGGGAGCGTACAGTGACATCTGTGGTCCCCTACCATCACCACGACGGCTTGCAGGACGAGGTACGTTTTTGCGTAGATGACTCTTGTTGGGTTGGGGACAAGTAACACTGTTGCTCGACGAATAGGCGATTATTTCCCACCAGGCGTCGCCTTGCGTCTTTTCACCGCAATTGCAGTCGTGATTAAAAAATATTTAGAATTGTCGGTCGCACAGAAAAATGTCAGTGTGGGTTTCTTACGGAATAAGCTTTCAACTGCCGCTGCCAATATTCGCGATTCGGTAATTTTCGGACGAATGAAAGGCCAGTTGGTTATATTCATATTTCAACGACAGAGTAGGAAGGCAACGCTGCCTTCACATTAAAACCAATTGCCGCTTGACCACAACAACTAGGCTCGTCCCCCCCCCCCTCGCTCTTCTTTAGCGGGCGACAGTGTCTCACGAAAACGACAAACGGCACTAACTTCATCGACAATGTAAGGGGGCCGCGCGCTAGACAAAAAAAGAAAAAGAAAGAGCTGCTAGCCTCGAGATTTCCGAAAACATGGTGCAGCGGGCCAAGGCGAATGACAAACATAGAGGCCCTAAACATGCAGAACCGCAATGCACATGTTACCAACATAATGACTGACCCGGTACTGGCCAACTCCAACGTCCTCGCCCTCTCGGAGATAGGCGCTACTGCTCAGCAGCTCGGGTTGTGGTGCAGGTGCTTATTCTTTCTTCTTCTTCGTGGGGGCTAAGTGAAGTCAGCGAATGTCCATGGCTTGCTTTGCCGTTTGCATTGCTCGCTCGCGTCAGGTAAATTTAGCGACGGGGCAACACATCGCTGCAGGCAGCGTTCACACGGGGCAACTTTTCCCAACAACTATGAGCAATTTTCGAGTTGCTGACAATGGGCCGACACAGGTAAACTCCAGTAACTCGGGTTACTCGGAATCGTTCCCTGACCGAAAACTTGAGAAGTTGCTCGTGCACCCGTCCAATAGCGAGAAGATTATTGCCACGTGACACCCGATAGCATGGTGTGATTTCGTTCGTGGGTTCACGGGTTCAAATCCCGCATGTGCAGCTTAGTAATAACATTTTTTTAAAACTAACGTCCAGCAAACATGTCAATATAGTCATTCTTTGAAGATCATGATGATCTTTTGGCGTAATAAACGTACTAAAATTTGATGAACAGCGGCTAAAGAAAAAGACATCACCAGTTCAATTTCAACCCACATTCTCCGGTCGCCGTATGGTTGTTACCGAGTTGCTACGTGTGAACGCGGTCTCGAAATTGCTCATAAGACGTTTGTTCGAGTTGCTGGAAAAAGTGGCACCGTGTGAACGCTGACTCAGATAGATTCAGTATCCGGCGCCAACGGATTTCACGACGCTCGGTGGTGATTCGTAATCAGTCTCATTCAAATGTAGACTGCATATTCGGAGTTCAGTGCCAGGTTGAACATGCTCACGTTTAATCAAGTCAAGACACCTACTTCTTGCTAGCTCATTTGCCGGAACCCGACGCATGTGAAAGCCGCGCGTCCTTGCTGTTTTCATTTGCGCAGCCTCGAACTCCGCACGGCATCACTGCAGGCCTCTTCAATGAAGCACACACTTGTGTAACACACGGGCACGGGCAACTATACAGGCTCTATGTTCTATCGCGATGAAATGGAACGAATACGAGAGACGCATCAAACCGCAAAGAGACACATTGAACACCGCCACATATGAGACGCAGCCGACGTACATATGGTACGTCCTCTCTACTCGTAGACGCACGCAATGATGATAAAAGAACCAGCGTAGCGTGCCATCGGTAAACAGATGCAATTTTCAAAACGTTTATTCTCCTGTTTGATATCCTAGAATGAATACCAGCGAACCAGTATTGGGACTCTGCGAGAAAGTTGTGGCGCCGCGACACGGCCTTCAGAGAAAGGACCTTGCGTAATAGCCGCCGGGTAGCCAGTTTTAGATGCGAAGTGCGAGCGCGTTTCCTTTTTCTTTCTTTTTTTTTTGCCACACTAGAACTGTTCCATCCATAACTGTGCAAGCACCTAAAAGAACTCGTCAATAGGGACGAGATGTTTCATTTCTCTTGATTTGTATGTTTCTACACTGAGGGAGACTCGCTGCGAATAGCGTTCGTGACGCGCGTTCGGCTCGTGCATGGGTTGCGCACAACATGAGCGAATATATTATATTTCTTTTGTTCTAGAACGAGGACCTGCGAAACGAATAATGATTTACAGTTGCCACTTTCTTGGGGTTGAAACGCCGCTGGATACAGTATCACCGTCAGCAAATGGCAATCTGTGGCAATCTGGCTTCTGTGTTCATTTCGAGATAATGATTGGGGTGTTTCATCGCCAGAGCCCAGAGGCGATATTGCTTCTGGTAATTTGGTTGGCGAGCCTCAAAGTGAGAACGGAAGTTCTACGTTGTCCAATTTAATATTTACGCACTGACCATTTCACAACCGTCTCGCCGGAAGCCCACGGCGGTTGTGTCATACCCTCTGACTGGCTGATTGCTAAGGTCATTCCAGTGTTTAAGTCAGGTAACAAAGCTGACCTCAGAAACTATAGGCCTATTTCTCTAACCTGTTTGCCGTACAAATTCCTGGAACACATTTAGTGTCACATTTAACTTCCTCTTTCCTCTACAGCATGGGTTTCGTCGTGGTTATTCTTGTGAAACTCAGTCGGCTGGACTGACCCATGACATTTTTAGCTTTCTTGACCAGGGTTGCCAGGTGGACGCTCTTTTTTGGATTTTGCGGAGGCTTTTAATCGGGTGCCCCACGTCCGTCTTTTTGCAAAATTATCTAAACTCAATATCGACCCCTTCGTTCTCTCATGGATTCAGAATTTCTTAAGCGGTAGGTCACAGTTTGTGACAGCCAACGAGACAGCGTCTTCTCTGGCACCTGTAACCTCAGGAATCCCACAGGGTTCGGTAATAGGCCCTCTTTTATTTCTCATTTTCATTAGTGACATCTGTAACGGCTTAACTTCTTCTGTCCGTCTTTTCGCGGACGATTGCGTCATCTACCGTAAAGTATCTTCCACCCTAGACTGTGATACACTCCAAGAGGACCTTGTGCGTATATCATCTTGGTGCTCGGCATGGTTACTCCCTGTCAATACTCATAAATGTAAAGTTCTGTCCTTCTCACGGTCATTTCCTCTAATTTCAAGTTACTACTTCGGCACTTCTCCTCTCGTCCGCGCCGAATCTTACAAATACTTAGGTGTAACACTAACTGCAGACCTTTCATGGTCTCAGTTGTCTCGCGACGTAAACCCCCAATTATTTTAGACCTTTCATGGTCCCAACACATTTCCCATATTGTCGCCGACACTAACCGTTCCCT
Source organism: Ornithodoros turicata (assembly GCF_037126465.1). Lineage (NCBI taxonomy): Eukaryota > Metazoa > Arthropoda > Arachnida > Ixodida > Argasidae > Ornithodoros > Ornithodoros turicata. The sequence continues at coordinate 79,479,682 of NC_088201.1, forward strand.
TGGCTTCCTTCAACGCAATATTACACTTGCGGCTTCTCATGTAAAAAAGCTTGCTTACACGACTTTCATCCGGCCAAAACTTGAGTATGCTTCGCCTATCTGGGACCCCTACCAGGACTACCTTTCATCTGCAGTTGAACGAGTACACAATCGAGGAGTTCGTTTTGTCACTAACTCATATGGCTACGACGCTAGCATTTCCGCTCTTCGGAATGACCTTGCTCTCCCTACCTTATCGTTGCGCCGTATCCAATCGGAATTTTCGCTTTTTCACAAAATCTATCACAACCATTTCTTAAGTACATCTCTATTACAGCCTCCTTCCTACGTATCTGAACGTCACGATCACGAAAATAAGGGCTGCTTACATAAGTATAATATCCTTTACTACTTCCAGTGGTTTATTCCCCGATTGTCAAGACTCTGGGATGACCTTCCCCGCCATGTAGCACTTTTCACTAATCATCCCCAGTTTCAGGCGCCCATCACCAATTTGTTATCTCTCCCCTGACTCTTCTTTACGTTTTATTTTATTTATTTATTTTTTCTCGCACTGTTGTTCACGGCATCTATAAGTGTACATCCTTGCTGGTTTTTGCTTTATGTCTTGATGACTTTAGTGTTGTATTTCCTTTTTTTTTAGTATATTTGACGTTTCTTTTGCTGTTTGCCGATCACGTTAAGTACTTTTTCCGTTTTCTACAGTGTTATTGTCGCCCAACTTCTCCGTTATGTTGTACTCGTTTGGGTCTTTAACGTATTCTAAATAAATAAATAAATATATAATAAAAAAAACTCATGTCAATGGTGAGCTGCATATTTGTGGTCACCTTTCTGTTTAATTTCTGATTTGAGGATCTCTTTTGCGTTATTGTTCCAGATGATGTTGAAACACTGAAGCTCAAACGAGTTCTGAACAAGACTGAAGTTCAGACAATATGCAGGGACCACACGTGCTTATTAGTATGAATAAAGTAGACGCACGATGTAGGTTTCAGCGACGAAGGTATGTCCGCAGTAACATGCCAAAAGTACGAAATGAATGCGAGACTCACTTAAAAACATGATGTCACAAGTGGCTGGAGTACATAAATGTCCCTAGTTTTTACTGGCAAGCTAGGATTTTGTGAAGCATCGACCAACCATCCTCTCGACGTATGTGCCACTTAGGTTTCGACACAGTCGCCAGTGGCTGCCCCCCCCCCCCCATCTCATTGCGCACAGTTACAATATAAATGTGGTGGTTGCTTCTGTGCAGTTTGTCCCCGTTTTCTTCCGTTCGCGCCCCGCCGTTCACGACCGCCGTTGGCGGCGCTGTCGCGACTGAGCAGCGCGCTTCCTTTAGGTGCCCCACGGTCCCTATAGCACGCCGCTCTGTCGAGAGCAGACGAATTTTTCGCAGTGAATGAGGAGCATTGCCGGTGTGACGTCACAGGAATGGAGGAGTGGCCTGGAGATGGAGTCCGGAAACTTCCTGCCGGGGCAGTGTTTTTTTTTAAATTAAATTGCGTTGTAGTGGGACCTTTTTGAGCCGAAATGTTTTCGTGTATGCTTTTCACGGACCATTTCATGGACCGAAATACGAGCGGTTTTTATGCAGCTCGAATACCCTTTCCACGCTCCTTTAAACATGCACAATTTGAAAACGATCTCTCAAAAATGGCTGAATCAATGCTTGTAAATTAGGTTCTAAGCGTAGTGTAGCTAATTTAAGTAACAGAAGTGTGTGAGAAACTTTATCGGAGGCCTTTTTAAAGTCAAGGAATACGCAGTTGACCACGGAGCATCGATCGAGACAGAAATGCAGTTGTTACTGTTGACCCATCCTTGTGGGTATAGCCACAGGTAGCCATAGGGCAACTTACAACAAGACAAGAACATACAATTACAACAGGTGTTTACAAGACAGTTTCTAACTTAATGACTTTTACGTCGCGAGACGACTGAGCAGTTTCTAACTTAAATGCAAAACCAGAGACATTTTGTTCGTTAGTAATGTTCGTCAGAAGATTAATTGTTCCAATCGTACACTGTGCGAGGAAAGAAAGAAAACTTCATGACATCTGTGCAAGCCGGAGTTTCTTGTAAAGCAAGAAAATGCTTATTCCTTTAGACGCGTGCGTCTCCTATCAGGTGTGGCAAATCAAATTCATTTTTGATTAATCGGAACAGATACTTCAGCCGCTGCGCCTTGAAGTATAGTTCTATTGGTATTAAACTAGCCCAGCGATGTAATACAGATAGGAATATAGTTGTACGGTACAATCTTTCGGAATGGTTCGTTCCACTCGAAATCACGCAGACATCTTATCACACCCTGTCCCCTATCTTGGCTTATACGCACATTGATACTAGTACAGTGCCAGCCGCAGCAACAATGACAAACAAGAAATTGCCGTTGCTCTTCAGTACTGATACTAATTCCCCGACAAGCTAACACCTGATATCTGCGATTTGAATTCAGCATGAGAGAGCCGCAAGGAAATGGCAGGGAAAACATTACCAAGATGTGAGGCACAAAAGTAAACTTGCACAACAAATCTCCGGAAGTGAACACTTACACGGCGGCGGACACCTAACGGCACTGGTGCTCAAGTCTAAGGAAAATATTCGATAGATTTGCATCCCGTATGAAGCATTTTGCATATCAGTGTGCATGGTAATCAACAGATTTTTCTCGAAGCCATGCTTCGTAACATGTCTACTTGCAATAAATAACCTTGACGACAAAGATTACCCACAGCCTGCTTCTAAAACATTGCCTCACTTACCAACTTCTTTGTAAAAAGTAAAAAAAAAAAACCTTTCTGCAACCCCGATGAAGGCAGGGTGTGTCCAAGGAATACCATCACAAGCCACTACTCATCCTTTAAAACGGGCGAAACCCCTTGTATCATTGTGTCAACGACACATTCGCGACGGCTTATGCTATGCCTTTTGAAGTGTATCCGAGTGGGTTACAGCAACTTAACACATTTAATACTGATCAATAAGGCTACATGTCGAGTACGAGCGAGTGGCTCCGATGCTCGAAGGAAACCGACTGCCAAGCGAGGTGAGAGTCCATTCCGACAGCGGAGGTGCACTCTGACCCGATGTTATGGGCGCCCCGAATGTGGGCCTCTCCGTGTGGAATGTACCATTGGGATGGGTGCCGAGACTATCGTCTTTTAAACTGCATGTCTGGCACACAGCACTCCTCCCCCTTTAGTATGTCACCGGTTGTCCGTAGCGTAGTGGTGACCTCCTGCATCGTCCTGATCTTCTAGGTGGACGAACTGGAGTCAGGAGGCTTGGGTTGTGAATTTCCACGTCAGACATCCAGGTGTCATCTTCTGTGGCGATCCGCGACGCAGGTCGTCGGCGCAGTTGGTCGGCGTGACGCGTCATGTCTCCGACCGCCGTTTTCACAACAGCCATCCGGGATCCTTTTTGGTTCTGTACCACTCCCGGAATCCATTTTTGTCCTCGCCCATAATTTCGAGCGAACACGTGCGTCCCTGGCCGAAGCACACCTGTTTCCGAACTTTATTCTTTTTCTGGGCTTGGTCGTGCCCGGTCAGGTTTTGAGATAGCTTCTTTGTGCAGTTCTTGGACGCTGATGAGGTCCAATCTTGACCTGATGTTGTACCCAAGTAGCATTTCCGAGGGCGATTTACCGGACACAGTGTTTGGTGATCGACGGTATGACTGCAACCAGCGGTCCACATTTGTGCGCAAATCCCCAGTCTTCATTTTCTTCAACGCATCCTTCACCGTGCGTACCGCCCTTTCTGCTAGTCCATTTGACTGCGGGTGGTATGGGGCTGTACGAATATGTCGTATCCCATTAGCTTTCACAAAATCCTGGAATGTTTTTCCTGTGAATGGCGTGCCATTGTCTGACACTACGCAGTGTGGAATTCGAAAACGTGCGAATACACTTCGAAGTTCCTTTACCGTTTGCTCAGACGAAGCATTTTTAACCGGAATTGCTTCAATCCAACGTGAGAAGCTGTCTACTACGAAGAGTAGCATCATTCCCTCGATTGGCCCGGCATAATCAATATGCACGCGTGACCATCTTGTAGTTGTCGATGGCCACGACAGAGGTTCCTTTGATGGTGGCATTGGCTGTGCCTGTTGACATTCCAAACAGTGCCGTGCCGTGCTTTCGATGTCGCCATCTATTCCGGACCACCAGAATAGTGATCTTGCTACTGCTTTCATTGTTGCCATTCCAGAGTGTGTAGAGTGGAGTTCCAGTAGCATCGCATGGCGTGCTTTTGCTGGGATGATTATCCTCCTTCCCCACATAATCAGACCGTGGTCCGTCGAGAGCTCATCTCTTCGAGACCAATACGGTTGCAATGCCTTGTCTTGCAGCTTATGTGGCCATCCCCGCTGTACGGCATCCCTGAGTGCTGACAAGGTAGCATCTTGACTTGTCAAGTCGGCTAGCTGCTTTGCTGACAGTGGCCCCTCCTCTAGGATTTGGATAGAACATACCGCTTCTGAATTTGCGAGTTCTTCCTCAGTTTGTTCAACATCACAGACTTCGTTCAGCGTAACCTTGAAATCGCCGCATATTCTTACTGTGCCATCTTTCTTCATGACGGGCACGATAGGTGTCGCCCATTCGGAATGGGTCACCGGTGTGAGCACTCCCGCTTCGGACAGGCGATCAAGTTCCGCAGACACTTTGTCGCGCATTACATACGGAAGAGATCTTGCTTTGCAGAACTTGGGCGTTATGCCTTGCTTCAAATGTAGATGAGCAGGTGGACCTACCATGAGACCGATGCCTGGCTCAAACAAGGATTTGAATTCCTGCTTCAGATTGGTCACCTTGCCTTCGCTGTTAACAGCATTCACGTTGACGGTAAGCAGATCCAGCGCTGCAATTACATCACGACCACATAGGCTTGCGCCCTCACGGTCAACGACGTAAAGCGAAGCTGTTGCCGTCCGGTGTCCGTAAGTGACTTGCATTTTCAGAACGCCTAGCACTGGTAGCTGACCCATGTAGCATGATAACTTGCGTTGGCATGGCAATAACGTTGGCCAGGAGGCTTGATGTTTCCTGTACGTGCTAGCAGGTATCAACGTAACAGACGAACCTGTGTCAACTTCCATGTCGACCGGGATGCCCATCCAACGAGTGGTGATTATCCACGGACGCGGGGTTGCCTGGGTGTCGACACTATGGATTCCATGCAGGTTAAGGCTTGCCTCTGAGGTCGCCCCTTCTGTTGAAATAGCATTCGTCCGACCATGTGCTCGTGGTCTTGGTTGTTGTGAGTCTGACAAGCACATCTTTGCAAGGTGTCCCTTCTTTTTACAGCGGTGGCACTCAGTAGTCTTAAATGGGCAGGCTGGTGCTCCGTGATCGCTTCTTCCGCAACGTATGCACTTAAATTTCTGACTTGCCTGTCTTGGTAGGATTCCTTTAGGCTCTTGACTAACCGGACGTTGTCGACCCTTTCGGTTGATGATCCGGTTCACTGAGTTGTCCGGAGGCTGACTCAGTTCCATGGCATTCTTGGTTGCCATTTCTACGGCGCACGCAAGTGTAGTAGCCTTCTCCAGGGTCAACTCCCGCTCAGCAAGCAATCGCTTTTGTATGCCAATGTCCCTGACACCACATACCAGCCTGTCCCGTATCATCGTATCCAGAGTGGTTCCGAATTCGCAGAACTCCGATAGTTTTCTCAATTCAGCGATAAATGTAGATACAGTTTCGTTCTCGTGCTGGACACGAGAGTTGAAACGGAATCGTTCCACAATTTCAGACGGCTTCGGGGCGAAGTGACTGCTGAGTGTTGCTACTAGTTCCACGAAGGTCTTTGTGCTCGGCTTGGCCGGGGCCAGGAGACTCCGAAGTAGCCCGTAGGTTTTCGGTCCCACAACCGAGAGAAAAATACCGGTGCGCTGATTCCCGTCTGTAATCTTGTTTCCGACGAAGTACTGTTCTAACCTTTCAACGTAGTGACTCCATGGTTCCACGTCTGCGTCGAAGGCTGGGGCGGTTCCGAAAGTAGCCATCTTGCTTCCTCGCTCCGGAGAACAAAGGGAAACGCAGTATCGTCGGATGAGATGTTTTCAGACGTGCGGTGACTGACGTGTGGTCGCGTACTGCCGCTGCGTCACCAGTATCCCATCCTCGTCGCCAGTTGAAGTGTATCCGAGTGGGTTACAGCAACTTAACACATTTAATACTGATCAATAAGGCTACATGTCGAGTACGAGCGAGTGGCTCCGATGCTCGAAGGAAACCGACTGCCAAGCGAGGTGAGAGTCCATCCCGACAGCGGAGGTGCACTCTGACCCGATGTTATGGGCGCCCCGAATGTGGGCCTCTCCGTGTGGAATGTACCATTGGGATGGGTGCCGAGACTATCGTCTTTTAAACCGCATGTCTGGCACACAGCACCTTTCTACTGGGATTGTAACATACCCGCAAAATTCGGAAAGGGCAGCAGCAAGGCCCTTTAAAACGTGCGACGCCCCCTGTGTGATGAAGCGAAAGACAACAACCTTATCGCAAGATGATGAATGGGGAGTTTCATCGCCAGGGGCGATACTCTACCCCACTGCTGGTGGTGATGCAGTGGGGTAGAGTGTCGCCCCTGGCGATGAAACTCCCCATTCATCATCTTGCGATATGCGCCCTTCTCCTGGGATTCTAACAGAGGCGACCGCAAAATTTTGAAAAGGTGGCAGCAGAGCCCGTTAAAATGACTCAAACGACTTGCATCATAGTGCCAAAGAGATACTACCAACGGCTTGTGCTATACCCTTATATTCATTTCTTTATTTAATTACGTTAAGGACCCCCGTTGAGGTTGTACATAACGGAGGGGCAAAACTTCACACTTTTTGCCGTTGAGGCGAACAGTTCGCGTTACAGTCCGTAAACAACATATATATGTATATGCATTGGCATCATCGTGGAAGACCAGCCATAAGCAACAGCAGTAATAACAGGACTAACACAGACAGGAATACCATCAGAAGTAAGGATAGGCGACAATAATCATACTGGAAAGAAAAACAATTATGACGGTGCCTGGAGCGGCAGAAGGCACGAGAGAGAATTTTAATGGTATGGGCGTGACCGCCTAAAACAAAGCATTATACAATGCGTTATGCTATGTAAAGTTGACTAATGGCAGCCTCGCAACGAGCAGAATCATATAGACAGATTCCAACAGGTGGTGCCAGTCGCGAATCTTCTTGGGAAAGAAGGAGTGCATGAAGAAATTTGTGCGACAGCGTGGAATTTTGATCTTGTGGGCATGATCATGGCGTGAAGAAATGTAGTCAGCAGGGGGGAAAAACGATCGGGTGTACTTGTGTTATGAAATATATTTGTGGAAAAGACACAAGCGTGAATGCTCGTCTGCAGGAGAGAAGTTGCCAACGTTCAATGCCAAGGTCCGGTTTTAATTGTGAAACGCTACAGTCTGGTGAATAATTGGAAGTGGTGAAACGTGTGGCCCCCTTCTGAACTGATTCCAGAGCATGTACTAGATATTTCTGATGTGGGTCCCAAACAGGGGAGCGCAATAAGATAGAAGCTTAATATGAGATGGAGTGAGTGCTAGATGGCGACGAAAATACCGAAGGGTCCTGTTGTCTTCCGAGACAATTTTATCAATATGATAAGACCAATGCGTGGTCGATTTCATATGCAGGTCAAGATAAGTGTACGTATGGCACACGGTAGTTGAGAGCCATCAGTAGGTAGGGTGGAGAAATATGAGTAGAAGAACGTGAAAATGTCATGACCTTGTATTTTGTGGCATCGAGAGACATGAGCCATGTTACAACATCTCGACACGGCGTGTTATATACAGCGTTATATACTGGGATTGTGACACAGGCGATCGCAAGAGTTCGGAAAAGGCGGCAGCAGATGGAGCCCTTTAAAACGTGCGAAGCCCCTTTAATTATGGTGCCAAGGCATACCTGTTTCCCCTGTTGCACCCGGAGAGGCCACGTTTGAAAAAAATCGCCTTAGAGACATGGACTCTGCTAAGCGCGTAATTGGGGAGGGGAGAGGAGGAAACTAATGTGTAATCTAGCGTTCACACATTAGTTTCCTCCTCTCCCCTCCCCAATTACGCGTTTCTACAATGAAACTCCCCCCCCCCCCCCCCAAAAAAAAGGACGCGGGTCTGGATCGGCTCCTGTCTCTGATGAATCAAATGGACAATTTCATCAAGTTGTACAGTTAATATAAAAACGATACTAAATGTAAAACACTGTTATATAAAGCACTTCCATGTTGCAAGGTTGTCTATTCTGTGAGCTCTTTGGAAATCCGCAAAGAATGCCCTTTCGCCTTCTGAACTCCTTCCGACCGGCAGTAGACTCTCGCATCTTTGAAGGTCCTGGGTGCATTTTGGGTTAATACTTGCAAGTCGTGCTGCGGTTGGCATGTGGCCTGGAGGACGTACTCACTTAAAATAGGAGATACTTCAGAAATTTGATTTTCTTTGTCGAAAAATTATAGTCTGAACATGGGCGCTGTGCAAAAATTGACGGAATCCACATAGGCGCAATGCATTAAAATTCATTTTGGGCAGGATACACCAGATTTATATCCTGATAGCGGCTGTCATGTTTCCAGGGGTGCTTTATATGGTGTTCTTCCGTGTTATACGATGACATCTTAAAAGTTTTATTCTGTTTCGCTGTTAATTGCATACACGCAATTTTCCATTGCAAGGCCGCCTTCCCGCATGGCAGCTTAGTATAGCAGTGGAGCGCGCTGACGGGACGGGTGACAACGACTTCTGCGAACGGTAGGAAAGGAAAGGTTTTAAAGAACGTTAGAAGTCACTGCGTCTCTCCTGACATAAAGTGTACAGTACATATGGACATGTGGACAAATATATATCTTACAAACATGCAAAACCATTCTGTTCTTCACGGGCTCAGTACTTGCAACGCATGTGTGACGTCCAGTGAAAAATGCGAGCACATTTGGTTGCTCCATAATCTACATTCAGCGATCATAATACTGTCATGAACGCAAACGATCAGAACGGCTTCAAATGAGAGCAATTAGTTTTCATGAGCAGACAGAAGTTGAAAGTTGGATTTTGACACACGCGGGACACGCTTGATTGCACTTCGCGTATAGCGTCACCCAAAAATTCGCAGTGCACATGCCGATCAAGTCCGAAGTTCGATTTTTTTTTCTCCGTATAGTGTAAGAGATCTACGATATATCATATTTTTCCAATCAGGTTTTCGGTGTTTTTTTTTTTGTTTTTTTTAGATAAAGGCGTCTGAAGTTCGTCAGTTTTCGTAGGTATGGTGCTACGTAAAAAGGTATCGCCTACATTCCTGATAGACTAGAGCAACAAATTATATATCATTCGATAGAAATAGCCTTGCAGGGGACGCTCAAACTCACTCGCGACGACATCGTCTTCTACGAGGCAGTTTTGTCCTCTTCTCCTATTTCCCGAATCGGGTAGCGCAGAGAATTCCGAAAGCGTTTATTTCTCCTAGCTCACCAATGCCTTCAACGTACATTTTCTTTCCCGTTCGTTCAAGACATGAAATGTACCGGCATGTTCGATTTGAGATGGAACTAGCGCTCGCGGAATGAAAGGTGCCGTTACTTCCAGGTGGGGCAAAGTCGCCGTCTTGCCATGTGTTTCAGCCTACTCGCAGCGTAAAACACTGTAGGCCGCCATTAGGTGACCCAGTTGGCTCGTAGTGGATTATAGTAGGCTACAGATCCAATCCAGGTCCAATCTGAGTCGCAGCAGCCGAATCCAAAGCCCCACAGCGTTTCACGCAGAGAAAACAACATGGAGGAACAGGCCGTTTGTTCGCGATGCTTGTATTTCTCTGTTTGTGTGGTCCCGCCTCACAACAGTTACTTTCAAGCGTGTTGAGAAGTTTCGAAGTTCATTCATATCCACATGGCTCCAGTGTTTTATCTGTGATTGTTGTCTTCGCGATCTGTGTTTGCTGTTGTGAGTTTTCCGAGTAGTGAAGCGAAATACAAAAGCAATTGACGTTTGTGCAGTGTGTGTCCGAATGGAGCAGTTTGATAGAGTCAGGTTGTTTCGTAGGCATGGAATGAAGAGGAGTCGTAAATTCCGTTTACTTCACACAGTTACTTGACTTAGTTACTTAGGAAAGCCACAAAAAGATCACATCTCTCTTATTGCATTGTTCGTCTCGACATTTACATGAAATGTATACACATAAGCAAAATAAACATTAAATCGCATCATGCTGAGTGCATGAACACTTGCACCGATGGGCAAAGCAGATTCAGAATTGGAGAGAAAGAAAGAAGAGAAAGAACTGGAATTCATCGGTTGCGTCGTTCGTGATTCGTAAGCGAAAGGAACCGCAATTTAAGCTGCCGTTCTCAAGAAGCGCGACAATGGAATGAGGACTCTGGTTGATCTCCTCAAACGATCTCCTTCCCCTATTGGACAAATCGGTTGAGGAGACCAATGAGGGCCTGCTGCGCATTGCCGGCTTTCTTGAGGAAGAGGTATCATCACCCACGCAGGGTAATCTCTCCTTGGATTACTCTTTTTGTGATCATGTAACTTGTGGGGGGAAGAGAAAGACGAGGAGGCTGGAGCGCGAGCTCGAACAGAACAAAAAGAGATTGGACGTCCTCATAGCGCTGGCCGATCTCCCTTGGGGCTAACCCCGGTGCCGGCTGTGCTGTCTGGGGTTTTTCCTGGGTTTTCCTCAGACGCTTTCAGACATATGTCGGCACAGTTCCCTTAGAAGTCGGCCCAGGACGCACATTCCCCCAGGGCGTGAGTCGTGACGTTGCCCACATACGTGAGGCCGACAACGGCAAGCCCTATCACCACCACCACCACCACCACCCTTGGGGCTAATGGCCATTCTCCGTGGGACGAAGAAGAAGAAGAAGAAGATTGCTGGTTAGGCGGTGGACGGTTTCGGCACCAGGAAGCCGAAGTGGGTGAGCCGAACGACCATGAAAGAAGGCGGTATTGCTATTGTGTTCTACTTGTTGGGCAAGTAAACTTGTTGTTCTGCTTTCCCGGATCATGCTTTTCCTTCTTCGGGTCATTGGCGAAGACTTGTTGGAACCCATAGGTGGGAGGTTTTCCCATAAACTCCATTTCGTTACTCAACTTGCCGAACTAACAAGCATTTGCTATGTCAATGGAGAAATGGTAACGACTTGGTCCGCATAGTTCCTATCCCTCTTGTCCTTACGTGTCGTCGCATGAGTTTCGACAATCGCAGGTTGACGTGCTATGAAGGAACATTCAGAAAGCAGTATTGCGGCTAAATTAATTTGCGTAATTCATGCGCGTTGTCACAATAATCCATGAGGCATTGAGTAATGACAAATGCATTTAGTGTCGACGTCCACGTCGCTGGTCGTTACAGGTAGTGAACGTCTGTTACACGTGTAGAGGAGATGGTGTCCCTCTACACGAGTTCTACCGGCACCGTCCTCGCGTGCGGCCACGCTATCGCAATTACTAATGCCGCTGTACGGCATCGGATAGCCACAGACATCACTGCACCAAAGTAGAAAACTGTATCGGAATAGAGTTAGTTGATGGATTGGCTGTGCCCTGTATACACCACATCGCTTCGACAACGAGTGGGAAAACTTTCGCTATTCCACCATGTTTCTGCTGCGTACCATATTTGGCAATGTCTGGTCTGCCGCCATTATTTCTTCATAGCTCGGTTGCACCTGCACGGCAGAAATGTTCTAACATCCTCGCGCGCCCTCATATACGCATTTATAATCTATTAGATTACATTTACGCATTCGGGGATGGGGAGAGAATAAGTACGTTGGAAACAATATTGTGATCACAAAGACAAATGAGGTAAAGAAAATGGAAAAGCGGGAGATGCACTTTCTGACGTACCAGTCCAATTTCAACCAAATTAACGCTAGACAAGTCTGTGATTATCTCCCAGTCGTTGGAAAATGAAGAGAACAGGTGTTTTCGAACTTTTTCAATGAATTTTTACAACATTATGTCCAGCTCATTTAAGCTTCTTTGTGACTAGATTGATCTAATCCGCACTCTCATGCGTGTGTTTGTAGTACTTCCCATCCGACACTGAACGTCCTCGTTTCTGGAGGATACTTGCCTATGAAAGGCGGCGTACTTCTGAGACCGCTTCGAAGTCTTTTGAAACGAAGCTGGTGTACACCGTTATCTGTGTCAAAAATGAAGCAGTGGATAGCATGCGTAATGTCCTTATAACCACCAACTAATGCTAAGTTATCTGGTGTAAGACCGCCTGGCGAGCATTCCCTGTAAGTATTGTGTTCTAGAGGGGTACTTCACCATGTTTCAATAAAATACTAATTAGCTAATGACTTGTTTACTGTGCAGTTAAAGGCTGAATGCTTTTGCTACTTTGTTTTGCGTTATCTCTGTTTCCTCACTATGCCTTCTCATGCAGTTTTCAAGAGTTCACTAATGTGAGAAGTGCACCTGGAAAATATGGGAGCAATACGCATTGAGAACACAGTATGTTTCTCAATTATTTACATGGTCATACTTTCTCCAGGAATGTACCAAGAACGACCGAAGTGTAAGTTACCTTGGCTAGTACTGTTCTGCGAGGTTGCATTGGCCCACGATAGGTTACAAACGTTGTATGTCGTTTCCCAAAGGCATGTTTAGACCCTACACCACAAGTGTACAGTCAATGTATTGCTACGCGAATCATCCGAAAGTCCTTGCATTATGAACTTGTCTGTAATCTAGCCATTGGGCGAATCAACTACGAACCTGGGTCACCCTCCATGCACCGTACAATACAAGCGAGCATTGTATTTTACGCGCACAACCCAATTTATAATAAATAAATTGTTCAGGAATTTATCGTCGCGAACACGCCACTCGCGAGAACATACGGTATATAGTGTGTATGGCCTGCATGAACCCGAGTAGAGCACGTCAGAAGTGAACAAAAAAAAAAAAGACACGGGGAGCACACGGATGATCACCGAGAGAAAAAATCGGTCCCAACACCGGCTCATTTCACGGACGTGATAAGGGTCACGTTAGTGTGAAACCGACGTAAAGCGCACCCATCTATTTTCATCTTTACATTGGTCAGGGAGCATTCGAAGCGTTCGTAAAGTCAAAAGTAGATACACATGTGCCATATGAGGCCCTCACCAGAACTATGTAATCCCCCCCTCGAAGCCATTCAGAACTGAGCTGTTCGTTTCATCTTGTCATCATTATTCACGGTATCTTAGCGGGTATAGCTTGAAAACGTCCCAGCCTGAATTTGCGGTTGTCATGAAAGCGACGCCGCGAAGCGGTGAAACACTCAACTAGCCGATCCAGGTTCACACGACCGACCCCGCGTTGACTTGCGGATAAGTTGCTGCTTTTCACATGGGTCGCTGAGCTGCACCTGTATTTTGCTGTTGAAATCATGGATGAAGTAAACTGTGCAGACAACGACCAGCAAACTAAACCAAACGACTATTCTTCTGTGCCACAATGCGACTCTGCTCGGCAAGGGGCATTAGTTTGTCTTTCCGCGTTTTCTTCTTTCCGCACATGGAATACCGCCTACTTTGACGCATCCTCGGAAGTAATAGATTGAGCGATTCAAAATCAGCAATGGTTGTGTGTGTGTGGCAGAGGTCTTGAAGCAGTACTTTCTACATATCTGATGAACCCTTTCTCTTTTTTTCTGAAGCACACTTCTATGCAGCTCACGTGAGGAAGAGAACCAAAACCTTGTCTAGGCGAAAGAGAACAAGTTGTTTCAAACTTGAGTAGCGCCATTATGTGTAAGAAAACACAAGGGATAGCGCGAAAACGTATACCAAGTCAGTTTTGTAACTGTAGATTTGAATCAGCCCGTCAAATCGCTTGGGAAAGAATTCAGAAAGAATGCGACGTTCCGTTAAGGTGTCCCCAAAACATGCTCTCCAGTGACACACGGGTGTCGCAACATTACCCTGTAAGTCCTAAACTACATTCTTACACGCGCCACACACTTAAGGTCAACCGCCATGGAGCGAACGTACAGCGAAAAGGCTGCGAACTTCGCTCAGCGTCGGACGCCCTGCTCGAGGCGTCAAAAATGTGAGCATCCCCCGGCGATCCACCCATGCCAGATATTTTCGCCCAGCGTCCACGGAAGCGTCAACTGCGTATGAACACGAGGCCGGCCAATCGAAGCGCTTTTCTGCTACAAATTCGTGCCAGCTACGCTGCTTTGTCGTCTGCACGTGGTCCTCCGCTCTCGTCAGTCGTCGTCGTCGTCGTCTTCTTCCTATGGGGTGCTGTCGTCTGCTCGCTGTCTCTCCTACTTCTCCTTTCATTTTCCTTTCGCAGTATTGAATATACCTTTCGGTACATTACTGGACACGCCTTTTTAGATGGTTGTTGGATTTCGTCGCAAAATTTGTGACATTGAGTGCATTTTTCGAGCTAGTGAGTTCGCAAAGCTTTCTCTTTCTGCTCTGGTAACAGCGACATCAGAGCATGACTTTCCGATTCCGTCCGCCGATTTTTCGTCCCATGGAGCTGGTGCCGGCGAACAACTGGCGGCGGAACGCGCGTGGCAGTCAGCCGCGCGGACTTCGTTGCAAAAAATTCGCTCCATGGAGGTTGGCCTATAGAAGATCTTATCTGAATCAGCACAGCTGTCGTGTGCTTGCGTTTCTCCGACATTCCTGCAGCGCAGAACTTTCGCTGCTTGCTATTTCGGCCTCGCAGCCGGTAAACGTGAAATTGACCTTCACGAAGTGTGGTTGATCAAACACACCGGAACTTCGCAAATAATACGCGACAGCTATAGTCTTCTCTTTGGACAACTCGGTTACGTCAGCCAGAAGGAAATGAGCAGCGTTTCAGACTCGTTCGCCTTCAACGCATCGAGAATCAACATTGCAGTTCAGAAATCTCAAAATCGATACTAAGCGATAACCTACATACGTTCACCGTGTTGGAGTTTAGGTGCGCCGCCTGCAGGTCATACAAAACGCGAATATCCCCGAAGCAGCACAATGTACTGAAAGTCGAGTGCAATGGGGGTGGATGGGTAGGTAGAAGGCCTTGAACAGACACGTGAAACTAGAGAACATTGATAGGACACATGCATACCGTCCATCCCCATTGCACTACTCGATTTTCAGTACATTGTCCTGCTTCGGGCGCCTCTTCTGTGATAGGCGCTGCATCTCCAGATTAATGTCCATTACATAAAGTTCACCATTATGCTTCCTTTCGTAATAATCTACTCGCTAACTACATTTCTAAATGAATCGATCATTCTAAGAGGATCAGAATAGCCTCATCTGGCTCCAATCGCTTGCACCACCATTGCATTCTTCATCAGCAAACAGAGACTGTAACCGGCTGCCCGAACGTATTGTAAGCATTACTAACCTATGGTTTCGTAACAAGCTATGTGCAACCCAGGTGGCGAATTTCCCCATTCATCATTATCAGTGTATTTGTTGTTGTAGCGTGCATACTTTTGTTCATCGTTGTTGCTGTATTGATTGGTTGGCTTGTTTCTTGCATATGCCTATCTTGTTTTTTTTGTTCACTTGTCTTCTTCTGTTGATATCACCCATGTGCAATCGCTGTTGTCCACCCCTCTTGTAATGTCTTTGTGTCCTTCGCGCTCCTAAATAACCGGTCCTGCATTTTCAAATTTACCACAATTAGCCTAGTTTTCCACCACGAAAGCTGCCCACGGCGAATGCGGTCGACCTCGCAAAGTTCGGCACTCTGACCTGCTCCTCACCAGAAGCTTTCTGAGTACGTTCCGTGTAGATAGAACGCGCGCACTTACAGTTCTGTGGTAACAGCAGTTCAGTGGTTATCAGCTCTGCGACCCATGGGAAAAACAGCAACTTATGATTGGTACTCACTCATTCACTGGTGTCAAGTGAGCTGCACAGAAGTGTGCTTCAGAAAAAAAGAGGAAGGGTTCATCAGATATGTAGAAAGTACTGCTCCAAGACCTCTGCCACACACACACAACCATTGCTGATTTTGAATCGCTCAATCTATTACTTCCGAGGATGCATCAAAGTAGGCGGTATTCCATGTGCGGAAAGAAGAAAACGCGGAAAGACAAACTAATGCCCCTTGGCGAGCAGAGTCGCATTGTGGCACAGAAGAATAGTCGTTTGGTTTAGTTTGCTGGTCGTTGTCTGCACAGTTTACTTCGTCCATGATTTCAACAGCAAAATACAAGTGCAGCTCAGCGACCCATGTGAAAAGCAGTTGGGTAGAAATCCAGCGAACCGGTAGAGATGCGACCGGCTTCTGTCCCGAGGCAACTCCCTTCCTACATGTGAAAAGCAGCAACTTATGATTGGTAACAGTGATTGAGTAACAGTGGTATGAGCGGTAACCAGCACGAAAATCTTAACGCGGTGCTGGTCCATCGGACCGTGCGAATTTAAGACGAAAGAGTATCCCACCAGACCAGTAGAGCCCGACGCCAAGTATTCACGATATTTAATGCCTGTTAACATAGAATTCGTAGAAAATATGATTTTCTTATTGTTGCAGCTGAAAAAGTTCGTGAAGTGTGTCACACCACGCAATGCCAGAAGAAAGGTAAGTAGATTGCATTGTACACCAGTGCAACACCTTCTGCGCGAACCACGAGCATTCGCCATATTCGGAAGAACGTACTTGCATGGTGAATTTTAATTCAGTCACGCGACACGATATTCCCACCATCACAATCAGGATCGTCATCGCCACTCACATCATCCTCACCATCTCTCATCATCACTCATATTAGACCCGGGAGACTCTTTTCGGCTGTAGTTCGTGTCACACAGGCTCCGCCTCAATGCGTGCGTCATATGTCACGTGAGGAGGGAAAGAGAGAGCAAGGGATGGAGCTGGAATGGCGGGAACACCAAAGACGGGGATGGGCAGGTATGTGCCCGGCGGCAGAACTGTTTGCAAGTAGGGCAAATTATTCGAGCTTTTTGGGAGTTCTAACTTTTAAAAAAGTATTATGAGCGGTTATATGTACGCAGCCCGTCAGACTGAGAACAGGATAAACATTCCGTTAAATGTTCCGTTGAACGAGTCAGCACTTCCAAACGCGAAATATTATTTATGCAGTTGCCTGTGTACCGCTGTCCGACGCGTGTTACCCATTACGGCTTCTCGAATTCAGCATTATGTATTCGATGCACGGCGATTTTCACATTTATTTTACTTCACAAAATAGTATAGATGATCATAGCTATGTGGAACTTTTGTACGAACTTTGTGTTTCCTCTCATATCAACCTGTGTGAAGTAGGGTAGGGTCCTTTGGCTACCAGGGGTAAACATCCTATGTCATTATAACTTCTCTATCATTTATTATTTGTTGTTGCACATGCCTCGGAATTTCGTGATATACAGAAAAAATGTTTGATTGAATGGAATACATTAATCATATGTACAGGGTGTTACCTTATAAAAGTCTACCCGTGCCGCCATGCCGTATTCGCCAATTACTCAATGCAGGTGACACATTGTGCGATCTTTACACAAAGCTCATAAGGACATTTAATCTTGGTGAATTTCAAAGTGATTGAGTGCCGCAGCACGAAGTTATAACTCAAAACGTGCAATTCCCATAGTCAAAACAAACAAGATGGCGGCGTTGAGAAGAGCACTTGACATGCTGCTCCCCACACGACAACGTGTCCTGCCAGCCGGATGGAACTGCAGTTTTCATTTCATTTTCGTGTAACTGTGGTATTTTGCTCAGAAGTAAGCAACATGAGGAACGAAAAATGCCGACGCATACTAAACAGACGACACCCAAAAGCGATGTCGTCTGCTAACTGAGAGGCGCCTTCTTGGCTGTTTTGACTACGGGAACCTCACGTTTTGCGCTATAACTTCGCGTTACGGTGCTCAATCACTTCGATATTTACCATGATGGAATGTCCTTATGAGTTTTATACGTAGGCAACACATGGTACCGCCTGCATTGAGTAATTGGCGAGCACGGCATGCCGGCGCGGGTAGACTTTTATAGGGTAACACCCTGTATATTGCTCTCAGTCTATTCTTTTGCTATTTTCTTTTATTTTATGTTCCAGCGATTTGAGCACACATTTGAATCACACATCACAGGCACAACTGCTTGCTCACACCTGTCGCAAAGTTAGTCTAAATTGTATTATGCTGCAGAAGACGAAAGTTCAGGGAGTTCAGAACAGTCCCCTTGTGATTTGTAGTTGTTGATCGCAAACTTTTCCGTAGTTCAGCAGCAGGCACTTGTGTTTCCGTTCGGCAAACACATCTCCATCTTGCTTTCCTCCCCCTTTTTTTTTCTTTCGTATAATAAATATATCCCGCCCCCCATCTTACCTGCGAAGAAAGGACTAGTGAACGAGTTACTCTTCTTGTTGCAATATGGAATGATATGCTTGGTTTAACAAACGAACAAAAGCTTTCATTGCCGTATGAATTATTTTGAGTGCCATATACCCGGCGTTGTCGCCGATCGGCTTCCCTATTTTGGCCGGGGCAGTGCCAGTGCTGTGTATTATGGCTTTGGCCCGGGGAAGCGGGGAGCGGGTATATTTATTAGGGCAATGGAAAAAAAAAAAACGGGGGGAAAGATGAGGTAGCGGTGAAACTTCAGACACTTCCCAGTTTCGCTCGAGATGAAGAACCACCTGAATGCACTTAGTGTAGCGAACCGCTGTCGGTTTTACACAAACTAATGTCATCTCTATCCAGCAAGGCTATGCAGTAGTACGCATAAATCACATTTACCTACGAGCACATGTCCTCATGTGCATATTCCCCATCTCTCCGCAGCAAGTAGAATCCCCAGCGGCCGGCGCGCGGCCAGAAGCGACTTTCTCACGTGACATATGACGTTCGCCGAGAGGCGGACCTCGTGACTCGAACTACTGCCGAAAAGAGTCTCCCAAGTCCCCCCTAGATATGGGTAGGGGTTGCGTTCCACTCCTAGAGTGGAAAACCTCGCCACTTCTTCGTCAAAATATAATTGCTGTTGTTGTTGTAATCCAGCAACTTTAGCAGTGCGGAGTAGGTTAATTGCTGTGACAGCAAACCATATTTCCGCAAGGGTGGTTTGCGAGCGCTGTCACGGCCATACAAATTAAGGAACAAGGCAGTTTTAGCGCGGGAGCGCGGCTCAAAGTGCTGGAAAAGCCTATGACGTGATACTTCTCCAGACAATAAATTAATTTTATGCTCATCACAATGAGAGAAAATATGTCCAGAGAATACAGTCTGATCCACGTGAACTGCGGCGACATAAGTTCAGTAGGATTCTGAACACATCAGATTTAGTCCGTACTCCGTACTGACATTATAAAAATGTCTGATACTGGAGCGAGTTGGATGTTGTTTTTGTGTAATAGCGTAGACCACCAGGTTGCGATTAATTTTTTTTTAGCAAGTGGTTCTTTCATTACTCTTTATTTTCGTGCGTGTCTCTAAAATGGCTAATTTCTTTCAGCGGAACTGATCCAAGGCCTTCTGTCTGAGAAGACTGATCCATGCGATGACTTCTACGACTACGTTTGCGAAAAATGGATCAAAGCAAACCCAATTCCTGAAGATAAAAGCTACTACGGTATATTTACGAAGCTCGGCTTAGATCTTCAGATGGAACTGAAAGGTTTGTGTTCGAAATGACTGAAGCCTTGCAATATCGATTCCTTTCACAGTGAAAAAACAATTTTTTTGCTGAACTAATGTGGTCATTGTGATGGCAAAGGGAACTGTGTATTTTGTAGACACTCCGTGTAATTTTCGGAGAGTGAAAATGCTGGCCAGAGATGTGATTTAACTCTTCTGTTGGTTGCCAGTTCAGCTTCAAGGTCTAGTGCCGCTTGCACCATAACTGCTCGTTCGCGTGCGAGTGGCTGGTAGTGGTGATCGAAGTTGTCAATGGCGTTGTACACTGGCACTTTATTTCTTACCTAGGCCACACACAGAAGAGAAATGGGCGATTAAGGATAAACGGGCACCAAAGTACATAAAATTCCCCTTGTGAAATGAAAGACCCCGTTATCTCGAAACTAAGAAATCAACTATAAAAAATTTTCCTCACAGAATTTCACGTCATGATTGAAGAAATCGTTTCTAGAGAGAGCACTCCGGCATTGCGCACCTTCTTGGGATGCACAGGAAGACGGGGAAGCTCAAAATTGAGGTTGCTTTCGCTGATTAAGTCCGGGCAACGCAATCGATGAAATTCCAATAACTCTTGGAAAAGGTGCCGACCCCACCTTTTCCACGAGCGACATCCAAAACACTTGAGTTAAACATATATTCATTCAAATTTTGCCTTAAATAATTGTGTTCATCCGCCATTGTTGCGCATGATTAAATGGTATTTTTATATTAAGCCATATTAATCTGTGTAATTATTTCAATTATTTGCGATTTCACTATATAAACCTATCATTGGTAGAACTGGTACACCCAGCCATTAGTGCAAGTTTGATGGTAGAGTTTTGCTCAAAATTTTATTCGCTTAATGCTGTCACCGCTTTGGTGGCTAAGGTAGCGTGTACGCCTACTGATCCCAAAGTCGAACGTCACAACCCGGTCGGGAACGCCAGCAACTTGGTGGCAGGGTATAAGTTGCTATGACGCGCGACGCGGGCCATAAGGTGCGCCGTGTGTTGAAAAATGCAGCAACGTTGAAGAACCGTCAGATCGACCGCTGTGGCGTCGCCCGTGATCACAGTTGTTCCGCGACGTAAAGCCACGAACTAATATTATTAATACATTCGGGACAATAGAAAAATGCTGTTGTCTCTGTGAAAAGAAAAAAAAAACAATAAAAAGAAACATATAGAACGAGGCGCTAACGTCAGCAATATCCAGAAATGCACAAAGTTGTGTGATCTCTGAACTATCGTGCAAGAAAATGCAGAGCGTGTTGGTTTGTCTGAAACATGATGAAACTATCACATCTTTTTAGATATACTGGGCAATACAACGGCGATGTTTGAGCGACCAGAGGCGGCACCCTTAAGAGAAAAGATATTTAATGCGTATAGGTCCTGCCTGAATCCAGGTTCGTATGGAATTTCGATGTACAATCAATGTTCCAGGTTCATAATTTGTACACGAACTGTATGGCGCTGCAAATTGCAGTCCGTCACTAGTAATAATCCTACAAGGCCCGCATTTGTTGCTATAAGGGGCAAATTTTTCGTGAATGTCTTTTTGATATACTACTACTTTTTTTTAAGTAATTTTAATGTCCTATGAATCATTTTTTTCTCTGTGTGTGTAATGGTTACGCAGTTCCAGTCAGACTTGTACATATAATTACATATCGAATGAGAAATCAGACATTGCTTGCATCGCAACATAGTATATAGTTTTCGCAGTGGTAATCGTAATCGTAACAGTCGTCTTTCCTGCAGGGATGCTTCTCCGTACGTACGTAGTACGCTCTCACATCGAGTTATGTAGCGTACTGTACGCATTTCCATGACACCCTAACAGCATGTTTATTCTGTTGTACCTTGCTACGAAACGCTATCTCTTCCACGGGCCTTCCCGTCCATTCCCGGCATACGTGCATTACTGTTCTATTGCAGATGTACCGCAAGGCGAAAGTTTTGAAGCCCTACAAGGTCTCATGTCCGGGGTGGGCCTCGCGGTGTGGCCTGTTTTCTCGCCAAGTGTAAGGGTTCCTAAGTGGCAAGATACCTTTCGAAATATTTTCGTGAAACTGGGACTAAGTCCTATATTCAGCGTGGGCGTTGCTCAAGATTTAAAAGAACCTACGACGTTCACGCTACAGGTGAGTAGGTTTATTCGAGCTGGACATTTCTCCAGCTCGTACCACGACAACTCATACAAGAACAACGCATACCAAGCAAACACACATCACACTCCACTCATACCGCGCTCAACTTGTACCAATCTGAACTTATTCCAGTTCAGGTCAACGGGGAATATGACAGGGAAAGGCCATACATCAGGCAGAAAACCCACAGAGCGTGACGTGAACTGGAGGAAATGTAGAAGTCACAGAAGCCTATCGCAACTACACATCGTTTTTCGAATGGGATTCCGAAATTGGTGGGTCCAAAATTAGCCACAGAGATATCACTTTTAAATTCCATGCGCATACACACGCCATAACAAAATAGTGAACCAATTGGCCAGAATGCAAAAAAATAAAAATAAAAAAAATATAAAGAAATCACAAAAGTAGTAACGAGAAACGTGCCACTGAACCCCTTGCGTATATCTAATGAACCCGAAGGCGGGTCGAAGCCATTCACCTATTATTGTGATTAGTGTCTTGATATTCCACTTGACGACGAAAATGTTGAGTAGTTGCCCGTTGGTTTCTTTTTCAAAATGCCCTGGTTCCTACAGTTTTTGCGGCCCGTTTTAACGATCCTTCAGTGTGCGTCAGTAAATTTTGCTTCTGGGATTCGTACATTTCCTTGAGTGTAAGTTACACTCTGTGACATTTTCTCCCCCCGTTATGACCTTGTCGCAACCGTCGCAACTGTCGATCAACCAGGCAACACTGGGAATGTGTTGTCTGGTGTGAGCTGGGTGGTCGCCCATTTCTCTAGCTCTAGCTTTGCTTCTCTGCGTAGACGGGTGATTTGCAGTAGCCTGTTCTTCTGCTGTAGAAGCTAACATATCCCCACTATCGCTATGCAGTTGACCTGACCTAACATGTTCCCAGCGCACACGGTTCAGTACATGGTTTTTGTTTTCATTGACGTTTATCTGGTACGTTCCTAGATGGACCAACTGACTTTTGGCGTAGTCGGCAGAAACCAGTTTCTTAACCAGACTGAGGAGGTCAACCGTCAGATAATCGCGGCATACAAGGAGTACATAATGGGTATCACCAAACTGGTAACAAGTGGTGGTATCAGTCACCAGAAGCTTCGAGCCTTTGCGGATGACATAGTGGAACTAGAGACTGAGCTGGCGAAGGTAAGAAGACATGTTGATACGAATCAACGATATTGTATTAGTTATATTGCGTACTTACTGTTGCAGCACATGGTGCACGTAACCGTCTTTCAAGGAGCATTAAAGTGGTATCCAACATGGACAAAAACTGCTGCCATCTTGTAAAGCAGTGTATCAAAAGAATTCCCATAAAATATTTCTCCCCAAGGTTTTTTCACTGCGGCGCAATTTCATTTACAAAATCGCTGCCGCGGCGAGAGGTTCGAGCGCTCGAACTGTAGGCCACATCCCTCTAGGGTAACGTCTGTCAGAGAAAGCCCCCTCATTGGTTGGTAGAAAAAAAATCTTCTGCTAGTCTTGTACGAGCATGGCGAGCTGTTCTTGTTTGACTGCTGTTCAATATATCACGTTTTCTCAAAAACAAAGCATGCATGCTGCCCGGCGAAATACTCTTACGATCACTAGTGTAATTTCCGTGGCTTCTGTGCAAGTCTTCGCTGCACGCCTCCAACTGGGGAGCGACGTACGTGTTAGTCATGTGATCCGCCATTAGCGAGAATAATTCCGAGGCGTTTGCTGTGGTGCGTCTGTCTCCGTTGTAGTTGCCAATTCCTAGTCACGGCAAAGTCTGTTTGATCTGTGTGATGTCCGTCTCAGCTAAGTGTGTGGCCGTACAGCTCACCGTGATGCAGCGCGGAGTTCGGGGTTGCGTGAATGAGAAAGGCATAGCCTGACTGTCGCTTGCAGAAGGTTTCGCCGAATGAACCAGGAAGAAGCAAGAGGCTGGCTTTAATTCGACGTCATTATACCAGACCTGATACAAACCTTCTAATATGCAGTCTGCACTTCAGCGAGAGCAATTGTCAATCACCGCCGAGCGTTTTTGTCGTACGTCAACGATGGAACAGCAGCTGATATTCACCGGTCGGCTTGGTCGGTTCGTGATGCTCGGTCGGCTTGGCGATGCAGCTGCCGGACATACACCTAACAAACATATCCCCTTACAGTTCGACTCATATGTCGTTGTACACACCATTTCTCGCGTCCCGGTAGTGTCACCGAAGACATTTCTAATGCGACAGCTATACAACTTCGACGGCCAATGAAGATGTCACCGTCAATCTCACGTGGTACCAAACCTCATGGAAAATCACCATTGCACGCTATTATAGAGTATCGTACGAGCCGTTATTCGTAAATAATAGTAGTAGTCATGAAGAACTGAGACACTTGAGGCAAAATGGCAGGAAATTGTATCTTAAACTTATGGAAACATACAATGAGAAGCTCAGTGCCACTTAGTTGGTGGATTTTCTCCGTTCGTACGATGGCAAGACAACAGGGGCTAAATTAAGAGCAGTTTTGAAGAGCAGCTTCAAAATTATTTTTCACGCCTCATTTTAACTAAATCAAATCGATGCAGTCACTTTAGTCAGGTTTACGGAAGTTCTTCGCCAGACATAGAGATCATTTCGAGCACGAGGGAAATATTGAGCAGCCTTCCACTGTTACTTATATAATGAAAATGAGTGTGGATGTGAGAGACAAAGAACAACAACTGGAACAGATCGTATACGACGACGATGTCCTCGCCGCTCACCAGCGCTTCACAGCTTCAGTTGCTCTCCGTACACCATTATACATGTGACAGGCGAAATGAGCGACATGGGAATGAGGCGTGAGTAAGTGAAATGTCTCCATGTGGCTTGTTCATTTGCATTAATACGGCGGTGATCAACAACACCATGAGTAACCGCAGTTCCTGACGGTGTTGTTCAGGGCTGCAACAAGGGTCTACCAGTGCGGCTATGTTGAATGGGCTGCTACTGATTGTAGTGAACTGAGCCAGAAGCATCTGACTTCCCATTTCACAAGTCACATTCTGTAAAGACATGCTCAATCTGGTTCGCTACAGCAACCATTCACCTTTTCCCTGACCCGCACGGTAACTTTTGAAGTATATGAATTCGAAAAATGGAAACTGCCAAGCACACACGCAGCAACGATAAATGAGAAAATAACTATCTGGTGAATGCATTAAATTTCAGAGATCCCGTGCTCAGGAGGAGAGACGAGACTTCACTGCCATGTATAAGAAAAAAACAATATATGAGCTGGAGAAAGAGTTGCCGCAGGTAAGCCTTTGAGGAACACTTGTCAAAGGTAGTGAAAATCTCCTTGAAATAGTTCACATTGCAGGGGTTGAAATGCTCAGCGCTGAGCAAACTTGTGGAAACACCACAGCTTTGTTTTTGCGATGAACAGCGTTACTGGACTTGCACTGTTACAAGAGTTGTTGGCGCGTTCTTTCATTCCAATCGCTCACATAGACTACAGGTTTTCCCGGCGATTTTAATCCAAGTGCCAGCTAGATTAATCCCAGTGCCAAACAAATTAATCCAGGTGCCATTTAAATTAATCCAAGTGCCATACAAAATAATCCAGGTGCCACTCAAATTAATCCTATATAAATGCTTGTGATAGTAGACACTTTGCGACATAGGTGGTGCGGTCTAGTACGTGGAACCCAACTTTTTGTGAGTCACCTATGTCAGAGTTGCATGACATGACATATACTCACTGTTGTGGTTTATGCCCACTGTTTGTGACAACTTTCGTCATGCCGAGCATGGCCTGACCTTTTAGGACTTCACCATGTCGCTGCTGTATGGATTGGTGACTTATATTGACCATTATTGACTACAAAACCGTTTTGCCACAATTTTGATGAAGGCGGTTATGGCGTGACTTTTTGGAACTTCCTCATGTCAGAGCTCTATGACATGGGTGTTTAGGACCATTATCGACTACTACGCCGATTTTGGGGCAACTTTGGTGATCCCGAGTGCGGCGTGACTTTTTGCCACTTCTTCATGTCGGAGCCGTATGATGTAGCGCCTTATAATCATTATTCACAACTACACCTTTTCGGGACAATGTTCCGGAGCAGGCAATGGCGTGACTTTTTGGGACTTCCTCATGTTAGAGCCGTACGGCAGGCTGGTCTACGACTATTATTGACTACTCTACCTTTTTGGGACAATTTTTTTCGTGATGCCATTTTCGGTGTGATGGTATGGTCGTTTACGACGATAACTGATAATTGCGCCATTTTGGAACAACTTTTATGATAAGGGGTGTGGGGTGTCTGTTTGGGATTTCGTCATGTCACACCTGTGTGGCGCGGTTATTTACAACCATTTTTGACTACTACACCTTTTTGGGACAATTTTCGTAATGCTGGCTACGGCGTGACTTCTTGTGGCTTCCTCGTGTCGGAGCTGTATGGTATTGTGGTTTATGAGTATTATTGACTACTACATCTTTTTGGGAAAATTTTTGTAATGCTGGCTACGGCGTGACTTTTTGGGGCTTCCTCATACCGGAGCTGTATGGTATTGTGGTTTATGACCATTACTGACTGCTACACCTTTTTGGCACAACTTTCGTAATGCTGGTTACGGTGTCTTCCCTTCACCGACTAGCCTGAAGAGGCAGTCACATATAACCAGCCCTTACTGCAGACACCTTTTAGCAAGCATCCTGACCGGTTGAAAACTGCTGATTCATTGTTGCGACGAAATAGGCATCCAGTTGAAAAGTGAAGAAAGTCAGCTCTGACTGAGAACTTATAAGTCGTGAATACGTGTCAAACTCGTTTTCAGAGCACGCACCGAAAATTGTGTTCAATGCATACATTCTAAACATTTAACATTATTTGTCCGCCGGAATATGCCGGGGCACTACTCTGCACCTATGTCATGCCAACCAGAATCAAAAAGTGATAGAAAGCTTGTCACGTCCGTTTGGATATGAAAATCTTTATTGCATTTTCGTTGTGTCACCTTTTGTCTTCGCGATTATTATCCCTTTAGGTACACCCTTCATAGTGCTGCCTGTAAATGAGATCAGCCAGGAAACTGTGTGTGTCTGCCAACAGCATAGGCTGTACAGCCTTCCGTAATTTGTAAAAAAATATAATATTTCATGTGGGAAAGTTGTGATGAAGCAAAGACAAAAGTATGGCTTACATGGTCGTAAATCACCATAACATAGAGCTCTGACATAAGGAAGCCCCCAACAGTCACACTGCAACCAACTTTACGAAATTGTCCCAAAAAGTGCATTAGTCCATGATGGTCGTAAACCACAATATCATGCAGCTCCGACACGAAGAAGTCACAAAGATTAACGCCGTAACCAGCAATACGAAAATTGTCCCAAAAAGGTGTAGTAGTCAATAATGGTCGTAAACCACGATACCATACAGCTCCGACATGAGGAAGTCCCAAAAAGTCACGTCGTAACCAGCATTACGAAAATGGTCCCAAAAAGGTTCAGCAGTCAATGATGTTCATAAACCACAATACCATACAGGCCTGACATGACGAAGTCTCAAGGAGTCATGCTGTAACCAGCATTACGAAAATTGTCCCAAAAAGGTGTAGAAGTCATTAATGGTCGTAACTCACCACATCATACAGCTCCGGCATGAGGAATCCCCAGGAAGTCACGCAGTAACCAGCTTTACGAAAGTTGTCCCAAAAAGGTGTAATAGTCAATAATGGTCAGAAACCACCATACCATAAAGCTTGGACATAAGGAAGTCCCAAAAAGTCACACTGTAACCAGCATTACAAAAATTGTTCCAGAAAGGTGTAGCAGTCAATGATAGTCATAAACCACATTACCATACAGCTCCGACTTGAGGAAGCCACAAAAAGTCACTCTTTAACCAGCATTACGAAAATCGTCCCAAAAAGGTGTAGCAGTCAATAATGGTCATAAACCACGATATTATACAGGTCCGACATGACCAAGTCCCAAAAAGTCACGCCGTAGCCAGCTTTACGAAAATTATCCCAAAAAGGTGTAGTAGTCAATAATGGAGGTAAATAACCGCGCCACACAGGTGTGACATGACGAAATCACAAACAGTCACGCCACACCCCGTATCACAAAAGTCGTTCGAAAATGGCGCAATTATCAGTCATGGTCGTAAACCACCGTACCATCACGCTCGAAATGGCATCACGTCAATAATAGTCGTAGACCAGCATACCATACAGCTCTAACATGAGGAAGTCCCAAAACGTCACGCCATAGCCTGCTCCAGAACATTGTCCCAAAAAGGTGTAGTTGTGAATAATGGTTGTATGGCACCACACCATATGGCTCCGACACGAGGAAGTGGCAAAAGGGCACGCAGCAGTCGCACTCGGCATCACCAAAGTCCTCCCAAAACGTTGTAGTAGTAGTCAATAATGGTCCTAAACAACCATATCATACAGCTCTGACATGAAGAAGTCCCAAAAAGTCACGCCATAAGCGGTTTCGCCAAAATTGTGGCAAAAAGGTTTTGTAGTCAATAATGGTCGTAAATCTACGTTCCATACAGCTGCGACACGGTGAGGCCCTAGAAGGTCACGCTATGACGAAAACTGTCACAAACAGTTGCCATAACCCACAACAGTGAGTATATGTCATGTCATGCAACTCTGACATACATACGTGACTCACAAAAAGTTGGGTTCCATGTAGTAGACCGCACCGCCTATGTCACAAAGTGTCTACTATCCCAAGCATTTATATAGGATTAATTTGAGTGGCACCTGGATTATTTTGTATGGCACTTGGATTAATTTAAATGGCACCCGGATTAATTTGTTTGGCACTGGGATTAATCCAGCTGGCACTTGGATTAAAATCGCCGGGAAAACCTGTAGAACTATTTCTCTTACAGTTGGGGTATAATTTTAAAGTGAATTGGCACACAAACTGGGCCAATACCGACCCTCGTACAACATGTATATAATCCTGGATCCAAAAACCTGGCCCAGCCGTTAACACAGCTTGTGTTTTTCATGACTACTATGTATGTTGATAACCCATCGCGTTTATCCTGTTGACAATCACCATTCTGTCCAGGAGTAGCTACGAGGCCAGCGTCTCGTGATTACGGTAACGAGGGGTGTCAGAGACACTAGTCAAGTCACACCGCGCCATCTGTTTAGGTTTCGCAAGAATCAGAATCACGGGGCTGGAGTGCTGTAACAATATGCAGCCGAATATAGTCAGTTGAAGCACGTATTTTCCCTTTCTTGTCTTATTGTGTTCGCCATTGTCGCATCGGAAAGACCCAGAGACGCGAGATACAAGGCGAAGAGATTGCGTTGATGTGGTTTGGCACCACTAAGGAAGCTGTGAATCGCCGTCATAAATAAGCACCATAGGAAGCATGCGCGAAATATCATCTAGCTAAATACTTGTACGTGGAGGAAGAAATACGTAGAACATACTACGTATGTACTTCATCATGGTAAACCAGTTGTAACGTCTTTCGTCTTCACAGTATCGTTGGCATTCGAAACTATAAGCTTCCATTGAAAGCTACAGTGTTGTGGCATGGATTGTCGCAAACGGGCCCTTTATTCTCCTTTACCTTCTCATCCACGTGTTAGACAACAGCACTTAAAGTGTCACTACTGACTCCATAGTTTCGGATTCTACAAGAGCAGGTGACGTCGACGAGAGTTGGCGTTTCTCTCCTATAGCGACAGCTTGAACGTTTCCGCTCTTCACCAAGCTTTGGAAGTCAGCCAGTCACTGTGTTGAGGAGACGGAAATGGACTTTCGCGGAGCAATGTTGCCAGACGCCTTGGAAGATTGGGCGCTAAATGACGTCATACATTGCAGAACTAGAAATTAATTTTGTGATACATGCGCCTCACGTAGAGAACAATATTCCTGATTCTGAAGACAGATTTAGTCCGTGGTGGCACTTTAAAAGTGGGCGTCTTTCTAGAAGTGTGTTTGTCTACCTTTTCGTCAGCGTAAAACTATTAAAGGTATCTATTTTCCAACAGGTAAACTGGTTGGACTTTTTCAACAGCATGCTTCGGGAAGTAAACATCACCGTCAACGAAACAGAACCGGTAGTGGTGCTCGAAATGGAGTACTACAAATCCACATTGGACTTGCTCACCACATTTGACAAGTATGACGCTCTCAATGTCGGGGCCTACTAGTAAGGAAGGCCAGAACGCGCTGTATTTATATGTAGAGGGCCCTGCTTCATTGTTGTTGATTTCTTTTTCTTTTTTGGTAATTGCGGTTTGATGATCCTAGATGTCGACTCACGTGTCGGCCTGGCTGGGTCTGTAATACAATAATAGCCATAATATTTAATTAGTACCCAAGCTAGCTGGTCTTTGGTCGGCATCTCTTTGAGTTTGAGGAGCAACAGTATGACGATGACTGGAAAGACAGGAAGGAAACATCTTTCCACTAATCGTTGTCCCATTACTCCTCAGCAGGGGCGGTCCCAGCGAAGTACTTTCGGAGGGGGAGGGGGGAGAGGGGTTCTGGACACTTTTAGGTATAGTGCCAAGCATAAAGCCTGTTGTACTCTACCTGGACGGTCCAGGTAGAGTACAACAGCTGCTAGACGATGGGAAGTCTTATGAGTAACAAGTTTGGGGGTGCGCCCTCTTCACTCCCCTTGAGAGTGTCACAGGGAGAGAAACGAAAACTGGACCAGGCTATGCTTTGTTTTGGGGGGAGGGGGTGACCGCCCCCCCCCCCCTTGGGACCGCCACTGCTCCTCAAGCTCCAGAAGATGCTACGATCGTCACTACAATACTTATACTACAATTGTGTCTAGCTCATTGTGCTCATGCCGATCTGATTTTTGTAACAGTACACGGGCGTGGGTACTGAAAAGGTTAAATGTTACCATTGTAATCAATGTTACTTTGAACACGTGGCCATGTTAGGAGAATTCAAAAAGGTTACCGTTTGTGACGTCGTACGCGCACCGTGGGAGATCTATATGCATGTACAGAATTTAACGATTGCCTCTAACTCCACCCGTCGTAATGAGCCTTGGTGTCATCATAATGAACCGTCCAGCAAGTTTGAAAGCGCGCAGCGGAATCATCCTTGCTCACTATGACACGAGAAGTTGAAAGCGCAGCATCCGCGGGCAAAGTGATGTTCACCGTGTTTCTTGACATGAAGGTACCCTTGCTACTGACCTCCAAGGAACCTTACCAAACTGTGAATGATATGAGGTACTGCGAGGCTACGCAGATAGTTCAAGAACAGAAGTCCCAGGCAGTACAAGGACTGCCCTTCTCCATGGAGACGTCCGCCATTGGGTGGCAACCTTTTCTGTGACACACTGCACAATATGCTGTGAGGCTGTTTTGGAGTATCATCCCTAGAGTCCACATCTTTTTTGTGTGACATTTTTGTGGGCTCCCTTGAAAAGGACCCTGCAAGTGAGCTGCGTTTCACCTGGGAATGCGGGAGCTTTCGCAGATTTGTGCCGGTGTGTTGGGATGTCACGAACGGAACTTTTTGAACGCTCCTATAATACCCTTGCAGCGCTCACTTAAAAGAAACAGCGACTTAAAAGAAACTCTTTGAGACGTACACGAAAACCAGAAATGATCAAACAGAGCCAAAACAGCAATTCAAAACTTATTTGTTTCATCTACCAGAGGAAGAACTAGAGTGATTCACGCGCACTTACCGACTTGCCAGACCCTCGCAGCGATTCGACACTGCAATTTGCTACAGAACAGAGGACAGAACGAGAATTCATATGAGTGCACGGCCTGAATCATCTTTCGCGGTGTTTTCACTTCTATACGTCTAGAAACAAGAATTAACCTTTCTTCTCCCACACACAGGGTAGCTCTTCATAACTACTTTGGCTTCAAGGTCGTCTCTAGTCTGGGACCAGACACTAGCGAGAAATTTCGATACCTCTTGTTTGAGCTGAATAAGGTTGCCGCAGGAGTGAAACAAATGCAAGAAAGATGGATGTGGTGCATTCAGGAACTACAGTTCAACGCAGATAACGCACTGGGGCGAATATACATCGAGAAGAAGTTTAGCTCCGACGCAAAAAGAGAAGTGAGTAACTTTACGTTCGTGGTTTAATTAGAGCAGTCCTTAATTACAGGAGACGCAACACAAGCAAAACAGATACTGATGTCGCACGATTGTTTATGATGCTTATAGTCAAGGTAGCAAGAAATTTACAGAAAGATAACAGTACGTTTTTACCATTGAAATTCATTACCAATTGGGCTATGACCAATTTTTTTGTTCCCTCCTTGGACGTGAACGTCAGCCTCTTCAGTCCTTTACTCAGCTTGGTGCAGCACTATAGATCTCCGGGACTTTCTCATGGACTGTCATCAGTCGCACACCACTTCCTGGCGGAAGCAAGGAGGGCGGGGGCGATTCCTCCCCCCCCAAAAAAAGAAACCCTCTGTTGCATATTATTTTTCCCTCTCTCTCCTCCCAAGTTACGCGCGTCGAAAAAAAAAGCACCCCCCCCCCAAAAAAAAAATGAATTTCCCACCGACACCACTATAACATCGGCAATGTGGTGCGGCTTGCTATGCTACAATATCAAACTGGATGGTCGCATGTGGTTCCTGCTTTTTGCTCAGCTTGAAAACTACTGCGATTTGTGCGAAAAAGTATTGTATACAGAATCAACCAGGCGTCCGTACATCAGTCGTCGACGCCTCGTTGTTGGACCTGTTCTCTGACCATTACTCCTGTTGAGATGAATTAACCTCTGACCTCATCTGGGTAGCGCAGAGCGCTTACTTTGGGTTCCACTTCTCGAATAAGGTCTGGTAGCGACTGAATTTCAAATCCTGCTGGCATAGGACAGGAAGGGTAACAGCGGGGTCCCCGATCGATTGCTTTTCTATTTTCACAGCCTAATTCAGGAAGCTGTCAGGTCTGTCAGCCTGATTGCGGTATAGGGTATAGAAAATTCACTTTCTTGTGGTCCTCATCAGTCGCTGCACTCTTCTTCCCTGATGCCTTCTAGTCAGCTTGTCGAAAACCGCGTAGGACATCCTGTACGTGGCTCGTGACGACTCCGTGTGCAGCTGCACCCGGGAGAACAGCAACGCTCTATTCGGAGGGTTTAGTTTATAATTCAAAAACAGCAGTTTATCGGGCTCTACTGCCCACCACGTGAACAACACGTTCTGATTTTGGAACAAATGTGTTAGCTGTCCCATGCAGGCACTGTTGAGCGACTGTCCAGCCGTCCAGGCGTCGCATCGTGTCATCCGCACGCATTAGTAAGCCAATTCGTCCGCCTTCTCATATATCTCTCCCCTGCATGCCCTGGCCGTCTCTGCAGGTGCAAGTGGAGCCATTGAAGGACACACCGTTTGGGTTATCTTCTTAGTGGGATCTTCGAGGTCCCAATACGCTGGCGGTGGAGTCAGTTGCCATCGAGGCTTTCTCTGATGGTCCTCCATCTCATTGGGAACATCTCCGCGCCTCCATCAGAAACGTCACCGTTAAACCAGTACTATAGTTCGTCACGCTGCTGCAAACTCCTCACTAGTTTTTTTTTTTTTTTCGTGCTAGCGCCGCGAACCAAATGTGGCCATGAGCGGCGTACAGACGTGGACAGATGGAGAGAAAACAGCAGGGAAGAGTGGGGGATAGGGCGATAGTATGTGTCCTTGGCCGACTTCAGGGGGAACTGTGCCGACATTCGTCTGGAAAGTCTTCGCAAAAGCCAGGAAAAACCTCAAACAGCACAGCCGGTATTGGAGTTGTAACCGGTGTCACCTCCCAGGCTCGGCGTTAGCAGGCTCGGAGAGTTTGCAATCTGCCGGAGGGAGCCGGGGCACAACCCCCCCCCCCCCGCCCGCCCTTTTCATACACAGAGGTCGGGCAGGGTGTCGGGAATTCCGTGTTGGGCCCAGAGAGTCGAACCGAAACGTTTAACGGTCTGGTTCGGGGGTTTAGGTTCGGCGATTAGGGTTCGGTTCCGGTTCAGCTCCAGAAGGCAATTATAATGGTTCAAACCGGTTCTTTTCAAGCGGTTCGGTTCACGAACCGGTTCAGGGGCCACGGGTGCGACTGAAGCACAACAGGCAGGTTAACACAAGCTTCCGTGTGTGTGTTACAGTGTTTGAAGTGGACAGGAAGGCGCCAGTGGTCGCTCAGGGTTTTGAAAGAGTTTGTGCGATATGAAAGACTATGAATATGAATATGATATTAGTAGCGGCTGCAAGAGGAGCATAGCCATGAATTGCTGGTTTGGGTTGACTTTCCCCGCACGTAGCTCATGTCGCCGTGGTTAACTCACCCACCGGGTAGTTCGCAGAATCCTACCAGGAATAACAGTCAACGAGGCCTGCTACCTTGGCCTAAGTGATTTAAGTAATTGAAATCATTCATTACCAGTCAGAATCGCGAGTACAGGTTAATCAGCTAACGGCGCTTCATGGTAGTTTGATTGGAATGGTGCGATTGAGAGCTCGGGGTCTTTCTGTGTAAAAGGCACGTTATTGTGTCAGAATTGACCGCCGCCGTGCTACCGTGTCGGCGTTAGAGTGAACTGGCTGTGGAACAAAGACAGAGCAAGTGCAAACATAGAGTTCGGCTCATTTTCGACCCATTTGTGATTTTTAAATACTACGTCAGTATAGGTCGTTTTTGCTGCTTTTATTTCAAATCCACAAAGAAAGCCAGTTTGGCATGTTCTTTTCAGTCTGACCAGCATGAGTGTGGCAGGTGCTTTACTTTCTAGTACCCTAGGCACGCGGCAAACTTAATACATTAAACGGAATCGCAGTAACTTCACCTCGTGACCAACCATCATCCTGAATGACGCTGTTTTTTCAACCGTTGCGTCCCCCGTTCAACGCCCCCGTTTTCAACAAGCCGGAGGAGAGAACGACGCTACGCAAGATGATGGGTGGTGAGGAGGTGAACTTGCCGGCATTCCGTTTCATTAAGTTTGTAGTGTGGCTAGCGTATAAGGGGCTTATGTAAGTTCACACCCGCACACGTTGTGAATTATGCTGCAGCGTTGTACACACGGATACGTGCTAGAGCTGAGCTCAGGTAGTTTGCATTCGCAATGCATTACACATAACAGAACAGAAGAAGAAAACGAAAGACGAAGAAGAGTAAATTTGAAAGACCGAAGGTCGCACAGCCGACGACATGTACATTGGTTGGTCTGCGTATTCGCATTTATGTATAGGATGCCCACGGTAACTGCAGAAATGATCTATAACACAAACACATAGCGCTGAAAAAATGAAAAAATAAAACTGACAGCTCTCCTATAATGTTACATCTTACAATGAAGCACTGTTTGTAACACAAACGTCGTAGGAAGGAGAGTGTCAGTTTCTCTTTGACAGAGCTGTATCTCAGTGATCATTCTAGCAGCTAGGGTGGCCACCATGGGCCATTTCAGCAGCAGGGTGGCTGATTAATATATTATTATGAAACATGTAACTTCATGAATGCTACCCAAAACTGTCGTTGATGCCTAGTTCTTATATATATTCAGTGGATGTCTTATACATTAGTAGCATGGGCGTTCCCATCATTTTTTCAAGGGGG
Organism: Ornithodoros turicata; assembly: GCF_037126465.1. Classification (NCBI taxonomy): domain Eukaryota; kingdom Metazoa; phylum Arthropoda; class Arachnida; order Ixodida; family Argasidae; genus Ornithodoros; species Ornithodoros turicata. The sequence goes on from NC_088201.1 coordinate 79,515,029, forward strand.
GTACAATGCACTTCTGGGGGGGGTGGAGAATGCAAACCCCCACCCCCTACCACATCATTTTCTGGAAGCGGACGCTGTGCACTGTGTGGGTGTTCAGAGGTCTCTATTATGACAAATGAGAATAATCATTACGACCTATGCCTAAAGAGTGCACTATTTTCACAGCGACCTTGGAGTTCCAGGGGGGCCATGCACCCCTTGCCCCCCTCTCAGTACGCCCATGATTAGTAGTCAACAGTTTTCAGTTACCATCTTTGTTGTTGTTATTTGCGATTCTGAGCCCCGGGATCTTCATGTAAAAGGCGCGTTATCCTATCATCACTGACCGTCCCAGTGTTTCCATGTCGGTATATATTGGTATGTTCATGGTATATATTGGTATGTTCTTTTCATTCTTACCCGCATGAGGATGCCTGGCCCTTTACTTTGTAAGGGGCTTCAGTAAGTTCACGCACATACGTTTGGAATTATCCTGCAGCATCGTACACACAGACACATGCTGTAGCTGAGTTCAGGTAATTTGCTTTTGCATAGCACTGCACAAAAGAAAACACAGAAGAAGACAAAACAAAAAGAAAAAGCAAACGAACAAGAGAAAATTTGAAAGACCGAAGGTCGCACAGCCGACGACATATCCGTTGCTTGGTCCGCGTATTCGCATTTATATACAGGATGCCTGCGATAACGGTAGAGATGATCTCGAAGACATAGCGCTGTCAAAGAAAAACTGACAGGTTTGTGTTACAAACGGACTGACCTTACAATAGAGCGCCTCTTTGTGACAAACGCCATAGGAGAGTGTCAGTCTCCCATTGACGGTGCTATGTGCCAGCGATCATTTCTGCTGCCAGGGTGGACGCCCTGTGTATAGCTGAGTCTGACTGGTATACTATTATAATATATGTCACTAATTGACTACTACCCAAAACTGTCATTGATCCCTAATTCCTATACACATTCATGCGTATGTCTTAGACATTAGTAGTCCTAACAGTTTTCAGTTACTATCTGTTGCTATTTCGTGACTCGAGAAAATCCAGATCATTGTTGCAGGGCACGACTTTTTCGGCAAGCAAGAGGAAGTCTACGAAGCTAGTAAATGAAGAAAAAATACGAAAAATAGTTTTTGTGTTCATGTACAACATCCAAAGTTTCGCACTTCATACCGTGTGAACCGTTATTTGAACCGGTAACCGGTATTTTGTTACCGGTTTAGTTCCGGTTCAGCTCCAAGATGGCGTCGACTCTTTCGGTTCGGTTCCGGTTCGGCCAAAAATAACGGTTAATAACGGTTTTCGGTTCGGGTTCGGTTCGACTCTCTGTGACATTGTGAGGCAAATTTTTACGGGATTTTCATGATCACTCGCACGAAACACACGATTCTTAGGATATACCTCGAAACGTTGGTCTTGAGTGTCAGCTGGGTAGACATGCCGGAGGGGGGCCTCCCCCCCCCCCCCCCCCCCCCCCGCGGTCGGCGCCTATGGTTCCAGGTATGAGAGGGCCAGGCTCCATATGGCCTCCCATTCGATGTACTTTCGTCATCTCATCTTGCCCTGCAGCCGTGACGCTGCTCATAATTGTGAGATCAACAACGGCAAGATGTCTGCATAATGAAGTAAACGCGACGCGAAAGACAAAGGGACGGAGGAACAGACAGGCCAAGCATCCTGTCTCTTCCTCCGTCCCTTTGTCTTTTGCGTCGGGTTTACTTCATTATGCATTCGCACCAACTAGCCCAATTGCTCGTCGTGTGGCATGCTGTCCACACGATCACCAGATAACTTGGCTTCAAAATACAATTACCTTTGTCACACGGGCAGTCTGAACCGCGGTTACGCTTAACTGCCGTTACCCGACCAAACCGCGGTTATCGTGAACCATGGCTAGTTGTTGTCACAGGGCAGTTGGTGACATGTTAGGAGTGATCAACTGATTGTGACATAATCGCAAGGTATATTGTGATTACGCTCTATATCGTGAAAAGAAAAGGACATAACGTAATTGAATAGCTTAACAATCGTACACGGTACGCACATGATTATTTGCGGGAAATGTTCTTACACCTGTATTGAGGTCTGAAAACGGAATCGCGAAAACGAGGTTGCCAAGCTCGGTTTCCCATAACCGCAGTTACGTTTAACCGCGGTTACCTTAACCGCGGTTAGCGCTGCCCGTTTGACAAGGGTATTATACCCTTGCCTGGGAAATCCCGACTTGGGTCTTCGTTTATAAAGCTTGCTAGGGAGTTATTTATGAGGAAACTATTTCATGAGCGTCTTCCGAGATTCTGGCGCCCGTGACGAGATAGTTTGCAAGTTCTTAGACCGATTATCACCGTTGCGACTTTATGAGATCTTCGATCTTCGCTCTAAAGTGTCCGTGTAACAGGTGCATTACGCGTCTGCAAAAACATAAGAAAATGTGAGCTGTGGTCGTATTGCGACCTTTCGTTATGTCCAAATCACGGTTCTCTTGTGCAATAGAAGGCAAGGCCATTGCAAAACCGTGTCGCATTGTGTGCACGATGAGCTCATGTTTAAAGTGCCACGGCGCACTAAATCTCGTGCCTTCAGGACCTCACCCGAATTTATGACATTGCGACGCACGTTTCTCACATTGTATTCTCCCAAAAACATTGTTTCTGTGTGTGCTCCATAATGTACACGCCTGAGTCTGGGCACACAGAGGGACGACACACTGTAAACTTTTTCACACCTTTAAAGGTGTGCGCTATGCACATTCAACCTGGTTGCATAACATTGCATCTCCAGGACGATATTTTACAAAATTCTGAAAGCATTACTAAACAGCAAGTGTCAGTGCAAATCTTGCTTTCATTATGTCTTGGATATCGTAGGTACGAGCTAATGCATATATGCATCGCTATCGATAATTGAGCACGCGCAAGTGTCTACAATGTTGAGATGTTGCAAGACTGAATTTTTGGAGGACAGAGAACACTCGAGTAAAGAAAATTTGTGCGAAACCATGCTCCATTATGATGTTACCAAAATTACACCTGAAAAGGCGTGCGCCATGCACGTTATTACACCTTTAAAGGTGTGAAAAGATTTAGAGTGCACGTCTCTCTGTTTGGAACGGAAGTATGATAAAATTAATTGCTAGTTTTGGGAAGTATGACGTCATAGGCTAAGCAATATGTAATGCGTGTGGCAACACTGCTCCCCAATTGTCTCTTTCGGTCTCCTCACTAGAGCTTCTGGCCAGGGTGTGGGACTCGGTTGAGGAAACGTTACCACAAGGGAGCTGTCATCCATTCGTTGTGCTTCGTTCCGCTTAACTTGACTTGCTTGTTTCCCTAAATTCGTCGCTTGTTATCTAAATTCGACAAAGTATGTGTGTATCTCACACATATTTGTTCAACAAATAAGCAGAGAATATTTTCTACTACATCTCTTGCTCGTGTGCTGTCGTTCGTACGTCACTTTATTATTACAGAACCTCGACAGACCGGACCCAAGAACTGCGGGTGGTTTCGGTTTCGCATACTTCCGGTTTCCGTTGGTTCGCAGAGCAGCCTGAAGATGACGGTTTACTGGGTACACTCTGTTGTCATCTTCCGACTGCTGTTGTCTTCGGAAATGCATGCCTATATTCCTTACGATTTCTTTATTTTGCTCGCAAAGCATACCAACGCTGCCTCGCGTCGCGGCTTCAACACGTCATAGGTGGTAAATATGGTCATGCGTTTCTCTGGAAAGCAAAGGGTTGGCGGTGCCGTACACGATCTCACAGATAAAGATATGATTCGCAACGTTTACACTGTGATACAGATAACACTACTCAATCCTATGAGTTGTGCTGTCCCATTACTACACTAGTAGTGCAGTACGACCGTAGTGATCTAGTGTAGTAGCGTAGGACAGTAGTGCTGTCCTTTCTACACACACCCAGAAGGGCCGTACGTACGCAACACAATGTACAGGGTTTGCCTCGCTTCCTTCGCTAGCCGTCTTTCCCTCCATTGGCCCGTTTCGCCGCAGTACACAGCCTACGTGGCAGTACAAGGTTTCTATCAAACGGAGCAGCTCTGCTGTGGTTAGGGTAGAAAAATTTGTCCATTAACGATGTTCATGACCAACGGATGGCTGCGCCCTGGCGGTCACACTCGGGGATAGGATCGCATTGTTGGCGCGCCAAGTTCGTTCTCTAGAGTCCACCTATATTAACTCTATGCTTCTGGCAGACTTCGAACGTTGGGGAAACGCTCGCGCTCCTGCCAGGAGAGAGACGCTAACTCTCGATGACGTCTCCTACTCTAGGAGAATCCGGATCTATGGAGTTTCACGGCTTCTTTATATTCCTGGAAGCGCATCTTTGAACGAGTTTGATTCATTATACGAAATTAACTAAATATCATTGTTTTAGTGCGTAGTGGCACCTCAATGAGACCTGTGTGAGACCGGAGATATAAGTTCGCCGGGGATATACGGCTTCAGAGTATGGTTCATTTGCGTGAAAAGCTTTCTGTCTACGTGACTTTCAGACCGTCACACTAGTGAAGGAGTTAAGGCGGACTTTCCATACCCTAATCAAAACGAAAAAATGGATGGACAAGAAGACAAAGAAACAGGCATTGAAAAAGGTAAAGGAGCAACAGTCCTTCTGTTCTTCTGATCTACATTTGTTTACCGTTGCCGTACAGGTCGACACACTGGGAAGCAAAATAGGTTACGCCGAGTGGCTGATGAACGACACGCACTTAGAAACAAAATACAAATACGTAAGTTTTGAATACGTAATTTATTATTAGTGTTGACGCTGAGTCGAAGTCTCAGTCACCTCGAGTTAGTTCTCATCACAAGACTTCACAGACAGTATCCGATTATAGGCCTGGGCATGAAAAATTAATATAAACGTATGACCACATCCATTCGCTGTTTTCATGCGCACTCGAAAATCGCGAACATAGTTGACTCATGCGACAGGCCTATTGGCTAGGAACATTGACTAAACATTTGATTGGCATTTGGTTACTTGACTTACAGGGGGCACTAAAGTGCAGAAATGTCTCCTTGCGTAATGTAGGCTGCCGTTACCTTGACGCCAACACGAAGGGAACGGAATTCATTTGCAACTTCGTTCGAAAGAGACCGCAACGATGTACTTTCCCTCTATCTGTCCTTCTAAGAAGCTGAGAGGCCTCGGATAGATCTTCTCAAACGATCTCTTGCAACGATTGGACAAATCATTTCCGGAGTCCAATGAGAGAGCGCTTCGCATTGTCGACCTTCTTGAGAAGGAGAGGGAAAACGTACATTCTTTCACTCATAAACCAGGAACGACGCAACGGATAACTTCTGTTCCTTCTGTGTTCGTGTAAAGGTAACTGCGTCTCTCATTCAGTGAGGAGAAATGTTTGCACTTCAGTGCTCCTCTAAAAGGGTTGCGACACTTCTTCACAGGCTATGAGTACGTTCCGCGTTTACGGCTTGTGCCGAAAAATGCCGAAAGACACGAGTCATATATATATAAATATATATATTTAAACTCGTCATATTCCGAGAACTTCAACAATTATACACTTTCCATATGGTGCAACATGCCGAAAATGCCTGTACCCGACTGCATTATTATTTTTTTTTTTTGCCCTACGGGGCATCACATTTTCGTTTTTCCTTCATCTCGTTTCCACGCAGAATGCACGGAATAGCGTCCTACGGAGCCGCTAGCCCCTAGTTCAAGGAAATATTTCCCCTAGAACACTTTTATCAGTGGATCAAGGGTGTTCAAGTGCACGTTCATTCATTGGTTTCATAATCTCCCCCTACTAAGCTGCCATCATTCAATGAGTCATTATAGACCTTTCTAGCCTACCCGCGATCTGTGTTTCCGTACCCTCGGCAACAGATGGGGTTGTTTTGCTCTGGGCTGCTAAGAACCGTGGTTGCTGCCGTGTTTGGCAGGCGTAGTGGGAATAAACTCGGTAGTTTTTTTACTACGTGGAGTGAGGTGTGGAGAACGCGTTCAAAACTGTCCCCAACGCATAGCGTGCTGCGTGAAAAAGCAGCGTATGGCAGCCCAGCACCCGATAGATGGCGCTAGAAAAGGGCAAGATGGCGGATACCATGGTTTTAGGAAAATATTCATCCGTAGATGCCGATTTGTCGCCATCTATTTTTGGCGCAAATGTTTTGAAATGACGAAAATATCAGAATTTGACCAAAACATATAAATGCAGACAATGTCATCCGAATCGCCCGAAGAATAAATGCCGAAAATGCGGAACCATCGACTATGACGGTAATTTAATGAGCCGATGTCAAACTTGCATCCCAAGTTGTACAACAAATGGGGTGTTGGATGCGTAGTAAACTGGCACCGCGAACACTGAAACACGTCCGGCCCATAACGACAGGCAATTTTTGCCAGTGAAATAGTCACGTGCTTACGACAACCAATAGGAGTGGCTGAGGTTGTCGCTCCTCTCACGTCAGAGCTCCACGGAGGAGTTCGTCAAGGGTTTCCATCGGCCAACTACAAGACGTAGAGAAATAATTATTGTTTTCCTCGACACTGCGCGCAGTATACAATATGCAATATATTATGAACAACAAATATCAAAGAGCCGCAACCACTATAGATGGATTTTCACCTCAAGGGTTGACCCGAAATTCATGCCACCTAGCGTATCATGCGAGCAACAGGTAGATATAAATGATGATAATAACATGGAGCAGTTGCTCGGACATCCTCGTGGCTGGCACTTATTTTTCCTATGCACCGCTACGCCGTTTAAGGATTCATATACAAATAACATGCGTACTGATGGCACATAATTTGGGCGTAGATCAAGAACTTCACGGTGGACACGCCGTACGTGGAAATAATAGCTAACTTCTACGAAAATGATGTATTGCTTTCGATGGAACGCCTGCACACCTACTACAACAAGACAATTGAGTGAGTACACGTCAAGTGATAATGGGAACTCTTCGCAATCGCGGCTGTCGCGCGAATGCTGCATTCGCATTTCGGGCGGGCATGGGAAATTTGTGTTACTCGTAATTAGTAAGAATGGTTGGAGACGTACATCATACTACTTGTCGTGACGAATGTCATGTATTTGGCGTTCTGTGGGGCAACTGTTACGCGGATTATCGAGGAAGAAGCACAACTGGGGGTTGGAGTGGGAGGGGGGGGGCGACACTAAACTGGAAGCAAGAATAACGATCGAAAGCACACAATCATGGTGCCAACACAAAATCTTAAACTACCAATATGCATGGAAAGACTTATCTTGTGCACACTATGAAAGAGAAGCAGCCAGGCATGGCGATGCGAGCTGTTAAAACAATTTTGTAAAAATCATTAGTTTCGACATTTAGTTAGTTTAGATGTCGCTCTGCCAGACGTGGAAGCGTTTCCGAAAATCGGTACTCCTCCGCGTGTCATACCTTGCTTTGAACTTCACACACGAGTGGACCGCTTAGATATTTTGCTCTGTGTCTTTGCTTAAGGAAACCAATTTGGTAATGCATGTCACTGGCGTGTTCCAGGTGGGTCATCGGACCGGCCATCGTGAACGCCTTTTATAATCCAAACAACAACGACGTCTGTAAGTATGACAATTTGTAAGTTAACGTGTGTGGCGTACTCGCCTGACAATATTGCGCTGTGTGGCTCACTCTACGGAATGCACGCTTCGAACCATTACCATCGTTTGCAGTGTATCACGAGTGGACAAGCGTGTAGTTTCGTGCAGACCTTTGACGTGCACAACATTTATAGAATGGAATACATTACCGGAATGTGCCTAGCAAGATATGAAGAACACACATGCAAATTCTGCGCTTACTTGTTTTTCCCTGAACATTGTGGAATCTTTAGACATGGTGCTTCTAGACTGGTGAGTTGGGTGCGCATCTCTGCTGGCTCGTCGATTAAAAATAGGCAAACAAGCCGAGGCGAGCTCCAGCTAGGGATAAAAAGAACACATAGAGCACACCAAGATCCTCAGGAACAATAGGGGCGATACTCTACCCCATTGCTGGTGGTAATGTGGGGAAATGGAGTAATGAGTCCCCTCACAGTGAGGACCGAAGTCCTACGGTGTCCAAAATGGTCAGAAGTGCTTTGAGGGCAGAGCGTTCGTGGGCTGGATTTGAGAATGGGCCAAGCAATTTTGACAAAGTGAGGGGGCGAGAATCCAGCTGGTCAAGAGACCCTGAAAGTGTTGTTCGGGAAGGTTGGTAGTTCGTGCAATAGCGAACGATGTGATCTAGATCGTCCAGATCACCGCAGTGACCGCATCTGGGAGCATCAACTTGTCTCTGCGGTAACGCCACTGACGGGATAATTAGGGACGAGGGAACTGAAGGGAGAAGTGCTTGATGACTTGTTGTTGCTGGGCTCGAGGCGGCTCTGCCAGGAAATCGCACGACATTTTCTACGTTGTTACAGCGTTTCCAGCCGGTATTCTTCAACCCCCCTTCTACGAGTATGGGATACCTTTGTAAGTAGCCTGTTTCGCGCTTTTGTTGCATTGCATTCCCTCTCTGTGTATTTCTTCCTTTTGGTTTTGTTTAGCCTTGCGTGATAGCATTCGGAAAGTTTTCATTGTCTGGGCGTGAAAGTGAGCATCGACTAAGTAACCACCGTAGGTGAAATTCTGGTCAGAAATCATTGCCCACGGAATCAAAATCGAAGCAGATCATATGCGTTCCTTCACGTTCATGTAAGTCCACTCGTCCACTGGGGAGTGACTATTGAAGTCAGTGGGGAGCAAGGGTCCTAAATCTCAGATACTCTCAGTTGCTCGCTATACCTGATACTACACACCCACTCTCCCATTTCGCAGTACTCGCTAAACGACTGCCAATCCGACATCTGCGAAGTTACACAGTGTATTAAAAAAGAAACTGGAGTAATTACATATGCACCATAAGTCGCGGTATTGTGACAATAGTGAACATTCTCGCAAAGTCCTTCAGTTTAAAGGCATTTCAATACAGATATCCGATAAACAGCCGGATATCGAATTTTTCTGATGTAGCTTAGCGCGAAAGTGCTCCAACGTTTCAGTCTCTAACTTTGAGATAGCCGAGAAGCAACCTTCCTTATGTCAGGTTTCCCACTTGCGCCCCCCTATTGCGTCAGTAGCCGTGTTTACGTGAACACGACACCAGCATATCGAATCGAAATGAAGTCAGGAAGAAGAGAATACGCCACGGTTTACATGCGTGCGCATCTAGTCCAGAGCGAGGATTTTGCCACGCCGTGTCATATTGGAACGCTAGAATGGCACCTGCGCAAACACCGCCCTTCCCGCTGCTCCGCCACCATCGCACTGAATGCGAAAACGTGGAAAACGGAGCCGTCTACGCCGCGTTTTCATGCTTACTTCAAAATGAACTCTGCTGTACGGCTGCAAGTTCCGCTGCTCCTGTCAGTGTAGACAAACGTCCACACCCGAAGCGGAGTGTGGTTGGGAACTTCATGATGTCGCCATTTTGCCAACGAGACCGGAAGTAGAAGGCGACGCAACCTGACGAATTCCCTTCGCATGCTTTGTTTTCCCCCGTTACGCATTTTCTGTTTATATGCACTATCGGAACGCGCATCCACCGTCTCGAGATTCTCGACCTGCTGTAGCGAAACTCCGATGCACGCCCTTGCGTCTTTAGTAAGACGCCATGATAGGGATTGTCAGCGCTATCCATCCGTTGCGCGGACTGCCACGCTGGGAAATAAATGACGTCACATATGACGTCAGCAGTATGATGAATACGCAGTGCATAATTACCTATGACGCGTTTACATTCGCGCGCTTCGTTTGCGTTGCATTCCGAACAGCTGTAGCATCCCATTGGCCGTTGGCTCACCAGCCTATATCCAAACTTGACCGAACCTTACTAATTACCCAAGGAAACAATGACAGAAAAGAACAGAGAAAAAATAAATCATATCAGGTTTAATGACACCTAGCGATTCGGAATGCACTCTAAACATCAGGGTATCGTGACGACCACGCAGAAATTAATGGGAAATTAAATAATGGGTCCGTCGCAAAAAGATGACAGCGTTGGTGCACAGCCGATACGTGCTAGCACTCACGACGACATAATGGCTGAAAAAACCAAAAGCTTTTTTTTTTTTTTCGCGTGGCCCTCAACGGGGGTACATTGCATTAATCTATTCACACGTGTTAATCTTGCTCTACAGCTCCGAAATGTGAACCTCGCTTCCTGTTTAACTCAAAACGTGTACTAACTGTGTATTACGATGCACGGACGCACGGATAAACAAGCCCACTGTGACACATGCGCAGGAGAGCAGGATACGCAAATGTACTCTCTGCGGTGCATGATTTCGTATAGGGTGTCCCACCGAAAAAGGGCCAGGGGCTAAAGAAAAAACGGAGTGCTCTACACAAATGGAACCAACTGTACGTGCTTGGCAGTTGTGTGCTCTATCCAAAAATATTTTTTTCATCGCCCCCTTGTCAATTAATTAGCGGTAAGTAATTCTCTAACTTTTTAATTATCCGTTTAGCTCTCAGATGTCAATGAGGAAGTTCTAGTACATGTCGAAAAAGACGCAACTGAAGTAGTTCGAGGTTGCTATGTCTTGTGGTTTCGTTTTTTCCCAGGTTCAAAAACTGGTTTCAGAAGCCGCGCGCACCACAGAGCGCTCCCCATAATTCGGCGCCCGCGCGCGATGATTGCAGTGCACTCTGATAGGTGTGCCGTGAAACAGGTGAAATATCTTCCTCTTGTGTGACGTGGCCCAAGGATGGCCTCCAAGCGCTAATCTCAAGGCCAATGTGACGCCGGAGGGCGCTGGAATCGTCGTGCGCGGGTGCCGGATTGTGGGCAGCGATCTGTGGTCCGCCCGGCATCTGAAACCCGGGAAAAAACGAAACCACAAGCCATAGCGACCTCGAACCACTTCGGTTGTGTCTTTTTCGACATGTACTACAACTTCCTCATTGACATCTGAGAGCTAAAACTGATAATTCAAAAGTTAGAAAATTAATTACCGCTAATTAATTGACAAGGGCGATGAAAAAAAAAAATTTTTGGATAGACCACACAACTGCCAAGCACGTACAGTTGGTTCCATTTGTGTAGAGCACTCCGTTTTTTCTTTAGCCTCTGGCCCTTTTTCGGTGGGACACCCTGTATGTGCACGAGTGGGGCACCAGATAGCTTTTCCTGCATTGAAATCGTGAATCAACTATTAGTACACACAAAAACCATGCGCATATGTGTTAAATATGTTTGTTTACGATCGTACCTCTAGTACCAACACCCAGGATCGCTCGCGCTTCATGATGACAGACGCCCCGATAGCTCTGACTTGGTAGTCCCACTACCTTTGGTGCCTTCGTAACCAGTTTATATTTACGTTGTCAAACGTGCCGGTTTGCATGGGCGGATTCCATATGACATCTGAATCAGATACGCTTGTGTCGTATTCGTGTAAGCGTGACCATACATCCCTATCTCAACGAAAAGCGTTTATTTATTTATTTATTTTTAACGTAACTCTTTTTTTTTTCACAAGGCACTGACGCAGCTGCGACTCGAGTTAACCTCAGGAATAGCAATTGCGCTACATCTATTTCACGAAAGTCATGCAGGAATTACGATCGGTGTTCTCATTGAGCGGGCCTGCTAATACCATAGGCTACCAGAACCAGCACCAATATCGCTCCTCTGCTCATGTTTACCGCGAACTTCAGTTTAAAATGTCAAATGCGCTCCCACGACCAATTCTATCTGTCATTAATGCGCTTCGGCGTGTCTTACACGAACCGTCTCCAGTCATAGTTGTCTCACGACGTAAAGTCACGAATTATCATTAGGGAGTTTTAGGAGAGCGTAGAAATTTCACGATAACGGTTCCCAAACAGCGATAAGCCAGTCACATCACGATGCTGATATCTGATGAACCAAAAATCTGATTAAAGTGAACTATTATTTAATTTGTGTTTCATTAAACAAATATATCAAATTCTGCTTCAAAACACTTTTCAGTAGAAGTGATTTTGCCCCTGGCTCTTTAAACCTTTTTCAAAGAGAGGATTCGAAACATATGAGATTCCTAAGATTCTAGGATTCAGAGAACCTTCCTTGGATTCGCATTCGGGAAATTCTGGATTCGTCCCTCTAATTTCTAAGCTCACGCGTCGTTCATCGTTGTCTACACGAACCTACCATATATGCCAAAGACTTAGATGAACTCCGTTAATCGTTGAGCGCTTCCAGAGAATAGAGCGATTCAACGGCAGCTATTTTTATAGATGGTTTGGAATGCCAGTAAAAGGATGGTATATAGATAGACCATCGGAAATGAACGCGTGTTTCGGTCTACACCGCCGACGTTTCCTTTGTAGCGAGAGCTGCAGTGGCGCTGCACTCGTCATGTGGGTCGTTCTGGAACGACCTTCGGAACGCGACGCGCGTTGCATTGGGATGACCTGTGCAACATCCGCACTGGAGCCAGCGTAAGCTATTCTGGAAACAACGACAAGTGGAATTGGCTATCTGTTTCAGATCTTTAAACATGGGTGCAATGGGGTCTGTTATTGGTCACGAGATAACCCACGCTTTTGATGACACTGGTGAGTAGGACACTTACTTTCGTACAGTTTTTGGGTTGATAATAATCAGCACATTATAATTTTAACGACAATCTTGTTATGTTTTGCAGGTAGTCAGTTCGACGCCAGTGGAAGGTTACACAACTGGTGGAGCAAGCGTACGAAGAAGGCATTCAATAAGGGAGCACAGTGTTTCATAGATCAATACAAGAGTATAAAAGACAACCAGACATCGCTATATGTAAGGAAATGTTTACTGTATCGAAATTACGCGGCACGTTACAGATATTACATGTGTACAGGATGGGAATGACTTGATGATGCACGTATTTTTCACTACGAAACAAACGATGCTGAAAGGCAGCTGAAAAGTAATGCACTATCTAACTCGCAAACGGACAGAGGTATTCCATAGAAAGAAAAAAAAGACGGCAAGAAAGTACACTTTGTTGGCTAGTAGAATGTAGGACATTTACTTTTAAACGTAGTTAGCATCCCGACGATAAACCAGTTTTCCCATCCAGTCAATAGAGAATTCCGGCGGTGTTTCCATGGTTCACGGCCTCACTGCGTCCCTCGCTTCATCATCCTAGGTGAAATGAATGACCTTAAAGTCCCTCTTTAGATTCGTGAACAAGCCAAAATCGCAGGGCGCCAAAACCGGTGACTATGGAGGGTGTGGTTCGAATTCCAGCTGCACAATAAGAGCCTCGCAGGTAGCGCGCGATGTGTACGGACGAGCTTGACCTTGTTGCAAGATGGGTGAGTTTTAGTACAACGCACGCTGTCGCGTTTGCGTACGTTATACTAAAGCTCACTAATATCGGCCCGCATTTCGAACCCGTACTTTCATATTTTTCGATCCTCGAACACGATGGAAACGTCATCTCAAGTCCTCTATGGTCGCTACATACCCCACAGAATTCTGTACCTTCCAGATGCTCCGTCGAGCACGCGTGTAACCCAGCTAACTGCCAAGAGAGGAGTTTTCTTTTTCGTTTTTGCAGTGCCGCGTTCTGAATTTCTGAATAGCGGCGCATCGAAGTGCCGCTATGCTATGCTTTGTCCCTTTCCCTTCTGGGTCATAATGGTTCACTCAAACTTTCCTCTCCCATCACTGTTTTGAAGAGGAAGTCATGTGTTTCTTCACAATAACATTTCAGAAATTAGTGAGTTTTAGAACGTCATAAGCGCCCTCCGATGCAGATTCCGTATCGCTGTCAGTCAATCAGATATCAGCAACGTGATGTCACCCACTCCAAAGCACTGAAGCCATTGGCTTATCATGTTTTTCGGAAACGTTATGGTGAAACAACTACGTCTTCTTAAAATTCGCAAACGCGAGTTCGCGACACTCTTTTCGTTGTCGTTTACTCTCTTATCTGAGCTTGCGCGACAGCCACCGATTTTACGGTAACCCAACTGCTCTATGATGTAGCCTATTCGTTCTTCGGATATGCCTACCTGGGTGGCGATGAGTTGTTGCATCATGTGGTGGTCATGATGGTCAGGATAAATCAATTCGTCCACGTGCTTTCGATGCTTCTCATCAATCACAGAAACTCGTCGGCCACTGCGAGATTTATCAACAATATTCGCTTTGCCAGTTCTCGATGTAGAAATTTTATTGCCAACCTGGGCGCATCATTTCGATCAACAATTTCATCGCTATCATGAACGACTTGTAAGCGGCCACGAATGTCACTATAGAGTGTATTCGCTATTCACGTACGTCACATTGTGATGTGGCATGCGTGTAAGCTCCTCCCACTGGTGCTCACTTTTCGTGGTAATGCGGCATCGAAAGATGACAAACTGCGCAATTTTTCGATGCGGCAACCACAGTTTTCGTAAAAGGAAACGAGAGAACCACAATGACGAGGTGTCTTCGGGATAAAAGAAGGGAATGGACGCGACCGCATCTCAAAACACCACATTCTAGGCTTAGTTTTCGAGCAAATGCTACATAATCTCGGCAGCTGCGCAGAAAGGTGACCACCACCATGGCGGCCGAACACGTTCATTTGACGTCATGTCAATACACCCTATAGGACTCACTTTTTCTGCTGTCAAAAATTCAATCACTGCGCGTTGTTTGAAACACGTTGACATAGCGAGCACAGTCGACCGCATGGCGGCTGCTACTAACATAGAAGGACTGAACAGAATTCTTGGCATGTTTGTAGTGGCCGAATGTGGTAACAACATGACAGCATGCGCCACTCTGTGCGGTGTTTTATTATCGCGTTACGTGCATTACTTTACACTCGCGCTGCCGCATTTACTTTGAATGCGTGTGTCAAATTGCATTGGCTACCTCACGCGTAGCGACACAAAACTGTTCGTAACGGGGGAGTGTAGCACGCGATGAAAGCAGACTAGCGGCATTGGGTGAATCCAAGACATAAAAGCGCACGGGCCGACGTTTGACTACATGGCATGACTTTGTAACGTGTCTTTGGTTTAGTCAGAGAATCATTACTACAACTTGTTTTTTTTTTCAGCTAAATGGTGTTAACACACAAGGAGAAAACATCGCGGATAATGGAGGTCTCCTTGGAGCATTTCTGGTGAGATGTCTTCTTCCTAATCCTGAATCACTTCGCCATGCGAAAATTATTAAACTTTGTTTGCTCGTGGACACAAAGGCCTTTCCCGACAAAGATCAGGTAGCGAGAAATCCGAGCACTAAGGTTATGTGGCTTCTGATTTTATAGCCTCGCACACCCACCCGAGAGTAACTTCGCTCTGTCTTTACCTTTCCTTTTTATCTTATTCTTTGTTCAGGTTGTAATTTTTTTCTGCTTCAATGCCTTGCAGTTGTTGCCGAGGCAGTTTAAAAGGACCGCTAAAGTACAAAGATTTTTCCACTCTGAATGAGAGGAGAAACTTCTGCACTTTAGTGCCTCGTTACGTCTGTGGGAGTTGCCGGATTTACATTTGTGGAACTGCCCTAATTCCTTTTAATTTTTATGACTTTATGACTTTTTATTTATGACTTTATTTGACTTTATGACGCGAGACAACTATGATGATGAGCGACATGGTGGTCGGTTCGTGGACTGATGTCGTCCACGCGAGCGCTGTTTAATGTGCGCCGAAATTTCAGCACATGGGACACGATGTTTAACATCCCTCGTCCCCTCTCATTCCTTTCTACAATGCCATCAATGCACACTAGCGCCACGTTGAGGGTGTGTTAAACCGGGTGCCGAATCCGGAAGGAAAGCTAAATGGGACGGTTAAAACATAAGGTTCGTTTCTTTTGGCAGACATACAAGCGCCTCACCGGCAGTGCGTACGAGAGCCCAGACCTTGCACTTCCCGGACTGGAGAGTGTAACGGGAGAACAAATGTTCTTCATCGCAAACGCCATTGTGAGCACCATTTCACTTCATTCGTACCGATTATTTCAATGATGTGCGCCAGGCAAAAAATGTGTCTTCGGCTCTAGGCACCATGCCCTGTCTGAAGCCCTTCCACAACGGGGTCTCTCAATGACCCTAGGGGCGGAGGAAACTCATTTGCAGTGAATAAGAGTCAAAACGCTGGCTAACTGCAGATACACGACTAAAATTATTAAACCCCGAGACAAGGAATACAGAGACGACAACAAACACATTCTCAGGTTTAACAGGTTTATTCTCAGCCAGGACTGTAGTAGTCTACCTAGACTCGCAGAGAACTAGACCCACAGAGAACATATTCGTTTATTCCTCGTCTCACGTTTGTCTTTATCGCCCTCATCATCTTCGTAATCTTCCTCGTCCTCAGTCCACTACATTTCTCTCTTCAAGATGGGACGTACCGCGACGGAGGTTTGCGGTTTCTTTTAGGGTACCGCAGTGGCCTGGGAACATCCTGTTCTTGGGCTAGCTTCTCCAACGTCGACGTCGTTGTGTCCGTTTCTGGCTAGGGCAAGGGTTGAATCGATTCGGAGGACGCTGCGGTTAATCTCACTTTCTGATGGTCAGCATGTACTCTGCGTTGCCTGCCATCAGTTAGCTCTATTTCGTACATGGCTTGCTGTAACTGTTCCTTTTCTCCAGTGGCGTTTGTCCGATGGATCGGCAGTCCAGACAGCATCTTCAACACTGAGAACTCGTGCTTGTGATTTACGGTCGTAATGTCTGTTTTGCCAATTTCTTGCTCCCAGGAAACGTTGGTCCAAACAAGGCCGGAGGAGGTCAAGGGCGGTTGAGGTTGTCTTCTCAGCAGGAGCATGGATGGTGTTTGCCCTGTAGCTGCGTGCGGTGTAATGCGATACTATAGGAGAAACGTCTGGATGGCCTCTTTCTTAGTTCCTCCTCTCCGCAGAGCTGTCTTGAATGTCAGCACGAAATTTTCCGCTTGACCATTAGATTTGGGATAGTAAGGCGGAGTCAAGGTATGCTGAATACCATGCTGCTGTATAAATTCCTTGAACGTTGAACTCGTGGACTGGGGCCCGTTATCGGTGACGATTTGCTTGGGAAGCCCTTGCTGAACAAATACCTCTTGCAGCGTTGCTACGGTTGCAGAGGCAGATGTTGTCTGCATATACGCAACCTCGGGCCATTTACTGTAGGCGTCAATGACAATGAAGAAGTGGTGGCCTTGTAACTCTACAAAATCGCTGTGAATACGGGTCCACGCTGAGTTTGGAGGCTCCCATTGGTGCAGTGGAACGGGCCGCTTCTCCTCGCTGAATCCTGCACGCTGAATTCTGCACACTGTTCACAGCCACGGCAGAGTGTCTCGATGTCCTTATCTACTTTAGGCCACCACACGTACGATCTAGCAAGCATTTTCATCTGATTTGTCCTGTGTGACCAGAATGTACCGTTGAAATGAATGCCGAATGAAATCGTTTGGAGGGCTGCGAAAGGTTCAGCATCCGAAGGAACACGTGGGGGCCATGCTTCCACAATGTAGCGGTATATCCGTGAAAACGGTATATCCGGCCTCTTGCTGTCTCTCTAGCAATGTCATCGGCGGAAGCTGTGAAACTAATGGTGTTAAGATGTACCGCCATGATATCAACCAGATTAACGTCATCTTGTATGGACTTGCAGGATCTGGTCCCATTGGTAGACGTGACAAACCATCAGCATTCCCAATTACAGTCGAAGACTTGTACACAATGTTGTAGTAGTTTTTCATGAGGATTTCGGCCCACCTCTGTAACGGATTTGCGGAGGTTACCGGAATTTCTTTATAACGCACCAAAAATTGTTGTCGGCGGTTTCTGGTCCGTATAGAGGGTGAAATTGCGTCCCCACAAATACTCATGAAATTTCTTGACGCCGTAAATAATGGCTAATGCCTCTCGCCCTGTCTGAGCGTATGCTTTCTCGGTAGGGGAGAGTGTCTTCGAAGCGCGTGCAATCAGGCGCTCCTTTCCATCGATGCTGTGAAAAATGACTGCTCCCAGTCCCCCCGAAGATGCGTCAGTTGCGATTAACAGTGGCTTCGACAGGTCGTAGTGGGCCAATGACTCAGGTTAGTTTACGTTTGACGATCTCCAAGGCTTCGACACATTCATGTGACCATTTCCAGCGAGTGTCTTTCCGGAGAAGCTCGTGAAACGGATCACAGATATCTGCCAGCCCAGGTATGTACCGATTGTAGTGCCGAGTCATGGCCAACAATGCTCGCAGTTCTGACAAGTTAGTCGGTTCGGGCATATCCAGTATGCCACAAATCTTTTTAGGTGAGAGTCGAAAACCTTCCTGCGAGACGATCTGTCCCAAGTACTCGACCTCGGTCTCGAAAAACGCACACTTTTCTTTCTTCAGTGTGAAGCCAAACTCACTGAGGCGCTGGAACACTTTCTTCACGTTTGACAGATCATGTTCAAACGTAGTGCCGGTGACGATGATGTCGTCCAAATAACATGCTACATAGTCCAACCCAGCAGTCATTTGCTCCATTACTCTTAGGAATATAGCGGGTGCCGACGCTATACCAAAGGGCATCCTATGAAACAGGAATAGACCGTTGTTTGTTGATGACGAGCACCTTCTTTGTATCGTCATCCAGGTCCACCTGCAGGTAAGCTCCGGAGAGGTCAAGCTCTGAGAAAATAATGCCTCCATTTAGTTTGGCAAACAACTCCTCCGGATCAGGAAGAGGATATTGAGCGATGTCCAGCTGAGAATTCACTGTCACGCTGAAATTTGCGCTATTCGGTTTGGGTACGACGATGATGGGTGTAGCTCAACGGGAAGCTTCAACGGGCGATAGAACTCCATAGTTATTTGTCGCTCCAGATCTCGCTCGACGGCAGTACGGATGGCGAAGGGTATTGGACGTGCCTTGAAGAACTTGGGGTGACTGTCCGGCTTGAACTGAAGGTGAACCTTCGTCTTAGTGCACCTCCCTAGACCATCTCGGAACACGCCTGGGTGCTTCTTGAGCAATGTTTCAAGTGTTTTCCCTCGGTCTGGAACACTGTTGGTGACACCCACGAACATCTTGCTCAGATCAATCGCCAGGGCAGAAATCCACGTTCTCCCTAATATATTGACACAGGGCGCTTCTGTGAAGATCGCTTCCAATGAAAACTGATGATCCCTCCAACTGACATCTAGAAATCTCCTTAGAACCTTGAATTAACCTTGAATAGAACCTTGATTGGCTTCTCGTTGAAACAGTGTAGACTATAAGGTACGGTAAGGTAAGGTAGGTAAGTTTCGGACTGCCAAGCATTTCCGACGTAGACCGGTTCAGCAACGCTGCTTGAGATCCCGTGTCGACTTATAGGGTAACCTTGGTGCCAAGTATCTCACAGGAGACCAACTTCTCGTCACCGTTATCCACAGAAGCAAAAATAAAAAATAAAAATACATAATAAAACATTCGAAATAGTAACAGTCTGCACTTTTTTTCTTGACGACTTGGTTTGGGACTTTTGCGAAGTGCATGCTGTGTGCGTGCACATGCTGGAAATATGTCCTCGCTTGGCACTGTCGTGACACGATGCGTGGCGAAAACGACAGTTTGCCCCATCGTAGTTGAAATTCCTACAGCGAAAACATTTTCCTGTAGTTCTAATTGACTGGGAGACCTTTGCCACCACCGGGGAGTCCAGGTCACGAGATCCAGCTTCAGCTGACAGCGAGCTTTCGGCAAGCCGTAAAGCAGTCTCAGTGGTGAGGTTCTCGTCGAGTACAAGCTTCGCTCGGATACGCTGATCTCGTATGCCGACTATGAAGGCTGTGAGCAATGAACAGGCGCGGATGTCTGCTTCTGTCTCGTATTCACGAGTCCCAGGTATGGCTTGTAGGCGGTTTAGAAAGTCCTTCAATGGCTCGTTTTCTTCCTGTCGAATCCAGAATAGCTTTGCACTTTCGAACTCCTTGAACCTCTTCGGGGCAAAGTGTTCGTCCAGTGTCTTGACCAAGTCTTCGAATGAAACGTCTGTGACGTCCCTCGGCTGGAGGAGATGGTACAACCGCTTGAAAACGGCCGCATCCGAGGAGGAAATGAGCAGGCGTATCTTGTCGATACCAGCAGTTACCCGCGCAACTTGCAAAGCGGCTCTCAATCGTATACAATAAAGCTTCCACTCGTCCCATTCCGGATGATCGAAAATTCCAGGCCTCTCAAAAAGAACTACCGTAGAAGTCTGGTCGTGCTGATCCTGTTGATCTCCGGCATTTGAACTGGTAGCCTTTCTCAGACTCGGCAGAAGAAGAATCGCTCGTCGCTAGTTTGTAGTAGTGTACCTAGACTCGCAGAGAA
The DNA here is from genome assembly GCF_037126465.1 of Ornithodoros turicata. NCBI lineage: Eukaryota > Metazoa > Arthropoda > Arachnida > Ixodida > Argasidae > Ornithodoros > Ornithodoros turicata. The sequence continues at coordinate 79,535,325 of NC_088201.1, forward strand.
CTAGACCCACAGAGTTCGTTAATTCGTTAATTCCTCACCTCACCCATTCGCCCCCCAATTCACCCATTCGTTAATTCCTCACCTCACGATCGTCTTCAACGTCCTCAATCCACTACAAGGACCTTTCAACTAGAGTCTCTAAATAGGGAGCAGAGTAGCACACTGAGCCACGCCGGCGAGCGAGCCCGCCATCTTGAGTCAGGCGCGGCTGCGTCGCCTAGCAATGGGACGCCGAATTCCCCCTTCTCCATTGGAAAGCAACGCGCACTCCAGCCTGCTCGCAACTCAGAAAATCAGGAAACCGGTTTCGCATGGAGGTGACTCAACATGGACGGCGACTTCTTGGAAGGCGAAACCACGTGACATGATCGGCCCAATCGCCGACACTGAAAGGCGGCTCCGGCGCAAAAAAGGAATGCGATACTCTGTACCCCTATTTAGTGACTCCACTTTCAACCGGAGAAAGTTTGACAGGGATTGCTAACACAATTCCCCCTACTCCTAATCTCCACCAATTCCAGGAGGGGCCTTCTCGCCCAGTTTCCATCTTTCCTTAGCACAGACGTCGACTTTGCTCGTCTGCCTTTCTTGATTACATGGGAACTGTAGCAGTGCTTGAAAGAAAGGCAAAAATCGAAGTTCGGGTCGTGCAGATAGTCAGTTGGAAAAGTTTAGGATGTGAAGAGCGGTGAAACATCTCTGGAATTGTTCTTTTACCTGTAGATTTAGACAGTTGACCGCAGAATTGGTTGGTCGCGGAATAAGCGTCATGTTCCACAGTTAACAGTAACACCCAAGTTGTAAAAAAAAAGAAAAAAAAGTGGAACATCTTTACTATACCCAGAGACAACATAAGAGCTTCAGTCTCCGTAGGATACCTCCGCCAGCGAACAATGTAGGCGGCACATTGAGAGTGGGGATCTCGAGAAGCAGACGACGGGCAGCCGGAGAACCCAATTCACATGCTTTGTTAGCGCAAATGTTTCACGTATTTCCTTCGAAGCATGCAAATATACTCTAAGTTGGTCTCCGACTAGTGTTTCCGCATCATCATCAGCGTATAAGCAACATTTTGAAGCATGCGGGCGCACTACGTCTTTAAATTTCAGGGCGAAGTTAACATGTAGGAGTTGAGTTGTCCCGAAGTATAGCTACCATAAAGGTACCCCTTTATTGTAAAACTGAGGTGAGATGTATGTGCCTGCTGTCTCATATATGGCTGATGAGGTGTTACAGAAGCGCCTGACTTTATCCTGACAAACAATTCAGCGCCTGTCTTCTCACTGTATAAATCAGAACACATCCAAACGCGAGCTGTCGTTGCAGGTATGGTGTCATAACACACGAGAAGCAGAGTTGCGACAGGAAATTCAGTATGAACCGCATTCGCCCGCCAGATACAGGTGGGTGACAATATTTTTTAACTTTTTATCAATGGCCAAAATGTGACATCTGGTGTCTCCAGTATACTTCGTGCCCCGAGGTTACACTTTGTGTTGCAGTTGAGTTACAGTATAGTATCGTGCAGGGTGTTTATTTTTGTCCCTTACAGATTGTTTTATATAAAAAAGCTATGACAACAGTATGGATGTCGTTTTTGCAGTTGAGGTATACGGCCAGGCGGATATCCTCTCGAAGGAAGTATGCAACTACACGATGACTAATTACCTAAAATCCATTAACTAACTCATTAACTAGGTGATTTCGGGCAAAAGCGAGGTAGCAGAAGGAGACACTATCCTCGTTGAAAGCCATTCCACGTTTAAAAAATCCCCGAATTTTGATATGCAAATGAGCCGAAACCGCGTCGACCGGGAACGCAGAGCGCGCAGCCAACACCTTCTAGATAGCAGAAGGCCTGCGCCCTACATCATACACGGAGGCCTGCTGATATAACTGTTGATGCTGCTATGACGTCAATGAAAGGGGCGAACAAGGGCAAAACTCGAAGCAGCTCGGAAAGCTCATGCAGGCCTTCTGCTACCTAGGAGGTGTTGGCACAGCGCTCATATCACGTCAGACGGCCACGTGATTTGGAGCGACGGAGATGATTGGTGTAGGTGCCGATCTGCTGGCCAGATAAAGCGCTTTCCGACCAAGATAAGCCTCCGTCGGCGAACGTGATGCGCTCCTGAGGCGCGCTTTTTCGGTTTCGGCTCATTTGGATATCAAAGTTCGGTGATGGATATTTTAACGCACATGCGTGTTTCAGGATTTTTATAACGTGGAATGGCTTTCAACGAGGATAGTCTCTCATTCTGCTATCTTGCTTTTGCCCGAAATCTCCTAGTCAAAGTGTTAATTAATGAATGTTATTTTTATGCAGTCATGTCACTGTGTGGGGTAGGGTCAAGTAATGTCGATAGAGAGAGGTCATGATATCCCAGGTGAACAGGCGGTGCCGGAGTGCGGTACGCTACAAACAACTTTATTTTAATGATGATGATTGGGGTGTTTCATCACCAGGGCAGTACTCTACCCCACTGGTGGCGGTAATTTGGTGAAATGGAATAATGAGTCGTGTCACAGTGAGGACCCAAGTCCTAACTCGGTGCGGCAGTCGCTGCAGGCGATAGCGGTGGCATTTGGCAGTTGAGAAGGCGAAGCGCGTCCGCTTCTATACTGCAGGTGGGGCAGATTGCATCATCCAGTTGGCTGATTTAAAACAATAGCAACGCAGTTCGTGCAACATTCAAGCGCAGCCGATGGTGTATCGATTTTTTCCTCCACGATTTACGTATACGCGGAACGTGGGCCATCACATTAGTTCTCACAGCATGCAGCTGCAAGAGCCGTATGTTACCGGTAAGAAGCGGTGGAAGCCTTGTATCCACGATAGTGTACGACTTCTCAGGCTTGCCTCTTGGGGTGATGCAACAACAGCACTGTGGAAAACACAGTCATAGGCCTTCCCCACATTAAAAAAGATACCGGCTGTGAACTTTCCGTCGAACTTCGCTCGCTGTACAGTCGAAACGCGTTCGTTGACATTGTTCATCGCTAACCACGCTTGGCGGAAGCCGGCCATGACTTCAGGGGTGCATCAGGTATCCTGGAAGTACCAGTTCTGTCGTGGGTACACCATGCTCCGCATAATCGTCCCAGCACAACTGGTAAGGGCTATTGGACGAAAGGTAGTGGGGACTTTCTTGGCTTCAGAATTTGCACTACCATTGTGATGTTCAAGTTACCTGGGAGTACACCTTGGTGCCAGTTCTCATTATAAATTCTCAAGAGTGTATGATATCCACGCAGGGGGAGGTTTTGAAGTGTTTCATGCGTAACATGATGAGGTCCAGGAGAGGGCTGAGGAGGTATTTTTTTAATCTCAGCCTGGGATGAGTGGAAAAAAGGTAAGTCCAAAGGTGGTTCCTGCGTTAAGACACCAGGTGGACCGGGATGGCGCGAGCTGACGATATCGTCACCTCCGAAGTCGTCGCACGGCGTGCACAGTACTCGTTTGAATGAAACAAACCGGACGAAAAACAAATCGTAGCGATATCGTTCCCGGTAACCCAAAAGCGGGCAAGCAGTTTCTCCAGTGTAGTTTTTTCGGATAACTGCATTAAGGATAAGCGGGACACGTCTGTGCATCCAACCATCTACATTCCAGACAACGTCTGCTTTCTAAGAATGGACATTGCATAAGAAAATGCGCTTCCTTTTCAGAATCATGGTGCCTATGGGAAATCTGCCTGAGTTTTCGAAAGCGTTTAAGTGCTCGAGTGGAAGTCGGATGAATCCTGCAAAGAAATGTCGAATATGGTGAAACACAATAGCAGCAAATCATCACCCGTTAGCCAAGCTCTCCTTAACTCCCTCCTGAAGCGAATTACCCTACGTCGATATCGGACAGATGACAGGAAAATAAAATGTCCTCCCGTTCTTATCGTGTTATCTCAATTTCCTTCTAGTAAATCGTCTGTGAATACCAGCATGAGAGCAGAATAAGATATATACAGAACCACTCAAGGTCCAGTAACTGTTATATCTGTACGGAGCTTTGTCAGATTATGCTCGGAAGGTTTATCAAGGACTTCGTACAAAAAGCACGCCACATACCACTGGTGTGACGAGTAGGAAGGCGCTTTCCAGCTCCTCAACGAATACCTCACGAGTACCGCGTTTCTGCGACATTTAGATCCAGAGAAGCCGACAGAACTAGATACAGACACGAGCGTCGCCCGTCTCGGCGCTGTACTGGTTCAACGCCATCATAATGTGGAACAGCCAGTTGCTTTCTGAGTAGTTATTTCACTGAACCACAGATAAAGTGCCAACAATAAAATTATGCCTGGCTGCGAACGGCAGTTGCGAAGGGCAGAGGGTCGCTATACGGACCGTATATTTCACGCTAGTTGCTGACCACGACGCGCTCTGTAGTGGTCAGCATCAAATCTCCCTCTGAAACGCTTGCTCGTTGGGCTCTTCAGCGCCAAGGATGCGATTTTGATGGAAAATATTGAGCGGGGCTCGAACATAGATTCAAATACTCTCTCACGGTACCCTCTACCACGTCCTGGAAACGGTAGTGGTAACTCCAACGTATCCACCATAATACCAGTCATTGACAACTTCGACCTTGATGAAGAAAAATCTCGTGTCCGGCGTCTGCTGAAAATCATTGATGTCCTGGGCAGCTCCGAACCCCTCACCAAACCATAGTCTGCGCTCACACGAAATTTCATTGTCCACGACTGCATCCTTTACAAGCAGAAATAAAGGGACTATCGCATCCGGGAACGTATGTATGATACCGATAGGGTAATGTTGGTCACCGCTTCAGAGTCAATTTGGCCAAATTTCTCTTCCGAAAACCGCTTACATATTAAATAAACGAGTTTTAAATGTTCGCATTCCATCTGCAGCCAATACGATGATGACGTAAGCCAGGCGCACGAATGGGAGCGCAGCGCAGGCGATTGTCTCCGAGGTCGTCCGATTGTCTCCGAGGTCGTGGCGTTCGCATCGCAATATACTACGTGAAAAGTCCTCGGTAAATACGGCTGCCTTTCAGTTACCAGTGCGAGTCCTGACGTAACCGTGTTGCGTGAAACACAGTGTTACGTTCCTGGCTGTACGAACACGTTTGACGCTAACCAGAAACAACATTCGGCGAGCCAATCACAGAGAAGACGCCGCCCCTAACATTCCGGCTCGCCCGTCCGCCTGTCGGTCGGTCACCAAGGCTACCAAGGTCCATCCGGCCGCTCCATGATTGGTCTCCTCCGCGTCAAAGGGCGCGCAGTGATTCGTGTCGTCCGCGTGATGTTTCCAGAGAGGGAATCCCGGAATGCGTCGTCTGCTCTTGCGAAGTTTTATATCAAACTGCACAGGAACAACGCCACTAATTCGCGTCGGGTTTTCGGCGTTATTATCCGTCATGAACTATGAGTAAAACGGCACTACAGTGTTTCGGAATCGACCGGGACGGATACGATAGTCCCTTTAAATCCTTTCGGCCACTCCTATTTACTCACGCCACCTGTGCATGAGCATCGGCGCCCTTCGGGACAGGCGGTGGGGGGGGGGGGGGGGGGGACGGAGTGTACGGGGGCGGGCGGACAGGCGGGGGTTATCCTAACCTAACTTAACCTAACCTCACCTAGAGGGGGGCACTGGAAGGCCATCTCACGTTCTTGGCTACCGTGAGGCGAAAACGAAATTGGCGTGAGAGCAGCACAAGCTGGAACATTTGTTGATGGTTTCATTAAGCACGGTAAGACAAATTTATAGAAGTGAGCGAACGCTGACCTGTTTATTCTGTTTGTTCTCGTCAAAAGCACACTGGTTTCATTTGCAAACGATGACATTATTGCTGCATAAAAAGCCTCTAACGAGAGTTCTGGCAAATACAGCAGATATGCCTCACGAGTCATCAAACGTACCAACGAAATTCCTCGCGACTCCTCGCTGCAGGATAAGAGCTTCCCTTTCAACACACGAATGCTTGCCTGCGTTGATAAAAAAAAAAAAAAAAAACAAGGCGACGTCGTTTGCTGAAGCACAGATCTGCATTTTCCTGTATAGTCTAAGCAAAACCACTGAATCGCGTGTCGCTACTCTTCACGGTAGCAGGTCCGCACATACAGTATCACGTAGGATAATTGGGGGGTAGGACCTATTCGGGTGAATTTCGTCTTCTACTTTTTAAAGCGCTGTTCATTTTCATTCTTCGGTAGATATAGCTGAACAAGCTGAACGCGAATCTGTCCCGGACGATATTTGAACCATACTTGACGAAAGAAAAATGGGGTGGTGGGACCCTCAGAGCGAAAGTTAAGGGGCGGTGGAGCCCCCGGAACCAAAACTCAGGGGGAGGGGCGACCGTCCCATTTGCCCCACCTTCCAACGCCCTGCGATAAGAGGTATTGCGCCAGTTTCACCATGATCTCACCTCCAGGAATTTGGGATTTGCGCGAACATGTGACCGAATCAGCAATCGTTTCTTTTGGCAAGGAATGCGACGATCTGTCTCCAACTCTACGTCCGTACGTGCTTGGATTATCAGCGCCGCAAACACCCCGCTACTGCTCCACAAGGACTTCTCCAGCCAATTGCACCACCCGAGCTCCCACTTCACCGAGTCGGCATTGATCTCTTTCCTATTAAAAAAAGCATACGGAAAATATACGGGACCATACATACGGGATTATTCAACACGGGGCTTATGCGTCCTGTGGACATATGGTTATATGTGGTTATATGGTCCATATGGGTGCGGTATGGCCCGTATGACCCATACAGGAATCTCCATATTCAATAATCCCGTGCAAATGTGTCTCATACAATTCCCATGTGGCCCAGATATCCACATGTGTGTATGGGCATCGGAATTATGAGACTGCTTTTACGGTTACCCAGAGAGCATAAGGTTATGTAGCACATTGAAGTAGCCGCTTCTGGGGTAGCCGTCGTATGACGATGCGGAGGAGATTATACAGGGCGCATTCAGGTGACACATAGTGGGGAGCCGAAATCCACCTACAAACAAAGCATCGAAGGGTGGGATACATTCTGAAAGCAGAACAGATCCTAGAAAAATGCAGGTATGTCAAGCTGAATATCTTTACGCGACCATATAGTGGCGAAACCAGGAAACGTTTCTCGGTCATCAAGTTTATTTGGCTTTTTTACACCCAAGGGCACGGCTGTAAAAGCTTGCACTGCCATGGAGCAGATGACGGCGTTGCATGGGTGAAGTGTACGCCATACCTGTTTCGCAGTAATCACAACTCAATAGAGAGCTTTGGAACGACCTGTAGCTTAACTTAATTGATGTCTTGCAAGATCTCCGCGATAGATGTGTTCATTTTCCTACGTCGGGTGCATGCAGTGGTGGGCAGTATCGCAGATACATGTATCTTCGATACAATCTTTCGATACATTTTGCGTATCGGTATTAGGTATCGCGTGCCAAAAATGAGAGTATCGGAGTATCGGTATCGAAAATACATTTTTAGTGTATCGTGTATTTTAACGACACTCGATACTAAAAAAAGACGCAAATATTGAGGCTGTTGTGAGACTTGTTGTGAGGCTGTGTTGTGGCGCTCGCTCAGGCGGTAGCCAGGCCGCAGCGGCGTAGACATGTCGACCATAAATTCGTTCGAAGCTTACGTCCGCGCGCGCGCTCCATCGTCAAGGTCGCCCGGAGAGGAGGCCCTGGACCCTGCCCTGGGACGCGCTCGTGGGCGCGCGCGGCTTCTAGTTGGTTCCAGAAGAATCTCTTCCGTCTCTTTCTACGGCGGGCGCGCCGAAAACGCCTTACACAGGACCAACCTCACGGCTTCTGGAACTGCGCTGCCCGATGTCCCCCTCCTCAGTGCGCAAGAGCACGTCCACTTGACTCGAAGTGTGGATTCCGCGTCTGCCATGCGGAAAGAATAACCGCCGGCTTAGCTTGAGCACTGTAACCCGTTCACCAGCTCACCATTCACAACGGCCAACTAAGAAAATCAAGTCAGAGGCAAAGTCAGAGGCTACCGGGTAAGTACTGCAGTACCAAACGATAAAAGCAGCAGAAAAAAAGTTTCAGGTTTATTCGTATGTATAGTCAAGTGCTCACAGACCGGTACGCACGAAGAACATTGTCTTAAAGAATTGTTTTTTGCTAGGCTGCTTATTGATGCGATCGTTTCAACGTACCCATGGCTTCAGTCTAAAGTTCTAACAAGACTAGCTGCTTAGACAGTGCAGCTTCATTAAATCCGTGCGGTCGGATACGTTCAAGCCCTGTCAGAAAAAGTGCGCTATAAAAATACACTAAAGGCTCTAGAAATAACGAATAAATGTTTTTACTTCCCTAATCATATTACCAGCTTTATTATATTGTTATTTCAGTGATGTAAACTTCGCGAATCATAATACCAGCTTTATTCTATTGTGATTTCAGTAATATAAACTTCAGTTATGTATCGAAGTATTGACGATATAGTACCGAGTATCTGTATCGAAAATCAATTTCGGTTCTGTATCTTGTATCGGTATCGGAAATACAATTTTTTAAGGTATCGAGTATCGGCATCGAAGATACTTTTTTGAAGTATCTTGCCCAGCCCTGTTTGCATGCTAGCTCATGTGTCTTGTCCACCGAAACGAATCTGTCAAAGGCGTCTGAAATTCATGGAATCCACATTAGTAACAGCGCCACTGGAGTACCACAAGTGTCGTCTTCAACCTGATGTTAAGTGATACTATCGGTTAACCAATACGTTAACGAGCACACTGAGCTGACAGATAGAGCATCAGGTTGCGGGAATCAATAGGGTAATAATCACACTGAGGAGATAAAGTAATAGGAACCCAAATGCTGGGAATGATGCCAAGCAAAAAGTGGACGAAACATAGCACTCAGGCACTCAATTAACCTTCAATTCACGAAATCCAACGGCTTCCGGAGGTGTATGCTACGGTACACAGATAGAGACGGCTTCACTTGCAAGGCACAAAAACACAGTCACAGCAGAGGCGCGACGGAAGACGACTTTCGAACGCAGGAACATAGAACGCGGCCGTTGTCGCCCGGGGCTCCAGCAAACGGGTGAACGTGTAGTATAATTCTATTGTTGGGAAAAACTCTCGTGACCTCTAGCGTCGGGCCAACCGTTGGACGACAGTTGAGTGGCTTTTTGCTTTGCTTTTTTTTAACTCAATAAGAAAACGCGGAAGCGTTGGCTGTATCTGTTACACAAGGTGCTTTATTTTTGGGGAAAGGTATTTTCAAATCACAAATATGCAGTCTGCTGTAGCTGCGCCAAACAAAAAGACGACATGAACCTTGTTTCTAAAGTTCGAGTGATATGCTGAAGCAACTTTGCATTCACTGGTCACTGACAACTGATGTCTCACGTGGAAGATTTCACAGTAGAACAACAGTATATTGACTCCACAGGCACACACCTTCACAGATCCAGCATCACAGAGAACATGTACATGTCCCTTCGTTGCTTGTGTAGGCGTCTGGATGACCCGTCACAGAGTAACTTGGACAGTTGGTACGCCGAAAGATGAAGATGCTCCAGCCGCTCAGACTGGCTTATCCATGCAGATGCTTTGCTAAAGGAGATATGACGAGTGCTTATACCTGAGTAAGAAAGGTCAGAATAGGAACCAGAAACGTGAAGACCAAAAATTCTACCTGCCGAAATGCTGCGTATATGTCTCAGGTATGTGCTATGCTATGCTAAACGGCAGAATGGAATAGAAACTGATTTACCTGTCATCGAGTGGGTAGCGGAAAAATGCAGCATTGGTCCTTCTTGAATCGTGGTTGCACCGAGCAAGCGAAGCAGACCTGCATTCCAGTTCTCTGTCACTGTATTTACTTTCAGAAGTATCCATAGGGCCCCGAGCTTTTCAGAGCCGATGTTGACAACATGTTAAAGGAGCAGTCTAGAGGCAAACAACTTTGTTTCTGTTTTTGGTCGGTATGGAATGTTAGGCACCCGAAAACAGTTTTCCCACAATTAGTACAACCGTAGCGAAATTGGGATAGCCCACGGAATCTCCCGTGCGCTTCGAAACACCCTCCTTCGGCTTCACGATAGACACGTGATGAGCGCCGCCACGCGCGTCACTATGTGACGTGAGTGGTAGGGACGCTCCTCATTAGACCTGGGATCACATGATCGAGGTGCGCAACACCGCGCAGGTCGGATCGCCTGCTACCACTTCGGAGACGATAGGCGTTCTCTGGCTGCGTGACGTCCGAAACGGGGGGTGAAGTCTATCAAGGACACGACCTCGATTTTTTTGGAACCGCTGACACCATGGGAAGAACGAGTGGTGCAGCACGAATCTAACTGTGTGATGTACAGCGATACCCCAGTGCTTCCCGACAGCGTACAGCCTGGCTGACCGTTTTAAAGGGACTATCGCATCCGGGAACGTGTGTATGAGACCCATACCATAATGTTCGGTATCATTTCACAATCTAGTTGGCCAAATTTCTCTTTCGAGAACGCCGTACATATTGAGTAAACGAATTTTAAATATTCCCGCCGCCTCTGAAGCTAAGGAAGCCCAGCGATAGTAACATCATGATGACGTAACGCAGCCGCACGAATGGGAGGGCTGCGCAGACGACAGTCTCCGAGCTCGTCTGCTTCGGGTTTGAGTCGCCATCGTCGCCATTTACCTCGCGAAAAGTCATCGATAAATACGCCGACTTCCGCTTGTGATTGCGAGTTCTGACGCGACCATGTCGCGTGAAACACGGTGTTACGTTCCTGGGTGTACGAACACTTCGGGCTCTAACCCAGAAGTGACATTCCACAAGCCGAGGGACAGTGACACGAAGCGAAAATGGGAGGCAGTAGTCGCCAGCAGACATCCTGACGTACAAGGAGAAATACATGTGTCCCGCGTTTGTTCTTCACACTTTGCGGAGGATGCGTACATGGAAACGGATGTTCTACAAATCCGACTTGGAGTTCCGAAACGAAAGCGGCTGAAGGCTGACGCCGTGCCCACAATATTTCCGGAACCAACTCGGCCGCGGTCTGCTGAGGTGGGTCACAGTTTTCGTATATGTCAAATGGGACCCCGCAAAAGGACATAATAATTGATAGGATCTAGCCATGAAAAGCGTGCCTGCAACGCAGTTTACACGCTTTTCTCGGCATTGGCGCAGCCGGCGAAGTTCGATCCCTAAAACTAAGCAATGTGGGTTTTGCAAGGGAAACCCATGAGCTGAGATTGCCATTCTCGTAGTGCTTGCTGGAAATGTCGCTTACCGATGGGATGGATTATTATGAGAACATATATAATGAAGGGGCGTATGCACGTTTTCATTTAGCCGCGCGTCATATACGAACACGAACGGTACTTTGTCCTTTTGTGGGCTCCCATTCAGCGAGCAAATGAGGTTTCATTTTCTCTACTGCATTAATGCATGCTGGAAATACAGGTTGCATGTTCGAAAAACAAGTGACAACTTTATTTTGAGATTATGAATGGGGAGTTTGTCGCCATGGGCGATACTCTACCCCATTGCTTCTGGTAATGTGGGGTATGGAACAATTTTCATAAGAGGTATCTGTACAAGGAATGTTTTTTCTAGGCAGATTTGTGAAAACCAATCTATTACATATCTTATGAGATGTTGACTTATGAATTGGAACCACAAGTAAATAGTTTCGTTTACAGGTCCAGTCCACCAGCTTCACTGAAGCCAGTGCAAGAGTGGTACGTTCCGTAGAAAGCTCTTATTAGGCATTGCTGCACATTCGTGCTCCCGCCTATCTGTTCCAGTTTAAGATGTTTTTGTCGTACTTGTCCTATACCAGCCTGTTACAGTGATAGGTGTGATAACGTGTTTGTATTGTAGACGTGGAAAGGATGGAATCGGCAAGCGATGCGGGTGAATGTTTCAGCCTACAACAATCCATGTCATCAGCGGGTCCGGAAAATGGTACATGCCCAATTCATTTATGCTCACTCTTGATAAAATCCATGGTGGTTAAAATGAATGCATAGGCAATTACTCTTGAGATTCATAGCTCCTCCTTGTAAACACAGGAGAGCAGTAATCACATCATATCCCATATTGTTTTTTCATAGTTGTATTGCATAATTGCCTTTCTGCATTTTTTGTATGTGTCATGTTGGTATTGCTCTATTTCTTCAGTGCTAGTGCTGGATGGACTGCCCCTTGAACCATTTGTGCCCTACCAGATAGTCAGCCAATATGGGTTCCATTACACATTAGTACCGCACAAGCCAGAATCTGTAGCGGAAAGGGTTCAGGACAAGGAAACACAAACAGCTATTCCGACATCCACGCTTGGTAATATTGTAATATCATTTACAGGGAACAGACCTTTTACACACGTAGCCTACTGGTTTTTTGGTTTGCAGGCACTCAAACTGGGTTCCACATGCAAAGTAGGGAAAGCCAGACAGGCATGAGCCTTCCCCCTTCCAGCTCCCTTCTGTTGACATCATCTGAACTAGCAACTTGGTGTCCAGAAGACAGCAACATTGAAAGCGTGGAGGTCTCTGCAGGACAGGCTTCCATGCAGCATATAGGTGCACCAGCATTTGAGGAACTGATGCCAACGGATATGCTTTACATGCCTCTTTCGCCCGTCCACTGCTCCACCCCAGCTAGAGAAGAACTTGATACAACCTTGGGATCTACATGGTATGCCGTAGTACAAGTGTATTATATTTACAGAAAATTGTTAATAACTCTGGTGATCTAGTGATTACAAAAAGGAAAGCTATGACGTCCATTTAAGTTAATATGAATTACATTGTGACCGTTGTGAGGCAAGTGTGACAGAGTTACAGCATATTTGTCTACCCACAGATTAATATTGCCTCTTGATGTGTTTTACTATCCATGTGGGTGGTGAGCCTAAACAGCTTGTACCCTATCATGAAGTTGCTACTATCTGTGTCGGGTCTGAACCCATGATAATTGGGTCAGTAGGTGGACATGCTACCAATCAATTGATAGGAGCCACCTTGAAATGAATACCACGGATGCTAACAGCATATGTTACAACCAGGGTGTCGAACCGAACCCGAACCCGAACCGAAAACCGTACCCGAACCGTTATTTTTGCCGGAACCGAACCCGAACCCGAACCGAAATTTTCATGACACTGTTGAACCCGAACCGGAGCAGAACCGTAAAAAATAATAGCGGTAACCGGTTCGCAACAAAACGGTTCGGACATTAAAGAAGTCAGCATAAGAGTTCCTCTCTATCCCCGAACGAAGACACATTGGTATCATCATCACGCACCTATATCATAAATTTCAGAAATGTTCACCTAGCAGTCAGACGACGACGTATAGTAAGTATACTTTCAGCGTCTTTTTAGCATGTTGAAGCGCAGTTGTCCTTGTGAGTGCCGCGGCTAGCGCCCCACGCACGCGGTGCGGCGTCTACTCTTCAGAGACCAGGTGCCACGCGGACGAATGAAACACGAATGGAGTAGGCCAGTTATATAGCTCTACAGGACGAATATGTGATCAAATAAGCGCCAAAGATTTCCCTTTACACGTGAGCAGCACAAATTAAACAAGTCAGAAACATGAGAAGTGGAGAAGGAGCGTACGCAGAACGGTGCCTGTTTGATTGGTCGTGCTTTGAAAAGTAAATGTGGTTCTGCTTATTGGTAGCGCAGTTCTGTCGTCGTGACACATTGCCGTTGTGTTGTGGATTAACAAGTACACTGCTGTGAGCTCGGACAGAGTAAGGCTTGCAGGCTTATTTTCGACATGCTTCAGTACAGTTTCAGATCGATTCACGCTGTGAAGGCAGTGTGCCGGCAAGTACTGTCGTCTATGTTACGCTGTCCATCTTATTAGGCTTCCTTTAAGTGTATCTTGCTGGCACTGTGCGTGTGAAAAAAGATATTTTGGGAACAGAAAGTAGCAGGACTACACCGCTTCAACAGCGTGAACTCTAGTTGCAATAAGTGTTCATCCATTTCTCATTTCTCTCACTAAAGGGCTACCTCACCGCTAGAGACGTCAATGCAGACAACAGCAGTAAGCTATTAGCCACGCATTTCCTGATAAAAGCAGTTTTATGGAACATATATAACGGAAGCGTTGAACCAGTTCGCGAACCGGTTCGGGGCTGCGAACCGGTTTGCGAACCGGTTCGATTTCTGGCCTGGCCGAACCGGAACTGAACCGGAACGAAATCAAAACAACGCGAACCCGAACCCGAACCGAACCCGTATTTTTTGCGGTTCGATACCCTGGTTACAACAGCAGTCAAGGTGGTGGATAAAGCTTGAAGATAAAAAAGCTTAGGAAGAACAACAGACATACACACGGATAGCTCATAGCAGCAGTATAACACGTAACACAGACATGACAGAAGTTATAACAACAAAATACATGGGAACAGAAGGGGTAAGGAAGCTGTGGCCAACAAACTAGGCCACCATGACCACGCTGGGGAACAGGTCATTTTAACCTTGGTGAAACAGACCTACAGGGAAGGATGTACAGGGATTTTATGAAAAAGTCATCCTAGAAACAGCACCGCAAAGTGTGCTGCCCTGACGAATAGGCCGTGCATTCCAAGACATAGATGCCTTCCTAGACTGAATAGCAAAGGCTTTCTACTTCACACACAGCATTGTATTACACATATACGTTTCGCAAAGGTGAATAACTTCTTTTCTTTCTCGATGTAGCCAGCCTGATCCGAAGGACGTGACGGTCCACTCATCTGAATTAACAGAGGGATCAGAGACTGAAGAGTAAGCTTTGCACTTGAAAGCCGTGGGAATTCTTACATTGCAACTATTTTTTTCCTAGTGACGAATATGAGAAGGAACATGAGGGACATCATTCTAAATCCCATGTGCATCGAACGTAAGTACAGCATGCTCCAGTATGCTGTGTTTTAAGACATAGAAATATGTGATTGCTTTTCAGGCTAAATCCAGAGGAACGTCTCTTCCTGGTGGCGGAGTCAAGTCTGCGAGAGCTCCTGTCACAGTGTCCTTGTGGCAGCAGCGATGCTGAAACAGACATCACAACAAGGGGCACATGGCTGAGAGCAGCAACAGCTTGCCGCTGTGGGAAACTGCGTACATGGTCCAGCCAGCCTTGGGTGGAAGACAGACCACTCGGAAACATTCTGCTCTGTAGTGCGATTCTGTTTTCCGGCGTGAACATAACCAAGGCATTTCGTATGTTTGCCGTGATGAAGGTACAAATACTGGCACTTTTCTATTGTTAACGTAACCAAGGCATTTTGTACATGTTCCATACGATGCAGGTGCCAACACTGACTTTGTCGCAGTACTTCAGAACACAGAAACAGCACCTCTTTCCTGCCGTGAATGATGTGAGTACATTTATAAAGTATGTGCCTATTATCGTTCAAGAAAACAAGTAACATATCCTAGCGGTAGCTCGAAAGTCACAGAATGTTTTCACCCAATGTTCCTTTTAGTATGTGATCTTATCTTATCTACAACTGTTGTAGGTCTTCCTGAGCAGACAAGCTGAGCTACTGGACCGGCTCCGCCCAGTGCCCCTGACCCTTGCGGGAGATGGCAGATGTGATTCGCCAGGCCACACAGCCCTCTATGGCACTTACACACTGCTTGAGACAGTTGCCAATAGGATCATCCACTTTGAATTGGTCAAGGTATCTCATACCAAATCTTTCTGTAACAGTATTGTAAACATTGCATCATGCAATTCATACTTTTTCGGGTAATACCCGATTATACCCGATATTTGCCCCCAAGTTTCAAATTTTCGGCCTTAATCCAGTTTCTCCCTAAAAAAAAGTGGTTCTAATTAAGTGGTTTTGTCATTGCCGAACTGGCAGAGCTTACTCACAATGTTGTACTAAAGTCCTTAGCACTACGAGCTCAGGTCTAATTGCTGCTATTCAGAGAGTGGAAGAAGTGTTGACGTTGTACAGGCCTACAAGTGTTGAAGTTCCACAGCCTAATTGAGCACATCAAAACATAGCTCTGTTGTTTCTGTTGTCAAATCGCCATACCTCTAGGGGGCAACACTACCCTGTATATGGGTATAACATGTGTAATACGTCGATCTTGGTGTTTTATGTAACAGTCAACAAAAGTCTCAAGCAGCAATGCCATGGAGGTACATGGTCTAAAGAACTGCCTTGCCTACCTTGAAGCACATGACATGGTTGTGGACATCATAGTGACTGACCGCCACACTGCAATAAAGTCTGTGTTAAGGGAATTGTGTCCACACATCAAACACCGTTTTGACGTGTGGCACGTTGGAAAGTTGCTTTCGGTATTCAAACTCATGTGGTAACTTTGAACAGGGATCAAGAAAAAGCTTGTGTCTCTCAGCCGCTCCACAAAGCACCACGTTGTGAAGTTCTGGATAGAGAGCCTTATCCGACACATATACTGGTGTCCAAAGTACAGTGGGGAAAGTGGTGACCTTTGTCTGGCGAAGTGGGTATCGGCAGTGAACCACATTGTCGATGTCCATGAGCATGACAACTCACTGTACCCAGTTTGTTATCATGGCCCAGTTTCAGAACCACGAGAATGGCTCAAAGAAGGTAAGTACAAATAAATAAACCAATGGGTGCAGTCAGGCGATAACTCAAGAAATCTCTGAGAAAACTTTAAATGAATATTTGGTAAAGTAATTGCATCTGGGTTTTCTGGAGTAACACAAATGCAAAATGTGTGACATATATGCGTGTGTCTACTCTACATGCATGCCCTGTTATCATTGTTTTGGGAAGTGTGATTTAGCTGGAACTGAACAAAATTCAGGAAAACTGCTTAACCCTTTCTTAAATATAGCACTGCATGTAAATGGTTTTGGTGCTTAAAAAATACAGTTCTCACAACTCAGACCTCAGTGGCTGAACGATGGCGATGACAGGCAGGGTGAAGTGACCCGACGAGGCTGATTGTGGCATTAAACCAGCACACTCTTGAAAATGGTGTCCTAAGATTAACTGTACAGTATGACTTATTAAAGTCACACTGTGCAGTTAATCTTCGGACACCATTTTCAAGAGTGTGCCTGTTTATGAATGCATTTTTTAAAATTAAATTATGTACAGTGCTTATTAGCACTGCTGACACAATCACGCGAGGTAGGTTTTTTGAGTGGAAGCTGAAGTTAATTTCCGCGTTGTATCAAAATTTAAGCTACACCATTTTTATGCGTGTGTAGGAAAGGAGCCTTATTGCACTGTTCATCCCATTGACACACATGGATTTTTCATTGCTTGCCCTCCTGTAGAGGGCCCAATAAATAGCACTATGGTCCTAAATTTTCTTCAGCAGGCATGTACTAGTACGTAGACATAGCAACAAAAATACTAAAGAGTGGACAAGTTGATTTATCCCTTTCTTACACCCACGAGTTCAGTCGTGTGCTATGTCGTGGTTGCATCTCCAAGCATCGAGCTTATAGGTAATTTTACATAATAAGTGGTCGAGCTGGTGGATGAACTCCAATGTCAGGAAGCCTGACCAGCGAGTGACAAGGGAAAGCAAGCACAACACAAGTGGCTTGTTGTGTCTGTTTTTTGTTTTTTTTTTTCTGTTGTCGGTCGCTCACGCTTTCTCAAGAAGGACTAGTAGTTTTGTTAACTTTGTTGACAGAGCTAGAATTAAGCTTATCATTTACAATTACAGATAGTGAGACGTACGCAAAGGTCAAGGACATCTTGACAGCACCCGCACTGCTCAGGGATGTCCCTATGCTTTCTGCAAAACAACAGACATATGGCCTGGAGTCATACCACAGTGTCCTGAACCACTTTGTTCCGAAATCCTATTCGTTTTCTGATGAGGGGATGGTGGCCAGGTATTAAACCTTCATAAAATCATGTCACACATTAACCTGTACCATCTACATTACAAAACTGTGTTTTAGGACACAGTTGGCAATACTCCATTACAACGAGAATGCTGACCGTGTGCAAGTGGAAAGAGAGGGCTCCAAGCAGTTCCGACTGAAGCCATCCAAGCTGAAAAAGACGTGGGTGGCCGTACCCCTCAAAGAAAATGCTACCTATGGTATATTTTCACCACTGCGTGCATCATGTTCTGTGTCAATACATAGATGTAGTTATTGTGGCTAGTTTGAAGATAGCGCTAGTTATAGAGTGTTTTATCCTTTGCAGAATTTTTTTATTGAAAAGCTATGAGAGCAGCATATATAGATCTCATTTTTGCCTGATTACTTTAAGAAATTAATTAGGTGATTCCACACAAAAGCAAGCGGAATGAGGGTATCCTTGCTTAGAGCTATTTCAGGTCTAACAAATCCTAAAATACACATGTGCCTTAAAATATCCATCCTTGAATATTGATATGAAAATTAGCTGAAACCACGCTGGCGGGGAATGCAGGAAGCACAGCGCTCACTTCATGCAAGAGCTCGACATAATTTGAAGTAATGGAAATCATCAGAGTAGGTGCTGATCTACTGGCTAAATAAATCACTTCTGTTGCCGTAGATGGCTCTTGAGGAGCACTTTTTCAGTCTCTCATCATCTGCATACCAAAATTCAGCAATAGATATTTCACGGCATGCTTTTAAGGATTTTTAAAAGATAGAATGGCTTTCAATGTGGATTTTCTCCTGTTCTGCTTGCTTTTGCTGAAAGGTCACATATATCCCCTTCCAAATGATGTCCGCCTTGCAGTATAACTCAATTGGGAAAAGTGATGTCTGTGCTGCTCCCATAGTTTTTCCATAAAAACACCCAGTATTGAGCATAGTCCTTCAAGTTCACCTAACACATTTATTGTCAACCTATGCTTATCCATCAACAGATTATGCGGCAACACTGATTGCAGAGGTTCTGACTCGCATTCAAGAACACCAAACGCAGTCAGCAGCTGCAGAAACTCGGCCAGCTCGTTCAGCAACATATGGTGAGAAGCCAACTCTTAGGCAAGCTGTGGAACAACACCAAACACGGTACGCAAAATATTGGTTCTACCAAGTTGCACCCAACCTGCTTGCTCCTGATGACTTAACTCTATTCTGGATTTTACATGTAGGTTCCAGAAGGGAAAGTAGGCCATGTCCACACCGGCTGAGGACCACGGACAGCTGGCCATCTTGACATATGACATCACAAACAGCCCTTTTCAGGGCCAACCAATGCTTTACGCAAAGACAAGCGTTGCTTGTAGATCAACCCACCTCATATGACATTGCATATTAATTCTCAAACCCATTTTGATAACTGCATAACTAAAATCATTAAAGGGACTATCGCATCCATGTGTGTATGTTAGTCGTCGCTTAACAGTTAACTTGGCCAAAATTCACTTCCATAAACAGCTGAAGACAAATTTGTCAGTCTCAGCAACTATCAGCCTTGTGTGTGTGACGTTTGCTCCAATTTTCAGAGAAGGAATTTTGAAATACTCTAATATCCGTCATCCGCTCTTGCCCACGTGATTGTCAGTGAGCAACGTAGAAAAAAATGTCACTGCAGTGGCACAATCAATTGGGACGGATGCGGCAGCCCCTTTAAGCAGTACCTGTTGTACGAAAAGAAGTCTTATGGATATGCTGAATTGCAAAACTATATTTTATTATAACCAAGTTAACATTTTTTTTCATTCCAGCACATGGGCAGTTCTGAGAAGACAGCAGCCTGGAATCTACTGAAATTGTGAACAACAGTATCATCACCATCTGTGCATGGATATTAAATACCACTGTAGCATTTTGTTATGCAAACGAAATATTAAAACGAAAAACATGAAAGAATTTATATTCGTGCTATCCGGGAGGTTTTTCGGTATGTGTGGTGCATGTACTGCTTTCGACACGGCAGCTTGTGGCTCTTGATTTTCATCACATTTGAAAAAAGGTACATGATCTTTTTATGAGCATTAGCTTAATGAGTTAGATGTTTCAAAAAAAGGAAGTGAGGTATGTGGCTTTGAAGCCTTACAGTGTGATAAATGTACAGGAATGTACACTCACGCCAATAATATCAGGTCGACACCCTCTAGCTTACCTACTCCTTTTATGTTCACTGAAGCATACAGCCTTGTTAATATGAAGGTATAACCATGAAAAGGGAATCAGCCAGCAGATGCATATAATATATGTATGCTGAAAACATACCATTCTTAAGAAAGAAACCCTTGGTAGGAAGGCGACGGGTGCTCTCTTCGAATCGCTCGCACAGCGCAGCCTGGAATTTGTCGCCTATTTCTAGGTCCGAGGTAGCCCCAGACCCAACTGGCAAATATAGAGTAGGCTGTGAACCTCAGACACCTATGTAAAGATATAAGGCAAGTCAATTTCAGCGATACTGCAGCAAAAAAGGATGACCAACTCGCATACATAAGATGTGACCAAAAGACAACTGCAAATATCCTAGTATATTCCAACATATCTATAGAACATTGCATTAAAGGTTGCATTAAAAGATGAAACTCCTACATATCGGTTAAAATACAGCTGTGGTTGCTGTAAGGGACTATTACCATACCAGCCCTAGGAAACGACATACCTGTTGTCTGTCGGATCCAACAGCCGCAGCCGATAGTCGTAGCGGCAGTACTGGCGTGCATTCACCGCCAGCATTTCCCTCCGCAGACAGAAGTCGTGGAACAGACGGTGCTCGGTGACGCACTGCACGCCAGCACTGTCACACAGAGCTGCAACCTGGCTCACTGAGGTGCAGCACAAGTATTCGTCTGGTTGCTCCGGACTGCAGACGCCACACAGACACCTGTCATTTTTCAAGTACCAGTCCAACAATCGGTTGATAGCGTAATTGCAGTGGGTGCGATGCGTACAATGTGATAATCTGACTTACCGAAAGTCATCGTTTTGCGTGACTTCGCGAACAACTGCATCCCTGTTGATCGGAGGATGAAGCGGAAGTGGGTCCGTTGAATACGGATCATCGTCTGACACCACGTCGTCCGAGCTGTCCTCACTGAATTCATCCAGCAGCGACGAGGAAAAACTTTCGCTTTCGACGTCCGATATGATCACAGCTAGGCTCTACGCGGTTTCCCAGGCAGACGACGTCCCGACAGTCGCTCCCTGATTGGTGCGGCTGCGTGACGTTTGCGGAGAGGGAATACCAGAAAACCCTCAACGTCCGTCGTCTGCTACGGCTATGTTTTCCATCAAACTGCACAGAAACTACTCCACTTCTTCGCGTCGGACTTTTTGTGTAATTGTTGGCGACGAACGACGAGTAAAACGTCGCTATAGTTTCGGAATCAACCGGGACGGATGCGATAGTCCCTTTAACTGCACAGTTGGTTCAATGGCTAACAGGTGGCGCCACAATAGCGCCGTCATTCATTGCTTGCTTTCTGCTATTGTGACTTTTATGAGCAGCGAGTGCGTCCTTTGCCTTTTCCTAGTGTGGTACTGGTACTGTGCTGTCGCACCAGGAAGCTCTTCAGCGATGCCATCGGGACGTGGCAATTGGCGGGGACGTGCGGTAGTTGCATCGTCATGCCCACCGAGGGGGGATTATCTGCTGCTGTTCCATCGTTGACGTACGACAAAAACGGTCGGCGGTGATTCATAATCGGATTTACTCTTGTGATCGCAGTCTTATTTTGTCGGGCTGCATATATGCTTTGTTTTTCAGAAAACGTGATATAAACCATGTAATGAATAGCAGTCAACTAGAAACTGTTGACCTTTGGAGGGGTCTTGACGGCACAGTGGGTGATGCGCGACGGTTTAGTTAAACCCCGAGGAGGTCAAGACAAGAGACAACCAGGGTGCAACAACAGGGACAACCCAGGTGCTGAGCACGCACGCAAGGTAACTTCACCTTCCCTTGCCACGCGCTGCCAGGATCACTTTATTTTGTCCACCCGAAACCGAAAGTGAAACTAACAAGATTTGCGCTCGACGCAAAAAGGTTCAATCCAACCTTCCTTCTGTCTTTTGGGCGGAAGCCGTAAACACTGCTGCCTATGTCAGAAATCGTTGTAGCAAACGCATCCTTAACGGAAATGTCCCAGAAGAGGCTTATACGGGCAGATATCAATCTGTACGGTATTTCAAGGTTTTCGGATGCCTCGCATACGCATGGATACCTGAAAAGCAACGAACCAAACTGGACAGGAAAAGCAGACCAGCCATTTTCGTCGGTTACTGCCACGATAAAAAGGCCTACCGTCTCTACGACCCAACAAAAGGTGATTTTTTCGCAAGCAGAGACGTCAAGTTCATCGAAGAGCAACGCGGGTCAACTCTCCTGGATGCAGGCTCGTACATACCTGAACGGTTAGACGACCTTCGTTATGACTCCCAGCGCCTCAGCGTAATGACAGAGGAGCAAGAAACTGTTGCCGTCCCAATCATCGGAGAGACTGCCAGTGCAGAGCACGTAGACACAAGCCAAGATTCCGCGGAGATCGAAGACAGCGTTGATAGACATGATGACCATACTTCAGAGGGAGATCAGACTACTGACACCGATGAGGCTTTTCCAAGCCCCCCGTTACGACGATCTGCCCGGATAAGTAGACCACCTAATCGTCTACAAGTTGACCCAAGAAAGGTCACTTACTGTGAAATGGCGACGGAGGAGCAAACCGACCCACAATCCTATGACGAAGCCATGCGCTCACCACAAAAGGAACAGTGCATTGAAGCTATGGAACAGGAACTTTCTTCTCTCCATCACATGAACACCTGGACACTACTAACAAGGAAACCGGACATGAAAGTCGTCAAGTCAAAATGGGTATTTCGCATCAAGAGGGACGCATTAGGTCAGATAGACAAGTACAAGGCACGTCTTGTGGCCGTAGGAGCTTCGCAAAGAGAAGGCGTGGACTACTTTGAAACTTTTTCACCGGTAGTTAAGCTCACCAGTCTACGAACACTTCTCGCTATCGGATTGGAGGAAGATATGGTAATACGTCAACTGGACGTCAAAACGGCATACCTACATGGAACGCTCGAAGAAACGGTTTACATGGAACCGCCTTTGGGATACCCTGCGTCAGACGGCAAAGTTTGTCTGTTGAAAAAGGCACTCTACGGATTGAAGCAATCGGGTAGAACCTGCTACCTGACGCTTGACGGTATCCTGAGGAGACAGGGCTACACAAGACTCGAAGCCGACAGATGTGTCTATGTACTATCCAAAGGACGACATGAAAGAGTGATTCTTAGTGTGTATGTCGATGACATGCTTATGATGGCTACCTCCCAGACTCTCCTACAGACCTCAATTAGGAACCTAGCAAGAGAAGTGGAACTGAAGGACCTGGGAGAGCCCACTTACATCTTAGGGATTCAAGTACAGCATGATAAAGAGCGGAGGACGCTGACCATTAGCCGGACAAAGTACATCGACGAGATTTTAAAACGTTTTAATATGGAAGACTGTAAGCCAGTCAAAACGCCAATGGATGCATGTCCGAAGAATGAAAACGCAGAACCTGAAGTTGTCGAGAGTAGCCCCAATGTCCCGTTCCAGACTCTCGTAGGCAGCTTGATGTACTTGGTTCAAGGTACCCGACCGGACATTGCATTTGCCACCAGCTACTTGAGCCAGTTTAATTCAAGCCACACGCAAAACCACTGGCGAGTGGCCAAACGAATACTTCGCTACCTAAAGGGAACCCGTGACGTAGGTATAACTTACGCTGCGTGTCAGGAGCCAATTTCAGGGTACACAGACGCGAGCTTCAACGAAAACGGCGCAGGAAGATCCAGAAGCGCCTATGTCTATACCTTGTCACGGGGAGCGGTCAGCTGGCGGTCCACAAGGCAACAGCTCCTCGCTCTCTCAACTTGCGAGGCTGAATACATCGCTCTTGTGGAGGCCCTCAGGGAAGGCAAATGGTTCAAAACCTTCATGGCGGAACTTGGACTCAACAGTTACGGAACAGACGTATTAGAAGTTCGATGTGACAACCAGTCAGCGATAAAAATAGCTGAGAATCCGACGTTTCACCAACGGACTAAACACTTCGAACTTAAGTACCTGTTCGCGAGGAATGAAGTCAAAACAGGGCAGTTCAAACTGTCGTTTCTACGCACCGAAGACATGATAGCTGACGCCTTGACAAAACCAGTGCCACACGCAAAGAATGCCGTGTGTGCCAAAGGCTTCGGCTTCAGAGAGTTTTATTGATGTTTTTTTTTCATCTTCCAGATTTGCTTGACGCGGGGGGGGGGGGGGGGGGGCTATGTTGGATTGAACCTTTTTGCGTCGAGCGCAAATCTTGTTAGTTTCACTTTCGGTTTCGAGTGGACAAAATAAAGTGATCCTGGCAGCGCGTGGCAAGGGAAGGTGAAGTTACCTTGCGTGCGTGCTCAGCACCTTTTTGCTTCTTCTGCCCGGCGAACGACGAAGATAGGTGGTTGTCTCTTGTCTTGACCTCCTCGGGGTTTAACTAAACCGTCGCGCATCACCCACTGTGCCGTCAAGACCCCTCCAAAGGTCAACAGAAACAGCTCGCAATGTTCGTAGCAGACGGTTTTTCTACCAACGAATGAGGGGGCTCTCTACCACAAACGTCACACTTGAATGGGTGTGGTCTGCAGTTGGAGCGCTCCGACCGGCCGCCGCGGCAGCGATTTTGCAAATTAATTGCGCCGCGCTGAAGCAACTTTGGACAGAAATATTTTGTAGGAATGCTTTTCACATACTGCTTTACAAGATGACAGCAGTTTGGATACCACTTTAATGCTCCTTTAAGGGATGGGCACTAAAAACCATGCAGAGCGGTACCGGCATGGATGCTTTGCTGGCATCCCTGCTGCAACCACCATATTTCGAAACTGTACGCCAAGCTGCTCCGGCACCGCCGACACGGCGTCACGCGCGCCAAGGAAAGTTCATAATTTCAAACCGACCAATTAACACTCGCATACCGGAGGAACGGCCAGGAGCCAATGGGTTGGTAAGGGTTGAAAAGTATCGACGTAACAATTCTGACGTTTCATGACGCAAAAAACTCGCAGCGCCTCACTTTATTCCGCAAAGGAACTCGCAAGTTCCATTCCCTTGGCTGCAGCCCAAATGAGCACAGAAATGCTCCGGGGGTGCCATCTGCCCGAGCGCTCTTCGCGCTATAGCACGACAACAGAAAGTCTCGCGAAGACGGCACCAACGCTACGAGAAAGAAGACATTTTCCCCGTTAAAACGAGACTTGAATCACCTTCCTACGCCAAGAAACACCCGATGTCGAAAAAAATGCTCCCGGCCCCATATATAAGGGAGACGTCGTTGCCATGGGTTCCTAACTAGAGAACGGAGAGGGATAGAAAGGTGTCGCAAGTTCCTACGCCTTACCCGTGTTGAGTACGTGTGTCCATTAAAAGGGGGTTGGGATCTGCTGCGGGGATGGAACCTCAAAACGGGGACGAAAGTCGTGGAACGGGGGTCGGCGTCAGGAATTCGAGGAATGACGCCTTAACCACCGGAAATTGACGGTGATCCGAATCGAAACGTTGTAGCGCAGGCAACGGAGCATACGCACACAAAATTTCGGGCAAATCGAACGTTAGGTAAGCAAGTTACAGCACTGAACAGCGGGAAGCGTTTCCGGGCGTCGCTACCCAAACACGCCGGCGTCGAAAAACTGCACAGCCAATATCTGGAGAACGGAACGTCGCGCGCGTACAGGACAAACGCGATTGAAAAGAGCACGTCGATTCCTTCAAAGCTATGTTACGCACGGCTATATAGCTGCAATAGGAGCGGCTTTAGGAAAAGTGGCCGTGTACCCCGTGTATTGTGAGGAGTGCGAACACGGAAACCGGTAACTCGAGAACCGCGAAGGGTAGAGAGCTGTGGTTGATTTTGCGACATTTGTTACGTCAAGGAGAGTAGTCCCCGAGAAAATGACCGCCGTCGGACGCGAGCTTCCTTCTGGAAAAAGACTCCATAGTTTGCCAAAACAGCGTTGCGAACGCGGCTCCTCCCACATCTTCCGAACCGCTAAAGACCGGCACGTGATGTGATTTGGCCGATCACAGACCTATTCGAGACCTACTCGGACGCAAATTTTGGCGATGATCCGACGAGCTGGGCAAGAGCGACGGCGCTCTGAACGTGTCAGATGTGTTGACGGAGGCCCGGAATTTCCACATTTGTCGACCACCGTTAGGATTTCTCACAAACCTTGGGCTTGCTCGTGAAGGGCGAGGAATGGGGAATCCGTCACAACAGACAGCGTCTGGATAGGACCATTTTAGGCCTCTGTATTAGACCCACAACCCCATCAAGCGACACCACCGTCAGTCGCAAGATACACACTACTCGCATGAACCACTGGGATCCCCAGGAGCCTTGAGTACACCAGATAAATACCTGAAGAACCGATACTTTGAGTACAGGAACAGGTTAGAGAGCAGGATAAATGCGTGTTTAGGGATAACTAATTGTATTTTCAGCAAAAAGCGACACTATCCAACCTGACCTAACGTAGTCATGTGTGTCACCTCACGTATCGTTCGGAACATGTGTATTATTCTGTGTCGTTTCCGTTCGTCCGTTACTCTTCTGTCCCTAACACAGGAACGTAGTAGTGAGTTTAATTATCTGCCATTCCTCGAGGGCAGTGACACAAGTTTGGTTCGCACAATACATTTTTATAAGGTAAGTGGGTGACGCAATTAAGTGGTCCATTTCTAAAATGAGCGTAGCATAATTGTAATCATAACTGTGTAGCAGAATCAACGTTTCGAATTGTGTGTCATATGTGATTCCTATGCCCATACAATCCTAATGTGCATCATACGGCTCCATATATGTACTATTGCTTCCCATACGAAGTAGTACGGGACCCATATTGCTGCCATATCACGTCAACGGTGAAATATATATGGTATACGGTCCCATATCACTTCATACGAGGCCCATATAAGTATCGTATTGACTCCATCTGACTCCGTACGGTACTCATAGGAATGCCATATTGCCTACATATGACTTCATACATGACCCATATATATTAATATACGATCCATACGAATCTGTATGGGAGCCATACAAACTGATACATGAATCATATGAGTCGCATACGGGATTTGTCAATAGGATTAGGCCCCTTCCCATCATCTTGCGAATGACGGACCATTGCATGCCTTGATCATCATCATGCGCTACGCCGAAACCGCAGCACTAGCCTCACCGACGGGCACCAGACGTGTTCAGTTTTCTCTTGCATCAGGTCATGCTCCTGATTCATAAGGAATTGAAATATGTGCAGTGGCAGCTGCAGGCGTCACTGTTTTGTCAACAAAAACACATTATATTGAAGGAACCGCGGACCACAGTGGTGACAGTATCCTCCAGCTTGAAACACAGGAGGTGGAAGTTGGAATTGTGGAAGGCAAATTTTTCGGCGGTGCCAGGATGCCCCATTTAACAAATGAGGTACACTCCAAATCAGTGCTGAAAATAAAGAACGAAAATATACCCGTCGCGGGCTGAACGTCACTTTCTTTCGGATGCGGAGACATATCAGCTTCACTCCCACCTTCAACTTGTGTCTGTAACAATTCAACAAATTGAGGGTCACCACTTCGTTAAAGGGACCGAAAAGTGAATATAAACCTATCGAAACTTTATGTTCAGTGAAAAGCTTGAACCTTCAAAAGTTCAAATATCAAAGAACTCCGCTGAAAGCGCTGTAGTTTTTCTGTAATCGAATTTTCCGTGATTGCATGTCCAGGGACCTAGTAGGAAACCGAGCAGTCTGTCAACAATTACATCACCCCGCGCCATCTGTCGAGGACGCATGTAATACTCGCGCTTCCGGTCGCCAATCCTGCGAAAACGAAAGTGACAGTAATTCTGTGACCACTATGTACGTCAAGAATGTCGAACCTCCCGAATCTAAGTGCGCTAGAACTCTGCATTCTAGAACTATCGCTCGCACAGAACTTATATTCGTACGATAGCATGCTGGAAAGTTTGTGCGTCGCAGCAGAAGATGCCTTGTCCACAGATTTACCGGAGTCACCGCCGGGAACACGGACTGGTTAGTGAAATTTACATGTGTCAGGGAGAAGCACTTGTGTAAGCCGAAACAAGCGCTGTTTTTTCGTCGTGTAGGTGTTCAGGTGGGAAATGCAAGCCGATGGTTTGCGCTGCTCAGAGGAAGATAATGCGTGTAAAAAGGAGACCGACAATTGCATCACAAACAACGAATATTTCGAAATACTGTGCTTTAACACCGATGTCCTGCAAGTGTCTTTTACGTACATCCGAGAAACCGAAGAGTATGACCGCATACGCGGCAGCGCCGTGTGGGCTTTACGCGCTAGTTGAACGACAAACTGAAGGGAAAAACCTTATTTCTGCAGGAAATTCCGTTATATCGCCACCGGCAATTCGCAAGATGGATATGGGGTGCTCTGAGAAAGCACCATACAAGGATTCTTCCTGCCTGCGTCGTGCACGCTATTAGGGATGCTTTGCCACCAGAGGTCTATAAGGGCTTTGTACTTGCGGACTTGTGGAAGTGTATATATTGATGCCAGTAAATTTTGATTTGTTGCTTGCTGCAAGTTTTTCTCATTGCATTTTTGCTTTTCATTTACAGAATATTCTAATTATTCGTTTGTTCCTGGACGGTTAAGTAACCTGGGGGCATATCTGTATTTGTAGATTATACTCGGGTCTTGTATATATGGGGAGTAAATAAGATAATTTTCATCAGTGTAGTTCAGCTGGATTGTGTTCATAACATTTTATCAGACTTGTGCCCGTTACTCGAAAAAAGTAATTGATTACAGTTACCAATTACTCGACTCCAAATGTAATTGAGTAACGAGTAAAAAAGTAACGCGTTACTCCGGTCGTTACTCTGCATTCACGCAAATTATATCCGTATTTGTGTGCCTCAGAAAAAAAAAGTTCAACAGCGGAACAGCTGAAATAACACAAAAAACAAAAACGCGTAGGACAGGTAGATCTCTACGTCTACAGTATATCTCGCCAGGGAAGACGTTGGCCTGATTGTGGATGAACATTGCCTGGAACTTCCCCATGACTCACTAAACCTCCAAAGCTTCAGGTACCACCACATTGGTGTAGGAAGAAATTAGAAAGAGAGACCCTGAAATTCCAGAACGTTATTACAATGACCTGCGCTTGCTATAGTACAATGATCCAACAAAGGCTGACGGCAGGAGGGGTTTGACTTAGGGCAGAACATCTGAAAGATAAGTTAATCTCTGCCGGAAAAGTAATCAATTACTGAGTAATCGATTACTCCAAAAAGTAATTGATTACTCGAAAAATTACTTTCACAGTAAAGTAACTGATTACTCGAAAAATTACTCAAAAATCTAATTGATTACAAGTAACGCAATTACTAGTAAGGCGTTACGCACAAGTCTGCCTTTTATATACCTGATATTGACCAAGTTTCCAAATGCCAATTAATGTTTGAGCCGAGATTGAGATTTAACGCTTAACTCTGTTTCGCTAAAAGATGTACTTGTTACTGATTCATTATCATGTCACCAACTAACATCTGTAAAGAGAGACTTCAGCGCTGACTTCAAGTATCAGCAACCCTTGATCTCGGTTCAAAGTTAACCGTGCAGCATTGGTGTGGGCAATAGTACTCCAAAATGACTAAATAATTTATTATGCAGTAACAGGCACTATCTTTGCAATTTTCATTTAACATGAAATACATTGACACTTTTCCACACACAGTAAAGCCACTCAATAACCAAACTAGCCCGAAGGGTTTCTGTGAATGGGAATGACTTTACACATGTATTCTTTTTTTTTTCATAAGTTCTCTGTTACTGTAATTGAGATATACTTCTGTGAAGTAATTTTGACAGCCCTGCAAATAGAAACTGGCTTCGGTGTACACAACAGACGCGTCAGAACATTTATTTGGAATATAGTATAAGAGCAGAAGGAACATGTTGTCACAACTCAAACTATATTTTTCAGTTTTATTATCCGGGGATTTAGAAGACAGAGTAGGACTTTCTGCCCTCTGATGTTTTGACGTACATGGCAGAGTTCTAAAACCTCAAACAAAATAAGCAAGAGAAGTATAAACAGTTTTGTCTTTCCCTTTTGAGTTTAACAAGCAAGTTATATTTTACCATTTGTGTGCTTTCGCATTCTCTGTTGATGAAAAGAGTACAGGAATAATAATGCAACACGTAGATCCAACAATGACCTGTCATCTTGATGATGATGATGATGATTAGGATTTTTCAACATGGTTATGAACACAGATGAATTCAGTTATAAGAATAAAGTGAATGAAATTCAACCTAAAAATATACTGATATAATTGAAAGAAGTGTGTGTAAAGTTCTCTGCGGAAAGTAACTAAAAAGTTATAGGCTCCCAAGCAGGCCTATGTCCCTAAAAAAGTTCTCGACATTATCAAAAGAAATGACAGGCTCATCACCCAACAAGAGTGCTGGGTGAAGAGGTGTAAAATGCTTGTAGCATTCAGTGAAGTAGCGCTGGCGATGAGGTTCGTGTTGTAGGCATGTGATGAGAATGTGAAGGATGGAGAGTTGCTCGTTACAACTGCTGCACCACGGTGGCTCCCCTCCTCGAAGTAGGTGGCCGTGCGACAAATATGTGTGCGCAATTCTGAGCCTGTGTCTCAGCACCTCCTGGAGACGTTGTTGAATTGCATGTACCTTATGCCCTACGTGTGGTTTTATGAGATGAAGCTTGTTCAAAGCTTGTTCATCCCAGAACTGCTGCCATTTTGCGTTAATGGCATTCTTCAATGTACGTCTGAAGTCATGGAAAGGGATGTCGAATGGGCTAATTTCTGAGGAAAGAGCTGTTGCTGCGGCTCGGTCTGCAAGTTCATTTCCCGGGATACCCACGTGACTGGGCACCCAGCAAAATGTTAAGTTATAACCTCTGTTTATTATCCTACTGGCCAAAGAACGTCCTCTATGGACTAGAAGGTTCTTAGCCCGCTGCAGACTCTCATAGCACGCAGAGAGCTAAGAGAGTCTGTGTAAATTACTCCAGATTTAACATGCGTTTGCAATATAAAATTAAGCGCCTAGATGAGTGCATATACTTCAGCAGTAAAAATGGATGCTGCTGGATTGAAACGGTATGACCGCGTCACCGCTGCAGATACCATGGCGCAGGAAACGCTGTCAGCAGTCCGTGACCCATCTGTGTATATTTCAGTGTGGTCACCAAAGGAATCTTTTAATTCGAATAACTCTTGCTGAAGGGCTAGGGGTGACGTATCCTTTTTATTGTCCTTAGTTAAGGAGTAGTTGAACTGTGGCTGTGATTGCCAAGGAGCACATTCGTCACCCTGTTCTAGGGTCCAGGAGTCCTGATACAAAAAGTTATAAAATTCTTGATACTGCAAGGCTCGCATGCTAAAAGGACGTACCACTGACGGTCTGCTTACAAATAGTCGCTGAAGACGTGTGCCTTGGACACAAGGCATGGCGGGATTCTGACAATGGGTTTTGACTTTAAGACCATAAAGAATAATAAGGTAAGACCGTCGTCTGTCCAGAGACCACTCATTAGACTCGACGTACAAACTTTCCACTGGTGAGGTGCGGAAAGCTCCAAGTGCTAACCAGAGGCCCTGATGGTGTACTGGGTCAATTAACCTGAGGACTGACGTACGAGCAGAACTGTAAACAATACAACCATAGTCCATCTTCGACCGAATTACTGATGCATATATTTTGTGGAGGGTTGTTCTGTCTGCTCCCCAAGATTTGTGAGCGATAACTTTCATGAGACTTAAAGACTTTATGCATACTTTGTTACCAATTTGCTTCATGACGGAACGTCTGAGGACATCGAGCTTAGCGTCATTCGATAGGACGTTGAAAGACCTTTCGTGCTGTATAAAGTTCATTTTTGTCAGTCCAATGCTTTCTGTGTTATTAGCTTGAGAATCGCACATGGTAGGCGAAAATTGACAATGTTGCATCTCAATTTTTTCAAAAATGCCATCTTCGATTGCCTTTATTATTTTTGAAAAGGTGGCGTCATGCCTCTACTTTAGACGCCAAGTGAGACAATCTTTTATTTTTACCCGAAAGACGCGCAGCGATTTTTTTTGTCAGGCAGAGTCCAGAGGCAGGGCCCATCTACGAGCACGCGACCTTCAACCTCTTCTTTGCTACAGGTCTCCCGCTGACGGAGAAATGAATGACCACACTGCGTGAGCTTGTTGTAGTGTCCCCAGAGCATCACTTTACGTCTACCCAATGGTCTCCCAGTTCCGCCAGGCTCATTCAAACCGTGGGGGAGTACATGAGTTGCCTGTGCGTCCTTGACGAGAAGCACCAGTCCTCGAACATACCGACAAAGTAGTGAGAAGAAACGAAGCGCTTCGTAAAGATATTTATCCAGTGGTAACATCGTAGCTTTGTTTCAGGTTGCCACCAGTCCCCCAGGCAGTGTGGAAGTCACATCCTTTTCATTGGTAAAAGAACGTTGTGAAAGTTTCGCAAAACGTAAAATGTGCCCATCGCGAGACCCCTGCAGATGATGGATGCAACCATTGGATTAGCATCATCCGATAGGTTTAGATATGACCTTTAACATGATATAAAGTGACTGGTGACCCCCATGTCACGTCGAGACTGGGAGGTACCCGGGTTCGAATCCCGGTGCCGACTGTGCTGTCTGGGGTTTTTCCTGGGTTTTCCTCAGACGCTTTCAGACATATATCGGCACAGTTCCCTTAGAAGTCGGCCCAGGACGCACATTCCCCCAGGGCGTGAGTCGTGACGTTGCCCACATACGTGAGGCCGACAACGGCAAGCCCTATCACCACCACCACCATAAAGTGACTGGGTTCAAGCGCATGGATGCTAAAAGGATTACTGAAGACCACACCGAGGGTTTAAGGTACCTACGGCTACCGGAAACGAGGGATTTTAGTTGTGCGTTGTTCTGTCGGAATTTTTGATACCCACGGTGGCACTGACACAGCTCGTGGAGGGCGAACGTGTTATACTTGAGAGCAGCAACATACTGTCATCACAGGGGTCTTACGGGCTTTGTATATAGTACTCGTCGTGGTTCTGAAATAACGCTACGGGGCATAAAACTAATTAAAGGTAGGATGCACAGCTTCGGAACTATCACTCATTGCGCCCAAGCTAAGAGGCGGCCACAAATTTGTATTCTCACGTGTTGTAACTTTCTGTCCCCTGTGGCCGTAGTTCTGCCTTCCTTATATTGACTCGCACGACAGCCTCATAGCGTGCGTATGTGCATTGCCTCAAGCACTGTGCGGGAGAATAGTGAATATGCGCACGTGCGTACGCACACGTGGTGCGTGCGACTCCCATGAAAGTGCGTAATAGCAAGTTCAAGGAGCCCACGAAAGTATTGCCCTGCGTCTCCAAAGGAAAAAATAAACATACGTACCATAAGTGCAAAATAAGTACAGAATGCAACATCTGGGCAATAAATTACAAAGCAAAGGCTAAGAAGCAAAGCGCGCTCATAGACATACGAGGAGCGCCTTTGTGTGGAAAAATCGCTCCACGGAAAAGTAGCCCAGAGTCTCAATCAAAAAGAGAAAAGGTACCTACCTTACCAGCAGGGCAAAGTACAGGCATAATTTTGCCCCTGTGGAATAAATCGTGAAAAATATTCTGGGGTTTTACAAATAATTAAGATAGAACATGCGAAATTTTCGCGTACCACTCGTGGCTTTGCGATACTAGGCGGACGAAAGACGCGCCTGAAACCAGTCACTTTATATCATGTGAAAGGTCATGTAAAGCTTTCGGCTGATGCTAATCCAATGGTGGCAGCCATGATCTGCAGGGGTCTCGCAATTGGCACATTTTACGTTTTTCGAAACTTCCACAACGATAAAATCATAAAATCAGCCGTGCTAGATGCCGTCAAAGTCGGTCCAGAAGAAAGCGCGCTCAAACAGCCTCAGACTTTCCTCCTCTCCCACGCGGAAACTACTCCACGCATGAGCGTCGCACGTGGCGCGATTTGCGTCGTTTGAGCTGTCATCTAACATATATTTTTTCTCTGCGAATTAAAAAATACGACTTTCACACGTTGTTCGATTTAAAATGAAACTACCCGTATGCCATCTATGTTGGTGAAGAGGCCTCGACAGTTCCATTGCAGAAGGACCTGTCCCATGAAAAGGATTGTGGTTAAGAAAAACAAAGAGACTTTGACCACTATGTGCGTTTAACGAGGCAGCACCCTTGGTGGGGGCTGTTTGTGCTGGTCCGTGGGTCTGTTGTCTCTGCCTCTACCACTCGATCTTTCGCGTTTCTCTTGATTGCGAGAAAGTGCCTGTGAGACTCGAAGACGACTCCTGTGAAGTACGGTCTTCGTCGTGGAGCTCCATGTTAACAACACGTACCTGGGATGGATCTTTGAGCAATCCATCCCAGACGGATGCCGTGCAAGCAACCTCAGCTGAGGCCGCTGCAGGCATAGGGGAAGTAATGGAAACCGAAGGAGAAGGAGACACTTCCGTGTCTCCGTCCCTCAGGGAGGGGGGGGGGGATGTAGGGTGGAGGCCCAGCAGTTTGGGTCTCCACAGACCTCCTCTGTGGTGCCACTCCCCTGCGCACCACTTCGGAGAAAGTGCCCTTTTTCCTGAACTCTGCTTGCGCCTTTGCGTCTTTGTACGAGATATTTTGCTCTGCCTTGATTCTAAGGATTTCTTTTTCATCTTTCCATCGGGGACATGACCTGGAGTAGACAGGATGGTCACCTTTACAATTTGCACACCGCACTTGATTTCGGCAGGATTCTGCTGGGTGATCTGTACCCGAGCATTTGGGACATGTGTCCTGCCCACGGCAGACCTGAGATCCGTGCCCGAAGCACTGACACTTGAAACAACTCTGCGGATTAGGAACATAGGGTCGCACGTGGCAGTTGAGGTAACCAGCCTTGATGGTTGTAGGAAGCTTGTGTAGTTCAAATGATAGAACAATGTGCTTTGTTGAGATTTCTATACCGTCCCGACGCATGACTATTCGCTTTGCTGCCACGACACCCTCTTCCCGCAGGCCTTCGTCAACCTCAGAGTCGGTGCATTCGAGAAGCTCACTTTCCGAGATCACGCCCCTGACAATGTTGAGGTTTCTGTATTTTGCAATGGGGGACACCGGTATGTCCCCAATTTTCCTGACAGCTTGGAGGGCCGAGCATTGCTCCCTGGTTTGAACCTCGATTTGAAGGTCCCCAGATGACAGTTTATTTGCAGTGTAGGTCTTTCCGATTGATTTTTCTAGTTCCCTGGCAATGACAAACGGTGACATCTTAGTGAGTGGCTTTGTCTCGTCTTGAGAATGGAGTACCAGGAATTTTGGAAACCATTGTTCTGGAGATAGGCTGAATGAGTTCACTGGTGCTTCGGTGCAGCGCCGCTTATGGCGCTGATCTTGTTTTTTCAAGCGTGAAGAATCCATGCAAAGAAAGAAGTGGTTCGGTGCAGCAGGTGTGTCGCCCACCATCGAGCCCAACGAGGGAACGTGTCCCACACGTTAACACTTGCCTCTGCACTATACCCTAGTGCAGCTTCTGGAGAGTGAAAAGACTGCCCAAGGTTGACCCTTGCCGCCAAAGAAGGTGAAGGTTGGAGAAGGATGATAGTGAAGGGGTAGAGAAAGAAAAAAGTAATGAAAAGGGAGATGGCGACTAGCTGAATAATACTGGCCGGACCTTCCAGGACCACCCGTCTATGGGAAGCAGGGGCCAAAGCGGTGTGTTGCTTTCCCAGAGGGGCCCCGAAGGGTCCTAAACTACCTCTGGGTCCACTCAACCGCCAGGATCCCCCTTTCCCCGGACACGGGAAAGCCACGCACAGCTATACGTGGGGGTCTCCCTCCTGCGGCGACCCCACCGTGAATGCAGGAGGGGGCTACTGCGGCTGCTGCCGGGCGATGGGGGCGCCAATTTCCCGACGCCGGGTGATGAAGATGAGAACTTTTCTTCAAGTGTATTAATTGTGACAAAAGGAATATACAATGAAGGTTGTACAAAAACAGCAAATCTGCGTTGACTAAACTTTTAGATACGTTGGATGTTGCCACATCGTATAGTTTCCGTCTAAAAGTAGGACTACCCG
This sequence comes from Ornithodoros turicata, assembly GCF_037126465.1. NCBI lineage: Eukaryota > Metazoa > Arthropoda > Arachnida > Ixodida > Argasidae > Ornithodoros > Ornithodoros turicata. The sequence continues at coordinate 79,571,364 of NC_088201.1, forward strand.
ACTCTTGGATACCGCCTTTGTGTCTGACCTGTGTTGTCAACTTGTTACGATAATAATAATTGGTTGTGTGTCGTGTTATTTGTGACAGTGTTTAAGACAAAAGTGGTCTCTCAATACACGTTCCCTCTCACCAACCTCGACATACTGAAGAAATGGGTGCAGAAGCTGCGCAGTGCCCACAAAATTCGATTACCACGGCACCTCCAAAATGTAAAATCATATGTGTCAGATCAGATTTTTAGAGGTATTCTGTGTTGTATATAATTCCTGGTATGAAGTGTGTGGCGACCGCCTCACGGCTCCCAGAGCCGGCGGTCCCACACCCGGGGCCGTTCCACCCACTCGCTACCAGAAGGAAGTGCAACCAACTCAAAAGGAAGAATGCAATCAAACGTTTAATGACATACCTCACCACGTACAAAGCCTTACCGAACACACTGCCGCAATGCCCAATGCTCGGAGTCGGAGTGCCCCAAAATCCTACGGTGGTCCCCTTTTAAGGAAAAGAATCCTCGCGCCCAGTAACACTTCGAAGAGCGGCACGTGCAATCACAGATAACGATAACATATCACCGGCGTGGTGACGGGAATAACGAAAAGCAGATAACCCGCACATGATAGTTCCCGACAGCGTGACGAGACAACAAATTCGCAGGGAAAGTTCTGTTTCCCACATCCCCCCTTCTCCAAATTGGACTCACAAAAAACGAAAAACATGCCGCATCCACGGGCACGAAAGTAGGCCGTTCCTGAAGCAGTCGAAGCCCACACTCAGTTCTCTGGCATGTCTTCCTCGAGAAGATCGATCAAGTCGGTGTCCAGTGCTCGTGGTTACTGAGGTCGCGGTTCGGTGGGCAACAGGAGCTCCGGCCGACGACGTTGGATCATGGAAATGGCGGCGCTCAGGTCAGACTCCGTGACCCGTGTGGCTCGAGCTCTCATGGTCTGAGTTAGTTCCATTCGGACGCGGTGGAGGGGTCCTCTCAGATGGGTGGCCCGATGGATGATGGGAACGCCGCAGCTGGGACACAAGGCTTGTCTTTCTTCCTCTGTATAGGGCAGCAAAGGATCCGCTGGGTGACGATCCTCAATGGTTACACCTCGAAATGGTTGCGGTACGGAAGACGGGTCGGCGCCACGCAGAGGCCGGGGTTGCGACGCCCATCTTGAGCGCGAGGCCCATGGGACTGGTTGTCCGGAATGTACAATGGTCCACGTTGCAACAGAACGGTGACGAGGCCTAGGAGGGAAGTCATCTCTGGGATGCGCGTTCGCCGAAGTTGCATAGTGGCGCGAGCTGCCACCGGAAGATCCGGTCCGCAGGTGAGGGGGGCCAGCCGGGCCGCGCCTAGAGCGCCTAGTCGATCTCATCTAAAAAAAATAAAGGGAAAAGATGGGAAATAGTCAAGAGGTAACTCCTGACTAGGAGGGTCTGTCCAGCCCTCCGGCAACAATAGTGGGCAACCGTGAAAACGAGGAGCACTATACCAAATGCAGATAGCCAGGTCCGATCGCGAGCACTACGCGGTAGCGACGACGGTACTGACTATTACGCACGAGAGCACTAAGGAATAGTGACCGCGGTAACAATTGTTGCGCAGATCACGCGCGAAACGCAGTTGACGGCAACACGCAGCGCATTCGCAAGGGGCTCCCAATTCATGCGCTGAAATAAAAGCGCGGTAGTCGTTGAACACGCGCAATGCGGTTCTCCCGCCTGCACTAGCGGAGACGGGATTAACTGTTCCAGTAAAGCCATACAATGACTTGAACTCACGCAAGCAACAACGCAACCTACTGGGTGCGCTAGTTCGCTGCCTCGCCTTACCGCCGCGTTCAGCCTGCCGAGCTAGGAGGCGGAAGGGCCCTGCCAGTTACTGCAAAGTAGTAACATGGAGGGGTGAGATAGGCCAGTAGTTGTGATTGCAACGGCACGTGCAACTCGAACAACGTTCCGTCATACGTGACGGCGGCGACTGCACTGCAGTTAGCAGAACGCTAAGTAAACGGGGTGTTGCTAACACCGGGACTCCGACCGGTCGGCGCGTGTCCGCGGCGCTACAAGTGCCGGGGATGCATACCGAGTGAGCGGGCCATGCACGGTGAACACAGACGAAACAAAGGCAGGCTTTTAGTGAGGACAGCCAAACAGAAATAACCAAAAATCGAAAATAGGCTGGGACAAGAAACATCCCCAGCTGCACCCTTCTGCGAGGTTGGTGGTCGGGCCCCACGTTGGGCGCCAGTTGTGGCGACCGCCTCACGGCTCCCAGAGCCGGCGGTCCCACACCCGGGGCCGTTCCACCCACTCGCTACCAGAAGGAAGTGCAACCAACTCAAAAGGAAGAATGCAATCAAACGTTTAATGACATACCTCACCACGTACAAAGCCTTACCGAACACACTGCCGCAATGCCCAATGCTCGGAGTCGGAGTGCCCCAAAATCCTACGGTGGTCCCCTTTTAAGGAAAAGAATCCTCGCGCCCAGTAACACTTCGAAGAGCGGCACGTGCAATCACAGATAACGATAACATATCACCGGCGTGGTGACGGGAATAACGAAAAGCAGATAACCCGCACATGATAGTTCCCGACAGCGTGACGAGACAACAAATTCGCAGGGAAAGTTCTGTTTCCCACAAGTGTTATAGATCTAATCCACCTCCACAGTATAGACTCTCAGTAATTAAAACTCTAGGGGGAGCTGTGATTCGTTTTTGATGGCATGCACGTCTACATATGTGCCGTAAGAAGAAAATTATATCGAGGGAGTGCATATCTCCGGCAAGAATTCCAGCGTTGTGGGCTACTGACGTTTACATCTACTGTTGATCACATTCATGCTGCTGTAGGTTTACTGTCGGCCCCTTGGAACTCTCTGTTCTCGCACTAGCTGCAGGAGGAGTGCCCTCTCAGCATGTCAACTCCTTGCAAAAGTGTCGACATACTAAAGAATATGACACAGTTTGCAGGACTTCACTTTCTGGAAATTTGCAATGGCAGAGCCTGCCAGAGTGAGACCTACTGACTATTCCGTGGTGTGGAAGTGGATTCGGCGTTGCGGTTTGCTCAGGGCGGGGACATTTTAAAAGGGAACGAAAAGCTTGAAATTAACTAGAGTGTTGTTTGCGTTAGGCACTTTGTAATACACTGAACACATAGGCAGCAAATAAATAAATAAATAATCAGCATGTATGAGAAAATAAAAGGAGGACATTTGCTCTTCATTGCTCATTCCAACCTGAAACTGCGTGCAACAAATTTACATAGTGTACCTGTACATTGTCATTTCTGAAATAAAGGTATTGTCTTGTGACCTCCTTGCACATTCACTGTATCTTGAAATGCATAATCGCAAGAAATAAATGCTGAACTTAAATTTTTTTTTATTCATACAAGTATTGTTTGTTCTTGTATGTTGTTCAGCTTGTACATTAACAACATTCCCAACGTGGAGTGAGAGTTACAATGCGTATGTATGCAGACGACACAGTGGTTTACCAACGTATCTCTTGCATAGACGACCAGGTCAGGACGACATCCCTGGAGAACATTGTTCAGTCGTGTGATCGATTCCAACTAAAAGAGATTGAAAAATAACGGAGTTTGATTTTTCACTCTGCATCGCCGGAAACTTGCACATTCATTTTCTTCACGTTCTACGACAAAAGTGAATGCAAAGAAAACTGTGTTTATGCATGTACCAAGGAAGCGTATTGTTCTTCCGCATAATTATTCTATAGGTGATGTCTCTTCAAACGCAGTCAATTCCTATATAATCTTGGTGTACACTTTCTGTCAAATCTTTCGTGGACTAAACATGTAGAGACTGCAGTGCAAAGGGTTCTGGGAATGTTGTTCCAACTTAAACATTTGCTACGATACTCATCTTACGATGTGAGGTTAAAAGCGTATCAATTGCTAGTCTTTCCATTAATCCCGTACGAAATTCCTGAATCAAATTGAAATCCGGTCCTGATCCCGGATGTCTGATACGGTTTAATTCCTAAATTGGGCAGGATCATTGATCAGCATATGATAAAATTTTGATAAAGCTTTACTCTAAATGTTATCAAATCCGGATCAAAACTGTACCGCCTCCTGAGAAACCTTTGATCAAAACTTGATTCAGATCACTGATCAGCAACTCATCGGCTCTCAACAAAATTTTGGCATAGGTTCATTCAAAATTTGATCACAAATCACATCTAGATTAGAGGTGTCATAACCCGGATCAAACTTGTATTGTCCCCTAAATAGCTTTTCATCAAAACGTGACCTATTCCTGATCATTCCGTGAACAGATCCTTGCCGATATCGGAAATCGGACTCAGTCCGTTTAAACCCCATGGTCAGAGCCGTATGCCCAACATGTTGCGTTATCGCACCGAGTGTTATAAGCCGTCTCCAAACAAGTAACAAACGTGTGAGTATATGATATGCATTTATTCAAAACCAGCAGTAAATTAATTTACATTTGTTGCAAACAGCTTTATTCACCATTCTCTCGAAGCTCACGGAGCCGCATGCCTGTCGGCTTGACAAGCTGTGGCTGTCCTTGCCAGACGTACGCCAGAAATCTCGCAATATGGCACTAACATGCCTGGCCCAATGACGGTCTCAGTGACCTGTGGGACGGATGTAAACGTTTTGTATCCCAAAATTTCAGTTCCACAATGAATGTGCACATGAATATGCCCGAATCTCACACGATGAATTGAAAATCCGGTTACAAATAACACGTACGTACCTCTTCCTCGGTGCCGGCGTTCACGAGTTGTCGTCTCTCAGTCGACTTGTTGGACCCACCCGAGGATGATGCGTGTCCGACCGTCATTGCCGATGAGGTGGCCGCCATATTCTGGAGGTCTGCATTCCATCCAGACAAATTTTTGTAGCTTTTGCACCAATCACCTGGCGTTGCTCAGCAGACCATCAAGTTCTGTGGACATGTTTTGTACATAAGAAATACCGGTAGAAATAAATAAAGTAAGAGTACTTGCTGAGGGCAGAAATGAAAAATCGCGGCGCATACTCACCTCTATATTTTTCGATTTCAACAACATTTCCTTAATGTGCTGACTTGCTCACGCAGTCCCGTAACTTGGTAGATAACTTAATTTCTCCCAGCATCTGACGGGCCTGGTGGGGTTACTTAGCTCGCCTTATCGCACCTTCGCTGTTAAAAAAAAAAAGGAACTTCCACGATAATTTTGCCTTACAGTTCCGGATAGTATGTGTCTGCAAGCAGAACAATTTCCTCAGCAAAGTACAGTGAGCCAAACAGCTAACGCAACACAATATAAGGAGTTTTCTACCTACGTTACATTGTGACGTGGCGTGCTCGTAAGCTCCTCCGACTGCTGGTCACTTTTCGTGCTAGCGGCATTGAAAGATGGCAAACTGTGCTATTTTTCAATGCGACAACCATATTTTCCATAAAAGACAATGTGAGAACCACAATGACGAAGTGTCTTCGGGATAAAAGTAAGGTACGGACGCAACCGAACTTCAAAGCACCATTCAAGGCTTCCTTTACGAGCAAACGCTAGATATTCTCAGCAGCTGCGCCGAAAAAGTGACCACCACCATGGCGGCCAAACGCGTTCGTTTGACGTCATGTGGGAACACCAAAGCTAATGAAAACAACAAACCTGTGACGCTTGACCAGGAAGAATGCAAATACCATAGTGAATCCCGCCAAAGCTTGACGTCCTCTTCACAGGGAGCCGGCGGCAAAATGGAAAATTCCAGGAGGGGTGAAACGAAAGTTTTCCAGGTCACCGCGGAGGATAGAGGATAGAGAATTTGCTGGTCAATGGTCGCCCTTCTGTCCGTCGTTGTTCACGTTCTGCCAGTGTGACTGATATTTCTTTTTGGAAAAGCTGTTGTTCGTCAGTAAATGGTTCCAAATGCGATTTCATATGACTTAGAACTATGACTTTGACTTTGACTATGACTTTGAGAACTTTGACTTAGAACGATGTCCGATGCGACATAACGGCGTGACAGGCTGTTTTTTTATTATTATTTATTATTATTATTATTGTTAACGGAATTGCTTGAGGAATGTAGGAATGTTTCCGAAGTCGGATCATCATGGAGGCATTTACATAAATCACACGCGAATGCGGCAGAATCTCCGAAAATATTCAAACGTAGCAGTGGGTGAATATTAATTGATTAACAGATATGTATTAATTAACAAAATGTTCCTGTGGCAAGCTACGACATGCGCTGCCGGAAACACAAGAAATAGGTAGAGTGCAGAAACAGTACGGCGTACAAATTCTAAAAAGCGTACTGAAATATATGCAGCTTCGAGAAAAGTGAGAGCGAGTACAACATAAAGGTTGTCTAATATCGTGCCCCTGATTTGAAAAAAAAAAAAACTTCAAACCAAAGTTCTTCTGGGGTGCACTGTTTTTATGTACTGAAAATTGGTTTACAAAACTTCATTCAAAACAGCGAGCACATACAATGGGTTCCACCAGATGATGCCATTAAATTAGCAAAAATAGTTTTTACTTAAGAAAATTATGCAGCTACTTGGAATGCACTCAAACAAACTTTTGCCACTGATTGGGGCCGTTTGGATTCGTGTCACACATTAATTAGGCTAATTTTGTTAATTGAAGTCGTAAAGTAGCCCAGCAAAGGAAGCATTTTTCTGCATTAGTCTGGAAGCGTATCGCACTAGCACACAAATGCACTCAAAATCGCGGGGGTTTTCTCAGGGTTTCTACAGAAATTTGACAGTCACAAATTCGTCATTGGATGGAGCGCGATCACTCGTATTTAGGTTTGTCGAACTGTTGGGTCCGTTCAGATACCCTTCCTCCTGTGCGAAAACAAAAGAAACCACGCCACAATCGCACGTATACCCTTGTCAAAGTGTCTGTCCTCAGCCACCAGCCACTGATAGTGACGGCGACAAGACCCTCGATCGGAATAAAACGTGTCGCTCTTTCCACTTACGATAAACCGGGAACCGGGTCGCGATAAAGGGGGAACCGACCCAAGCAGCACAATGTACTGAAAGTCGAGTGCAATAGGGGTGGACGGTATGTGTCTTATCAATGTTCTGTACTTTCATGAATCCGTTCAAGGCCTTTCACCTACCCGTCCACCCCTATTGCACTCGACTTTCAGTGCATTTTGCTGCTTGGGGAGAGTTCCGCAAACGCAAATTTCTCCGACCATACTTCTCAGAGCGACGTATCTTCGGCTGTCAAATTTCTGTGCAAATCTTGTGAAAAACCCATTGATTTTGACTGGGATAATGGCCTATGGCGACAGGATTCCAAATCGCAGAAAACATTTCCTTGACTAATTCGCCAGTTCAGTTAACAAAGTTAGCTTAGTTTATGCAATGCACGAATTCAAACAACCTCATTCTGAGGCAAACGTCTGTATAAATGTATTTAAAGCACTTTTTTTTTTCATCGGCGAAACCGAAAACCGAACGTTTAAATGCAATTAACTCCCGGTGTTTTGTAATAACCACAGAAACCAATAGAGCTGTTGCGCTAAAGTTTGAGGAGGGTGACTGGAGCGCCACTGTGACCCCTACCGTCGGAATGCTACAACACGCGGCCGCTCACGCCTTGTATGCATAACTGATAGCAACGGGTAGGACGCGTCAAAGAGTTCGCCGTTTTCTTTATTTTTTTTTTTATTTTTCGAAATCGAGCTCTACTGTACTTGAATCGAACTCTATTAAAAATTGCAAACTACTGTTGTGTCGTTCGGTGCCATAGCACCAAGAAGGTAGCTCTTGCCCGCACAAGAAATGTCACCGACTGGCAGCGCTATTCCGGCTGCTGGCGATATGCAGGCGGCGGTATTTTTGTTGTACTCAAGGGCTAGCTAATTCCTGAAATATGAAGCCCTGAAATAATTATTCCTCACTACTGCCGTCGTTTACCATTTTCAGTCATAGACTTGCATTGCGGCTGTGTAATATCCAAGTATAATTATTGCAGTAGACAAATATCGGCATCCGTTCTAATGAATAGAACACAAAAACTTTGACCATATATACATTTCGTTTTCTTGTATTTGCTTTGCATTTTTCAGCTTTTTATACTAAAAGTCCACTGTGCAGCCGATGCCTCGGATAATTGTCGCTGTGTGACAGTAACATCCCGAGTCTAGGGACGACGAAAACAGACACGCATAGAGACAGAGTTTGGACACATCTGTATGTGTCTGTTTTCGTCGTTCCTAGTCTCCGGGTCTTACAGTCATGAATTACATTCACCAGCTCACTTGTTTTAAGCAATTATTTCATTGGGTCACGGTCACCAGAAACCCCATATATATAACTTTTTGTTGTCTCTAACTTTTTGTTAAATATGCGTACGGAACCAAAGCTTGTGCACATACAGGGTGTTCAAAATTAAGCTTTCACTAGCACTTTATAAATAGGCGAACAAAAGAAAACTGGCTGCTATTTTTCTGTTCCTTGAGTAAGAAACAGGTGCTACATAATTAGCAGCACCTGTTTCTTGCGCAACCCGGCCGAGGACGCCAGCAACTTGGTGGCAGGGTACAAGTTGCTCAGACACGCCGTCTTCCGCGAGGGACGTTAAATACGGGGTGCCGTGTGATGAGCTTTCATCGCACGTTAAAGAACCCTCAGGTGGGCAAAAGCAATCCACAGACCGACCGCTGTGGCGTCGCTCATGATCTCAGTTGTCTCGCGACGTAAACACCCAATTATTATTTGTTTCTTGCGCAAGTAGCGTAAAGTTATCATCCGGATTCCTGTCATCGCTGTGTTTGCGTAGCGCACGTGAAAGCTTAATTTTGAACACCATGTATACACGAGGATATATATTATATATGTATATATAATAGCGGATTCCAAATTTAAATAGTCGAGAAGTTTGCTCAAGCTGCATGGCTGTGCTGAAAAATCTTCGAAATCGTCGGTACTGCGTTGCCCAATGGCTGTTTATTCTGTGTTCATGGTAGAGTCGTGAACATTCCGCACGCGGGGAACATAACCAGAGGTCCCAGGAAAGAGCAACTATTTGGGTGTTGAACCATAAAAGTTTGCGTTTCATTTCGATGTCGTGTTATTATTGTTCAACTATCTTCAATTAATAACGGCGAACGTTTTGTTAAGTCCCCATTGAATTCGATAAGCACCCTGCGAATTAATCTTTGCCTTGTTCTTGTTAAGCCTGATTTTTCTCAGAATGAAATTTATACTTTGGCACCCCCAATGCACCAGAGAAGCACACTAAACACTCTAACAAACAGCGTCATTCGCGACATACACGCGTTCTGCATATGTACATCGTGCTGCACATTGTACACGTGTTTCATCAACTTTCTTTTAAAGAATTTGCCTATCCTTTTGACTTTCTCTATCCGTAAAGCAGATGATAAACGATAATGCCACACCAACTTAGCCAGCGTAGACTGAGTGTCGTCTGCTAGGGAGCGGCCGTGTGTTGAAAAGGTCGCCACGAGCGGCGCTGACACTAGGTTTGCAGCGCCACCTGGCCCAGCGCAACAGGTCTATAGTGGCGGGCATGAAAACATTATAGACTCAACATTTGAAAAGTTTCGGTCTCTCCGTACACAACTCCTGTACTGGGTACCACCCGATTTAAAAAAAAAACAAAAACAAAAAAAAAAAAAGAACGGCCCAACTCAGCTTACAACCCGGGTCCAGTAGGTCTGGTGTTAACCCGACGCACATCGACCGATGCCAGGTTCGCGTTGGGTCCGCGAACTGCACCTGACCACCTTGTACTAGTGCTGGCATGATCAAAACCTGGGTGTTCCGGAATCCGGGACATTCCGGGTTTCTTCAGGCAGGATAAAGGCAGATCCAGCCCGGAACCAACTGCAAGAGACCTGAACGACCCCGGATTCCTCTTGATCCGGCCTGACTAAAACCAGATCCGGGCTGATCAAGTTTGATCCGGAATTTTTGTACGGGATCGATGCAACATGCTTGTGTAGTTTGGGATCCCCATCTTGCCACACATAAAACGAATTTGGAAAAAGTTTAGAAGAAAGCTGCCAGGTTTATATTTGCAGATTATCGCAGAACAGCATCTCTACTAGCTTTATGTCGCAAGGCTAATTTGCTACCAGTAGAACAATATTTGAACCTACAGCGCATTAAATATTTGTTTCAGTTGATGAGAAGAACCGCCCCCCCCCCCTTTTTTTCGCATTTGATCCCGGATTGTCACACTTCTAGACACAAGCATAATCGATATTTAAAAGCCATCGTAGTTCGTACGGATGATTTTAAGTATTCGTTTTATCCAAAAACAATACGTGAATGGAACGGCCTTCCGGTCGCTATTTTGAACCAAGTTGATACGCGTGATTTTGTCGAAACCTTAGAACCTGTTTTGCCACCTGTGACGGTCGACCTGTGGACCAACAGTATCCTAAATAAATAAAGTAAAATAAATAAATAATAGAGCATAGCATCCCGAAGCTTGTTTACAAAAGCATATTTTGTTACATCTTTCTCGCACAGAACGCACAACCAAGAAACCCCTCTTCCACTAAACCTCGCGTTCAACATGGTACAATTGGTATCATTTCACAGACAGGGTACACCAGGGCAGAGGGTAGAAGAAGCAGGATATCCTGAGAACATCATTAGGGATATCCTAAACAGAATCATCAGAGAAATAAGTAATGGCAAAAAAAACCGAAAGCCCTGAAAGAAGGAACTTTGGGGTAATTACATATACCCATAAAGCCTCTCACAGGAAAAAAGTAGCTAGCAAGTACAGTGTTGAAGTAGTCTTTCGTAAAAAACCCGGCTTAAGATCACTGATTAGGAAGGGAAATCAGGAGCAGTTACCTCGGTGCTCCATAAGGCATGAAAATCAGTTTGTGGACTGTATAGTTGGGGTTGTTTATTGCATACCGTTTAGTTGCTGGCGTGAATATATTGGGCAAACATCCCGGTGCATTAATGTTAGGTTAAAGGAACATCGTTATTCGGTTAGCAGGGGGTATGGAAACTTGGTTGAGCATTTAAAAAGGTGCCAGGGTTGTGTTGCAAAATTCCATGAGAAAAAAAAATTATATAGGAGTAATAAGGGCGGTGCTTTATTATATCGTGGAGCTTTAAGTATAAAAAATGCGGGGTCCAGGTGTGTGAGTGTGCCTTCAGTGCTGATAACTGCTCCAGTCGAGAAGTTTTTGGAAGATTCAAACAGGAGGGACGCAAGATAAGTCTTATGCTTTTGATAAAGATAAAGTCACTAGGCATGCTGGGGGTGTGACTGGTAACTTTGCTGAAGAGGGCGTTGTTGGTTAGGTTAGAGGATATAAACCAAGTTTGATAACGTCGTTGTTCGTCAGTCTGTGCCTGTGTGTTGTGTCGTCTGTTGACTTGTTCCCCGGCACGGGGGTTTTATCGCTTTTAAAGCAGCGTGCTAGCCGCGGAATGTATCATAGAAGATCTTCAGCATAAGTCTCTGGTTTCAAAGCAATGCTCCGCCGCTCCCTTTTAGATAATGATTATATTAATGGTTGGAGTTTCAGACGTGCAGGTGGATTTGGTACAACGTACTCTACATAACAAATATGGGAAAGCCAGCAGCGGATGGTAGCCCCCGTCCCTACGCAACAATGCTGCAATTCTGCTCAGCAGAAGCATATGAATATGCGAGATGCATGGAGGAAATAAGAAAAGGAAGCGCCCCGACGGCTTTTCGACAGAAGACAGAAGCGTGGGGCAAGTGACGTGGGGATAGGAGGTGAGCTGTAGCTTCTTTGGAGCCACGCGAGGGTCACGTTACCTGAATAGCCCAATGAGGTTGCTTTGCACACGCCACTTCTGGGGCCACTTCGGCGCTCTGCCACCACACCTCTCCAAGTATTCCGAAAGTATGCGATGGGGGCTCCCATAGAGATGTATGTAACCGAAACCGGGGAAGGCGAGCGGTGATGTCACTGGAGTGGTCCCCAATCTCGGCTTCACCTCTCAGTGCAATAGGGCTCCTCCCCTCTTTCCTTCCTCCATGGCGAGATGGATATGCAACTTGGCACAACCGCGCCAAGAAACAATCAGAACAAATGAAGAATTAAAAAAATTAAAAACGAAGTGGTATGCTTCAAAAAGAGGTAAGATTTCTGCGTGTTGAAGACGTCTTGTATGTTCCTCAAGCTCAATGAGTAACGTAACTCAAGTGACTTAACCAAGCTTGCATCAGTACCTAAATTAACTGGCCTAACTTACTTAACTTAACCCTAGGTGCGTGATCTAATTACTTTAAGTAATTATTTGGGCTGCTTCGGTATGTCCATTTTGCGAGGCATTACGTCGAAGACACGACTGTCATTCACTAAGAAGACCCTTCCTGCGGCGTTGCTTGATATAAATCATGCTGAACGCATACACCTCTCTGAAACAACGGTACTATGCTGTGATTCTACGGGACCATTCTTTCTCCCATGCGGATACGATCATCTTTTCCAGGACTGTTATTTCGGAAACAATTTTACCCAGAACCCAGCATGAGAGATTATATATGATTATTGTAGAACTGATATTGCTTCTTATTGAAATATGGGCAGTGGAACGTGCGCTAGCACAAGCCCCAGCTCTGGATTGCACGGACGGTCCAAGTTTCGGAATACAAAACATAACGTAATTAAGAATAAAACGGCAGGACAACCGTGAAACATAGTTAAAATACATTAGTGTACCGCTGCCTTACAAAAATGTGTGATGACAAATAACGATGAGAGCGTGGAGCGCAATGAAAACTAGGACACAGTCAAAGTTGCTTCCCGTTGTTCTCTATGAGCGCACACACAGCGCTTTAGGGCCCACCAACATGGCGGCCTCATTTCGTGCCTCTCTTAACCGCTCCCCTCTCCTATGCGCGATCCAGCCTTTATACATCGAGATCAGTGGTCATGCCATATCTCCGACTGTCAGACGCAACCGGTTGTAATCTACACTCTGTGTGCAGGAGGACGGCGTCATGACCGTTACTGCTGATATCGCATCGAGGTAACTATCACCAACCTAGGAAACTAGCGCCAGTATTGTAGACGACCTGCGCCTGTGTGTTTCGAAAGAATTGTGCAGGCCTGTAGTATATAGGAGGCTATGCTCAAAGACGCAGGTTGTTCACCTCAGTTCTTACAGCCTAGTTGGATTTTTCCCGTCATGCATATAGCGCTGATCAAAAATAAACCCTTTTAGCACGACATCCCTAACCCTGCCTATGGTCAGTACCCAGAACAGCAGTCTCTGCTCTCAAATATCGGCAGCTCGCCTCCTGAGACTCTCAAGGCTGAATGGAATTTTCCTAGTGATAAGCGCACAATTGGGACCGAAGACAGTGAAAAAGAGGAAAAAAAAAAGAAAGGCCGTCGTTATCAACTACTGATGAAAGTTGCCGTGTTGACATCATGAAACTCATGCGCGAATACGATGACGTGCGAAGCTGGGGTGCTGGCACGAGAGAGATTATACATTTTCCGTGGAACGAAGAAGAAGAAGAAGAGGGGGAGAGACAACAGCAAAACCTGCGTCATTTGCTTCCATATGTCATGACAGAGCGCCGCCACAAGTGAAAGAGGAGGCTATTGCCACGCGCTCACGTGTTTCTGTTCGTCAAGCTCAGGATAGTGCGCTTTGTAAGTTCTTCCCTGTGGTATTCACATTGTATAATATTCGCTCTTGTCGCAGTGTGACAACGGAGGTCATTTGAGTGGAAGGTGAGTGAACAATGATAAATGACTGTTACGTATTTTTTGGAAGTACATCCTCAGTTCCGTGAAATAACCTCGTTGTTGGAGTACTAGTGAATGTTATTTGCAAGCGCAGTCTCTCGCAGATCGCTTTTGGAACAATTACCTATTTGAAGATATGAACAATTTGGAAGTAGTTGCATCAGTAACCTTTCTTCACCTGTTTAATTTAGATGTGAGTAATCGTCGCGTTCGTCGTGTGCGCTCGGGCCGTTTCTTGGCTTGCATTATCCTGGTAACATCGAATTAACCTGTCGTATCCGTACGACGGGAATCACAGTCTTTCTCTGTATGCATAGTTGATGGTTCTTGTGTAATGAGACTATTTTCTTTTGCTACGCTCCGCCTCCATTCTTGTACAATAGTGTGTTTACTATAGTACATCTGCTGTCCTTGCCGACATTTTCTGCTCAGTTATAACAAGGCACTCATGTAGATAGTTGGATATATTTCCCCTGTACAGCATGATCATCCATTTGCGCTGTTAGTTTTGAGCGTCCTGCCATGTTATGATAGATACATCACGGCAGGCTCACTGAGATGTGCGTCCGACACTGTGAAATGGTTCCTGTGGTAGATTTTCACACATCGCTGGGCCACCGAAGATGCATCCTGCACGTGATTATGATGTTGTACATAGTGCTGACGCCTCACCAGCCAATGTCACAGCAAAAAGCATCTCTCAGTGCTTATTTCCCATCAACTTCCCATCATTCTCTCAACGATTCGCGTATTATAAGCGCTGCGATATTAGCCGCTTTTATAGTATCAGTATATCAAAACTCTATAGTAGCTACGACGATTGCCTTGGTATGGTTTGAGCACTCCCTGAATGAACCCAACTCGCAGTGATGACTTCACATATTTCTGATATCGCTTTGCATGCGACTATGCACAGAAGCTCTTCGAATTATGTAGCAAGCATCCTCAGTATATCCAATGTTTATCATTCGTCTTGGTGCGAAAACAGTGCACCACATGCCTATTTAAAAAAGTGATTATTTTATTAGGGATGACGCGGTAAAATACACGCTTTCGGCTGCAGCAGACAACAAATAACATTTGCGCCACACATATATACAGGGTGTCCCCCGTAACTATAGAAGTAATTTTTAAAAATAGAAAAATCACTTTTTCCCTGTTTTCACCAATAGCGATGTACTCTACGCCTAAATGTCCACCTTAAGACGGCACAGGCAAGCTTCTGTGTCGATGCATTAATTAACTTTCGTTAATTATCAACGATAGAAGATTGACCCAATCAGAACATCGAATCTCTTGGAGTCACTGGTAACATTGTCGTCTTCAGCACAAAAATCGAGACAGTTATAGCTCGAGGAAAGGGCCTGTAAATAAGGCGATCTGATGGTCGTTTTTCGACGCTCAAGTAGAAGCGCTCCCGTTTGCCTTTCCTCTGTATGCGGGGGAGGGAAAACGCTGTCGCAGGGGGGTCAGATTGGTGCGACAGCTTTTTCCCACCCCGCATAGACAGGAAATGAAAACGGGAGCGCTTGTACTTGAGCGTCGAAAAATGACCACCAGAGCACCTTATTTCCAGGCCCTTTCCTCGCGTTATAACTTCCTCAATTTTTGTTCTGAAAACGGCAACGTTACCAGTGATCCCAAGGGATTCGATGTTCTCATTGGGTCAGTCTTCAATCGTTGATAATTAAAAAGTTAATGAACGAAAGTTAATTAATGCATCGTCACAGGAGCTTGCCTGAGCCATCGTAAGGTGGGCCTTTAGGCGTAGAGTACATCGCCATTGGTTAAAACTGAGAAAAAGTGATTTTTCTATTTTTAAAAATTACTTCTATAGTTACGGTGGACACCCTGTACATATATATATATATATATATATACAATGTGTATATAACAATATATATATATATATATATATTGGTAGTTGAAAAAAATTAAAGGCAGGCAACGAAGGTGTAGGAAGTAAGGAAAACGGGGGGAGTTATTTGTTTACAGGTGGAAGGTTAAGGGGATACTTCGACGTTGCGGCAGAAGCTCCGCCTTCATCAGGACTAAGGGGTCCCTTAGTCCTGACAGGGGTTGCACGATCGGTGAGGGTACGCCACGTGGCGGTCGTCGGTGAGTCACATTCTGGAATATTCCACAAGGTCAAGTCCGGGTGGTGATGGCATTCTTCTTGGGAGCCAGCTCAGGGTGAGCTGTGCTTAGGCCGTAGCTGAAAAGAAAAGAAAAAAGAAAGACAAGCGAGGAAAGGAAAAGGACCCTGAGCTGGCTCCCCAAGAAGAATGACATCACCACACGGATTTGAACCTGTTTAAGCAATGTGCAACCCCTGTATCCCTTTTGTCCTGACGAAGACAGTGCATCATGGAGCTGAAGGTTTTTTGTTAGTGATTGATAAAATAGTGTAAATACAGGCTAGCTGGTGGACGAAATCCATGACGAAACGAGCCTGAGCATGGGCAACATGAAAAACACGAACATAAACGTATGTTCGTGTTTCTCGTGATGCCCATGTTCAGGCTTGTTTCGCCATGGCTTTGCATTCGGCGCTGAATCATTCCGATTAACATACGAACGCCGGCCGTATTCGTAGCGGTAATGTGGTGAAGGTGAAGTACGGCCCATCGGTCATGCACACAGTGGAGGATGGAGCAGCCAGGGTACGGAATGAACACCGCACCTCACCCGACCGAAACATGGAAAATATTCGATTCCGGCCAGAATTTTCGCGAAAGACGACCCAATGCCGTCCGGAAACCAGCAAAACCATCCACGAAATAATAAGATGTAACCTCTCGGAGATGAAAATATGACAAAATATGCACTTTTCGTGCACTTTCATGCGCAATATGCCACAACGTGCAAAACATGCGTTTATATGTACCATAGAACTCTTCTGGTCGGTCCCAAACCAAGACCACAAGTGCGTTATCATTGTCCTGATACGAAACCATATCGAGAAAAGTAAAATGCATTTGGAAGAAAATCGGCGCTGTAGTTATGGCACACCTGTCTGGCAGAATTTTACACTAAGTTAGTGAACTGAAGATTCCTGTGGTGCCATATTTATTCGATCTGGAGTTACTTTTTGGCAGTATGACATTCACTGGTGATTAATGGCAAAGGAACCAAAAGAGAAAAAAAAAAACGAAAAGAAAAGAAGTATCATGATTTTGATATTATCCCTGCTACTACCACACTCCCCAAAACTGATGGGTCATTGTTGAAGCATGTGCAGCATGCCCACAAATCCAATAAGTATTGTGCACTTTTTCAGGAGCGGCGTCTGAGATCCTCCTCCCCATCCAATGCTCGATGTTCCAAGACTTTGTCCCCATCTTGAAGGCCAAATCTCGCTGCTGTTGTCGGGCTGATTCATGGAACTTCGAGGCCTGCCTCGACACTCACAGCGCTTTCGTTAAAGCTCTACCTTCCACCCTGGAGAAACCAAACACAGGAGACCTTCCTCCACTGATGAAAGACTGCAGTGTCGTGTTACAACGATTGGAAGAGGTCTGTCCCAACTTTCGATGCCGGAAAGGTACAAAGAGACCGGCTTCGCCCAGTGAAAAGGGAGCCGACGAGGACGGCGAATACGACTGGATGATGAAGCACGTGAATTACATGCTGCTGAACGAAGAGGCAGGCCGCCCCTTGAGCAAAAAGGCAGGCTACAATGTAACAGTCGAAGACATCCACACCGTTCTGAGACACAACTGGTTGAACGATGTTGTGATCGACGTGTACATGCAGCTCATCACCGACATGGCAAAGAAGAAGGAAGGAGCCAGCAACATTCACGCACTCACTACACACTTTTTCAGTGTGCTCCGCAGCACAGGCTACAAGGCGATCGAACAATGGACAGAGAACGTGGACCTGTTCTCATACCGGCTCGTTTTGGTGCCCGTTCACGACGTAGACCACTGGTCCCTAGCAGTGCTGAACATCCAGGCGAAGCAGATTGACTTTTACGACTCGTTGGGGCGCAGAAACGAGGACTGCTGTCAAATACTAATTGACTTCTTGCAGCGTGAGCACCGGCGCAAAACGGGGCGGAAACTTTCACCTGACACGTGGGGCTCTAACTCCGTACGCAACATCCCCACACAGACCAATACGTATGACTGTGGTGCCTTTGTGTGCCTCTATGCAGAGTGCATAGGAAGGGGCATACCATTTGAATTCTCGAGCAATGACCTGCCCAAGTTGCGCTACCGCATTGCCTACGAGATTCTGCAGGGGCGCTTGCTCTGAACTATAGTTTCCTTGCCTGTTTGACGAAGATGTTATGAGTTGCCATTCAACAAGAGGTCCGAAAAGAACAAGTTATGTAAACACAAACAAGTCATTATCTCATTTGTTCCAAGTGGGACATCTGTGAAATAACATGTTTTTAAATCTATATTTAAATATCCATTCTTTGCGTAGATTAATCTCGGGGTGGTGAGGAGCTCTCCGTCATCCTGTAGTGATTTGATGTCCTCCTTTTAAACAGCATCGTCCCCGTTACTTTCACGCGTTTACTTATATCACATACAACTGCAACCAGCACTGTTGCTGAGTGATGAGCCCTTTCATACCTTTTTTTTAACCATCTTTCACTTTTTTAGACGCACTCGATATTTGAACGCTTTGTGGTTTCATGCAAAGTTTGTACTAGTTCTAAGCATTACCATTTTTTTCGAAAGTACCGTATTTTCACACGTATTAGCCGCGGCTTATGCGCGATTTTTTTTTCGCGGACGCTCTGCGGCTTATCTGCGGCTCTTTTTCCCTGGTATTTTCCCCATACCCCGGATTAGACGAAAGGGCCGACAGCGCCTCACGTTTTTCGGAGCAGGACCGCCCTGCCAGTGCACGAACAATACCGAACATGGGCGGGTCCACATTCGTGTGGACTGACCTTCCGAATACATTCCCCCACGCAGCTTTAACAAAAGGGGTGACAGTGATTAATGTCTCCTGGAACACCACGAACTCGTCAATCCACGAAAAACACGCAAAAAGGGCACAATCCGATCTTAGTAGAACACTACAACTGACCTCCTTTGTTATACATTATGCCGACACCGGAATGTGCACCACAGGGTTTATGGCCTTCCCTACTGGTTTAATGCACAGAGCAGTCGCATCGTATTACCCGCGGCTTATCTGCGAGTGCGGCTTATCTGCAAAAACATTTTCAAAATGTATCTAAAAACGAGTCCTGCGGTGCGGCTAATACGCGTGAAAATACGGTAGTTTTTACACAGTTGTTCTCAATTCAGTTAGCGTCCTTATTGCATTGGCTTTAGGTTCTCTCATGTCGTAGCTTTCAAGTCACCTGTCTGTCTGTCTGTGTCTGTCTGTCGCGTCTTTCCACAAGCAAGGAACCTCAGCTGTAGGCAATGGCCTTTATTCATCGAAGTGACATGCAGCCCTCCTGGCTGCACACTGACGCTGGCGTACAGAAGTTGCACCCCTTTTATCAGGTTAGCAACGTGGCGGAAGGCCTTGACTTATCTATCAACAGCTGCTGTCATGCGCCAACGATACAATATCACATCTTCCCCCCATCATAAGCTGAAACAACGAAATTTACACAATCCCGACGATCTAACACGTTTTCCAGATTTTCGTTTAAAACGTTTCCGTTTAAACGTTTTATACGCCGTTTAGATTCACGTATAGTCTGGAAAACGTATCCTTATGAAACGTTTAAACGTTTTGTTTAATGCGAAACGTTTAAACGTTTTGTTAATGCGAAACGTTTAAGCGTTTTGTTAAAATGAAGCGGTTGAACGTTATGTCAAGGAGAAGCGTTTAAACGTCTTGTTAATACGAAACTCAACGCCTTTCGAAATGAATAGCTATTTAAGCAATTTATCTTTATTAATGGGAAACATGGAAGTGCCAGGCATTACGGGGACAGAGACAGGAGTTGTCCCCGTTATGCCTGGCGCGTCCATGGTTCCCATCAGCAATTACTACGCCAGTTTCTCACTGTCTTATAAGCAGGGAAGGATAACGGACGTATTTTCGTTACCGTTTTCATTTTCGTTACTGCTATAGTTACCTTTCCGTTATCCGTTTCTGGTACCAGCTTTTGATTTCGTTTCCGTTACTGTTTCCGGTAATGGAATGGCTGTTACCGAGCTGCGGGAGGACAGCCCGTCGGCTCTGTCAGCACCCTGTTTTGCCCAAGTGCTGCTTCGGTGTCACGCGTACACACTACACAAGTAATTTTACGTCGTTGGGATGCGCACATCTTGCAAGATTTTTAAAGTGTAGGAATATGTCTTCAGTCAGTCTTCTGTCTTCAGTAGCTCTGAGTCCAGCAACCCACGATGGGAGTAACCTTCATCCAATGTCGCATTAATAGGCGGACGCTGTCAGTAGTAAACAATACTGCCATAGCCACAGCGAAATGACGAAGGTAAAAAAAAATCATATGCTGTCATCCTCGTGCTATGGTGGAGCAGAGTGCGTGGAGTCTATGTTGTGTAAGTGTCATCTACGTAGGTGATGTCACGAGTAGGTAAGCGAGTGCTCCACACTTGATATCCAATACTGCGCTTTGTTTCCATGCTGTCGTGTAGTATTTAGAGCATTACGGCATTACGGAATGGAGTCATTAAAATACAGAAATAAAATGAAAGTTCACTGAAATGTCGTCGCACAACAGTAATAGCCATTACCCGAATTCAATACCGTACGATAATTTTCGTTTCCGTTTCTGCTTCCGGTAATGGGGGACAGTGGTATGCGTTTCCGTTTCCGTTATCGTTACCATCTCCAAGATTGGTAATATACCTTTTCTGTTTCCGTTACCATTACCGTTACCCTTCCCTGCTTACAAGTTATAAGTAGCTTATTAATTCAGTTCATATTTGGCTTCTAAGCAACCCTATTTGTGTTCATTTTCGTCGTACATTATGAACCGACGTGTTTCACTACAGTTTGAAACATGTCGAGCTCGTAATGGCAGTAATGGCGTTTGAGTCTTTTGGGTAGCTTATACTAAGAATTTTGTATTTGTCTTCTTTACGCGAGTAGTATTTTGGTGAAAAGACCAACGCGGAAGATTGTGACCTTGAGCGACTACTTTAGCCTGGAGCATGTAACCTGCTCTTTCCTGCTGGTTCCCACTATTGCACTCTAAAACCAGAACATTTGCCAATTATGCGTTAAGAACCAATCACTGTCCCCAATGATATCATTCTTGCGCCAGAGTGGGAAAAAAGGGATGAGCACGACTTTTGTGGCGTCATGCACTGACGCGAATTCCCACAAAGAGCCGTACACCTCCCGTTATGAACAAATTGGGATGGAGAAAAGATTGACACCCAGAATTGTAATCCTGCCGGACGATGTCGATGAGATAAAGCTCCGTTTTTGGAGTGTCAGCGATCCCAATGCCATGAGTGCACGCGGAGCGGTGTACGCTGCGAACGGGGTCGTGGCAACGCTCTATTAACCACCAAGAAACGGAATAAAATGCGCCCTGCGCTGTGGCTGTTCTTTATTAAACATAAGACGATCACAAATGAGCGGGACAAAGTAACATGCCACTTTAACGATACCCTGCACTGTCTTTCAAGGAAAGTAAGCTGTAGTGTTTAGAGGAGGAAAGAAGACAAAAAAACGAAAATTTGCAGTTCACTTCTTCCTTATAATAATATCACCCTCATGGTCATCGTAACATATACAAATAACGAACAATAACGGAACGTGTTTAACGCACATGCGATCTATCGCTTATGGTAACAAAAAAAGAAAGAGGGGGAACGTTTCCTGAAGAAACGTTTACGTACGTATTCGTACCGTGAGACCTTCTATGTAAAAGAAAACGATGAAACGTTTCCTAGGAAAACGTTTATATACGTATACGTGCCGCTGTACGTTTATGCAAACGAAAACGTTTAAACGTATCCTGGGAAAACGCTTACATACGTACACGTGCTGTTCAACGTATATCTAACTGAACACGTTTAAACGTGTTTTAAGAAAACGTTTAATCTGTGAAACTTGTAACAAAACGCGTTTCTTAAGAAAACGTTTAAACGTTTAATAGAGAGCTCTAATATAAAGGCAATATGTG
This sequence comes from Ornithodoros turicata, assembly GCF_037126465.1. Taxonomy (NCBI): domain Eukaryota; kingdom Metazoa; phylum Arthropoda; class Arachnida; order Ixodida; family Argasidae; genus Ornithodoros; species Ornithodoros turicata. The sequence goes on from NC_088201.1 coordinate 79,593,191, forward strand.
TCCTTATATACGGCCTTGTACATGGATCTATTCAGGTAGCCTGATAACCAGGGTTGAAAAAAACCCGGATATTTTAAAACAAGATCCTCTCCAGTGGGCTTTTTTGGATAAAACCCGGATATTTTTGGAAGGTTTTGGAGACTATAGACAAGCCTAGAAATGTGACACAGAGTAAAAACAATTGTGTTTCACTGTTCTTGACTTCGGGTGACCTCTCACAGTTTCGGTTTATGGATCTGTCTGTCACAGTAACATTGAATGAGTTTCCATTGTTTTCCGAAAAGTGGAGTTCCGTGCACGCGTCGTTGAATGGTGTAGACTCCTGACGCCTGGATTAGCTGTCGTGTTTCGGCGCACTTCAGTTACAGGGCCTGCAGGAAGCGGAAGAAAGCCTTTCCCTGAATGGGCAGAAGTAGAGGAAATCGGGAAAAGTTTAAATTTGAAAAGTTATAGGTTAAAAAGTTATGTTAAAAAGTTACAAAGTTAAAAAATTTAGAAGTCAGTGTACAGTTCCCGGCAAAAGTTTACGGAACGCGCGAGCAGTGTATTTTCCCCTGGGTGCGACACCCTACCGGCAAGCGGAGGCTTGCTCACTTGCTCAGAGGAGTGGAGGAGTGCGCTGGCAGCGATACCAATTCAAACCACGTTTCAAGCACATTCAAGCGATACCGAAACTACCGCGGTGTGTCGCTACCAGCGCACTCGTTCACCCCTCTGAACGAGTAAACGAGCCCGTTTCCGCTCGCCCGTAGGGTCACTAGGGTGTCCCACCGTGGAAGAAATGCACTGCTCATGTGTTTCGTAACTTTTGTCGGGGCCTGTACCTGGGCGTTTGTAAACAGTCAACACTACAATGAAATAAAGCGGGAGTTTTCCGTGTGACGTTGAATTCAAATTGTCTTTCACATCACACCTGGAGAAAGTCCTTAAAGAAATGCGGATAAAAGCCATGTGGATTAAATCCAAACAACCCTGCTGATAACGGTCTGGAGGATATCTTCGAAATATATATACAGGGTGTCCCAGAAAACGTGTCACTGAATTATAATAAAAAAACTACACCACCTAGAGTCATGCCGTCAATGGCATTTGTTCTTACTGGGTTTTTGCCACCTCCTCATGTGAATGTCGTGTAACGTAAGTTTAATTATGTAAGTTTTTGCGAGCTTAAGTCGGAAATTTCCCTAGTAAAGGTCACTTTTTTACCCCACCAATGTGAAGAGCGTGTCTAATTTAGTCAAATTTATGATAATTGACAGGAATATTCAGGAGCTATCCCATCGGAAAAAATAGCCGAACATCATGCTGTATGGAGGTCGCACAGAATAGCTCACGATGAATTTTTCAGCGCAATCTTTGCCAGTCCGACGAAAGGAGGTTGGAAACCCAGCCCTCCTCGACATCGCAGAAAGAGATAAAACAAGCACGGCTTATCACGTCCGACTTTCGCTGGGATAATGCTTTCCCTCTCTCAATTTTAGGAACTGTTACTTTTTCTACTATCACTCTATGGGCTGGCTTCGGAACCTCCTTTCGTCGCACTGCGAGCGATTGCGCTCAAAAAGTCATCGCGCGCTATGGTCCGGTGCTCCGAAAAGCATGATATTCGGCTATTTTTTTTCGATGGGATAGCTCGTAAATATCACTGTGAATTATCGTGAATTTGAGTGAATTCGGCGCGCTCTGTATTGGTGGGGTAAAAAAGTGACCTTTACTTGGCAAATTTCCGAGTTCAGTTCGCAAATATTTACATAATTAAACTTGGAGTACATGACATTCACATCAGGTGGTGGCAAAAACCTAATAAGAACAAATGCCGTTGACCGCATGATTCTAGGTGGCGTAGTTTTTTTATTATAATTCAATGACACGTTTTCTGGGACACCCTGTATAACGAGAAGGGTATCTACGTTCCATCTGGGATGACGAAGATGGTTCCCGTAGCTGTGGTCTTCTCGGCGGCTCATCCACCTGCGACCGATGGAAAGAGATCTGATCATGCTTCTTGACCTGTTTGTTGTGGGAAGTCTGTGTCCATAGTGTGGTCTGTGGGCGCTTGTGCCGTTATTAACTGGTCAGCATGTCTCCTCCAGACGATTGTACCGTTCTGCTGAGCCACCTTGACTTTGTATGACACCGGTCCTGTTCTTTGTACAATATACCCCGTTATCCCATTTCTCACCACCACGGGATTTTTGACTCGCACAGGATCTCCAACTTGAAAAACGCGGTCTTTGGGTCCTCCGGGTCAGGACCTGCGTCACTTGCTTCTGTCGGACGGCGAAGTTGGCTGATAGCTTCACGACATCAGGCCTGGTTCTCAGTGTTCTTCCCAACATAAGAGATGCGACTCCATCGTCGTAGCATGTGGTGTGTTTTTGTACATTAAAAATAAATTAGTCAGCCTCACCTCCAAGGAATGGTTTCGATCCTCCTTCAACCCGTCTTTCAGCGCTCTGATGAATCTCTCTGCTGTCCCATTAGTTGATTGATGGTAGAGCGCTGATGTCACGTGTCTTAGGCAATTTTGCTTGAGAAACTCCTGAAATGACTCAGGGCAAAACATAGTCCCGTTATCAGTAACAATTGTGCCAGGAATTCCCAATCGCGTAAACAGTTCACGCACGCGTTGCAAGGTATATCTAAACAGGTAGCGCAACTCCCATAGGCCCCTGTGTCTTCAGAATGACGCCATGATTGAGACGGTCAGCGCCATCCATCCGTTGGGCGGACTACTACAATTGTAAATAAATGACGTCAGAGATGACGTCACTAGTATGAATAATAATTAGTGCATAATTAGCCATGCACGTTTACATTGGCCCACTTCGCTTGCTCTGTATTCCCTTTTCCGCGCCCAGTCAACAATACCAGACGAGAACACAGAAAAATAAAGCATATCAGGTTTAATGAATCATATCAATTCCAAATACATACGGTTATCACAGATTTTGACAACTCCAAACAGAAAGGCATCGTGATGACCATACAGAAATTAGGAAGGCTCACATAAGGCCCATTTCTCACCCAGAGCTATACGTACACCTAGTGATTAGACATTTGCATTTATTCAATGAGTGGCCGTTATAGGTCCATTGCAACAAAACACGACATCGTTGGTGCACAGTTGGTTCCTGCTAACACTCATACTATCATGGCCGCTCGTCCCATGACGAAATATTTTTATTCGCGGGCCCAGCAACAGGGGATGCATTGTATTCACCTGTTCACACGTGTTAATCTTGGTCTACAGCACGGAGATGCGAACGTCGCTTCCTGTTTGACCCAAAGAGTGTACGAACTCCGTATTACAATGCATGGACACACGGTACGGATACAGAGACGCACGGATAAACACCCCAACTGTGACACATGCGCAAAGGAGCAGGATCAGGATACGGAAATGTACTGAGTGGTAGATGATCTCGTATATGTGCACGAGCGGGGCATCAAAAAGTTTTTCTACATTGAAATTATGAATAACCTATTAGTACACACACAAGCGACGCCCATGTCGCAAAGTTTTTCTGTTTACAACCGTACCTCTACTGTCAACACCCAGGATCGCTCGCGCCTCTTGCTGGTGGCCTTGCCGATGGGTCTGATTTGGTATTTTCGCTAGTTTTCGCTACCAGTTTAGATATACCTTGCGCGTTGTATAGTCACTGTTGCTCTCGTGCGGCTTGACGTGTGGTTGCGATACTGGATGCTTGACTTTTCACCAAATATGGTTTGAAGTGGCTTCTGTTCTGTCAGAAAACTGAACTCTCGCGCGTACAAGTAGTTATGAAACTCATTAACGCCGAATACTAAAGCGAGCGCTACCTCCAAGTGGCTGTAATTTGCCTCTGCTGCACTCAGTGTTCTTTTCTTTTTTTTACTTTCGTGTTAGTGCCGCGAAGCAACTGTGGCTATGAGTTGCGTACAGATGGAGAGAGGACAGCAGGAAGGAGTGGGGGACAGGAGAGGTTAGTATGCGTTTTGGGCCGACTTCAGGGGGAACTGTGCCGACATTCGTCTGGCCAGTCTTCGGAAAACCCAGGGAAAACCTGAGACAGCACAGCCGGCTGTAGGATTCGGACCCACCACCTCCCAGTCAGCACGACACCAACGAGCGAAACGCCTTAACCCACTCGGCCATGCTGCTTGTACTCAGTGTTCTTGACGCGTAGGCTACCGGCTTCATACTTCCGTCTTTTTGTCTGTGCCATAGTACGGCTCCCACTCCGAAAGCTGCGGCGTCGCATTCAAGCTGCAACGGATTATCTGGGTCGTAGTGTACCAAGAGCGGGGGTGATGCGAGCAATCTTTTTATTTTATCGAACGCATTCTGGCGCCGCAGGTTCCAAGACCATGCTATGTTGATTCTTATGAGTCTGTGCAAATGATACAGGACACTCGATGGGTCTGGCAAGAATTTCTCGTAGAAATTGATTACTCCAAGGAGTGAGCGACGCTGTTGCTTGTCTGTCGGAGCCGAGGCACGCAGTACCGCTTCAACGTTTTCTTATGTGGGTTTCAGTGTTGCGGAGTTGCCACTCCGGAGATGGAATGATTTTGCAATCATTCTAGATTTAGCCTGGCCCGGAATGGATTTGGAATGGGATGGCGGAAACTGTCCTAGGAATGGGAATGGAATGGTCTGGGTGCCCCGGTGGCAGTTTTGGTTTCAACGTGCTACTTTCTGCCCTGGCACCCTTTGCACCGCACCTGCACACGGTCAAGAGTGAAATAACCTGGTCTTTGTGCTTTCTCAGTGCTTGCTAATGTCAATCTCCTCTAGCACTGCTGGACTTGCCAGTATGGTTACCGGTCTTTTTCGTTTATTGATGGAATTAACGGAATGGGATTGGGTTGCCAAGCCATTCCAGGAGTGGGAACTGACCATACCTTTTCATTCCGAGGACTTGAAAGGAATAGAATCTTCGCAAATCTCCATTCCTCGGAATGGAATTGGAACGGAATGGGAGACCCCCATTCCGCAACCCTGGTAGGTTTTATTTCTTCAGCGCTAATGATGTGCCCTAAATCACGTTTTTGAAAAATTCACATTTTCCCTTTTATATGTGACCACCTCGTTCCATTAGGCGCTGCAGTACCGATTCCAAAAGCCGGACGTGCTCCTGCTCTGGCCATCCCATAACAAGAATGTTGTCCAGGTAGACGATGACGCCATCAGGGTCTTTCGGCGTGTTATCCTTTATCCTCTGGAAAGTTGCAGGCGCTGAGCTAACGCCGAACGCCATGCGGTTCATTTCATACAATCCCTTGTGGGTGTTCAGCGTTTAGTACTGACTCGACCGCCCGTCGACTTCAATTTGAAGATAATCGCGGTTCAGGTAAATTTTTGAAAAATATCTTCCCCCTGCAAGCGGTGCAAATATCTCATCCAACCCTGGAAGAGGACACTTTTCGACTTCAAGACACCAGACAACCACGACAAAATGTATATGTCCAAACAATATTCGGAGATTGCCGAAGCGGGCATTCCATGTGAGAGCCGCAAAGATATATCCAAAGAATGTTCGGAGATTGCCGAAGAGGACATGTCGGGTAGCATCCACAAAGATATGTCCAAAAATGTACCGAGAACACCGCGGTTGGGCCTTTCACTCCGGTCTCTGGGGGAGGAAATGTTGAGTGGCAAGTGGGGTTCGCGCTGGCAGTAGTCACATGACACCTTTCGAGCCGGAAGACGAATGGCGAAGTTGCCTGTTTAGCGATGAAGCACGAAGCCCAGTCAAGACACAGTTCAGTTAGTTCAAAGTGATGTGAAACCGCGGGAGTAGACGCGGCTGCTGGATTGCTTCATTAAATAATTGCGACGCAAATTTCTTCTTTCGTAAAAGTAAGTATGTCATACTATACCGTATACATAATGCACGGGTATAGAGCCTTAGAAAGCAAATGCAGCCTGTTTATATAATGGCGTGACCACATTGCTGAGAGTGCCAATTTTTAAACAATCTTGTCCCGCTTGGATTGCTTCTATAAATGCTACGGAGAAATACTGCGTTATTATGAGGCAAAATCAGTGCAGGTTTACGCCTGGTGTTACGTGTTAACTGTGCTACCTGTTAACTAACACAGAAGATAATTGCGTTCCCCGATTGAACGCGATCGGTGTGAATTAGAGACGCACAACGAACGCATTACATGAACGCGAGCGCTGTTTGGATTAGAGATCTCCAGTACACAAGTGACGCTTGTTGTAGTGTGGTCTGTGTGGCGACAATAACAAGTTAATCCCCAAATATACCTCTCTTGTAGGCCTCCGAGAAGTAAACGCTTTCGAGATAGAGAGCGTCATCTAGTCCTACCTACGACATGCAAATCGAGTCAAATTGGAAGTTTGTAATTTTTGTAGATTACCAGAGTAAATAAAGTTTGCCAGAGCATTACACACTGACTCAGGAATTGGCTGACGCTTTTTTTTATTAGACTCATCATTTGTCCTCATATATGTGTGCACGTCTGCGTGGCTGTCGAAGAAATGTAGTGTAATTTCACACGGATGTGCGAAACGTCTGCAACTTGTGCACAGTACACTCCATATGTAAAGTTTTGGAGCATCGTCTGGTGGGGTGGACACATTAAATAATGGTAATAGCATTAAGGATCATTAATATCCAAGTGATACATTCTTGGGATATTCCTGGGAATGTCCAAAGGGGTATCACGGGGACATGCATGTGCCTAACCAGTGACATTTCTGGAATGCAGGTGGGATATTGAATATCCAATAGAGGAATATCCCTGGGACGTTTGCGGGATGACATTTTGTTGTCTGGGCTTGGTTTAATGTTGTCCGGTAGTCACCACATAATCGGACAGAGCCGTCCTTCTTAATGACGAGCACTACTGGCGCGCCGTATGTACTGCAACTTGTTTGCGATTTCACTCCCAGCTTTTCTAATTCAGGTAGGCTTCGAGCCTTCAAGAAGCGTGGCGTGCTGTCTTAAGTTGAAGGCATGCTTGCTCACCCTTAATCTTCTATAGTCCTTCGGCGAACAGAGGTTTGTATCTTTGGACGAACTGTCCGGTGAGCGCCTTGACGTCGAGTTACATAGTATTTAATCCTGACCAGTCCAACCGCAGTTCACGCAGGCTGTCGCGACCCAGGAGAGGTACACCCTGTTGTCGTAGGATATGAAGCGGCAGAATCCGTTGGCTCCCTCCGTAGTTGACGTTGACCATAAGGCACCCTTGGGGGATCTGTGCTTCATCAGTATGCGTACGCAGCCGTAGAGAGGTAGGTTCCAATGTCAGATGCTGGAAGCATGTTTTGGTACAGCTCAAAAGACATTACCGACGCAGGGGCACCAGTGTCAATTTCTATCTCGAGCGGGACGCCTTCGACAGTGACTGTCGCATGCATAAGTCAGTGTTTCGTCCTCGGCAAATAAACATTTTTGCACGTCGAGTCGGTATAGTCCGCACACGGACATATCTCGCAAGGTTTCTTCTAGATTCGCTCCAAGTTTGCAGCCTCGCGCAATTCGCTTTAGTTGAGGAACAAAGTGCACGATAGGTTGAGTCTCCCCTTGTAGATATTTGTGAAATTTCGCCGTATCGGCAAACACTTAGGGAGGACCCCCACATTAATCGGCACCCTCCAGGGAGTCATTACACTAATTGGGGAGCATTTAACTCGTGTCCAGACCAGCTGTGTGTTGGCGGCAACCTGTGTCCATAAAAAAGAAAAAAATAGATAGAAATAGAGTGGAGAGAAACAATTTATTATTCGAAAATCAACGATGCCGTGGCAAAGAAACCGCTCCGGAACGCCCGAGTGACCAGGGACCGCCATGTTGCTTGTTGACGGGTGGTAGTTGCAGAGATTGACTACAGGTGGCCACCTAGTTGCAAGGCATCACACCAGATGGCGCCACCATCATAGCTCTATGCGAGAAAGACAGAGAACAACAAGATACTAGCGGCAGGTAAAATTGCAACACTGCTCAACAAGTCTAGGCATGCCAGAGCGCGTGAAAAAGGTCTAACCGCTACTGCTAAACAGCACGGAGAAAACAATACACATCGGGGAAAAGGCTTATGGGCGACCGGTTAGGTCTAACCTCAGCCTCGCTGCACAACGCTGCTAAATTCAACAGCTAACACACGACGACAACCACAAAATACTAGGCTCACAACGCTAAACGTGCGTAGCTCGGTACGCTACGGGTCACTGCTAAACAAGTCTAAACATGCGCGTACAGGGAATAAGGCCTATCCGTTATGGCAAACATGCGAGAAAAGGCTTAACACGAGCGCGGTAAAACAATGCACAAACATCGAGCACAGCAAATCACTCACCTTTTCCCCCACGGCGACGGTGCGTCCGATTCCGACGACAGTCAAGGATCAGCTGACTCGGCGCGGGGACCGCGGAGCGACCAACCGCACGTCATCATTCTGACCGATTCGTGGAAAACGCCATGTGTGGTTTATTCTCCTGCGTTTCTCGCTGACGAGGAAAGACAAAAAACGAAGAACTTCGCGAATTTATTCGTGGCATCGTCAAGGAAGCCTTCCAAGCCCATCGCCTGAAATGGTTGCAAGCACGTCAAGAAATGTGTCAGGAGAAGATGAAGACGCTCGACCGCATCTTAGCGGCAGACAGACTGACGAAAAAGAAGTCCAACTTTAGCCTGGATAATGTGTATTGGGAACGCAGTTCCGATCTAGAGGATGACGACGACGTCTAAATAAAAGTGATGCATTTCTCTATGGGTCTCAGTCTCTCCTTTTTCTTTGTGCAACGTGTACACACGCAACATGTCTTCCCCCGAAACTTTTCGTTTCCGCCACCCTTTTCGCTGTATCTTAAAGGGAGACTCCGCACCAAAAGCGTTATGAACTAACAATGCTACGTCAATCTATATCGTATGATGTTTCAGTGGTCGGAATATCTCATCTCCAGGTGACATAGATAATTAGAAAACGATTTTTTTCCATCCAGTGATTCGGCGATTTTTCCATGGAACGGCAGTCTAGCAACACTGTGCTTCACGTCACCGGTAGTCTTCTCGAGCGCGCGCTTTTCTGTTTCTTCTGCTTCGTTCTGTTCTATCGTTGGCGAGTACTTTGCGTGATATTTTTCATTATAAATTCCTGTGCCGTCAGTGGCAGAGGAAAGACGTTCACCGAGCGGAATGGTTGGGACAATGTGTTGCGCTAAAGGCTGCAAAAGCAAGCACCCGACGACGCCCGATGTTTCGTTCTTTCACTTTCCGAAAGACAGTGATTGTTTTCGTCAGTGGGTGGCCGCTATTCCGCCGAAAACGAGGAGTTGGCATCCGACAACTCACAGCAGACTTTGCTCCAAACACTTCAGTCCCAATATGTTCGATCCCTCGACCGAACTCATGTTCAATATGGGCTGCAGCAACAAACGGCGATCTCTCGTGCCCGGCGCCGTGCCCACGATTTTCGGAAGGCATATGGAACTACCTGCGCGTGCATCGTACGACGAGCAAAGGCGGAAAGAGGTGAGGTTAATTTGTAATGTGTGTTCACAAACTAAAATTTGCTAATTTTGTGTGCAGCTTGTCGACGAAGCACTCAGTGCGTACGAGCTGAGCACACCCACAGTGCCTGCAAACACGGATGCGGAAGATCACTTCAGTGCCGAATGTGGTGAGTGCAGCATAAGTTTGCAGTTGGAAGAACACTGTGAATGAGTGTTCTTGATGCTGTTACGTTTCGTGTTCACTTAATTGCATTGTATTCGCTATTGGCTTCGCTATCACGAAATACACTGAACGTATTTCGCAGATATCGGTGGAGTCATTTGTGACACTGGTGGCGATGTGGAGACAGCACCGTTGTCCCCACCTGCTACTCAGGTAGTGTCACCTGTGTTACCCAGCCCAGTCAGGCCAACATACACGGAGCATGGAACACAAACTTTGGAGAACAGTGGTAAGATTTCTTTGCTTTTCATAGGAATATGGATAGGGATACTATCTGCAAATTTACTTTTCTTGATTAGTTCCACAAGTCATCGTGCAAACACGACCGCCTCCTCAGCTCAGTGACGCATCTTGTCAGACAGAGCCAGTTCTATTCTATGACGACGTGCGACGCACTTCAACTCCAGTTTTTGATGGTCCCATCCTCCCTCCTGATGGTCCCGTCATCCATGATGTTGTCCCCATGAATGATGTCCCCATGAATGATGTCCCCATGGATGATGTCCCCATGGATGATGGTCCCCATTCTGATGATGAAGACAGCATGGCAGAGTAGGTCTATGTACACTTATACCGGATTGTATTTTCTGTGTTCATGCAGCCCATTTCTGAATGCATAAGTGTACGTATATTGACTGTACACTGATTTTGTGCAGGATGTTGGATCCTAATGATGCTAGCTACGTTCCAAACCAGACAGATGGGTATGGTACTTTTCAATGTCACATTTGTACATGGGTAGGTATGGTACTAATGGTATTTCCTCATTATGGAATTTTCATAGGACATTGGAGTCGTCATATTTTGAAGCCCCGCTTGAGGCCCCACTTGAGGAACCTGATCTGCTGGAACTGTAAGTGCACTACTCGTTTGCTTTGTGCACTGCAGTTACACAGATGCACATGTCATTCAGGTTGGGTACAAGGAAGTAATCATTTATATGCTGAAGTACACACGAAGGAACAGACACATGTGACATGGTTCCAGTGTTTCAATTCCGTTAGCCTTCCCACCCACTTCTGCATCATTTCTAAAAAGCTATTCAGAATTAGCATGCTAAGTCAACTAAATTTATGTTGCTGAACCCTTTCCAGTTTAACCTCATTTCCACACTTCGCAACAAGTTCACTAGCCGCAATAGAGTCAATGCCTCACCCAGTCTATATAATCAAAAGGGAACATTGTGGTCAAAACAGAGCACTTTAAAGTAGAGTATTTAGAGTACAGTTCAGGAATTTAAGCATTGTAGACAATAACATATTTCATTTGCAAGATTCATTGACAAATGGTTCAAACAATAAAGTATATCTTCTGTTATTCTTATCATTTGAATACAGTTTAGGTGTTGCAACACTATGCATTGTTTACCCATGTGTTTGTGTTTACTCTCTCTGCTTCACATATTTGTGATATGGAGATCCATCAGCCCATATACAAGCTGCTTATTAAGAATTTCCTTGTAACCCTTGTAATGCATATTTCTCCAGGCCTCCCAATGCCGACACTGATGAGCAGCCAAGCTGCAGTGCAGAAGATGAGGATGATGAGAACAGGTACACTGACTTGTCTGTACTAGGGAGTGAGAGCATTTGTTGCTTGATTCAAATGAAATCTTGCATGTTAACATAAGCTGGAAACAAGCTGAGAAGGATATGTTCCCAGTGCAGAACATATCCTCAAACACAACCACCTTTGTAGTGGAGATAAGGGAGCAACTTCTAGTGAGGTGACCAGTTAAAAAAAGGAAAAAAAAAGTTGAATGTTGATCTAAGCTTGAGGTAGATGTGCTTTGGCCATTGAGTGTTGTTCGATAAACATTTTTGCATCGAGCGAGTTACATTACTAATTACGAGAATGATCCCATTCACATTATAATAGAGACATTATTGTAATGTACTGGTGACAGTGAAAATCATGCCAGCTATATTGAAGCCTTATACTTATGATGTCCTAATTTCAGGTTTGAAAGCGTACCTGACTCCAAAGGCCTGAGGGAGAACTTTTACATGGTTGCAGAATCTAACCTCCTTGACCTGCACCGCATCTGCCCAACGTGCCTGACAGACCAAAGAAAAGTCAGCCTCAGCTGCAAGGGATCCTTGCTGCGTGCAAGTGTCACATGCAAAAACGAACACACAAGAGTGTGGCATAGCCAGCCGCTTTTGGGTGCTAAGCCAGTAGGGAATGTCCTAATGTGTGCTGCCATTTTATTTGCCGGGTGCTGTCCAACAAAAGTGCTCCGCATGTTTGACTTCCTACACCTGGCGAGCATCAAGAAGACACAGTACTACAGAATGCAGCACTGCTACCTTTTCCCTGCAACTAATGAGGTGAATAATGAGGTGACATTAGGGTTTCTGCTGATGAATGTATTATCCATAAACTGGTCCTTACAACTCTCCAATCTGGCTTCAAGAAAATCAACCCATGGTGAGACAAATGGTTAGCAGTAAATACTGACAAATGTAGCAGAATATCCTTTACACGATCCCAAATCCGCTTACACTCTTATCACATGGGTCCCCATGCTCTCCAACATGTTGGCTCCCATAAATATCTTGGTCTATGCATTACTTCCAAAATGTCTTGTTCTCTCCAAATCTCCCATATCTTACTGAGTGCCAACTGCAGCCTCGGATATCTACACTATAATTTCTGTTAGCTCATAATCACTCTAAAGCAGATAGTCATTGAGTGCCACTTATATTTCCGGTGTGTCCAGATCTCGTTATTTCGGATAACACTTGCAGTATATTTTGTCCATTGTGGTATCCTTCGTAACATTGTGAAATTTATTATCTGCTCGTCCTGTATGACATTTCCTGTCTAAGTACTTATTGATGTATACTTGTGTCCCATTGCGATAGGTAATGCCCTTGCAGCGCCCTAAACGTATCATCCAAAATAAATAAATATACTTCCTTTTCAGCGTATTTGCGTTATTTCTGCATGCTAATGAAAATACATTTCTTTTAGGCGTGGCTCTCTGAGCAACAGGCACTCATCCAGAGGGTGAGGGGCAGAAAACTAATGTTAGCTGGAGATGCTCGGTGTGACTCTCCAGGCCACAACGCGCTCATGGGGACATACACTCTACTGGAGACATCCGTCAACAAGATATTACACTTTGAATTGATCATGGTATGTGGAAATAACCACATAACTGACAAAAATGTGATTTGGTCTCTTGTGTAATCACTAGAGGGAGAGAAACTCTACTAATATAAAAACATACGTTCCAGTCTCCACAGGTTGTCTACAGCAACAACATGGAAAAGAAAGGACTTGAGCAGGCCTTGGCATTTCTTGATGAACATGAACTGTCCACGGACCTGCTTGTCACTGACAGACACACTGGTGTCAAGGCTTTCTTGAAATCAAAGCACACCAATATTCGTCATCGTTTCGACGTCTGGCACGTGGCAAAGGGTAGGGATTTATCTCTACATTAGTGTTTCTTGACAGATATGGTTTGGTACAGTACAACATAATTCGAAAATTTTAGGTATAAAGAAGAAAATGCTGGCAGTAGCAAAATCAAGGCACCATCGAGATGTGGCCCTCTGGTGTGAGAGCATTGTTAGACACCTGTACTTGTGTGCACGAACAAGTGGGGACAGTGGAGAAGAGCTGCTCGCAAAATGGGTGTCCGTCATCCGTCATGTTGTGAATGTTCACACCCACCCTAATCCTCTTCATCCGGTGTGCTACCATGGTGATATCGGGGACAGACTGTGGCTGCGTGAAGGTAACTCCCTGGTTCACTGTTATACTATCTACTTCATATGCTTCGTATATATGCTTTCCTCTTGCACTTGAGATGAGCCATTCTTGCGAAGGGTCTCCAATAGTCTTTTCATACACATAACATACCGGGTGTTTCAGTTAAATCCCCGGGCTAAATAATTCGCGAACGGGTGCACCAATCCACGAACTTTCTTTTTTACAAGTATCTGTCCGATACCACCTACAAGCTGCACACCGTGTGAATGAGTGGGAGGCGCTCATTATTAAAATAAAAATGCAAATGAGTTTCGTAAAAAAGCGTAACTTCTGAAGCAGGACGCTGTCGGCATTAAAATGGGTACTACCCCTTTTGAGAGCGTCAATGGACACCTTTTAGAGAAAAATCTGCCACCGAAGCGGGTCATTTGTTGCAGTAATTAATTGGTTTCGGTTTACGTATTTTTGTCGCGGCTGGTCGCGGCGCAGCCCAAAAGGACGCTCTTTCACTCCCTTATCCATCAATAAATTACGTCCTTACATTAATGAATTACACCAATGAATTACACCAATGAAATACTTCCTTTTGCGCTTCGCCGCGACCAGCCGCGACAAAAATACGTAAACCGAAACCAATTAATTACTGCAACAAATGACCCGCTTCGGTGGCAGATTTTTCTCTAAAAGGTGTCCACTGAAGGTCCCAAAAGGGGTAGTACACATTTTAATGCCGACAGCGCCCTGCTTTAGAAGATACGCTTTTTGACGAAACTCATTTGCATTTTTATTTTAATAATGAGCGCCTCCCACTCATTCACACGGTGTGCAGCTTGTAGGTGGTATCGGACAGATACTTGTAAAAAAGAAAGTTCGTGGATTGGTGCACCCGTTCGCGAATTATTTAGCCCGGGGATTTAACTGAAACACCCAGCATACCGCAATCAGTGTACATTTTGTGGTACGCACAATCATAAAATGTTTGTGGTATGGGCTGTCTGGTACATTGCCACGCCAAAATTCTTCATACTATTTGTTTTATAACCAATGAAGTGTGTTTTGCAAGCATATGTGTTCTCGTCAGCCATTCATCATGTGCGTTGTGTAGAACTTTGTGTGTGTTAACTTTTTCTTTCAGGTTCAGACACATTCAGGAAACTCCACGACATCATTATGGCGAAGAGTCTTCTCGCTGACATCCCTAGGCTTTCACCACGAGAGCAAACGTTCGGCTTGGAAGCATTCCACGGACTGCGGATCAATTTTGCGCCAAAATCACGGAGTTACTCATTTGAAGGCATGAAAGCAAGGTAATAATTCAAAGTGTTATTGTTTATTTCTTATAATATATTATGAGTAATACAACAGTCTCTTATACCACATAATCTTCAAAGGACACAAATCACTGCCTTGCACTACAACTACAACTCCGACCGGGTAGTGCTGCAGAATGATGATGGGAGCAACAAGTGCCGTCTCAAGCCATGTAAGCCAAGGAAGCAGTGGGTCGTTGTTCCCTTGAAAGAAGCAACATCATATGGTTAGTCAATTTGTGAGATGCAAACGTATCCACATAATTTATTGGACTTTCTAATTCAAAGTAATCATCATTTTAATATTTCTCCCTAGGTTATGTTGATAACCTGTTTGACCATGTCGTGAGGTGCCTGGAAAAGTGGCCATCCTATGACGCTGCTGAAAGGTCCAACCCTCGAGTTTCTATGCCAACACTCTGCAGCTCATATGGTGAAAAACCAAGTCTAGAAGATGCTGCCAAGGCACATCGTTCAAGGTTCAGCACAGACGCAGACTGCTCCTCGTTTGAGTCAGCCTAAAGGATTAGGTATTATAGGTCATACATTTCTTTTCAGTATATTTATTTTTGCCAGCAGTGTAACGGATATTACAAGATGCAAAATTACTCTTCAGCAGCCTTGGAAATGCAGAAGCTCAAGCAAACCAGCGAGGAGATGCTAAGGGAAGAGTCTGGGAGATTTCGAGCAGAGGCTGTTCTACTTGGGCTTCCCTCCCAGCCTTTCCACTGGCATGGTATTTAAAGGGTTAGGGATGACATGTTAATGGGTGTTACAGATGGGTCATTTGACCCATGTCAGAATATTTTTGTTGTTCAACAGGGTGTCTACTGAATTGGAGCCTTGAAGTTTACTGACTTTTCCCTATTTTCACTGACTATTGCAAGCAAATATCCTGACCAAAAACAAGTGGGAGCGTCATGGCTGCTGCTATATTTTAGTGCAGATCCCTCATAAAAGAGATCACTACTCGGTTGCCCTACTTTTCTGCCTTGAGCTTGTCGTACTGACGGTTTGCTACTTGCGGCAACGTTGCAGCAGCGTGGTTGCTCAACCATTGGTTGGCAATCGCAATTTGTCGTGCATCGTCACAGCTCTTGTTTTAGACTTTCTCTGATTTCAGATGCCTTCTGGAAATCCCCTGACTTTTCCAGTCATATCCGAATTCCCTCATAACTTCTGGTTTTCCAGGTTGCTTGGTAGACACCCTGTTCAAAAACTTTGTTTCAGTCCAGTGTGAGGGCCTTGCAGTGGAATTCGGTTAGAAAGGAACCTGGGTAATCTCATTGTCAAAGTGTACTGCAGAGTTCTAGTGTGTGTGCGAAGGACCTTGTTTTCTAGGGACCATATAAAAAAATTGGCATACATGGGTGAAACTTCGTGGACTTTTCATGGTGCTTCATGTGCAAAGGCCCCTGTGGGAAAACTGCTATTACATTGCATGGCATGCTGGTATGGTCACATTCACCTGCTGGCCTGCTTGTTTGTCTGGGTGGTGATTGCCTTCCAAGGGAGCAGTACATCTGTAGTGTAGAGTTCGTGTAGGTGTACTTCGTCAATTGAACCTCTGTATGCAATAAGGGGATAAGTTGACTTATCTCCTTTTTACAATTTTTGCTGCGTTCACATCTATATTCCAGTATGCACCTATGAATGAAAATTTAGGACCGTATTGTGATTTGCTGGCCTGCTACAGCATGGTGAAAAACGGGAAATGCATGTATGTCAATGGGACGGACAATCAGACCAGGCCCCTGTTCTCGGTTTGTTGTACTACGAGGGGAGACCCAAAAGAAACCGGAATTATTTTCTAAAAAATTGTGTTTTTATTGTTGCATGCTCTAATTTCAAACACCTTCAAAGTAATCTCCCCGGTTTCTTTTGGGTCCCCCCTCGTATTTCTTTTCCAAGGAGCATTGCTGTAATGCTATCTAAATGCTAAAAAAATAGAACGCAAATGTTGCTTCCACATTGCACGTTGCAGGAGCATCGTAAAGTGGATAGTAACATTGGCCCACTTTTGTGGGCCAATATTTTGGTACCAAATGTTTTGGTAATATTACAATAATGTTAACGAGTGTTGCAAAACTTTCCTCTCTAGTGCAATATTGCTTCAATGTCACGGCAACAATGTGTGCTACTAGGGATATTTAATTGTTTGTACTAGAGTTTCTGGGTTGGCTATATTATGATCAGACTCTGGTGTGCGAAGGTCAAGAGTGTTTGTTTATTGTGCTTATGTTGTGTTCGATTGTAGCAAGATGTGGTGCTAATGTTTGAACTCCACTGCAACAACATTCATGCAGCATGTGTACACATTTTCATTTTTCGATGCGTGTGAAGCCAGATTTTGGAGATCTGTATTGTCATCGAGCAGGAGAGCGACCTATGGGGGTAGACTTCATTGGGGGGGACCGCTTGAGCATATCACCAGATCAAGCATATACTTAAACACACACTGTTTGGATACTTTTAAGTATAGCGAGGTGTAAAATATTTGTAACAGGGACAATGATGCATCCTTGCAATTAACATATGTATCTACAATGAGTCAAGCATACCAATCAACATTCCTAACATCCCTTCCTGTCAGGTACCATGTTTTGAAGTCAGGCTTGTGCTACATAGGATATATTAACTGCGAGGAGTGCACAAGAACCCCTCTCAAAAGACAGTATGAATTTGTTTCCCGAAATGTTGTATTTTGGTTCCAAGAGACATTGCTGTAACACTGTCTAAATGTTGCAGAAATACAACGCAGATGTTGCCTCCACATCGTATTTGGTGTAACGCTGTCTCTGTATTGCAGAAACAGAAGACAAATATTGCCTTCATATTGCATTTGCACTGAACTTATGCGGCTGTAATACAGTCTCAATGTTGCAGAAATACAACACACATGTTGCGTGCACATTGTATCTGTGTTGGAGAAATATGGCTTTAACACCGTCTCTATGTTGGAGAGGCATAACGCAAGCGTTGCTTCCATATTTTATTTGCATTGACGGAATATGGTTGTGACGCTGTCTCAATGCTACGGAAATCTTATCCAGCATCGTTACTGGAAAAAATTTTCAATGGGACGTTATCCGGGTTCGCACAATATTTGCGCTAACGGTTCCACAACGGTCTTGCAAAATATTGTGCTACGATAGGGTACGAATGAGTAATGTTGCTCGAAGGTGACTGAGGAACATTGAAACACTGTTCCCTAGCAACACTAGAGAAATATTAAGCTGTCACATTGCGAGAATAACGTGAAATGGATAGTAACATTGGCCCACTTTTGGCAATATTATAACAATGTTAACAAATGTTGCAAAACTTTGCTCCACGTGGGACGACATTTGGATAGACAAATGCAGATGCACAGCCTAAACCTCAATGTGATACACTGATGTGATGCATACCTCTATACCCAAGCAAAGTGGGTGTATGCAGTTGAGGGGAAGGCTTCTCGTATCCGCCTTAGGGCACAGCCTGGAATTCGGCGTCTGTTGCCCTTACCGAGGCCACCCCAAATGCAGTACACAAATTCCCTGTACGCTGTAAACCGGAGGACACTGCATGGACAAAAATAAAATACCTATACATATTGGTACTTCTCTACATTACTCTCTCATAGTTCCCATGCATCATGCTAAATAACTGCAAACCCTACATACCGATGCATGTAGTCAATGCTGCTATCGTCGTCTCCACATCTCTCCATATAGATAGGGCAGTCTGCCCTCAGCACTCGTGAGCGCATTTCGAGCTGCTTTCTATGCAGACAAAGCATGGAGAACAACTCATGTTCTGTGATGCATTCAATCACTTCTTCATCACACACGGCTGAAACCTCATCTATTTCTTGGCAGCACAGGTTCTCATCGTCTTCCATTGGACGGCAGCGGCCACATGAGCACCTAAAAATGCAGTGCATGCAAAAACAGTACATATGCTTACTGAGTGACTTATTGGTTGTGTTGTAAAGCTTTCTACAAAATATAATATCTATGCAATCCTAGGCAATAACATGTGTAACATATGTACAATTGTTTGTGTGAATATTTCATAAAAGTTTTGCCCACTGAATTGATAGTCTGTTACCGTGTGTCCCATTTCTGCAAGCAAGTTTGTGAGCACTGCCAAATAAATGTTAATTACATGTGTAACGCCCGAGGCTCCCTTCCAGTTGTGCTGGACTGGGAGGCCCCTCCTGCACCCCATCTAACCCCAAAGGGGGACAGGGTCACAAACTGCTTGGGGACCCCAAGAACGGATATGGGAAGTGTAGTTGCTTGCTGAGTGCAACAGAATAAACCCGTATTCTTCGCGTGACTCTCTCGTCTGTTGTCTCCTTCGTCACATATATGTCCTTGTAGCTTGCAAAATATTCTTGAAGTAAACTTTTGCAAAATGCATATCATAAAGAATAACAGTAAAAACGCACATCATACTGCTAAGCATTACTTGCTAAGCAAGCATGTATGCTGCAGAGCATCAACTCACACAATCGCCCGAACGGTGCCGCTGTCTGGTTATGCAATGAACTTCCAAAATACACCGAATTCAAAATCTTGGCGGAAGCACTCCCCACGTGCAGTCAGCATGCCACTGTGCGCTTGTTAATGTGTGTGTGTGTCTCGGCTGAAAGACTGCACTGGTGGATGGGCTAGGATCGCAGCGTGCAGTCGTACCAAGTATCGTGCATTGTTCGTACGAATTCACGAACCCTCACACTATACACTATAGTTTCAGTTTTATTAACGTCGCCCGCAACAAAAGAAATGTCAAACCGTACTGATATAGCAGAAACATATACGCTGTTACTCACCATAGACTAGCATCCACACGATCACAATTGCTTTCGCTTTCCTCGCTGCGGCCTCGTTGGCTTGGCATGGGATCAGTCATGAACGGCGATTCCTCATCGTCTATGCAGCATATTTTGTTCGTTGAAATGAATTTCTTCGTCTGAACTGTAGTCACACTCAGATGAAGAAATGGAGGAAGCAGATGATTCGTTATCCATGTTCCACCGAGAAGCTATAACGCGCGCGTACCCGAAACTGATGCACACGGCAGCCTGCGGCCCGCGGGAGACTACCGGTGACGTCACACAGGGTACGGGAGGCCGGAGAGGAAGCCGTCTGGAGTTTCGGTTTCGGTATACAATTTTCGGCTTTTATTGCAACTAATACGTCTCCGACCGTCAAACCAACTTTGCTTCTAATTTCTAAACCATATTTGGGACTCATATGCACATTTACTACGATAGTTTCGATTTCTCCCGGAGTCTCCCTTTAAGTGGCCCTTCCATGTACGGCAAATCTACGTTCGTTGCGAACGTGCTGAGGGACCTGTACGACGTCGTGCACAAGCCTCCGTCACAAATATTCTACGTGCAGAAATATGCTTCGCCGAGCATGCAGGACAAATTTGGGGACTCTATAAAATTTCCCACGAGAGTGAACCACGACGCGCGCTACGCTCATCGTCGTCGATGATCACATGACTGAAGCTGATTCCTTGAAGGAGGTGACCAATCTTTTCATTCGCGGTTCTCACCATGCAAACGCGTCGATCTTCTTACTCGTTCATAACATCTTTTTTAACAGTAGCCATTTTAGAACTATATCCTACAACGCCAGTTACGTCTTCTGTGGCGCACAGTGTGCAGCGTCCACCAGATGGAACATTTCGGGCAACAGCTAGTTGGCAGAAAAAGAGTATTTTCTGGATGCATATAAACAACCGATGTCAAAAGGGCAAGGGTGCAGGCCAGCTGGTACATGGTGAAAAAATTTGGAACCCGAGAAAGGGACAGAGGAGGGACGACACGACACACTTATTTACTTGTGGATCTTGACAACTATACGCACAAGGATCACAGGTTGTGTAGCAATATCTTTCCGGGAGAATGTCAATATATCTATGCTCCGAAATGAGTCTCTGCCCTCACCTTACTTTACTCAAAGTGCTCTCTACTACCCCCTTCGCGCCGTCGAGACGTCTTGAGACGTTCTTCTTCGTCCGACATGAAACACCTCTCCGAAATTTGTCTCAATGTATTGAACGGAAAGGTGGCTCTAGCTCCAGACACGTTCACACATTTGAAGAAGCACAAACGCTTCTTACGTCGCCTAGCCTACAAAAAGATTGACAAGAATCCACAACGTTTGAAGAGCTATCTGTCTCAGCAGCGAGGGCAGGGCGTTCTTTCTTTGGTCGTGTCTCTCCTGCTTTCCGCCATGTTGAACCTCTTCGCCAATGGCCAAGAGTATTGAAGTGACCACCTTTATCCGAAACATTTTTTCCTCGAAGGAGAGTGACGTCGTCAAAGTGAAACTCATAGTGCAAGCACTGTATCGCATACTCAAGCAGTACGGATTCGACCCTACGACAATAAAAACAAGCCGTCCGACGCTAGAAGTGACTTTAACTATTCGCTCCTCTCTCCAGAGGTGGACGAAGAGAAAGCGGAAAGGGTCGTCTCGGAATTAAATAAGGTTATTTCTTAGGATCGCGAGGGTTGTGTCTCCGTGTCGGGCAAGCCCACCAGGCACTCCTCCGTTTAGGAACTCGTCAATTATTTGTTGCAATGTAAGACGGGAAAGAAACCTTCCTGGTTCCCCAAAGTCTCGAAACTATTGCGCCTGATTTCTCTGCCCAAATATCGCGAACCTCAACAGCACCAGCAGCAAGCCTGCATTGCGTGGACGACTTATGGAGGGATATGAGAAACCAGAGGGTGGTTTGGGGGAGTGGACCGCTATAGAAAAGCGCATCACATGAGCAAAAACAAGGCTCTTGCCGTTCTCAGAAAGCTGGACGCCTACACGCTACACCATCCGGTGAGAAGAAAGTTTAATAGGAGACGCATCATCGTGCTCAAGATCAACAACGTGTAGCAAATAGATCTCGCTGACTTTTCAAAATACAAGAGGTTCAATGGTGGCTACCGCTACATTCTCGTGGCGATCGATTCCTTCTCCCGTTTTCTGCGCACCCTCCCACTATAGACGAAACGCCCCGCCGAAATGAAAATGGCCATGATAAGACTTTTAGGGGAGGTAACGCGCCTACATGTATCTTTTGCGACAGAGGAGGGGAATTCTACAACAAGACCGTCAAGGAGTACCTGGCACGAAAGAAGGTCCACATGTATTCCACCTTCAATCAAGGCATCGCAGGCAGAACGTGTCATACGCACTTTATGCGACAGAATATTCCGCTATTTTAGAGTAACCGGAAAATACCACTTCGTTTCCGCGCTTCCCAAGATCGTGCGCGACTACAACAACACCAAACACAGGACGTTGGGCATCAGCCTGTCCGAAGTAACGCACGAAAACGTATTGGAGCTGTTCAATAAGATAAATGGGAAGCCCGTCATACCCTACGTGAAAAAGAAGCTCAATGTGGGGATAAAGTGAGCGTTCTACTACACAGAAAAGGTTTTCAAAAGAGCCCGGGAGGGAGTTGGTCGCCTCAGATTTTCACCATTTCCCGACTGAGAGACACCTCTGGAAGATTACCGGGGTAAGGAAGTGGATGGATCTTTCTACCCTGAGGAGCTACTTGTCGTAACCCGAGACGCCAATCAGCCTTGGCCAGTAACAAAAGTGCTGAGAAAGAAGAAAGTGAACGGTCATAGCTTCTCCTTGGTTCGCTGGTTCGGTTACGACAAAGAACACGACAGTTGGGTTCCGAGCAGCGACGTGGTCAAGATTGGGAAATGACGTCAGACATCTACGTCCACTACCTGTCGAACGCCAGTATGGATACGTTTCCCTCGAATAAACTAAACGCCTTCACGGTAGCTTTCGACAGCTCTCGAATCTCTGTAAAGTCGGTCTGATGGATCTCAGCATACGCAACGATTTTTTTAAATATCGGATACGAAAGGCAAGATGCGAAAATCGAGGTTTCTTTCGAGGACACGGTCGAAGCCGGGAGAACTTTTTGCGTCACCCCGGATCTCAAGAGGGATTTGGGAAAAGCCCTTACAGAATTTAACGTTTCTTTCGTGCACAATAACTCGCGATACGACTTCGTCTTACCCGTGGACGTGAAGGCCATGGAATTGGACCCTCGGCTCGCACAGGCGCTCGACGCCTCGCTAGCATCGCGCGAAGCAGGTCGTGCGGTGAAGCCTCCCAAATTGAGCGAACGCGAATCCACCTCCATCTTATTGGAGCCCGCCGCGTCCGTTGCTTTTGGCGACGTCACTTTGAATTGAACGGAAACCACGTCCCTACGTAACAGACTCAACAAGTATTTCTAGGCGCACAAGCTGGACGCCTCGCAAGAATTCGCGGATAACGTCTACTTTGTGAAAACGCCGAAGGGGTTGCACGTACCGGAACCTTTTGTAAAGCTGCTACAGCTCACACCCGTCGAGGGACACGGAGAAACTCTACGCGTCTCTCTCCCCGTAGGGCGCCAATTTTCATTCACGATCAAGACGAAAATCCCTCGATCTTTTCAAGTACATCTGCCTCCCAGCAATTATGCTACACCCCATGCACTCCTGGATGCGATTAACCAGCGCGTAGGCGAACGCGCGCGCTTCAGCTTCGACGGAAGCGAACAGAAATGAAAAATTTGGCTTTCCGAGGGCACCACCTCCTTAAGACTTTCCGAGTACCTGGCCGTGCTTTTGGGCTTTGAATCGCGCAACCGTGTTCACGAAGAAGGATGCCCTGAGCTCCGTCGAGGTACTCTTTGAACCCCCGTTTCACAAGATAATCGTCTACACGGATATCGTGGAACCCACGTACGTGAGGAGCGGGAAAAAAAATATTAAAAATACTGCCCTTTTATTACGAGAGAGACCAGCACCTCGTCACCTACACGTTAGATAACATTGATTATTTTAACCTGTCCCAATTCGAAATTCCCTCAGTGATGATTGTTCTCACGGACGAAACGGGAAGACGTTTACCGCTGCGGTTCAAAGGTAGAACCAATATAACGTTGCATTTCAAATATGTACCGTAATTCCACCAAAATTATTCCCGTGTACACGGGGCCCCTTTTCCAACGGGGGGGGGGGGGGGGGGCGGTGTGTTGAGCAACATATCCAAGTTTATCGTTCCCATCTGGCAAGAAATAAAACCAATCGCCAAGTGAACGTTGAAGCGCTTGGCGCGGAATTTGGCCGATGGCGAAGGAATATCGTGCGCAGTAAAAAAGACGGCCATAGCGACGGGGAGAGATGTGCTGGATTCCATGGAGCGCTCTGGAAGGAACAATTGAAAGAAACGTCGCAAAAGACAACAAAAGCTGCCGACACACGACGCACCTGCAGATATCTTTGGTTCGCCGTGAGGGTCACACATCCGCTGTGCGCTCCGACCCATCATGACGTCAACGAAAGACAAAAACAGCCGCAACGGTCGCAGCTCTCTCTGACGAGTGACGTGATGATATTCGAACCCCCCTTCCATTCAATACGGTGTGGAAGATACTTCGTACCAACTCTTTTATCCCGTCAACGGGGTAAATAATACAGTGATCGAATTTTCTATTCAAAATTTGCAAAGGGCACACTTGGATCTCTACGGCAGTTTCGTGTATGCGTTTCGTGACCGCGCGCATTGTTCGTGACGACGGGGAAGAAATGGACGAGAAAGATGTCGTTTTCCCAATAAACCACCTGTTGAACGGCATGTTTAAGACGGTCACCGTTTATGCGAACAACAAGCTCGTCAGTTCCAACAAGTTGTACGCCTACAGGAGTATTTTGGACGTCGTTTTTCATTCCACGCCCCTGGCTCAAGAGACCGTGCACGCGGCTGGACTCTTGGTCGTGGACGACGAACATTTAAAAAGCGATTACGACGTCTCGTCTCGCGGTCCGAAGCAACGTTACGAAGCGACGAAGCGTGGAAAATACTTCAACCTGGTCGGACAGATCAATACCGAGCTGTTTCAACAGCCGCGCCTGATGGTACCTGCCGTGGAAATTCGCGTCGTTTTCCTGTTAAACAACGACGAATTTAAACTCATATAGATTCCCAACCACAAGAAAACGTACAATTACGAGGTGGACATTAAAGAAATGACGTTACACTTGAAAAAGGTGACACTGGCACCTTCTCTGTGTTTGGAATACAAGCGGCGGCTTCAGACCACGCCAGCCATCTACGTGTTGCACGGGTTGGAAATCAAAGTGTGGAGTTTGAGTGCTGGGAGCTTGGACGCTCACTTTGAAAACGTTTACCCCGAAAGGGTGCCTTCCAAATTATGCGTCGCCCTGCTCGCCACGTCCGACATTCTCGGCGACATCCAATCGCACCCCTACAAATTCCGCCATTACGACCTGTCACATTCGATGCTCTCCGTGGACGGCCAGCAAGTACGAGCCGAGTACGACTGTAAGAACGACCTCGTCAAAATTCCCTACTTTAAATTCTTGCAAGAACTGGGTGAAAAACATTTCAAGTACAGCTATGACCGATTTAAAACGAACAGGTTCCTTCTCTACTTCAACTTGGACGTGGACAAGTGTTCCTCTCCTTTGCATTTGAACGAGTGGCGAAGAAAGAACGTTCGCCTCCAATTACGCTTCGCTAAAGCCCTTCCACACGCGGTCACCGTCCTTTTGATTTCCGAGTGTCCCAAGCTTATGTGCATCGACAAGGACCGTACAGTCACCTTCCCATAGAAAAGATGTACGAGAGCGAGATCTTGGAACGCGTGTCCCTGAACCCCCTCACTTCCTCCATGCTAAGAGAGATTTGTTCTTCCGACGAAACCTACTTTTTACGCAAACCCGGCTATTTAATCATGAATACGGAAGAGCGAAGAAAGTGCGGCCAGCACTGGGTGCTCTACCTGAAAACTACGACCGGTCTGCCGTGTTTTTGGACAGTTACGGACTTCCCCCGATTGAAGCAAACCTTCGAAGGACTTTACTAGTGGACGAGGATAACGATCAGTGTATTCAATCTCCTTTTTCGCCTTACTGCGGGTTTTTTGTATCTACGTAGCCACGTGCATGTCGAAACGCTACAGCTTGAAAAATTGTGTAGCAATGTTTTCGTGTAACCTTGAAGAGAATGACGAAACAATAAAACGTCTCCTCGTGAGCGAACTCGCTTCGTAAAATTGTCTATTTTTTCACGACATACATAAGACGCTTGCGAGACGATCTTCAAACGTAGTGACCCGACGTTCGTCGCCAATCACCGTGACGTCGAGGGATGTGTGGAGAAGCCAGTAGCGACGGATGATGGGCCGGTTGAAACCCGCGTTGATGAGACACGTGTAATTGCCAGTCCTCGTCTATACTTTTCCAACAGCTCGAGCTTGTAATCTACGAAACGCTTCATTTTCTTTGCAATCTTCCCACTGACGGTGAACAGACGTAAGGACGTCGTCTTGAGAATCGAGCGAAAGTCACCCTCGCAGCCATCGCCGTGAATATAATCGCGTAATCAAAGCAAGTCCCGATACATTCACGTTTGCACAAAGGTTGCAAACCTCTGCTCGGGCGTCATGACTGAGATGTGATGAGAGTACACACAGCATTTTTTTTTATTTATCGTGAGAGGTTGTACATGAGTTAGCCTCCAGCTTTGGTTTCGTAGCCGGGAAGACAGCCCAAATACGGACGAAGGCTCGAGTCTAGCAATGGGCTGGGGTTTCTTGACCAGAGTCCACGGCAACGACAGGTGCTCAGCTGATCGCCGATCCGCAAAAAGAAAGTCTTCGGAGGAGGCTTGAAGGTTAGGACCAGGGGTAGATCTCCCGTCAGTAGCCATTCGTAATCTGCATGAAAGGAGCGTGCGAAACACGTGTTTTTATTTTAAACAAACACACGTACAATCTTCTTCAATCACAGAGTGACACTGATGGTCCATCTTCTCCATCTTCCTTCAATAGTAGAAGTCATTCGCGAAGTTATTCGCAACGTCGAACGGTACCGTCCGACAGCCGAGAAATGGGCGTATCAATCAGTCCGCCCAATGCTTTTGCTCTGAAAAAATGTGACTGGTCATAGAACGTATTAAAAATAATGAGCAAGCGTACCTTTAGACCACAATCCACCGCAGTTGGTGCAGAAGAAGCGGAGCTGCCAATCTCCCGAAATATGTGAGACAGGAAAAAACCGACTTCACGCGCAGCAAAAGTGTTGTAAACTGTAAACGAAACTCTTCAAACATTTCGACGACGATGATGATGTCATGGGTATTACTTACGAGGATCTACCAAGCTGAGCATGATGTCGAGAATGACGATCAAACGATCGCTTCGACATTTATAGTAAAGGTTTTCCTCTCACTCTCTATGACGTCCTTGAACGTGTTTGGACATGTTTCGACGTGTTTAGACACGAACCCCGCGATACGAAAACGTCATGCAGCACGAATTAGTCTAGCGGTCAGTGTATCACGGCCAGTGCGGGAGGTTCTTGGGTTCGAATCCCACTCTGGGCCTTCTTGTCGCCATATAGAAGTCGGCTGATTTTCTTCGACCACAGTGCCACGCTGTCTCATATGTCAGTACGACCCCATCGATGCCATGCTCGTGGCCGTAGAAAGAGAGCACGAAGCTAGAATAGAGAATCTCGCTAGCAGTCCAGTCGTCCTTTCAGACGACGACGACGGCAATAGAGTCAGTAGTCCACCTTTCGTAATACCTGAAACGGACGACGACGAACCCGTAGATGGGCATGACAATGCAGACCAATTGCTCATGTGGGAAGGGAATCAGTCGTATGCAGATTTCATTCCTCTGTCTGGTAGAGCTAGAGATGAATCACCAGATGCAAGCCCAGAATTTCGAAACGAAGCTGAGCCTGTGCAGGGTCATAGAATCATTGAATTATGAGAACACGTCGTAGAACACATCGTCCCTCCATCGTCCCGCGATTTCTTCCTTTCTTTTTCACAGATGAGGCATTCGACGGAACGGCGACTAGGTACACGCTTCTCTGTTCCCCGCACGACGACAACGTCGACGATTTGCGACTCTATCTACAGACCATAGCTCCAGTAATCACGCGCGTACTGGAAGCATATCCCATGCCTTTCAAATTTTGTCTGTGCTCGAAAGCGCT
The DNA here is from genome assembly GCF_037126465.1 of Ornithodoros turicata. Classification (NCBI taxonomy): domain Eukaryota; kingdom Metazoa; phylum Arthropoda; class Arachnida; order Ixodida; family Argasidae; genus Ornithodoros; species Ornithodoros turicata. The sequence goes on from NC_088201.1 coordinate 79,620,973, forward strand.
CATGGTTAAGGACGGAGCCGACGGGTTGACTTCTCATGTCCTTCACGTGAACCTTCACATGAGAGTGGTTCATAACCGCCAAGAAATCGAAGGCGCGATAAATGCTGCCATCGCGGAGTCCTCGCAACGCGTAGAAAACTATGCGAGAGAAGGGTCTGGTTTCACCTCGAACGACGTCCAATGTGTCAACTTAAAACTAACGCGTTTGAGACCGAAGCAGATTGGGTGCACGATCGAGCTTCCAGAAATGTTGAAAAGAAAAACAAGGTGTACAAGAAACCAAGGGCTCCAGTAGTTGCCGAACTGAGTTTAATGGAAACAAGGAACAGAAGTGAAGCTCGCTGTTGCGAGGTCACGCGGAATGAATCTGTATACTTCTTCCCTAACAGTCCCCCCGGAAACAAAGTGATGTACTATGCAGTTTCAGCTTCCAGTCTGTACAATAGCTGAATTGGTCTTGTTATCGTCTTCCCATTGGACAGCTTGATTTTGCAGGAGCGCACCTTCTTGTCAGGGCTGGTGCGTACCTCCTTGACTCGTCCAAGAGGCCATGATACTCGCGAAGAATTTTCCTTGGAGACAAGGACGACATCTCCGACTTTCACACTGTCTGAAGGTCTAGGTGAAGATATGTTGGCAGAACCCAAAACTAATATGTACTCCTTGGTCCACTTCTTCCAAAGGAGCGTGGTTATGCTCTCACGATAAACCCAACGTCTTCGTAGACCTTCCGAAGTTGACGTGTCGTCGGTTGTTACGTTGTCCGGAGGGAGAGCTGTAAGCCTTTTCCCTATGAGGAAGTGAGCAGGGGTGAGGACTTCTACATCGTCTGGGTCTTCCGAAATGTAAGTAAGTGGCCGCGAGTTGATGACCACATCCACTTCTGTGACAACGGTTACGAGCTCTTCGTACTCCAGGGTACTTTTGCCCAAGATCTTGCGTAGGCAGGCCTTTATGCTGCGTACGAGCCTCTCCCAGAAGCCTCCCCACCAGGCTGCACGTTCGGCAATAAATTTCCAGGTGATCCGGTTGAGCGCAAGAAGCCTGGATACTTCTGGGTCCTGGGACAAGCTGATGTAAAATGAGGTCTCGTAATGAGGTCTCGGCTGGCACGTTTGAACGTAAGAAAGTTGTCAGAGTACATCGTTCGTGGAAGGCCTCGTCTCGAACAGAACCTCTTGAATGCTGCCATGAAATCTGCGGCCCACATAGATTTCGTTAATTCCAAGTGAATGACCCTTGTGACAGCACAGGTGAAGATAAGAATATAGCACTTCTCAGCCGCTCTAACACCTGATTTATAATACAGCGGCCCTGCGTAGTCCGTCCCAGTTACTTCGAACGGTGGCGACGGTGTTATTGTGTCACGTGGCAAAGGTGCCGTAGCCTGAGTGCAGGCGTGAGCTTTCGCTCGGCGACAAACAAGACACTGGTGTAAGATCCTTTTTATTAGCTGGCGACTTCTCATGACCCAGTATTCTTCTCTTATTTGCGCCAAGTTTCTTGTACACCTGCGTGTAAAAGTCTTATGTGGCCGCTGTTCACCAAAAGCGCTGTAAATGGATGATCCGGAGGGAGTACGATGGGGTGCTTCAAAGATTCTGCGAATCCCCCCCCCCCCATACTGTAGACGGCCTTTCATACGTACGATATCTCCATCGTCGTGAAATATCGATGCGCACTGAAGCGACCTATGCGCGGCAGGTTGGTCTCCAAAAGAGTGCTGTTGTGCCAAAGCAATCCAGTAGGTTTTTTAGCTACAACTATTTCATCAGATGTCAGCTCCCCGTTCCGCTTCGTTTGAGATCTCCTGCAGTTATGAACAAACCTCTGCACCCATGATGTGACACTTAATACCCTGTGCAATGAGCTGAAGCGATCGATTTCGAAAAGTGGGTCCCTGACTGCAGTGTGCCCGAGACATACAGTGCGACGCCTTGCTTCTTGTTGTACTTCAGGTGAACCTTCTGCAGACATACGCCACGCAGGAGGCTACGCTTCTTTATCACACAACCACGTTGGACCGTGCCACCAGTGACTATCTTCTAGTAGACGAAGGCAGGGGGTTCCCCTACTAAGGATGTCTGCAGCGTTGTCACGTCCTGGACAGTGCGTCCATTGAGCTGGTGACATCACTGACCGTATTTTCATGACTTTGTTTGCCACAAACGGTTTCCAGGCCGTTGGAGAGCCGCAGATCCAATGCAAGGTGATTTCAGAGTCGGTCCACAGAGTTGCATCCGACTCGGGAAGGAAGAGGGCACTCGCTACGAATTTTAAGAGGCGAGAAGCTATAAGTGCACCCATTAGTTCGAGTCTTGGTAGTGACGTCTGCTTCACCAGTAGAATTGTTGCATGTGAATGTCCGTCGGCAAACTCGGAGACCAAGTAGGCTGCAGCGCCATAAGCCCGTGTGCTGGCATCACTGAATACGTGCAAGCTCTTGTTTGGTTCAGAAAAAGTCGTGGAACGAACCAACCTTTGTGGCAACGAAATACGCGATAATGTTTGCGCTTCCTCACACCATGTATGCATTATACGCAACAAGTCCTCCGAGAGCGTGTCGTCCCAACCTGACCTTGCCAACCATATGCGTTGAAGCAGTATATTCGCAGTCACCACAAATGGGGCAACATGGCCACGGGTCATACACGCGTACCACAGCTTGGAGTACACAGCGCTTCGTGTCTGAGCATTTGTCCAGAACCTCAAAAAGAGACTTCATGCTATACCGAATTTCATCTGAAGTTATGTCCCAACAAAGTCCAAGAATTTTCCTTGTGGTAGCTTTTGCAGCGGCTGTGCCTTCTGCTTTGAACATTGTTTGTAGCATAGAGCTATTACTAGTCCACTTCCTCAACTTCATGCCTGCTTCATGAAGAACGTCTTTCGTCAGACGATGCAAAGCCGTTGCTTCATCAGCAGTGTCGGCCCCAACAACTAAGTCATCAACATAAAAGCTACTTGAAAGCAACGCTGCTGCCTCAGGACGGACTACGGCTGCGGACTGTAAGTGATGTCGAAAAGTTGCAGCCAGCAGGAAGGGGCTGGGTTTTGCACCAAAAGGGACACGTGTCATTCGCCAAGTCTCTACATGTGGTAACGGTTCGTCAAACTTTCGAGTTGTCGTGTACCAAAGGAAACGTAGAGAATCACGGTCCAATTCGTCCAAGACGATTTGGAGAAAGTTTTTCTCCACGTCTGCGGTAAGTGCCACTGCGTAAGTCCGGAATCGCAGAAGAAGCTCAAGCACGTCCGGGTTGAAGTTAGGTCCGCAATGAAGGGCTTCGTTAAGGGACACACAACCAGAGGCCTTTGATGAAGCATCAAAAACAATCCTCACCTTGGTGGTCTCACGATTCCTCCGAATGACTGCATGATGCGGCATATAATATAACGGCCCCGAAACTGATCCTGCTCAATTACGCGTTCCGCGCGACCATTTTTTAGATATTCGCGTATAGTCTGGTCACACTCCTGCATTAAAGCAGGATCCGGAAGCAACTTCTTTGTGATATTCCTCAGTCGTTCAGTCGCCAGTGCCTTGTTGTCACCCAGCTCAGGGAGCCTTTCCAAATTCCAGGGCTAGGCGAGCTACATATCTCCCGTCAGCCAGCTTGGCGGTAGCGCGAAATTCTTGAAGAACTGTGTCATCCTTCAAGTGAAGTTCTTCATGATTCAGGATGCCTAGGTGTTCAAGATCCCAAAACGCTTGTAGTTGCGTGTCTCCACTGGCGATTCCCGACTGCACACCAATCTGCATGACTCCAATTTCACTTGCTGGCCTTACTTTGCATTCCTTCAAATTGTTTGTATCGGTTCCTTGAACGACTCAACCGGTGCAACTAATTCCTGTGACAGGCGAAGAGTTGCTCTCGTAACAATTTCCCAATAACAGTCTGAACCGATAAGGAGAGAGATCTCGCAATCTGGCGTCAAGGGTTCGTCGGCGACGTCGAGGCCCATTGTCCTAAGCTTGCTTGACAAATCGTTTTGCAGCGTCGGAAGCGTGTTTGAGAATATCTCGGCGTATTCGATTGCTTCGATCGTCGTACTGTGTAGCGAATACTGACTGTGTAGTGTAACCTTAATGCAGCGGTATGTATTGCAGCTTGCAACGTAGTTCCCGAGGGTGTGAATCTGCAAGGTCTCAGTCCGTAACGTTGTGCATCCAAGCTGAGTCGAAATATCTTTGCGAACAAAGCTGCGTTGACTTCCTCCGTCCAATAGTACTGGTACTAACTGTCGCCGTCCGTCCATGCGTTCGATCCACACATTCGCCGTTTGTAGTAAGATATTGGAACTGCCCTGTGCTTTGAAGACATTAGGAGCGTCAGAGGACACAGTTGAGGTGATGTCCTGAGTAACCACATGTACAGTCGGAGACGATGATGCTCCTGGACAAAGCTGCGTAAGGTGTCTCCTGTCGCACTTACTGCATCGAAAGCGATAGCGTACTCGGCAGTCCTTGGATACATGCGATCGCCTGCCGCACAAGAAGCAACGCCCTTCGCGGCGCAAGATGGCTCTCTTCTCTTCAGAGCTAAAGGGTGCTGAACATGCTTCAACCAATGCTCTGTTGATTTGCACAGTATGCAGACAGCAGACGTAGCGCTTGTTGTTAAAGACGCAGCAGAAGGGCAAAGTGAGGCGGTCCTTCGACGGTTGATATTGTCACTCTGCAAAGCGCTGTCGGTAGCTCTTCGAACGCGCTCCCGGCATTCGATCTCCTTTTCTAAGAAGTCGAACAGACGTGACAAATCATCGGTCGTAGTGGCTGCCGAGTCTGCTGTAGAATCCGTTCCTTTCACCCGGTAATACTCAAGCTCGAGTGCCGACGGAATCTTCCTAATGACTGCCCTGTGAACGGCAATTGCGTACTGGCTCCGTGGTACTCCCAAGGTCTGCAGGTTTCAAGTCCTAACAGTCATGGCTTCATGCAGCAACCGTAGGCCTGGGACGTCGTCCATGGACCGCACTGGTGCAAGATCAAATAGTGAATCTAAATGTTCATTGACGAGTAATTCACTCAGAGTTCGAGGTAACTCGTTACTGTAACTAAGTTCCTTTTTTTGGTAACTTATAACTTAACTCGCTACTTTTGCGCCGTGGTAACTTTCAGAGGAACTCGTTCCTTTTTCAGGTAACTTTGCCAAAGTAACTTAAGTTAAGTTCCAAGTTACTTTTAACTCGCTTTTCACTCACGTCCACATATTTTCTTGCTTTCTCTCCGGTTCCTTCATGGTATTTTTTCCCATAAAACGTGATATTCAATCAATGACAGTATTTTATTCAGGAAGTAAGAACCACTGCCACTGAAACGAAGCTGAACCACTGTGCGCCCACAGGGGGTAAGGTGTCGTAACCCCCGCAAGACCGTGGCTTTCGGGCGCGACCTTGTTCACCTCTAGCTTCGAGCGTAGTTCAATTCTACCAAATTTTGGCGCTGTCGAACACTATGACGTCATTCCTTTACAAACAGGTAGAGGTATATTGTTGGACATAAACAAAAACGACGTGTTGCAGTCCTCCGCGGGCAACTCAAGGTCTAACTCAACTGCTCACGCGCGCTGTACCTGCGTAATGCTATTTTGTGTCCGGAGTAACTTGGAAGTAACTCGTTCTTTTTTTTAAGTAACTCAGTAACTGCGAGTTACATTTCATGCTGAAGAACTTCGTTATTAACTTAGTTACATTTTGCACATGGTAGCTTAACTTGTAACAAGTTCTTTTGACGGGTAACTTCTCAATCTATGAATTCACTTTTGCCGAATCTGGTCTTGAGAATATCAACGGCAGTTTCATAGTTTTCGTCCCTAATAGTCAATCCGTCCAGAGCGCGGGCCGCTGGTCCAGCAACGAGAGACATCAATTATTTCATCTTGTTGACCTTCGATAGTCTCTGGTTATCATCAATACTTGCATGGAATTGATCCCAAAATCCCTGCCAACGTGAGAGCTCACCACTGAAGGAGTCGATATTGAGCTTCGGTAGGGCGATCCCATCGGGCTGGCTGGCAGAATGCGGACGATGCAGAGGCAAGAGTGGCTGAAGATTACCAGCTTCATTTGTCATCTGTCTCCTGGCCTGTTGTGAGGTGTCCAGCACAGATTGAACTTGAACGACGGTGCTTGTGATGGACTCTCAATAACGGTCGCATGCTTCACATTCATTCTCCAAGAACTCCTCATCCATGATTGCTTGAATGCCACCATCCATCTGCTGTAGGGCTGAAGCCTCCGTTTCTAGAAACTGCAACTTTTCCTTTAGCTGGTCAATAGTTGGAGGTGATAGTGCCAAGAGCGCCTTGAGTTCGCTGATTATTCGCGTGACTGTTGAACGGGTGGTAGTCCGTATTCGCTTCAAGCGCTGCAGGTTTTCTATGCCGACGTCGTTCTGAAAGCCTTGCTGTTAGGTCTTGACCAAAAGGAACCGGGATGACAGTTCCCAGGTTTCGGCACCAAATGTACAAGAAATGAAGGACTTCGGTAGTTGCCGAACTGAGCTTAATGGAAACCAGGAATAGAAGTGAAGCTCGCTGATGCGAGGTCACGCGGAATGAATCTGTATACTTCTTCCTTAACACAAGGACTCTCACAAACGTCAAACTTCCACCGAATCACGAAAACGAGTGGTTCAAGTATAGCGTGCTGGCACTCTTGCATCCGTTGAGGAACAAACCAAACGATTATGCCAGATACCGCAAATACATGAATGCTTCGAATCCGGAGACCCGCGTAACATACTGGCCACCCTGCTTCCCAGTCACTTACGAAGGCATTACCCTGTGGGAGAGAAAAAACAAAATCTCCGTGTACATCTACGTGTTCCACGAGCAGACGAGTTCGATATCTACCGGACGGGTTCCCTACACGCTCCATAAACATCAAGTCCATCTGCGACGAGAACGAACTGTCCCCCTACCAGTAGCAGTTGAAACACGCGTTGGCGCTAAACGCCCCTCCCACAAAGAAACTGCTGACGTGCTGCGACAAGGAACGCTACGTCGTTCATTATGCATTGCTCGCTCTGTATGTGAGGTTGGGGGTGAAAATAAATCGTGTTCACAGCATCCTCTCGTTCCGCCAAGACAATTTTTTGCGAACCTTCGTGCAGAGAAACGTCGCGTTGAGGAATGCCGCGACCACGAAGTTCGAGCGACTTCTGTACAAAACCATGTCGAACAGTACATGCGGTAAGTCGATACAAAATGTGAGAAGCATGAAAAGGTACGCTATAGCCTACAACAAAGAAAGCACGCTCTGAAAAGCTAGCTCCGTCGACAGTCATCATTTTCACATTCTGAGCGACAAGTGCATCTTGTACGAGATGAAACAACGCCACATCATATGCACCCACCCCCTTTACGTGGGCTTTACTATTCTAGAGATATCCAAAGTCGGTATGTACAGCTTCATCGACGAGTCACTCTTTTCTCGCTTGATTTGTCCAGCGCAATCGATCTATAGCGATACGGACAGCATAATTTTTTCTCTCATGTGTGAAAGCCCGGAAGAGCAGCTGATGAAAATTGAGGACGACTTGTCCTCCTATCCAGCGGACCACCCGCTTTTTAACAACGAGCATGCGAACTAGATGGGGTACTTCAAAGACGAGACGGGAGGTGGTGTTATTCAGGAAATCGTAGCCATCCGAGCCAAAATGAACAGCATTCTCTTGGCTGGGACGCACAAACAGATCACGAGAGCGAAATGAGTCAAGAAAGACGTAGTGAGGAAACATTTATTGCAAGAAGTGTACAGAGATTCTCTGTTGAATTCAGTCTCTCAGAAGCTGTGCACCATCCAGAGTATAAAGCAAACAATGTACACCATTTCAAGACTCAAGAAGAGCTTGGTCCCCTACGACAACAAGCGCTATCTCGTGGATGCCGTACACTCCTTCCCTTACGAAAGCCGCGAATACGGTAGGCTGTGATGGTGTTTTGACACGTATAGGATTACGATAGTACTCTCTCTTTCTGCAGCATCGGAAAACCCGGAAGAAGAGATCCCGAGAGCGTCATCGTCGTCAGGGATCGAGTGACCATGGAAAAAAGAGCAAGACCTTCGTGCACGTGCATATAATCTAGAATAAAAGTTCTAGTCGATATACGCTCTCTCTCTCAGACAGGAGAAGCATCGTGGCAGTGTGGTAGCAGAATGGGTGTATGAAAAGAATGACCATTCCGCCATCGTGCTGGTGCGGTGACCCGTGCGGATCTATCGACCAACTCAAGAAACGTCTTTGTATGTATGCAATAAAGATGTGTCCGTGAAAAAAACACAGAGTCTCGTCAAAGTTATTCGGACTGTTTAATGCGTTGCATTTCGATAACCAAACGGTATTTCAATAAATCAGTGACAAAGTTCACAATGTAGACTGCTTGCAAATGTCGCTGCTTCCGCAGGGCATACTTAATATGAGCAATGGCACGAGCGAGAAGGTCCACGATGTCTGCAGAGACATAGTTGAATTCGGCATTGGTCGAGCTCACATATTCGCTGATCAGTCCCAGGGGTCCGTCCGGCACCGTTATACAGACGTTCTTGTAACGGGCGTAGATTCGACGCATCATCTCCTGCAATGGCCCCGGGGATATCTATCCTATATTGCCAAAGCCCACCATGTCTATCACATAGCGAAAAGCAGTGACGAGCTCGTTACGGGCGACTCTCCTTGTTGAAACATTCATTCTCCACTTCTTCCCAAGAAGCGTGGATACAGGGGCAATTTTGTAAAGCGAGGTAGCTGAACGTTTTCGCGTATTGATGACGCGAGCGCAGTGCGTGTTGCCTTTATACAGTGTTTTGAAATAAACATGCGCAAAGAAACGAGAGCGAAACCGAAATGGAGAAGCCACCCATTGCCGCTAGGAGCGCGTGCGCGTGCAGTGGTAGAAGCAGTGAGCGAAACCGAAACGGGGAGTGCCCACGAGGAGATGACCACTGGATACCGGCACTAGGAGCAAGCGCGCGCATGCGTAGCGGCCGCGGCGAGGCACTCCACTCACTTGCGTGCTTGCTCTCGTGGAGCAAGGACGTGCGGTCGGTCGCTCCGCTGTCCCCACGCTGAGTCAGTTGATCCTTGACTGTCGTCGGCATCGGACGCACCGGCGCCGCTGGGGAAAAGGTGAGTGATTTGCTGTGCTCAATGTTTGTGCATTGTCTTACCGCGTTCGTGCTAAGCCTTTTCTCGCATGTTTGCCGTAACGGATAGACCTTATTCTCTGTGCGCGCATGTTTAGACTTGTTTAGCAGTGACCTGTAGCGTACCGAGCCTGTTGACGCACGTTTAGCGTTGTGAGCCTACCATTTTGTGGTTGTCGTCTTGTGTTAGCTGTTGAATTTCGTAGCCTTGTGCGATGACGGCGAGGTTAGGCCTAACCGGTCGCCCCTAAGCCTTTTCCCTGATGTGTACTAATTTCTCTGTGCTGTTTAGCAGTAGCGGTTAGACCTTTTCCACGTGCTCTGGCATGCCTAGACTTGTTGAGCAGTGTTGCAATTGTGCTTCTGCTTGTATCTTGTTGTTCTCTGTCTTTCTCGCATAGAGTTATGATGGTGGCGCCATCTGGTGTGATGCCTTGCAACTAGGTGGCCACCTGTCATCGATCTCTGCAACTACCGGCCGTCAACAGGCAACATGGCGGTCGCTGGTCAATCGGGTGTTCCGGAGCGGTTTCTTCGCCGCGGCATCGTTGATTTTTGAATAAATTGTTTTTCTCCAATCTATTTCTAACTATTTTTTTCTCTTTTATGGACACAGGTTGCCGCCAATACACAGCTGGTCTGGGCACGAGTTAGATGCTCCCCAATTCCCCAAGAACACGCTGACGTCCCTCACTTATCCTGAGGATGTCATTGCGGGACAGCAGTGACATCCTGGGAATATCCCCACATGATCCTCAATTTGTTAGAAAAGTGTTAGAATGAGACTCCAGAGATGGTCCTCGGGACAACATCTGGGGACAAGACTGGGATACTCTCAGGAGCACTATAGGATCATGTAAAATCCACCAGTAAATCTGCTTTAATTTCTCACTTCTAGAAGTGTGCAGGCTTTTACAGTGGAAACGGACTCTCTCTCTTGCAGTTTTCAACCTCGGCCACCAACTTGTCATTTCCCGTCTCTCTTTTTTTATTGTTTTTCAATGACGAACGATGAGTGCCGTGGCGTAAAAAGCAAAAAAAAAAAATAAAAGGCCATGTGCCACTAAGTGTAAGACTAAGAGAGCCGACTTTGAAAGGAATATCCAACAGTGGCATTTCCTTTCGAAGATAAAACATATACTATTTATTGCTTATCTTGCAAACTCCTGCATGTGCGAGAGTCCTCCTAGCATCGCAGTCAAAACCAAGGGTGAGGTACCTAAGTTTAATTAAATTTCATGTATAAGCAACACACCAGTGACGAATTCCTTGGATGATAAGGATACAACCAAGATAACGTCCGTGTTTTCTACTTAGTTGATTTAAAACATCTACCGAAAGTCAAGCACGCACTGTAATATGCCATCACTTTTCTGTATCTTCCACGAAAATGCTCCGTGCAGCGTCCCATCAGGGACGTTGCACGGGTATTCATGGCAACACGATCACAATAAAAGGTCTAGCAAGCTATATTTTATCGCACATTGAACGCAGTGCGTGGAGTATCCATTGAAATCATTCAATTTGTGTTTGTACCACTGTATCTTTTGTATTTTCTCTTTGTAGTATTTTTGTAGTTTATAAATGATCACCGCTGATTTGGTTGAATTTGGTTATGACAAACAAACCGAAACACTAATTAATGGGCGCAGGCATAGAAATCATATCGCATTATTAAACTAAATTTACTTCTCCTATATATGTCCTCCGGCTGGCGGCCGCAGGACGTACGCAAATGACTATCACTGGAAGATCCCATGATGACACTCTCCGGATCTCCTCCGGACATCCCATCACGGACGAGGACGCGATGACATAATTAAATCGCGTTCAAGTTGTGTGTTGGCGGCAGTCTGTGTCTAGTCATTACTACTGTTATCACGTCATGTCTTCATTAAGACCTCGAGTGTTTTGTCTGACGGCTTCTCTGGTGCGAGCAGCTCCCTTAGATACATATACCTTGCATAATGTAAAAAACCCCGAGACTAGGGAACACGAAGGGACAGACACAAACACGAAGTCTCAAACACAGCTGAAAATTTTACTTCACAAAACAGAAATATATACAAACAGAAGGGAAAGGAACACCAGTTGAGAACAAAATAGAAGGTCATTTCGGGGGAACGAGCAGTCTGTTCAAGGCCGGACCGAGGATTACGGAAGGTAATCACCAGCTCGCTTGCTTCCTAGCCATTTTTTCATTGACATATACCTTTTCGGGCCTATGATGCTGAGAAACGCATCGACATTCATCTATCTTGCTCACTTTCAGCTGCTGTTTGCTGTTTTCGTGGTGATGGTGCTGATAGTGAAAGGACACGCCGTTATCGGCCTCACAAAGGTGGGCAACGTCACGACTGACGCCCTGGGGAATGTGCGTCCTGGGCCGACTTCTCAGGGAACTGTGCCGACATATGTCTGAAAGCGTCTGAGGAAACCCCGGGTAAAACCCCAGACAGCACAGCCGGAACTGAGATTCGAACCCGGGACCTCCCAGTCTCGACGTAACATGGCCAACACGGTAACCACTGAGCCACACGAGCTGATCCCATTGTTTCCATGTTCAGCTTCCTTGCTTTCTTCCCCTTGACGATTTTTTCTTGAATGCCGTCCATTCATATCGTCCTGGGATCCCATTCTCGTCCCCAAGATGTTGTCTCTTTCCACTAGCAAGGACCCACAGCTGTGGGCACACGGCAACGACGTTTATTCATCAAAGTGACATGCAACCCTCCTGGCTGCACACTGACGCTGGCGTACAGAAGTTGCACCCTTTCATCAGGTTAAGAACGTGGCTGAGGGCCTTGACTGTTATCTATCAACAGATGCTGTCATGCGCTAATCATACAATATCACACCGTTATTTACCACTGTCTGGCGCGTCATTACCATAGTAGCTTATGCACCACAAATCATCAACTTACTGACTCACTCGCATTGTGTGGATCATGGAGGAAGGAAAGCTAAGGAGGGAGCACCGTCATTTGTTTCGGAATCACGAAAGCGTAGAAGTAGTGACGACATATAGTGCACGTTATGAGACCTTATATTGCCACGAATTATCTTCGAGGAACTTCGAGGGCAGGCACGAAACGGTACATCTCATCCCGGCACGTGCTAAAGAAGAAGCAAGAAGTTTCCAGATCGCCTGCTCTCTGGGAAACGCACATGCTGTTTCTGGACCTTTCGGCGCGACGCTTAAATGCTTGTGCGCTCCAGGCTGGAGCATTCATTCACTCATTCTTTGGACTCAGTTGTGTTCAGAGAGCTATCACTCTAGTGCTTTTGCTACCAAGTAGTTTAATAAACCGTTTGCTGTTTATTCGACGACTCGTCGGCCCATTTCGCTTCGTGACATTTCTGGTGGAGGTGCGGGGCAATTCCTGCTCAACGGCCTGGAAGGAGAGCAACGACTGAGTCGAAGAAAGCGTGGCGTACCTGCGGAATTCGGCCCATTGGGACCCCCAACCCGCAAGATGACGACTGCGGACAGCAACACCCAAATGGCGCACCGCGCCTGTCGCCCCTGCACGATCGCCGAAAACATTTACCGGAGAACTGTACGACGACGTTGATGACTGGCTCGACCATTTCGAGCAATTCACTGGGTTTAACAGGTGGAACGACGACCAGAAGCTCGTCAACATCTACTTCTTTCTTGACGGGACGGCGCGGACCTGGTTCGAGAACAGGGAGGACTCTTTTACGTCCTGGAAGGTATTCAAAGACAAGCTCCGCGAGGCGTTCACTTTCGAGCAACGAACGGAAGTCGCCGAACAACTACTTCAGAGTCGGGTTCAGCCGGCTTCGTTGAAGATGTCCTGCGGCTTTTCAAACGAGCTCATCCGAAAGCCTCAGAAGAAAAGTTCACCGGCTCATGAGAGGTGCGAAAGAGGAGATTTTTCACGCCCTATCACGTAACCCACCCACGAAGACAGAAGCTTTCCTGACCGAAGCCGTCAGGATTGAGAGGGGTTTACTCTCTCGGTCCACCGTCGGACAGCGACCTCAGGACTACCAAGCCTTCGCCGCGCCTGCAGGCTTCGGCGTACACTCCTTCAGGCAATTGATCCGAGAGGTGGTTCGTGAAGAAGTACGAGCTCTCCTCCGCCCAGAAGAAACAGGAGCTCCTTTCGCCTCCATCGGGGGATAATCAAGGAGGAGGCGCAGCAGGCACTCCAAGCGCCGCCACCCGTCGCCGAGGTACCAAAGCCAACCCACGCCGCCGCGCTACGACAGCCACCACAGGCATCGCGGTACGGCAACAGCTGGGCGCATACGCGACCCGCCCAACCTGCACCACTCAGCTACCCGCCACGCACACAAGGTACTCGCAAGACAGACGTATGGCGAATGTCAGACATGAGGCCCCTTTGTTACCACTGTGGCGAAGCCAATCACGTCAAGAGCACGTTGACCGTCACCGGCAAGACGACCTGTGTGGCGCAGCCCTAACCTGGAAAACTGAAGACTGCAGCTCCGGGAGGTGAAGCTGCGAACCGACGACAAGTTACAATTCCTCCAACTCGACGAACAGCAACGCAGCACCAACACGACGCTCAAACAATTACCAATAACCTGAAAATACTCATCGACGGCATATGAGATGATTGCGTTAATCGATACCGGAGCCGACGACTCTGTTATAAGTGGTAGGTTGGCTAAGAAACTTCGCAAGTTGCAAACGAAGTGGGATGAGCCTGACATCGGCACTGCTAGTGGACACGTCGTAACACCGACTGGCCGATGCACGGCAGTCATACAAGTGCGTGACATCCAGTACGTCGTCAGCTTTGCCGTCTTGCCGAACTGCCCACGGGATGTAATTCTCGGAATGGACTTTCTAGTCGAAAACGAAGCAGTCATTGACTTCACAAATGGAGTTATCTCTTTTAAAACGCCGGAAACAGCAGACGACAAGTGGTGGGCACGAATAACCCTGGAGAAGCGCGCAAACACGGACGTAACCGCCGTGACGACTCAGCACGTCAACCTGCCTCCCTTGTCGTCAGTCCTTGTGACCGCTACGTGTGACAGAGCACCAACTGGCTGTTTGTTGGCTGAAGGCAACACCCAACTTCTCCTCGAACGAGGAATTGGGATAGCAAGAGGAATTGTGCCCGTAAGAAACGGAATATTCGACCTCCTGGTCACAAATTTTCGCCCGCAGCCACAACACCTCGCGAACGTCACGAAGATAGCCGTCATCGTAGACCAATACTTCACCACGGATGTTTGCCTGATGGACACTGCTCGCATCGCGGTCACCACGGAACACGAGGCCGGACATTTCGACGTAAACCCTCAACTCAATGCAACTCAAAAGCAAACCCTTCTCCAGATGCTCAACGATTTCAGTGACTGCTTCACTGCATCGTCGAAAGGAAGACAAACGCCCATTGCGAAGCACAGCATCATCGTCGACGAAAAGGCCCGTCCAATTCACCGCATGCCGTACCGGGTCTCCCGCAAAGAGCGAGAAACGATCCGAACGCAAGTAGAAGAGATGCTAAGAGATGACATTATCCAGCCGTCGACCAGTCCGTGGGCATCGCCGGTGGTACTAGTGAAGAAGAAGAACGGAACACTCAGGGTTCTGCGTCGACTACCGGAAGCTCAATGAGATAACGAAGAAGGACGTCTACCCGTTACCGAGCACAGACGACTAGCTCGATCGCCTTCAAAACGCAAAATTTTTCTCTTCCATGGATCTCAAGATAGGGTACTGGCAAATTGAAGTCGACGAACGGGACCGTAAGAAGACTGCCTTCGTCACTCCGGATGGACTTTTCGAATTCAAGGTTATGCCTTTCGGCCTTTGCACAGCACCAGCGACGTTCCAGCGAGTTATGAATACAGTTCTCGCCAGGTTGAAGTGGCAAGGCCATCGCAAATTACCCTGTTCCTTCTAACGTGAAAGACGTTCGAAGCTTTCATGGCCTTTTCACCTACAACCGACGGTTCATTTCGAACTTTTCAAGAATTGCGTCACCCCTGAATGCCCTCACGGAGGACGGATCCACGTTTATCTGGAGTGAAGCCCAGCAACAGGCGTTAATGAATTGAAGACGCGTCTACAGACCGCACCCGTGCTTGCCCACTTCGATCCAAACGCCGAAAGAGAAATACACACCGACGCAAGCAACGATGGTCGAGGAGCCGTGTTCGTTCAACTTCACGACGGCGTCGAACGTGTCATCGCTTACGCAAGCAGAACGCTAACCAAGGCAGAGAAGAACTATTCGACGACCGAAAAAGTGTGCATTGCATTCATATAGGCCATCACAAATTTGCGTCCCTACCTGTACGGACGGCCGTTCAAGGTGGTAACAGACCACCATTCTCTGTGCTGGCTGGCTGGTTTAAGGGACCCCTCAGGACGCCTAGCGAGATGGAGCGTCCGATTACAGGAGTATGACGTAATCGTCACTTACAAGTCAAGAAGAAAACACAACGACGCCGACTGCCTGTCTCGAGCACCACTCCAGCGACAGGACAACAGCCTCGAGGACGACGCCGCCTTCCTCGGTCTAATGATCACGACTACCATGTCTACCAAGCAGTACAACGACCCCGAATTGAAGACACTCGTCGACTATCTGCAGGGCCACGCCGACAATGGTCCTCCCATCTTCAGAAGATCACTCCCAAGTTTTTCCCTACATAATGGTGTCCTCTACAAAAAAAAAAACACGTACAACAAGGCGCTACGTGGCTTCTCGTTGTGCCTGGGGACATTCGCATCGAGATTCTTGAATCCTGCCACAACGAACCGTCATCAGGTCATTTGAGTAGTAGAGTGACAAGGAGATTAGCTGCATCCCGCGAAATAGGTGGATAGATTCGACCATCGCTACCCTCCTCGTCTGATATCGGAGGATATTTGGAGCAGGGTACTTTGCGCCAAGGAGGAGCGCGCGCCAAGACTGCCCCGCGCGTTTCGCAGCCGCGCGCCGCGTACAGAGGGCTTTCCTTCTCACATTCGAGCATGCATGGACACGCAAAATACATAACCACCAACCAAAATGTTATTGCCCGTCCATCTTATTCCCTCTCCGGCCCAGTTCCACATACAATACATCCTGAGTGAGGAAGTCCACTCCATGGAAGAGTGTTTCATCTCCCCATGCTTCCCCTTAACATAGCGTATTTTCCTTCTCGCGCCCAGACATGCAAGCAACAGACATACACATTTGTACAAGTGAAAATATTTTATTAATCTAAAGTACTAGCAATCAGCATAGAGAGGTGTAAAGTTGAAATGAATTTTCTGCGAAACGAAAATTTCTACCATAACAAGTCTGAGCTTCTTCTATGTGACCTCCATCTTCATGTTGTAAATCAACATAAAAAATCATACATGTAAATAATTAATTATTCCATGCTCAAATCATTTCAATGCTATTAAATACGAGTCTTTTCGATTGAAGAGCACAACAGGGGGGACACACCGCACCATCCAGGAAAGCACTAATTAAACAAACAATAGTTAACACTGTCAGAGGGACACCATTAGCACAACTTTTAATTAAAGAATCTTTAACTTCGAAGCTTGCTATCAATACGACCTGAGCTAGGACGAATGCCGAGGAACGCGAAATATATAGGGAGGACAATTTTCATTGATATGAAAGATGATACAGCCCTCACTTTCTTGTGCATTCAGAATCATTACATGTACACATCCAAACAACCAAACAACCGGCTTTCCAAAACAACCGTTTTTCGCATCATCGGCGAGGGCCTTCACATGAAAAAGGTCAGTGCGAGATGGGTGCCACGACTTCTCTCGTCAGTTCAAAAGCAACAGCCCGTCGTCTGTGCCAAAGAGTTTTTGGAGCTCTGTCAAGAGAACGAAGAAGAAATATTGTAGTCAATTGTCACAGGGGATGAGGCTGTGGTGCTGTACTATGATCCCCTTCCGAAAAAGGAGTCGATGAAATGGCGCAAACCAGGAGAAGCACCCCCAAGAAAAGCCAAGGTCACACAATCCACAAAGAAGATCATGGCAACAATATTTTGGGATTGTCACGGCATCCTCCTCATCGACTTCAAAGAGAGGAACACTACAGTGAATGCGACCTATTATGCTTCTCTCCTGCACCGACCGCGAGACGCTATCAAGGAAAAGAGGCGCGGCAGGCTGAGTCGACGATCTTGCAACGACTGATCTTGCTGTTATATGAAGGCGATATTTTTTTATTATCCTAATTGTAACTGGGGGACAGTGAACTTGTCTCTGTGTGTATGCTACTTTGTCCTTCTCATGGAAATATTCAACAAAATCCGAGAATGTGAGTCAAAATTGCGTTTAATCTGTGCACATGTAATGATCCCGAATGCAAAAGAATGTAGGCTTTGTAGCCTCCTTTCAGATTGATGAACACTGTCCTGCCATAGAAATTCGTGTTGCTTGGTGTTTGCCCTAGGTCAGGTCGCAATGACGGCATGCATAAAAGTTAACTCTTGTTTAATTAAAAGTTGTGTTAATAATATCCCTCTGACAGTTTTTAGCATTGACTATTGATTGTTTTAATTACCTCTATGACTATTCGCCGTGATTCTATCCCTTTAATGATTATTCGATGTTCCCCTGTTAGCATGTTATTTCTAACATTGACTATTGCTAATTGTTGCTACGATTCTGTGTCTTTGATTCTACTCCTCCAGACTATCTACATGTTCCTGTGTTTTGCACTTCACTTGACAGATTCGTATTTGGTAGCTTTCGATTTAATACAAGTTGAGAATAATTATTCCTCCAAGCAATGACAAACGATAATGGTTGCTATGATTCTGCGTCTTTGATATAAATCCTCCATCTGTCTATATGTTCCTGTTTTTTTTCTATTCACTTGATAGATTCGTATTTGGTAGCCTTCGATTAATATAAGTAGATAATTATTATTTATTCTTTAAGCAATGACTATTGCTAATTGTTGCTACGATTCTGTGTGTCTGATTTTACTCCTACATATTTTCTCCATCTATATACATGTTCTTAACTTGTGCTCCTCTTTTTAGCATAATATTTGTAGTGTTGACTAATGATAATTGTTGCTGTGATCGTGTGTCTGATTCTACTCCTCCAACTATCCACATGTTCCTGCGTTTTGCTCTTCACTTGGTAGATTCGTATTTGGTAGCTTTCGATTAATATAAGCAGTTAATTATTATTTCCTTACACCTATTTGTGATGGTGATCTGATAAACAAACAAACAAACAAACAAACAAACAAACAAAACGGGGGTGTGAGTTACAACAATTCGAATTGGCCACCCTGAAGATGCTTACATATAGAATATTTGTGATCATTGTATATTGTTCAATTAGGATAATAAAAAAATATCGCCTTCATATAACAGCAAGATCAGTCGTTGCATTTATGGTGTTACTTGTGGTTTGATATCATCCTTCACTCTAATGATGAAGGCACCCAATATGTATTTTGACTTTGGAAGGGAATCGTCGATTGAGGTTGAGGGAGATCTCCCGCGCGTTTCGAGGAAAGAGTGAAAGAGGGATCTGTGAAAGGAGAGGTGAAACCGGTTCTAGCGGACTGGGGTCAGGAAATAAGTTTATCTGAGCTTGTGTGCGTGTGTGTGTGTCACTGTGTTCTTCTCATGGAAATGTTCGGCAAAATGCGTAAATGTGAGTCGGAATTGTATTTAATGTGTGTACATGTAATGATTCTGAATGCACAAGAAAGTGAGGACTGTATCATCTTTCATATCAATGAAAATTGTCCTCCCTATATATTTCGCGTTCCTCGGCATTCGTCCTAGCTCAGGTCGTATTGATAGCAAGCTTCGAAGTTAAAGATTCTTTAATTAAAAGTTGTGCTAATGGTGTCCCTCTGACAGTGTTAACTATTGTTTGTTTAATTAGTGCTTTCCTGGATGGTGCGGTGTGTCCCCCCTGTTGTGCTCTTCAATCGAAAAGACTCGTATTTAATAGCATTGAAATGATTTGAGCATGGAATAATTAATTATTTACATGTATGATTTTTTATGTTGATTTACAACATGAAGATGGAGGTCACATAGAAGAAGCTCAGACTTGTTATGGTAGAAATTTTCGTTTCGCAGAAAATTCATTTCAACTTTACACCTCTCTATGCTGATTGCTAGTACTTTAGATTAATAAAATATTTTCACTTGTACAAATGTGTATGTCTGTTGCTTGCATGTCTGGGCGCGAGAAAGAAAATACGCTATGTTAAGGGGAAGCATGGGAGATGAAACACTCTTCCATGGAGTGGACTTCCTCACTCAGGATGTATTATATGTGGAACTGGGCCGGAGAGGGAATAAGATGGGCCTGCAATAACATTTTGGTTGGTGGTTATGTACTTTGCATGTCCATGCATGCTTGAATGTGAGAAGGAAAGCCCTCTTTACGCGGCGCGCGGCTGCGAAACGCGCGGGGCGGTCTTGGCGCGCGCTCCTCCTTGGCGCAAAGTACCCTGCTCCAAATATCCTCCGATATCAGACGAGGAGGGTAGCGATGGTCGAATCTATCCACCTATTTCGCGGGATGCAGCTAATCTCCTTGTCACTCTACTACTCATTTGGGATACAGCCGGACACTGACCCGTATAAGGGAAAAGTATTACTGTCAAAAACTGGCCAAGACCGTACACCACTACGTAAGGACGTGCCGTGAATGCCAACGACGAAAAACGCCGCCGGTACGACCTTCTGGGTACCTTCAGCCAATCGCACCGCTGTCGGCGCCGTTCGAGCAGATTGGGATGGATCTACTCGGGCCCTTCCCACGTTCGTCTTCCGGAAATCGTTGGATAATCGCCGCCACCGACTACCTGACACGCTATGCCGAGACTAAGGCACTTCCACAGGGCACAGCAACAGAAGTGGCAAAGTTCTTCATCGAGAACATCGTACTACGGCACGGAGCTCCGACGGCCTTAATCACCGATAGGGGAACGGCATTTACAAGTAGGCTAACACAAGAAATCCTTCGACTCAGCCACACCGCTCACCGGAGGACAACGGCGTACCATCCGCAGACGAACGGGCTCACCGAACGCCTAAACAAAACCCTTGCCGACATGATTTCGATGTACGTTGATGTCGAGCACAAGACATGGGACGAAATACTGCCTTACGTCACCTTCGCCTATAACACGGCTGTCCAGGAAACAACGGGATTCACACCGTTCCGCCTTGCACACGGCCATGACGCATCGACTATGCTGGATGCGATGCTGCCCCACGAACCCAGTGATGGGGAAAACGACGCTCTGGACTTCACACAGCGAGCAGAAGAAGCCCGCCAGCTGGCCAGACTACGCATTGGTCAACAGCAACGCGACGATGAAAGAAGATACAATTTGCGCCGACGAGACGTACGCTTCAGTCCAGGCAACTTGGTATGGGTTTGGACGCCGATTCGACAACGAGGCCTGAGCGAGAAGCTACTCAAGCGGTACTTCGGTCCCTACAAAGTACTTCGACGCATTGGAGACCTGGATTACGAAGTGGTACGCGAGGGCAAAGCTCCCTCTCGACGACTCCCGAGGACTGAAATAGTTCACGTCGTTCGACTCAAGCCGTACTACAGCAGGTAGCGCTGAAGACTGGCTGGAAGGAGAAAGCTTGACAAAAAAAAAAAAAAAGAAAGAAAGGGAAGAAGAAGAAACGGCATCGAGACGATGCCACGTCTACGGAGGGGGCAATGCCACGAATCATCTTCGAGGAACTTCGAGGGCAGGCACAAAACGGTACATCTCATCCCGGCGCGTGCTAAAGAAGAAGCAAGACGTTTCCAGACAGATCGCCTGCTCTCTGGGAAACGCACGTGCTGTTTCTGGACCTTTCGGCGCGACGCTTAAATGCTTGTGCGCTCCAGGCTCGAGCATTCATTCATTCTTTGGACTCAGTTGTGTTCAGAGAGCTATCACTCTTGTGCTTTTGCTACCAAGTAGTTTAATAAACCGTTTGCTGTTTATTCGACGACTCGCCGGCCCAGTTCGCTTCGTGACAATATAGATCAGGTGACTGGCGCCGACCAATCTGCCTCGAGACATCGTCACAACAGGGACAAACAATTCAGCTGCCAGTGTAGGTGGCGTAGACCGGCATAGATACGATATACTAGCGGCGGACAAGTGACGTGATAAATTTTGTAGCAGAGTCGCTGCACGCTTTTAGAAGCAACAATTACTCTTTAATTAAGCTACGATTACGCTAAACGATTAAGTTCCTCCGCGAGCTGGGAGAGGAGAATTGTTTGACACAGTTGTTTCCCCTCACCCCAACTTCTGGAATCTCGTAGAATGACGTCAATATCACTCCTTATTTTTCCTTCCTCCTTTGTGTGGATTAATATGTGAGAGGAATCGGTATTCATGCACGCAATGTTTAACAGCCAGTCCACGTGACCTGGTTGCACAACGTGAAAGAGAACGTGGAAAGAGGAAGTGACCCCGTTCCCAGGCAGCTCATGTAACAGAGCAACGCAGGAGCAAGCCGTAATATGTTGAACCTAAAGATTTTTTTATTCGCCACATTGTTTTTTCAGACTCTTTTGAGACGATTTTGTCAAACGCGACCTCATAGGGCGCAACAGGAGAAACAGGTATGCCTTGACATCAAGATTAATAAGGGGGTTTCGCACGTTTCAAAGGGCTCTACGGCTGCCTCTCCGAACTTTGTGGTTGCCACTGTTAAAACCGCAGTAGAATGGCATGGCATAAACCGTTGATGATATCTCGTTGGCACCATGATACAAGTCGTGCCGGCCGCTTACGACATTTCTGATTTTAGTATTATTTCTCATGATATGGAGTACCGAATATGACGAATTCGACATTTTGCCGTGACAAGTGCAGTTCTGGAAACGATTTTGTCAAACGCGACCGCTGAGGTGTAACAGGGGAAATAGGTACGAAGCTGAGACTCCGTGGTCTCAATTTCACATATACAGTTTACAAAATCAGCTTAGGATAGCTTTGACATCATTCTTAAATCAGATGATAGTAGGCCCCAAATTTGTTCTAACTCGTCACTTTGCCTTGGAGAGTGCCGTTTTCGATGCGATTTTGTCAAGCGCGACCTCTCAGGGTGCAACAGGATAAACCGGTACAGGCCGCAAATTCCGTGATCTTAATTTCACATGTGCATATTACGAAATCAAATTAAGACGTATTTGATATCATTATTATATCAAATTTATTAATTAAATTAACTTTTTTTTCTTGGCGCTTATAGTGTATTAACCACCAAATTGCCGCCACATGCCGGCTGTCAGAGAGTCGATAATTACGAGGCTGCTTCCCCTCCGTTTGACTATTAGCCATTCGTATTCCACACCTGGTCTTCCTCCTTGCTTCATGTTTCGACTAATATACACAAGTTGTAACAGCATTACCAGGGTATTGCACGGAGCAACAACGTTTATTTCACCACACTCTACATTTCTTTTGTGGATTCATTTGCTTGCCTTCTTGGCATGCGAATGCTTCTGCAAATTCGGGCAGGTTGCTCATAGGTACGATAATCCTATAAAAGAAGGCACGCATTCTACAGTTACGCGAACTCGACAATCAGGCATATATTATGCCGATGAATGTGACGACTTGTAACAGTCATAAAAGACATTTGTTGCTCCTGAAATTCACCTGTATTTCGGGGGGGCGTGTGGGTCGTACTCTATCAGACGTCGCAGTGCTGGCTGACGCATGTTGGTGCACCACACCTGAATCAAAATACTTGAGTTTTAGTACTACACATGTATTTCACACTTTGAACGGACAATCAAAGGCTGTCACTTCTACTGTTGTCACTATCACAAATGCGTGTCACTTCCTTGCGATGTGGCGATGAGCCACAATCTGGGCGAGATGGCCTTCCGCAACTGGGAGAGTGACACGCATGATAAAAAAAAAGAAAAAGCTTCACGTGCAACAATCTATTTACTCTATCTGTATACGTACTGTTGGGGACACAGTTATCTAAAACCGCCTGTCAGTACGTCGCCATCCCATGTTACCTTGATTGCGCTTGAAGGTGTTGTGCCAATATTGTATTTGAAGGTGGACCATGTGCTGCACGTGTTTATTACTCCAAAGAAATAATCTTGTAACACCTGGAGATTTGAGATGAAATAAACCATGGAGTGCCGATTTTAGACAGCCGTGTCTCCTACAGTACTTCCGCGACCTGCACTGCGGCTTCCAGATATGTTGCTGACACAATGGAAGACTGATGTCTCGCCGAGGCACCGGCCCAACAGCGTGTGATGGAGTGACTTCGACCATTATTCCGGCTTCTACCGTGGTAACGTATAGTAGTAGGTGAGGCAATTAAAGGCTGGCAACTAAAGGCCACGACGCTGGTGCTTTTTCTTCAACTACCATTATTTAGTTCTACCGTGGTACAGGGATATCCGCTAAAGAAGGCTACTGAGGGAAGCTCGCACACTTCCTGGGCTGCCCAAACCCCCAGAGCACGGGGGATTGCTCCCCCCCTCTCTCAGGGTACCATTGTCGTTTCCTTTCTGTCTTCCACTGCCGACTTTACCATCGTCTTATTGCACCAAGCCGCCAGCTCAGACCTAACCCTTCCCACAAGCCTCACCCCACCTGAAGCGTGTCTCTTCCCTCAGTCATCGGTAGCTATGTATTGCAATGTTCCTTATATCTTTGCAGCCGTAGAACCATAGGCTTATGTTTATGTATCTAAAGGAATGCTGGATGACAGTTTCGCAGGCGTGGGGCATCAAAAACACAGCTAGAGATTATCACTGTGGGGCACACACGAAGGGAATTGTTAAGCTAATTAACGCTCTTGTTCACTCAAATATTCAGCTGCCTTCAATAGCACAGTAGCGGCTAAGCCGTAGGTAACACGTCGTATTTTCGCAATTCTGTAGAGCCTGAGGGACATGTGTACCACAGCACGAAAAGCCAAACTTCAACCAGGCCAACGGGTGTGCCAGCTTTTTAAGTAGAGACACGTGAACTTCAATCGCAGCAAAGCATTTCTGCCTCTGAGTCTTTCCAACACTCAACACACACATGTTTACGCTAACCTACTACACGTTACCTTCTATCAGCATACTTACTACGGCGTTTGAGATGAAAAGCATTTGGTCACTACTGATATGCTCGAGACCAGGAAGAGCTAAATCTGGATGTTCTGTGTCATTTTTGGCGAGAGCTTTGTACGTCTGAAAAAATAAAAATAAAACAAACAAGATTAAAAGCGCAATTATTACAAGAACTAAGCGTTTCTAACGAAAGAGCTCTTACGAGGTATGCTCCAATTAGTCCTCCGTTATCTGCAACGTTTTCGCCTTGTGTGTTAACGCCGTTAAGCTAAAATGAAGAAGAACAAAGTAAACACTCAAGATACCACCAAGCCCTGCTTCCAAATATTGAATGACACACCCACAATGATTAAACTCCTTTCTATTATAGCTGGTTAACCGCATGCTGTGAGCAATGAGTGCTGCGCAATGACTTGTGAGCGCTGTGAGGAATGAGCTGTGAGTAATATGACAGCGACGTTCTATGTCGCCTTACACGCCTTTTGTAGCACTTCGGATATATGATGATTGATTTTACCACCCTTTTACACCCTTTATTAGACGCTATGTTTGCTTGGGTGGTAACTATAGAATTTACTACCTTTTCACACCTTTTTTTTTTCTGAAAGAAACGTACTTTACGCTTTCCTTCTCCCTCTCCTTCTGAAGGAGCGCGACAATCCGCGGCGGGCCATCATTGGTCTCTTCAAACGATTTGTGCAATCATCGCTGGAGATCGTTTGAGGAGACAAATCCGAAGCCTCTCCGCACTGTCGCGCTTCTTGAGAAGGAGAGGAAACGCGTCCATCGCGTTTTTTTTTTCTTCTTCTATCGATCATAAATCACTAACGACGCAACGAACGAATCCCGTTCCCTTTATGTTAGTGTCAAGGTAATGCCAGCTAGAGCACTGGCCATGCCAGCTAGAGCCCAGCCCGGCCCGCGGGCCGGGCTGGGCTTGTTATTGGCTCTGTGCTCCGGGCCGGGCCGAGCCCGGGCCGACAAAATACGCCAGCACCGCGGGCCGGGCCGGGCCCGGGCCGTTAAAATACGCCACCACCGCGGGCCGGGCCCGGGCCGACAAATATGTTCCCGAGAGTCAGGCCCGGCCGGGCCACGCAGCTGATTCCACACATTGGAGATGCATTAGTTCATATCATCATGCGCTTGCGTCATTCCTGTGCATATTTTGCAAAGACAAGCAAAGGGTACTGCATTATGCATATGATTCGACCCTCTAGAACATTCTCCAAGCCACTTTACATTGCTCCTCACTCCTCACATATTTCACAATCACTTTGGCAAAGCTTGGTGAGAGGGATAGGGACTGGGAGAAGCAGTTTGTCGACAGCATGCTCTATCTCCGCAAAATCTTGACAGTGTAACGATAACGCCCCGTGCGTTCTGGATTTAATTTGGTCTCGTGCGGCTACGGTGTTAAACCGCCATCACTTGTATGTTTGTCTTCTCTCCTTATAAATTTACTTATAAATTTGTTTGATAATCGCCAGAAACGCGTACGTCGCGGCTGGAAATACTAGGCCGGGATCTACTCGCCGGGCCACCGGGCCGGGCCGGGCCGGGCTCTACTTGCTTAGACGCCGGGCCGGGCCGGGCTCTAGTCACTGGGTCACCGGGCCGGGCCGGGCCACATAAAAATATGAAGGTCCGGGCCCGGGTCGGGCCGGGCCGGGCCATTTTTCGATGCGCCCGGGCCGGGTCGGGCCCGGAAAAGTCGGCCGGTGCAGTGCTCTAATACCAGCTTTCATTCCGCGAGTAGATATTTTTGCACGTTTGTGCTTTTCAACGTTTTTCTTTTTTTCTTTATTAGAGGTTATCAGGGAAATGCGAGTAGCATTTAGTAGCAAGAAGGGTATTTTGTCGACAGACACGATTTCTTTTTTATTCCGCAGGCTCCGCTGATAGGTGTACTAACAGTGTTGAAAACAGTGTTTCGAAAACACCCATCTCAAATAGCCTTTTAACAGAAACACTCCCCCCACCCCAGTTGGTTTTCTGCAGAATATGCCCCCTGAAATGGTGCTTTCTTTGAAATACACCATCTGTAAAAGTAATTTACGTAATTTAATTTAACGTTTAATTTAACACCCTTCTATATTGTGTGAAACTTACATCACAAAGCCGTGTGCTGTATGGGACACCCGTTTACACCCGAAAGGTGTCTGTATTCATGCAGTGTTGGAAAGATGTTGGAAAGTGTTGGAAACATGACGTGTTTCGTTTCTCTTCCTTGGGAAGGGTATAAGCAATAAGCTGTCGGCAGTTAACAATTTTTTACAATGACACAGCCCACGCATATTAATACACTGCACACTCTTCACAACACAACTTCACCGCATAGCACGCAACCATCATCCCGAATGACATCGTTGTTCCCCCTGACTGGCTGAAAACGGGAGGCGTACGCCCTTTTGTGATGCTCATGTAGTTATGTTAATTGTCACAAAAAGGCGTACGCCCGCGCTTTCCACAAATCAGGAGTGACAAAGGCATCGTTTTGTGTAATGGTTGGCCTTCACCGTGCTCTGTGGTGAAGTTCTGTTTTAAGAATGTTTGTTAAATGCACAACAGTTCGCGAGACCAGCACCACTCAAGGAAGTCATGCAATTCTTTTTGTATTTGCAACTTTTGCATTGCATTGTATGTATCTTTATGAAATCCTATGAGATTTGCAGAAGTCAAAGTACCGGCAGAAAGCACATCGATGGAACTAACTGGAATATAATATTTGAAGCGCAATTTATTATTAAGAAAAGTCCATGACGCACGCCCATAGATACGCATATGGTGTGGAAGTAGAGCTTTCTTTTCTTCTGTTCCAGTCAGGTAGAGGATGAGATGAGTATGATGATTACTAAATGCTGACACGTTACTAAATTACATCTGCTGCTCTAGTGAGGAAGTACACTTACCAGGAGAGATGTTTCACTGTCATTGATACTTCCGTATTGGTTTATGAAGCACCCTGTGAGGTTCGTATATGCCCTTCTCGTTTCATTGGTCCACCAGTTGTGTAATTTTCCTTCAGCGTTGAATTGACTACCTGTCGCACACAATATAAGTAGATCATCATAAACATTGTAACCTCACTGAAAACTGCAACACAGACTTTGCTATCATTTTTCTCTGACACACTTTATTATTTCTTTGAGCAAGGCGAGTATAGGCCATGCTACTGATATAAGAAATTAATACCCCGTTCGAGGGTGCAGCTTATCCCTATTGTGAAGCAGGATGTTGGCCTCTGAAGATAGTGCGTTAAGAGCCGGGAGTGGACATCTTTATTCGAAATGGTAAAAACCTGTAACGGCTACACGACATAACAACGCCACAAAAAGTACTATCATTAATGTTTCGAAGTCCATGTGGGTCTCATCATCAGAATGACGGTCTTGACACTCACCAGTCGGGTATTTGTTGAAGGGGGAGGGGAAGGGGTGGGGGGGCGTAGCAGCTCAGAAACGTGCCAGTGTTTGCGCATGAATCCATTGTTTCTTTTGGTATGGCAGGATTTCCTATGCTTCTCTTACGCCCTAGCGACCTTCACGCACTATAATATTTGCACATTACTGCGTGTGTGTGCTTTTACGTCTTCACAAAGCTCTGCCTGCTTACCAATACAGTTATCTATGTTCCTTTTGTTGATAATTCGTGGCCTTACGTCGTCAGACAACTGCCCAGGCAGCACACTATCCAGATCCGTTATTGTCGGGACATTGGAACTGCCGGTCCTATACAGGACACGTTTACCATTATTCTTCCAATAGTCGTTGCTGCATGAGAATGTTGGTCGAAGGTTGCCGTCAACCGTTCAATATTCGCTGGTCACTAGAAATATGGTCGCGATATGGCCATGAAGCAGGCGATATTGGCTGAATATGGTGTACGTATAGCCGAGGAGCGAATCATATGGGATGGGAGCGGGCAATGCGGTCCGAGTATAGCCGGTGACCAAACGACATTGGTTCAATGTGGGCAATGTGATCTACATATAGCCGTCGGCCAAATAATGTTGACCGAAAAGATGACAATATTATTTACATCTAGCGGTCGGCTAAACAATATTCCATGAAAGTTTAAAATATGGTCAACGTATTGCCGACGACTGAACACTATTGGATGAAAATGGGCAATATGGTGCACATATAGTAGTCGGCCCAACAATATTCCATTAAAGTTGGAAATAAGGTCTACATATTGCCGGCTTCCGAACAACATGGATGAAAATGGGCAATATTGTCCACATATAGCCACCGACCAACGAATATTGGCTGGAAGCTGCTAATATTTTTGCATATAACCGTCAACCAAATAATATTGCATGCAACTATTCAACATGGTCTACGTATACCGTCGATCAACGAATATTGGCTGAAGACTGCTATATTGTTTCCATATATCCGTAGACCAAACAATATTGGATGCAACTGGGCAACAGGGTCTACATATACCGCCGACCAAAGAATTTTGGCTCAAAACTGCTAATATTTTTACATATAACCGTCAACCAAATAATATTGGATGCAACTGTTCAACGTGGTCTATGCATACCGTCGACCAACGAATATTGGCTGAAAACCGCTATATTGTTTCCATATATCCGTCGACCAAACAATATTGATGCAACATGGTCTATATACACCATCGACCAATGAATATTGGCTGAAAGCTGCTAGTATTGTTTACATATATCTGTCGACGAAATAATATTGGATGAAACTGGGCAATGTGAATATGCGATGCACATATAGCTGTAGAACAAATATTGAATGAATGTGGGCAACATGATCTACATATAGCCGTCAACCCCCCAAAAAATATTGGATGCAACTAGCCAGTATACTGTACATATAGCCGTCGACCAAACAACATCGGACGAATGTTGGGAATATTACCGACACATGCCTGTAATGCATGTGCAAACATGGCGTAATATTGGATGCAACTGGGCAATATGGTCTACATATTGGGCCCATATTGGCTGAATATTGGCGATACGGGTCCAATATGGGACCAGTTTTGCCACGACTTTCCGCATATTGGCTCAAACTTTGCATTATGGGCCCCATACTGGCTGAAATTTAGGAAAATGGCACGATCCCGTGTTCGGTTCTTGTAAGCAGCATGGCAAGATAGGACGTTGAAGCGTTTGAAATGCCCTACTCAATACATCGTTACATCGAACTACTTCCCGCAGACGATACACATTGCTCGAAACAGTGAACGCTGGAAATCCAACTAAACATGCACTGTAACTCAGCTGATACAGCTAGTACTGCTGATGCAAACAGCCGTCAACTTACTTCACAATGCCAATCAGTTGTAGTTGCGGAATAAAACGAAACGACTCAGAGCGTGTGGTCGTTTCACTGAAATCGTGTGTCATACCACTCTTAATGCGCATGCGCGACACTCGGATCGGTCGTTTCCTTCGAGCGAAAATTTCGGTAGTTAGTCTCTAATGACAATGGAAGCTGTATGTGAAGTAAAAACTCAATGTCTGATACAAAGGGATATCCGTACTGTAACGCTAGGTGCCTTGAAGCTACTGTAGATGCAGTGCGAGTTGCTGAGGCGTATATCCCTCACCGACACCGTCACGACAGTGTTTCGCTCCTTTATACGAGGGGTGTTCAAGTCAAACCGGGACTTTTCATTTTTCGCAAAAATAAAATGAACTTACAGGCGAGAAATTTATTTTCCAACGAAATCTCCAGCTGCACTAATGCACTTGTCCCAGCGTTTCACGAGGGCTTGGATGCCAGCAGCGTAGAAATCCTTACCGACACGTACCAGCCATGATCGGACCGCATTCTTGACCTCGTCGTCGCAGCTGAAGTGGCGGCCCCAAGGAACGCCTTTAGTGGCCCGAAGAGATGGAAATTGCTGGGGGCAAGGTCTGGACTGTAAGGGGGATGTGGCAGCAACTCCCAGCCAAGTTCCTGTAAGGTGCGTGTCGTGAGATGCGCGGTATGGGGGCGTGCATTGTCATGTAGGAGGAGGACTCCTTTGGTGATGAGACCCGGCCGCTTTTGCTTCAGCGCCTTATGCACGTCCCTGAGAACCTGGCAGTAATATGCACTATTGATGGTGGTACCACTGGGCAGAAAATCAACATGAACAACGCCAGCCTTGTCCCAGAAAACCGTGGCCATGACCTTACCCGCAGACGGGGTGCTTCGGAACTTCTTGGGAGCTGGCGAGCCCGGATGCCTCCACTGTTTTGATGCGCAGGAGTAAAATGGTGCACCCACGTTTCATCGCACGTGATGATCCGATCAAAGAACGGCTGTCCTTCAGTGTCGATACGGTGCCTTAGCTCTTGGGAGATTTCCAGTCTTCTCTGCCGGTCAAGCACGGAGATCTGCCTCGGGACCCAACGGGCACTAACTTTCCGAAACTGGAGGTGTTCATGAATGATAGTGCTCAACGTTCCCACAGAAAGGTCCGTCTTTCGGGCCAGTTCGAGACATGTTATCCGTCGGTCCTTGAGGATCAGGCGCTCCATCAGTTGGATGTCCTCAGGAACTCTGACACTGGGCTCTGGACCAGGATCGTCTTGCACTGATGTACGGCCGTCTCGGAATCTTTTGCACCACTCAAACGCTTTGCTACGGCTAAGTGTATCGAGGTCATACTGAGCCAGAAGTATTCTGTGAATTTCAGATGACTTTACGCCTTCATTCTCGAGAAACTGCATGACAATTCGCTGTTCGATGTGCGCGCTCACCTCGTTGTCGGCCATCTTGCCAAGCACGTGTCTTCTGTTTTGCACAAACTTTGGACCACCACGTGGCGAACGCGGAGGCCTGTCGCGTGTGAAAATGATGAAAAAGAAGTAGCGCGAGCCATTTGTACAATTGGGAGACAGAAAGTCCTGGTTTGACTTCAACACCCCTCGTACTTTAGGAGCGGGTTGTAAGTTTTTAGGTCATGATGGTAGTAAGATCCCAATGAAGGCTTATGAGGGATGGGTAGGACTCTTGTCTCACTTTAAATCCGCGTAAGCGGTGGAAA
Organism: Ornithodoros turicata; assembly: GCF_037126465.1. NCBI lineage: Eukaryota > Metazoa > Arthropoda > Arachnida > Ixodida > Argasidae > Ornithodoros > Ornithodoros turicata. Next base: position 79,652,213 of record NC_088201.1, read on the forward strand.
GAGGCAAATGAGAGCCGGTCCCTCATCTGGAGAGGAGCCCCTTGATAACGCGGTCCGTCTCCAGATGGGTCGTGCATTTGAACACGGGGCCTATCAAACGGTCATCGGGGCACAATCGCTTGCGGTGCTGTTTCCGGGAGGGTTTCTTCCTAAAATCTGGGACTACCTGGATCCTTGAGCAAGACGGGCATTGCTCCTGTTTTTAGGGCGATGTAATGTTTTTTTTTAAAGCGACGCAACCGTGATCAGTTAGATCAGCACAACAAGAAGAGCCAATGAAGTAATATCACTTTTAGTAGTGGATATTATACCGGATAATTCATTATTATTACACAAATTCATCATCGGCATCATCACGGAAGAATTGGCACAATTCCTGCAAAATGGGATTGCCAATGTAGGCAGCCCGGATTGGTCCAATGGGGAGCCTGGTGACACTTTTCATGTGGGACCAATATTGGCAGCCCATATTAGGCCGATATTGGAGAACCTGGCAGCCCACATTGGGCCAATATTGGTGTGCTGCCTGGGATATGGTTCACTTTAAAATACAATAGTGGCACAACAGTTTCCTGCGCGACGAAGGCAGCATGGGCTGTGGAACTGCGGACAGGAGATTCGAGACAACCGTGTCGCGAGAAGTGCCTTGCTTGGGCCTATATTGACTTCGAATTTACCCAATATGGGGCCGATGTGAGGTCGATATTGAGCTGCTGCCTGAGTAATATGGGGTGTACATTGGCAATGCTGGAGCTGAATATCGGCTGCCAATGTTAGGCCTTACTTAGGCAGGGTTACAATTGTAAAATTGGGCCAACATTGGAAGTCCGAGACAGCCTATATTTGTCCAGCCTGGGACCCATATTGGGGTGCTGCCTGGGTGTGATCACGAACGACGCCACAGTGGCCAGTCTGTGGATTGATTTTGTCCATCCTACGGTTCTTTAATGTGCGCATAAATCTCAGCGCACATTATTTAACGGTCCCTCACAGAAAGCGTGTCTAAGCAACTTGTACCCTGCGACCAAGTTACTGGCGTCCTCGACAGGGATCGAACCCGCAACCTTGGCATCATAAGGCGGACACACTATACCAACTGATCCGTGCAGGCCGGTCTATGGCTGTTTTGTGTTCGTCCATCCATGATGATACTTACGGCCAGTTTCTCCGATGTGTGTTTTAAGGGAGCCCCGGCAGGAAGTCTGGTACATACCACCTCGCTTGTTTTAATGCGATACCATTATAAGCTCCGTGCGGATGTAATTCCCTCCGTACTAGTGGCGCCCCGCAGTGGAGGCCCCGCCTTCAGATCTTGCGGGGCCACAGTGCGACGGGGTATACGCTTCGACGTTGTGTCTCTGGGCCCTTCGCGACAATGCCGAAATGTAAGAACATTTGCTGCGTTGTAAATTGCAGCAAGGCATACAGAAACGATCCTGAGATAATTTTGTATTCATTCCCATCGAAGCCGTATGAACAGGACCGTCAGAACATGTGGATCCAGCTTGTTCGGCGTCAAAATAGGTTCTGCGGTTGGCTGCTAGCGGCCCATTCTGATTCGTCGATAATTATTTGTTTTACCAACGATGATGGCGGCAGCTGGGAGCCGACAAAGCATTCCAGAACAGGGTGTCGGAGCGAACCGAAAACCGGAAAAAAAACGCTATTTTGGTGCGAACCGGAACGGAATCGAAACCGTATACGTTTTTTTTTCGCTCAGGAGGGAAACCGAAAAATATATTTAACGGTTTTCGGTCCAAAAAAACAAAAACTTCGCCGGTTTGGACTACGGATAGGCGAATGAAACAGACGTCGTGTGCTCTGAAGTCATGTCATGGGTACCATACGAGGGTTACGGTTACGGTGGAATGTATGTCGGTATACTATGACCCTTAGGCTCCCTTTGTAATGGTTTATCGTTCGCGCACGCACACAGACTTAGAGGTACATGTGACTCTCTAGCAATGTGCCGTACTGTGCGTTCTAATTTGATCCCCGCAAACTCTCCTCAACTAAACAGCGACCCAAGGCGGCTGCATAACGGCATCTTTATCGGTTGAGTTTGAGTTTGAGTTTGATTATAGAAAAAAAAAAACGGAAGATATTGAATTCATCACTGACGAATTCTGCTACTCCCACAAAGGAAATGAAATGAATGAAAGGAGAAAGAAAACTGAAAAGATGAAAAGGTAAAAAAAGAAAGACATCACCCCTCCCAGTCGCCGACCTGTACGTGCATATGCGTAGCCACATCCCCTCGTAGCCACGTAGCCATCTTTATCGGTAATGTCGCGCAACGCGTCCCTTGTTTGAGAGCAGCTATATATTTACGTATACGCGAGGGCAAGCCCGTGCGAAGTGGCAACTCTTTTGTGGACAGGACACGAAGAAAATAAAACGGAGCCGTCGAGCCCGTTTGTGAGTGAAGGTGTTCCTCGATTTGCGTCGTACTCGTGCTGTGGTGCTTGCTGGCTAGACAGTAGCAACAGACATACGGATGGGACGCGATCGCTCCAACCCAGCAAGAAAGTACTGTACGTATGACATCACGACAAACAAGTCCGTTTGTAGCATGTGCTTCAAGAAAGGAGAAAGCCTATTTGAACAGACAGTAACCTACAGGGATCAGGAGCTACCAATTTCACAGCTGTCTATTAATATTAAATACCATGTATGCGGAATAAACGGGTTTACATTTTGTAACATTGATTTTTTTTGTGGGGATAAATATTCCCAGCAGAAGCGGAACCGGTTAAAAACCGGTATGAACCGTTATTTTTTTGCTCCGGAGCAGAACCGGATCGTTTATGATGTAACCGGAACGAAAACCGTTTCGGTTGGACACCCTGTTCCAGAATATGCTGTCGACATTTCGTGAACAATTGAAAAAGCAACTAGGAGGGACACCCGAGCTACAACCCGAACATATCTGACGAAGTGTATAAGAGGCGGGCCCCGGTAAATGACGAGGCACGGTACCTCAGGTGAGTGTCCAAGGCATTCATTCGCACCGTAGCCTATGATCAACACATGTACGTTGGCAGACACAAAAGGTGCGCGACGAAGGCGGCCACCCAAGATGCTGCAGGAGCACGAGTAAACATCTCATCACCCGATTTGCTTCCTGATGAGGTACTCCAGAAACGAGTGTGCAATACTGTTTTCTTAAAATACTTGTGGTGAACACTGGATGGATCGCTTCGATAATAGAGGATGACTGATGCACTGAGCTGATGTTTATCTCAAAGGGATTTGGAACACGTAGCATAACATTGTTTCTGATTTTAGTCACATCATTAGCAAAATAATAATAATAATAACCTATGATGGGCCAGGTATGATCCCACAACCTTCCTATCATATATCCAGGATCTAGACACTGATGGAGGGGAAAATGCAGTCCTTAGCTCTGTAGGCATCTTTGGAGTTGTCAACAGCAGTAAGTTGGTTCCAGAGTCTTCTCAGGTAGGAGTCACCAGCCAGCCACCTGCACAAGCTTGTGAAAAGGGTACGAGTGACCCAGGACCCTCATCAGTGACACCACTAGTTCTGATTGATGTGTGTGTCGGATCAAGTTACAAGGAGTGCTGCTTTCTTGGCTTCAGCTCAGTCGACGGCAATGAGCAGAAGTTCATGTCACTAGCTGCGGTTCCTTTAGATGTATTCGCGCTCCTCCACGGTCTCATTCCAGATACAGGCAGGAAGCGAAATGAGCTTTCAGTGAAGGACAAGCTGTTGCTTTTTTTAATCAAGATGAAGCACGGAGTGCCCTTCTCATTCTTAACAACAATATTTTCTGTGGATCGTACAACCGCGTCCAGAATATTCAAGTCAGTTTTGAACTACATATGTGGTGTGACAAGAGACTGGATGTACTGGCCGAGCCGGTAAAGCCGTGCAAGCAACAATGCCACGGTCTTTCCGTGAACTGTATCCTATGTGCAGAGTAATGATCGACTGCACAGAGCTGCAGATTGAGAGGCCTTCGTCAGTTGAACAACAAAACTTGTGTTTTTCACACTACAAAGGACACCACACCCTCAAGTACTTAATCGGAATTGCGCCTAGTGGGCTTATCACATTTCTTTCTAGAGGCATGGGCAGAAGAGTGTCAGATGCAACGTTGACAGTGGAATCTCAGCTTCTTCTCAAGTTGGAAGCGCAAGATGTGGTACTCGCTGATAAGGGATTCCCGAGAATTCGCACAGGCGTGGGTACCCGAAATGCAACCTTAGTAATGCCACCGTTTGCAAGTTCCCATCAGTTCTCGGAGTCGGAATCAGATGCCTGCTATGACACTGCAAGTGTCCGCATACACGTAGAACGGGCCATACAACGGATAAAGGTCTATGACATTCTGAATCACCGAATTCCGCAGGAGTTGACCCCATACATGGACAAGATTGTGCATGTTCTATGTGTTTTAATCAACTTGAAGCCAGGACTGTTTAAAAAAGGCATTGCTAACCAAGTGACAGCTTGAATTTTTGCCGATATCATCAGTCCCACATGTACTTTGTATTGGAAGCAACTTAAAGGGGCACTAAAATGCAAAACCAAGTTCACTTCAATTACGTTACACGTTAAGTTACTTTTGTACTTATCATAATTCAGAACTTTCATTCTGTTACGAAGCTACAATCAAAATTATACCGGACACTTTTTTGCTTAGGCTCTAAGAAGTGAATGTCATTTCAGCTCGTGCAACAGTGTTGTTAGTCCATACTGCGCGTGCCACACCATGGAGCAGTCCCGGTGAAAAACATAGTACGCATTGCGTAGCAGACTGGCGTAACAAGAACGTCAAGTTAAATGCTGTCAGTAGAACATTCGCGAGAACTGTTGTGGGTTACAGTTCAGTGAATCGGTATTGAAAAATTCAGCAGTGCGCACATGCTACACGCGCGCTTCTCCTGCTGTCTCATTGGATACCACCAATCTTTGCGTCCTGGGGATCCCATTCGTTGCCGCCAAAGACGGCTCAGTTTGCATTGCGTTTTTCTTCTAACTGGAAGCATTGTGTCAACTAATTTTGCTTGAATTATACATTGAAACATAGACTTTCATTTGAGAGCAAGTTGTTTTTGCATTTTAGTGCCCCTCTAAAAAACAGAGTTCAACATGCAGTACATTCTTGTTAACTCAAACTGTGATTAATTTGGCCTGCTATGGCCCGGTTTCAGCAACCCAGATTAACATTGGAACCGACATCAACAACCCTTATTGTTGCTGAAAATTCATCACATCACTAACGTTGGTAAAAAAAAAATTGAGTGTTATCAAGTTTTAGGGACCTTTGACCTTGGTTCAATGCTAACCAGTGTCAGTGAAAGCGGGCCTTCGTTTTCCACATCTTGAAATCCTGCCTAATTGAGAGTGATGCATAATGTTGTGTACAAGTCCATGTGTAGTGGCAGTATGGCTGCGCAGTGCAAAGAACACCATAGCTTAGCGTTCAAGGCTATCGGCATTGTATCTCAGATATTTGTGTCCTCATCCCAAAATGAATATCTTTATTGCACTTTATCTTTATTGCACTTCAATACACAATACTGCTGCACACACAGTCATATTATAACATACGGTTTGTGCTTACAACTAATGTTAATGTAGTAGATAATAAAATGCTCTATGGCTTATAAATACAGTTGTTGGTCTCTATACTTACTCTGAGAGTGCAGCAAGAAAATGATTAAAGTAAAAGCTCCTTAGTGCAGGAATAACCTCTGACAGAAAGCTGTCATTCCGTTTAACTACTAACCTGACTTGATCATTTGAAGAATAAATACACTCAAGCAACCCAAGCACATGCATGGAATTTTACCTGAGTGTAATATGCACTGCTCTCCTCCCGGAGGGTACTGGCATCATTGCATTCACTGACGAAGCATAGAAGCGGCTTCTCCGTTATTACCTTGTTCCTACGGCTGTAGGGGCACTTTATTTCTAGCAGGACGGTTCGCTCATCATGGCCCCTACATCGGAAAACATGTCACCACACAACCGTCTGCCCTGTTAGCGATAGTAACAAAGCACACAATAGTCCGCATCATATCAGCCTCAGTCTTCCTATAAATTCATTGATGACGGAAAGAAATGGATGCATGGAAGAGGACATATGATGATGAAAAGAATAATGTGAAACGAAACTCAAATGTGTTAATGGCCATGAGCTAGCGGATCGATGCACGATCGATGTTAGTCGGAATTACTTACCTAAAAATACCATCCGGAGAGCATGCAAGCCAGTGCTCTTCGGGATGTACTACAAGTCCATATTGGCACCTGACACCTGATACTGCCCTTCGTAATGTTGTCATGCCTCTGGTTCCGTGACTATCCCATACTCTGTTGCTTTTGAAAAGAAGGGGTGCTCATTTGCCATCATACTTGCCAACTTTTGATACTCTCCTGTCCAGTGAATTACACGATGAGCCTGTAAGTGCACTGAGCTTGTAGATCACATATTGAGACAAATTATAAGGATTATTACTGCAGTTTTGTGGCATAAAAGCAACAAATGCTATGGTGTCAAAGCTGTGGTGGTGGATGTAATCACCTAAAAGTAAAATGGTTAAGTTACAAACTCTCAACTGCTGAATCAGAATCTGGAAGCATGCCGCGAGACAGATCATATTGTTACCTTTGTCGCTGTTATCCTTCCTCGTCTTTCCTTGCTCCACAGAGTCCTGTCACGAAATGACGAAATGTGTCAGCCGCAAGTGTCTCTCTTCCCCCACGTGACACAAGGATGTTATCCTCATAAAATTTCAACTTCTTGTCAGTAAGCTCTGAAATGAACTTTTGTTCTTTGAAAAGCAAGGTTTCACCGGCATGACAAACAGAAAAACTGGGAAAGCTACGCCGCTTCTCGTCCCACTGAAACACATTTGTCAATTGTGTACCACCTGTAGGGTCACCTGTAGCCACATCACTAGTCTCACTGTTTTCAGCAACTAGCATGTCAACCAGTGGGCAATTAATGCCAGGGAAAAATTTCAAAACATAAGACATGTCTCTTGACTCTGCATTCGCTTGTACACCTGTTGCGAGAAAAACAGAATGTCACACAAGACGACTGGATGGCTGCAGAGCCTCACTTGCCAGGATTCCGTCGGAGCCATAAAAGAACTTCGGGTATACTTTTTTTTCTACTTGGAACACCCCATGCTTGTGGCTGGCTGGCTTTTGATGCGCCTTCATCGCAATGCACATGCAATGCCACGGCAGCAGCATGCTTGCATCGCCCAGCCACACCTCCTTTGCAGTCGCACCGCTCCTCCGTGATGTACCTCTCCTTGTTAAGCTTTCGAATGACAAAAACGATATTTTGAGTCATACGCAAGGTAGCTCACCTATCTCTTAGGTATAAGACTTACCCTCAAAATCACCAGCTTACTGGACTTGTTGATATCAGTTTGAGTGATGCACTCGCCGTGTATATCGCTGCCGCTGTCGTCTAACGACTCATATACGCCATGAACGTGCTCAGACTCATATAGAAGCCTTCCTTTTTGCAAATTTGACTACCTAAAGAAGTTTTCCAGCGCACTCAGGGGCTGGAAGCCGGTGTATATCACCAGTGGTCCACGTTCGTCATTCATTTTCAGCTTCTCATGCCCCGCAAATTCTGTTGAACTTCCCACTAGGGGAGTGGCGATCGTGGCGCCACCGTGCCTCTGCCCGGAGCTTATTGGGCTCACCCCTCGAAAATTCCTATGCTCTCCGCCAAAAACTTGGACGATAAAAACTTGGACGATAGGTCGCGCCACGGGAACGACCAGCTCCGGTGGCGCAGCGGTAACGCGTGCGCTTGGAGACTGGGAGGTCCGCGGTTCGAATCCGCGGGCCGGCTGTGCCGTCTAGGGTTTTTCCTGGGTTTCCCTCAGATGTGTAATAGGCGTATGCCGGCACAGTTCCCCTGAAGTCGGCCCATGGAGTCCTCCCCCCGAGCGGATTCCGCTCGGTCTTCCACTTCACCCTTTCCTCTCCTCCTCTCCACCACCTTTCCCTTCCCAAGAAACATGCCGCCTAATCAGGCAGGCAGACCTCTCGGGTTCCTCCCAACGACACTCCTCCTCCTCCTCGCCACGGGAACCGTGAAGCCGCAGAAGAGCTCATGGCAGGGTATTCAACGTGACTCCTCCCCTTCTCCCGTATGCAGCTCGGCGTGCGCGCTCGAATACCCTCGGCATCACATGCAGTCGGCATCACATATAGTTTCAGATCATGTGTCTGTGCAACTGTGAGACAAGGGTACCTACTAAAGCATAGCGGCGGGGGTGTTTACTAGGTGAAATTATCACGAGACAGCTGCGGGCATTACAATGATACGTCATACGTATTACATCTTGCAAGCGAGACTGCCAAGGTGGGAGAGGGACGTCTTGCGTCGCCGTGGCATGGGCGTGCCGACATGAACGTTCTCGGATTTCCTATTTAGTGGCCGTTGTATACGCGTTGCAGTAAATCCATTTAGGTTTGTCGCCATACCCACAAGTTTCATGTGAATGCTTCAAGTCATTAAAATCAAAGGCTCTCAAAATACACGGCAAAACAAAACAAAAAAAGGAAAGAAAGGAAGGAGTGTGATATATGCATCATTCAGTGGAGGCGCCTGCGACCGGCACCGGCACGACAATCGATTGGATTAGCGGTCCAGGGCTCTACCAGTTGTGCTAAGCTAACACGCCTTCTCAGCGACTTCGAGGGTACGTCATCTGAAGGGACAAACCAGTCACTCTCTCTCACTCATCCTCCTTTCACTCTTACATTTTTGCACACTCATACACACATTCATACGACAGGGATCGACGAAAGCGGCAATTGTTGAACAAGAGAGAACTGATGTTCTGAGGCTGGAAAAACATAGAAGGGACAATCACATACAAGGCCTCAAGTTGCCTAAGAAATTAACGATGAAAGATGGAAGTTACTGGAAAGGTTAGCCAGGCTGTAGGACTCGAACCCACATCTTCTGGATTACCGGTCCAGGGCTCTACCAATTGAGCTGAGCTAACACGCATTCTCGGCGACTTCCAGGGTGCGTCATCTGAAGGGACAAACCAGTCACTCTCTCTCACTGATCCTCCTTTCACTCTTACATTTTTGCACACTCATACACACATTCATACGACAGGGATCGACTCTTGTTCAACAATTGCCGCTTGCGTCGATCCCTGTCGTATGAATGTGTGTATGAGTGTGCAAAAATGTAAGAGTGAAAGGAGGATGAGTGAGAGAGAGTGACTGGTTTGTCCCTTCAGATGACGCACCCTGGAAGTCGCTGAGAAGGCGTGTTAGCTTAACGACAATCGACTTCGAATTTGATTGTGAACTTGACACGCTGAAACGTACCAATCATACTTGCAAGATAACTGAACACGCTGGAGTGCACGAATTATATAACGTATTTTATCAATCAGAAGCCGTTACTATTCATACGCTAAACCCGTGTAAGCAATGAAGAAGAAACAAACAAGATTGGCTTGAATAAAAAGTTATCCTCTAATTCGGGTCAGTGAAGCTTATTCCTTGACGCCAAACCCCACAGCGCGTTATCCTCTCTAGCATTAGGTCGTAACTCATTGCAGTTCTGCTCCTATACATTTGACCCATATCTGCAAACCATTACGCGCAATTTAAATCATCCCCGGATTTTCTTAGCAGTTCAACTATTGCAATCGATTTACCCCTCATCAGCAGGGAGACGGCTAATTTCTTTAGTGGTATTTCATCCTTGGGCTGACTGAGCAGGCGTATCAGTTTTCTTTTTTTTTTGGGGGGGGGGAGGGGGCCGAACGTTGTTTTGATGTTCACTGTAGCTTTTTTTTTCGTGTTAGTACCGCAGAAAAGCAAATTTGGCTGTGAGCGGCGTACAGACGTAGACAGATGGAGAGAGGACAGCACGAGTCGGGGACAGAGGGGTTAGTACGCGTCCTAGGCCGACTTCAGGGAGAACTGTGCCGACACTCGTCTATAGTAAATCTGCCGGAAATCCAATGGAAAACCTTAGACAGCACAGACGGTGGTAGGATTCGAACTCAGCAGCTCCCAGTCTTTAGTGCGATCTTGGCTACCAGCAACGAGGGGACGCTCTTACCCATTCATCCCAGCGAGACAGAGAGGGAATAGAATGCTCAACCGCCTTGGGGTCATTCCATTTTAAATCGACCAAGGTCGGCTGGTGACATTTTTTAATTTCAGTCAAAAAAAAAAAAAAAAAAAGCAACTATATTTGTTGGAAACGACCTTCAGCGAAGACGAAAGCAGGTACTCGCTGCTTCCTACGATCAGCCAGTCCGCAGATGGAGAGGGGGTAGACTGCGCCGTCTGCGCGACGTGACTTTTTCTCGTGAATCTGCAGCCCTACTGACGCCATTTCATTCGCGTCACAACCCTCATGGCTGGCACGCGTAAAGTCTGGACACTCTAGTATACCTGTACAGAGTGTAAACGATCACACTGTAAAAGGATGCTGAAGAAAAAATGCCGCAATCGGCAGATATGTCACAAAATAGGACATTTTTTAGCGCTCCTAGCTCCTCGTCGGCAGGTCGGATATCCCTAAATGACATATATTTTTAATGAGAAATATTTCCTCTATCGTTCAATATACAGAACACCTTTCTACCACGTTTTGTTACCGAAAGAGATATCAGTAAAGTTAGGTGAGAGGAGAAAATTGCCGATGTTTGGTATGGCTGCCCCAGCCGCTGCAATACTTATTCGAATAATTTTGCGGTTACTGAAAGGCCAACGTATGCCCCAAATGTAGCTGCAAAAATATGTTGCACTATTTTATTAGGGTGAACGCAGCGAATTTTTCTCTCAGCCCAGGTCTTGCATTTGCGGCCTTGCACTCTCACTGCTCTTTCGAGTGGCACGCCATCGAGCGTTTCCCATTTCGCAGGGCCTCGGTCTCCCTGATGTAGCACTGATTCCCACGGCTGGCACTTATTTGTGGACATGTCCACATCGGCATTCTTATTTGCGCAAAACCCCTTGATATGCTGTTGTGGGACCAACGGATGGCGTCTGTCAGTTATGCCGCAGCGACTGGGAGTTCAGTACTGACTGGCGATATGTACCTAATTATAGCAATAACATTTGCAACAATTTTGACAATACTGTACAGGGTGTAATAAAAACAAAAGCTATACTCTTGAGGTCTAAAAATAAGCCTGTGGCGATGAAACTCCCCACTGTCCAAGGTCGAAAATAAAGTTGTTGTTGTTGTTGTTGTTAAGCCCGTTGACACTCCTGTTTCTTTTTCTTTCTTTCTTTTTCCTTGGACGAAACAGCATCGAACTTGTAAAGTCCATCAAGATCTTGGGAGTATATTTCTCTGAAAACGTATCCTGGGACTGCAGTGTATCCAACGTCAAATAAAACATTTCTAAACCAATTGGGCTTATGAACCGTTCGCCATGTTCTGCCTCAAAAGGTTTTAAATTGTTATATATAATTCTCTTATCTTTCGTAAGCTTCTTCACGGCCACTTCCCGTGGCTTCCTTATTGCTTTTAGTCTGGGGCGCCACGTGTCAGGGCAGTATCAACGTACTATTAGTAGCTGAGAAGAATGTTGCTGATGGCAGTGATACCCAAAGTTTATTTAGCGCACTTAGGACTATGAAAATAACGAGCTTCCATACATATTTTCTCCTCAGAACCTACTTGGTAGCACTGAAGAATAATAACCAACTTGCATTGTCACTGTTTTCTTTGGAGCGACATCTGTTACATCGCACCCGGTGCATCGCACGCTGGAAAATTCCTGCCTCTAAGACTACGTATGCCGATCAACTGTTATCTTGTACATTGTCAAAAACACTAAACAATCTTTCGAGCAACGAAGTAAATGTTGAAAGCCTTTCAATACCTTTGTGCTCATTATTTTATTAACTCCACAGTGCTTTGTGTTTTTTTCGGCGATGAAACTCCCCACTCTCCAAGGTCGAAAATAAAGTTGTTTTGTGTTTTTTTTTTTCGCTTTCTTCTTTTATCTTTTTTTTTTTTGTTCCGTTCTTATGTTTCTGCTTGCTGGCATCTCGTTTGCTTAGGTATCTAGCGCTTTCTCATGTTCTGCTTGCTTAGTTTTGCTATATATTGTCAAGTGGGTAGTTATGACCTCTTGAACAGATTTAAACTATCAAATTGTTTCATACTGTCCTGCCGACAGAAGTGAAATATTGGGACTGTGCCCTCGTCAAGTGGCCAACATGGCTGCTTTTTGGCCTCGTCCCTGCGTGTTCCTTTGCTAGGTGTAATTGAATAAAGAATTAAATTTAACTGAATTAAAATCCGAGAAGTACGCGCTGTTACGTTAGCGGTGCGCTGCTGAGCAGAGAATCGGAGTGGGAGTTCATTGGAGGAATGCGACAACCAGAACGCTAAAACGTGAACGGGGCGATGTGTACGATAGCGTGAGCCCGTTCTGTGAGAAAACGAGCGAAAACGCAAACCGCTGCACGCAAGCGTAAACGCAGCAGTGTGAACCAGCTTTTAGAAACCAGAAACATTTGGGAACCTGAAGGTCGCTGGGGCATACGGAATAACCTTGAATCCTGGCATATCAAAAGAAACAATGATTGCAGGAATAAACACCCAGACCCGTTTCCGAATTGCTACGCCACCCTCTTCAATAAACAACCGATAATCCAACATGTTAAGGGGGTGCAACACCCTCCTGGCTCAATGGTATTCCTCATGCATTTTTCAAACCGCATAACACCGCAAGGAGTTGCTCAATTTGCATAAAATAGGTCTTGAATTGGAGATCTCATGGGTTCTAGTACTTAATGGTGCCAGAAATTCATCTTTTGTGTTGGAAATTTTTTCGCAGACGTCGGAAATTGCGTTTCGCGCTTCCTTCAAATTTGTTGGCTGGTCACAAAATAAATAGACCTAAGGTGAGAATTTTAATCCCATTAAGTACTAGAAAAATATGTCTAAAATCAATATGTCCCGAAAGAATTTGTTTATGTCGAAGCATAGAGTTGCTACACGGATTCTTGTGAGCAGTGGTTAGCGAAGGCTGACTCGCTGGGATTTTGGCTGTGCGCGGTGGTGCCATCTATCTGCATGCCACAGAAATCTGCACAAGTGGGAAAAACCAGATGAATTGTCACAATGTCCTTTCGCATGTGATAATAAATGGAGTGCGGACGCGCAGCTGTCGCTCGTTATCTCGGAACCCTTCGTTCCGTGGTTGTGCTGTGCCTGCCAGTCACGGTTTTACGCATAGCAGGAAACCTGTCTGCGGAAGACGGAAGAGACGCAAAGAACAGGCCCTGAAATTCAATAAGAGAAGGCATCTGAATATCTTCAAGTAGTACCAGACTCTCACGAATCAAGCAATCTTTCATCGAGAGCTAGCAGAAGCGACAGTACGCAAGACGTGTCTGCAGGAACGTCCGGAAACGGACCCTGTGTTGTTGAAGGGCGAAGCATTGTGGACAATATGCACTTGTTCAACTAATTTCAAGCTCTGAGAATCCACAGCCCATTCAACTGCACACTTGCTGTCATGAAGATAACGTCAGAGAACAGAAATGGATTGCGGAGCAAAATTAGGCTGCAATGCAAAATGTGCTTGCTGAAGGCCGTTACAGCTACTGAGGGCCAACCAGATAGCATGTCAGATCGTATGGACGTGAACAGAGTAGCTGTATCCAATGTGATATCCACTGGGGCTGGGTATACTTTGAGCGGTTCTATAATGATTAGCTCCATCCAGAGCTTGTTGACCCACGCATACCACGCAGTATGCCGATCAGGGACCCTGACTACAAGAAGAAACACAACACGCAGGAGGGGTCTTCGTAGTGCAACCATTTCGTCAGACTGTGTATATTCATACTGTTGTGCATGGTATATGCACTATAATTCCCTTTCCGTCACAGCGCTCTGCATTGCTGTGCTTGCAGTTGACCCCAATGTGGCCTTCATCATCTAAAATCCAAGTTATCGGATCCAGTGGCCGAAGCCTCTGCTCCGCCTCCGGTGTCATGACGAACATCAGCACATTCCCGTGGAGCGAGAACAGCGTCACACTGAGGGACACTGTACCCTAGCTGACTTATCGTTATCACAGGAAGCTTAATTCATGCATGTTTGTGTGTCCGTGGTGCTGCTGGTGTCCATTGGGTACTGTTTATTGTGGAAGCTTATCTCTTGTATTCATCTTTTAGACTGCCCCCACAACCCTTGTGTGAACAAACTCAGTTCAGCCACAGGTGTGTCCGATTCTCATAATCAGCTGTTCGTTTTTTATCTACACATCGTTGAGCTCTTCTTAGTCGTTATGCCGCTTAACTGAAATACGCGCATCCTGCACAACGCTGCACTTGGTCAGCTTATTCCCCCCTCCCCACCCCCCATTTGTGTGCGGCAGTCGCATCCTGTTATAGACAACACTCAAATGTTACGTTGTCTTGAACTGTCCTTGTGGATTAGGACGTGCTGTATGAGGGATGCGTGAGTTTCAGTGAAATAACGCAGCGTTCACATGCCTGCTTAGCTAAGCAGGTGTAAGCTAAACGCGTGTGTTGAAACGTGTGTTGGTGTCATGAAGTCATGGGGTAAAATACAACAGGGAACGGTTACACTAATGTGCCACAGGTGACAGTTCAATACAATTTCGATGTTCTTCATTCTGTGTACTAAAACATCTGGCAGCGAACAGTTTGGCTGACAGTTAAAACATTGGTATAGAACCAAGCCACGTGGCCTAGAACTTGGTATAGAACTTCGCGTACGCTAGATCGCCCTTCTCCAGGTGAGGGAACGGAGGGACATGCTGCAAGCACGATGGCCGATGGTCAGCGTCCGCGTCTCATTAGTCACAATTTGTGCACTGAGCTCGCCTTAGAAATTCCAGTGCACAACTGTTAATGCATGCCACCTCGTTACAAAAGCATCTGGCTATCAAGTCATCCGGTTGTTACGCACATTGAAGAACTCACGGTTTTACGCATAGCAGGAAACCTGTCTGCGTTTTTTTTTTTTTTTTTACAAGGAATAGCAAGTCTACTTCTGCCTGGCTGACCTTTCCTTTTTACCTGCCTCTTTTTTTTTGGAATAAACATATCCCCCTCCCCAGGTTGTTACAGCGATGCCCACCAATGGCGACCAGCAACCTGCCCGACGCCCCCGCACGTTGTAAAATCCACCACAAGCACTATACCGCTGGCACTCCCGCCGCTGTCATATGCAGCTTCATTCCCTTCTTTTTAGACTTCGTGTACAAATATGAGTGTCGAACTTGTCGCGTCGGCGTAAATGAGTCGACAACAGCACTGCCAACTATACTGAGACACCCATCACTATTCAGGTGATCAGATGCCGTCAAAACTGTGAATGAACGCCATGTAAGACCGCACTGCCGACTACACAACTTGGCTCGTCTTTACCGATCACACTGACCCAAAAATACAGTGCCAGTGTCAAAGTACCGTGATATCGCAGAACAGTCCACAATCATTTTATATGACAGTGCACTGATAATCTGGGGCTGGCGATGGTGCAGTAATTTTGCTGTTCACGAAATGATCCCGACGATTCCGAATACACAGAAGCACATGTGAGCTTGCCATGAATTTCATGAAGTCATTGGAGCACCCGCAAGCCATACCACTCCATTGCTTTCTCAATAGGCCAGCAACTATTTTTCAAATTAATGTAGATGGTCTGCGCAATCAGCTACTGTTCTTTCTTTTTCTTCTTCTCTTTTTCTTGTTTCTCCGCGGTTCCACAACGAGTGTCGGAAACATTTGTACCCGTATTCACCAGTCGACTTAAACCATTGGTTTAGTGACGTCGGGTTTAAATCGATCACGTGATCTCTCCGGCTATGAAGCGCCATCCAAAGGGTTGACCACAACGCATGCGCATTATTCACATTGTCACGGGACGGTTGAGGGGAGGGGGAAAGTAGCAGACGACAGGAGTGCGAGGGAGGGAAGGCTCCTGTGTTTTTATTTTTTTATTATGAGGTTGTTACGGAAGAAAAGTTGAGATGGCGCTGCTACAGGTGGTTGCGGAGTTACGGATCAGGGTATCGGTAATCGGTGGTTAGATCTACCTTCGTGTCTGTTAATGACAAGCTCCGCGAGATATGGTTGTTATGGTCGCTAAAAAGGTGTACATAGTCAGCGTTTGCAATGTTATTTGAAAAACAGAAGTAGGTATCCTCGCGGAGGTGATCGTTGTGCTATTGTCAGTGTTTGGTCGTCGATTGTGGTTGCGTGTAATAATTTCATCCGCATCGACCATCGCTTATTTATCGTCTGTTGTGCGATATATGTGGTGAACTGCAACGATCAAGATTGCCTCTCGATTGCGGGGGCATTCCTTTATACGCTTTCGACCCTGGTGTCATGAGCGCAACGTGTGTGCAAGTGTTTGATCACTGTGGGCTATGTAAACAGAAAGAAAGTTGATGCAAGGATGGCCTTATGCTGCATGGGACTCCCACACGCACAACTTTTACAGTGTTATCGTGTTAAGAAATAGACGTGATACTTTCAACGTGTCACAAACCTGCAACGCGTTAGATTATCTCCTTGCTGGCTTTGGAGCGCGACTGATACGGAAGACTTACTCAGGGTGCTGCCTTGTTTCTGTCGTCGTCCTGTGTGTGTGTGTGTCTGTGTATTTCGTTTGTTTGTTTAGCTCTGTTTTCGTCATGTTACCCAGGGCGTCCTTGCTTGTGAGCGTGGAAGTGTCGTGACCCCATGTCAGTGCGGTGCGTTGCTGTGCTTAACTCTGACCTCTTTTATTTCTGCATTTCAGCATATCAGATTATTGTAGAAATCACTAAGCACTAAATTGATTGTTCTGTTCAGCCCACAAAGATTCATCGTTACGTTGTGACTGTCTCTTGCTCTGATGAAATTTCACGAAATAGGAACATACCTAATGTATATATTTGTCATTACAGTTACTGAGCATATTTGTCATTTGATATGATGCATTCGACATTGTTAAAATAAATGGCCACACTTTAGTGCCAGCACACTACGTCTGAACCATTCAGGATTTGTAGTTTAATGAGACCATGTACACAAAATACAGATGTTAAAATTAACCAAATATATCATAAAGAAGGAGGTGTTATACCAGTTTCACAAGTGGTGTTCAAAGGGTAGAGCAAACAGGAATGGACCAAAGAAAACACATACAACAGCTGCAACATCAGCTACAAATAAGCCTGTGCTGCTATTTTGTTCAATAATTGCATTGTGCTTATTTCTTCAACTTCATATATTATTGAGGGAACACTTTTATGCAACTGGTTCGGGACTTGCACATTTTCCATGCTCATTCTTTACAAGCTTCTCTTTCAACTTCATACTGGCATTGTAAATTTCACTAGCATTATCATCGCACCATTACATGCCAAACCACCACGACCACCAATGCTTAAAAACTCCCCCCAGCTCATGCCATGCCATGCTAAAATACGGCTGCCAAGAGCACATCATGCACTAAACAAGTGTAGCAAGGCAGGGTAGGTCGTACGAATTATGGTGTACGACTGCATCATGCACTACGCTCTGTGAAATCACTCCTTATCTAAGCTTTTAATTTAGGATTCCTGTTCAGAAAGAATTTGCGTTAGTGATGCAGTTAGTTATCGCTCCACCCTAACACAGATCACTCAACTTTGACTGTGAAATGACATAAGAGGTCTGTGTGATGCCATGAGAATGATAACTGCCACTGTATAATTGTGTAAACTTATTTTGTTAATTTTTATTTCACCACTTGCTTGCCATTTTTTTAGTTTTCCAGTCATGCAATAGTTCTCTGACTATTTTCCCAGTTTTCCATGCCTTACTGGTTTGCAGACATCCTGAGATATACACGGTGATTCAAGCAACTGGGCATTCGAGGATTACATGTTTGTGACCTGCCTCAACTAATTCTCGTTCTTTACACCGATGATAAAGCTCTGAAAAATTATTGCGCAGGCTGCATTTCTGCACTGTGTGGTTATGCAGTTTGACTGTACAGCTTTGTATTGAGAGATTGTGCTATTTCTTGAGAAACGACACAGTGGAATACCAAAGCAAGGCAGACCTAGAGGTGCTCATTCTAGCATGAAATCTCTATAGTAGCACTGATCATTGTCTGCTTGCTTTCTGTATTGATCTATAGCAGACAGTGACATGAAGTTCACGATGGACAAATATGCACAATGCAAATAAGCTCACACAAAGAAAGAAATGCAACTTGAAATCACGTGCATCTTAGCTACAATGCGCTGTATTACTTTTATTAAAATTTACATGTTTGTATATCTTTCTTCCACAATTTCACTTATTTTTTTAACCACTTTGGTAGTTGTCACTTTGTAGAGGCGGACATATTCATCCAGTTGTGTCAACACAAATCTATGCAACTGGACAGTTTAATGTAGTGAGCATGATGTACTGCATCATCAAGGACAAAGTTTGGGAGTCCTTCCGTTGGGAAGGACAAAGTTTGGGATGTATAGGACATAACACTGAATATGTAGTAAAATAATACAGATGCCTCTGCATGACAAACCACCTAACTTCAGTAACGAGTGATGAACCTGCAGTCTTCAGGCAACTTCAGGAAATTAATACATGATGTATGGGGAAATGGTTCAAAAGATTTACCAGCACCCAAAGCAACAGTTTCACAAGTGCCGGCCAAATGCATTATGTTGGCGCCCAAGATAAGCATGTAATTATTTCATTCCACTTTACTGAACTTTATGCTCCCCTAAGAAAATGAAAATGTGGGAGGAGAGGGGGGGTTCTGAAAAGAAACAGAAGTAGTGTGAATTTCCCGTTAAAAAGAAATGAAAAATTTTTCACACTTAACCACAAGATTTATGAACCTATGGTGAAGCAAGCTCTTACACAGACATGTTTTTCGTGTGTTACATGAAGGTCAGTTGTGTTGGGGATGGCATGGTATGTGATAGGCCTAAGCTAATGCCAGCCACATATTTGTATAGCAGTAAAGTTTCTTCGCATGTGACTTTGAAGAACTGCTTACTTGAAACAAAATAAATAACCAGGTGTGACACATATACAATCTAATGTCACAGGCATTTGGTGCCAGTCATTCAGTGAAACTAGTTTGCACGAGATACCACATATTCTGCTGGTGACGATGAGGGGGAAGGAAGCTTTCCAGCGATAAATGTATGTCATGGTGTCGTGTATTGCAACAGCATTCAGGCACTGTTTCGAGTGACAGATCCATAGATGTTAAAACCATTTGTCGCTGATGACACATTCTTAGCTACATCCGAACTTTGTTACCGTAGTATTCCAACATTCTGTATACCCTCCAATCACTGCTTTAGGAGTGGAGCGCGAGTCAAGGCAGAGGAGAGCTGGTGTGAAATGGGAGTACCCATTCTGCGTAGTTATTGTACAGGACATGCCGTACGGGAAAAACTGTGGACCCTTAGCATGCACCTGAGCTGGTGTAAGGGGAACAAGTTGTAACATAGTTGAATGTACAGTAAGTACAGTATTACACATATGCATATTAGAAGTGGATATTACTATTTTCCTGGATTTACTATTTTCCTAGTGGATATTATATTAGTGGTTCACTATTTTTGAACTCAGCTATTCAGAACACGTTATATATAATAAATATATTATATTTATTATATATAAAATAGTATATTATAAATCATGTAGCATGATTCCATAGGAATGTGTTTTCCCATTCTTAAGATGTACCTCTACAGGATAAGAGACTACACAACAAGAGTGCACTGATCACACTAGTGTAAAGCTGCAGTGTCGTCGAGCAATTTTTAACAGTCCTGCTCACAGAAATGATGCAGAACAGCATGCATACATTTTAGCTTGAAAGAAAAGCCTTGAGCTTCAGGAGACACAAAAGGGACTCTGTTTTTCTGTTTAGTACTATATTCACACTCAACACCTGGGTACATGGATAAACTCTGTCGCCATATGACAGCTATCAACAACATAAAAGGAGATGCATAATGTCAAAAACCCCGAGACTAGGGAACACGAAGGGACAGACACAACAGACTTCGTGTTGTGTCTGTCCCTTCGTGTTCCCTAGTCTCGGGGGGGGGGGGGGGTTACATTATGCATCATCTTCACCAGCTCGCTTGCTTCCTAGCCATTCTTTCATTATAAAAGGAGAGATAGTGTAACATGGGTGCATGTTTACCCTGCTTTACTACTGTCATCAATATCCACATTGAACATGTGCACACAGAAGTTAACTATGCAGCCATATGGCAGCAGTCTATAAAATAAAAGATCAATAGCTACTGTTACTCTTTTCACGTTCTCGTGTGCTCAGTGTATATACAAACATCTGCACTGGCAGGACAAATCTATACCCATGCTGACAGAAGCTAACTTTCTTTTAAGTAGTTGACAACAGTCACGTGGCCATGTACAATATTTCCATGCACTCATGCTACAGTTACGACAGAACCACATTTCCATTTTGATGTTGCGTGTACCAGCTGGCTACTATTATAATTGTCAATACCATCTATTGATAAGTCTGTACCCTATGTTTTGTTAAATCTATCTGGAAGGTGTTATTATCAGTAATTGCAGTTTATCTAATTTTCAACTTCAAGTGCAATGCAATAATCAGCAAAAGAGCTTAAAGTTTCTGTACACATTGCCATTTATTCCTATGCAATTCAGCTCTTTTGCAGTAAACCTCAGACATATTAGTGGAGTCAGCATGTGGAATGTAGCAAGGAGTTTTTTCCTTGTGCACTGTTGCTTACTTATGCTTTCACGTGACCTCACCATCTAATTGAGCAGGGTATCGAGAGTGCATGCCTCGATGAAAAAAGTCATCCTTGTGGAACTACGTAATAGCCTTTATTGTCTCAATATAAACAAAAATCTCACGAATACAAAGTTGTTGTGACGAATGAGTCCACACCAGAGATTTTTTAAGAAATGATCTCCAGAATATCTGTGCTTATACAATGCACAAAAACAGTCATTGATTGGTTATGGTTATGTACCTGCAATAGTTAACCTAAAAAAGTAATGATGCATCCAAAAGGTCTCCAGCCTCCTGTAGCACACTGCTGTGTAGTGTCTTTTGCAGAAACAGCCCTACAAAAGCAGATCTACTGTTACCATACAATAAATCAAAATAGAAGTAAGCAGCTGTCTTTTTGAATGTTTTCCAATGTAGCAGTTGTAACACAATACCTGAATAACTTTTTTTCATTGGTCTCCTCTGCTGTGGCATGCTGAAATAAGTAAAACACACATTTCAGTTTGATCTATGTGAATTACAAATCTATTACATGTGAATCCAGGGAAAATGGGGACCTCGTTCGGTTTTGCTCCAGTATTTTCATAACCTGGGAAAGCAAAATCTGCTCAAATTCCGTGTTCAGTGTAGTGCAACAACATGCATATTTCCATGCCTAGATAGTATCCACACAACAGCCGCAAGACGCTAATGCACTTTACGATCAGTTCTATTGCACGGTTAAAGGTCTCTGGAGATAAGACACGCTGCAAAGAGATGAGAGATACTGGGACGGTTATGCGAGTGGGTAACGCCCCTCAATTTCTCCATCGGGGCTTGCAACAACCATCTAGCACGTTATTGCTCTTACTGTACAATGAGAGGGGTGCTTACAGTGTGTATCACAGGAGATGACACTCATAATAAGCGCCAGCACAAACAGCACTACGCTTTGTTTTTTAAGATGCACATTGAAGTTCGGCCATCCGCACGCTCTGTCGGTCCATTGGATTGGTATCTGGATTTTGTCCAGTGGCACATGTCGATGTCACTCACTTTGACCACACTTCGACGGTGCTTTTACGTTTACCATGCAAGAGCTTGCAATAGCGCCTTTGAAAAACAACTGCTGCATTTCGTGATCCCGGTCAAGCGTTACGCCACTTTGCTTTACTAACCGCGCATTTAAACCGATCCTGCTTAACTTTTACCAGTTAGACTTCGAATTAGTGAAACATCACCTACCACAACCACTCTACGATAGTTTTTTCAGCACACGTTCACAGTTACAACGTACTTAGGCCGACGTTAAACTATAGCCCCTCCCCTAGTTTAAAACACGTCCCATTCAAATACATGGGTCTTAAACCACCGGTTTAAGTAGCTTGGGTGGATGATCGAAATGGAATATTTGAAGGGAATATTCGTCCCATTGCGATCAAGTCCATCTCCTGGGCGCTTCTAGCAACTATATCAATCAAAACTTACCGAAGATTTGATGAAAAATTCTTCGTGAACCGGGGATTAGGCCTACCGGCCACAACCGCTTCTGGCAGACTCTGGCGAAATGCGCATGCGCCGTGCAGGAAGCTCGCTATGTGCGGTGCTATTGGCTTCACAGCAGCAGGTTGTAGGGCATGGGGTGGTGATCCAGGATTGGCGAACGAAAGTCTCACGTGATCGATTTAAACTCGACGTCACTAAACCAATGGTTTAAGTGAGTTGGTGAATACGGGTATTGATGTGTTCGCGAGGTTCTGTTGAATGAAATTGTCGATCCGTGTGCTATCACACGCACAAATAACAGATAACAGGCGGACGCTGTTCTCAAGGTGATGAAGGCAAGCTAGAGGTCGAAGGTAAAAGAACAAAGCAAGAGGAAAAGAGTGCCTTTTAATCCTTTCCGCTGATATGGTGGATCAGTCGCGTAATGTAACATGTAACCGTCTGCCGCCGTAGTACCAGGAGCCTCCGCAGTGAACGCTAGGTATTCAATTAGATCGTCCTATGCTCCATCTATTGAGCGGAATTGACGAAACGCGGAGGGTGTTGCACCCCCTTAAACAACTCAGGAGAAAGATGCTGACGTCAGGATTCCAGAGTTCCTGAGATTCGATGCTTGATTTCATGGATTCTGGGCGTTACGTGATTGTGTCGTGCATGTTTGCAGTCTGCCTCGGCTAATTCTCGTTGTTTAACCGACATGTGACTCTCAACAACTTCACTCTGAGGATAAGGCCCGCATGGGTTTCGTAACGTCAATTATTTTATTTTTTGTGGTGTTGTAACTTTGTGTAGTCCAGTGCGGGTTTTCAACATTTCAAATACAGATGTTGCACTCACTACTTTAATTCAATAATTTTTAACGGGGCTTCTCTTATACAGCCCACACGGGAAATAAAAAAATAAAGGACGATTAATGTAATTAATTCGCCCGTGGACGATGACGTCCAACTTCCGCCGCGCGCTAGTCCACTGGTCGATTCCAGATGCATTCTTATCGCCTGGTCCAGTCAACCACAGATATCCGCAATCGCGGACGGAAACAGACTATTACTGCACGCAGAGCTAAAGAGAGACTCCCACATGTCAAGCATCTGTAACGTGTTCCTGTTGGTTTGCAAGAATTACGTGGCTAGGATTCAAAACGGCAATTCGTACTTTCTCGCTTGCGGACCTGCGTCTGCGTGTTGGCTCGACGGTTTCATTTGAACTGTGGGCAACTGCGCGAATTGACGGCTTGATGAAGTCATCCTTTATTGAAAAAGTTGTGCGCAGCAGGCTTGCTCGTGTGTTATGATGTGTCTCTGAACCTGTTGTACTGTTGCTCGACCCAGATATCGGCTAGTCTATCGGATTTCGGAATGATGTCGTTTGGTGAAGCCACGGTGAACGCGTCCGGTTTCGAACACAGTGGCAACAAAGGTAAGCGTGCAGCGTACGTACTTTTCTTCGCTGGGACTACTCGACGTATTACGTGACGAAAGGACATGGCCATGTAAATCTTCTTCGTTATTAGGAATCGACTGTGTGTGTGCGTGCTTTACAAGCTTGAACTTGACCAGAGTGTGTTAGCAAACGCGACAGTTAGGGCGCTTATTCATGTTTTAGGCGTGCGAGCCAGCGTGATGCGTCAATAAATGTCTGTTTTGGCCAGAACATTTCAGAGTTGTTTTTATTTTGGAATCACGGCACGGTTGACATGAAAGCCAGTAGGAGTCGATGAGAGCCGGGAACGGCCGAGCGGCGCGCCGAACGGGAACGCTCCTGGCTGGATGGTTGAGGAAGCTAAGAACACATTCTGATTGACCACAGGCGCAGTGTTGTGTCAATTATCCCTGACAATGGGCTCTACGGGGAGCTTTTGGGGACTGCCTGAACTCCCAGCACCCGTTTTAAGAGGGCAGCATCTTTGCTTTCTTTTCGATAGTGCAATTTGCTATTTCGCATTTGTTTCACGGTGCAAATTGCTTCGTTTCGGCGCTGGACCCTAAAACGTCTGGACCGTTGGTAGAGTAGGTGCAAGGGTGCGAGGCAGGACGAGCAGACGACACACACAGTAACGCGGCCTGGAAAAGCGCACCCATGTTCACGTCTTTATGGAAATGGGAACGTGATTGCCGAGCATGATCAAGGGCTGTTACGTATCGCAAACCCATTAAAGCGTATCTTTTGAGTGACATCGATTTTCCGCTGGGATCCCGGTAGTTAGTGTAGTTCCTCATTGCATATAGCTTTTTGCTGCAATCATATTGTCACATCGCCCGGTTTGTATTCGTATAAATTACTGGATGCGCAAGCATTGTTGAGATTGATTTAACGTGTCAAAGTCAATATGCGGTCGCATTCGGTTAGAGTAACGCGGTGCGGTGCGTTCTCAGTATGTAGCAGAACCTGGATCAGTTTGCCATGCGCTACAACTGAAATTGCTGCCTCTTCTAAATTTGTATTAAGGAGCCGAAGCACGCCAACTGTAGTACATGCTGCTACAGTGACCGCGAACAATATACAAACAACGTGTGAACTGCAATCTAACTGCACTGCATGGCAGACGACGCAGCAGCAGACGGCATCCTCTTGCACTCTCGCGTTGTTTTCGGGTCGAAGGGTGGCTGCACCGGTTAGAAGCATTTCCGTCATTTCGGTTGCACCCTTGGTGAACAAAAAAAAAAAAAAACGTAAAATTGGGCAGCGCCTTTCATGTCGAAAAGAATCCACCTTCTTTTGATGCAGTGAATGATGCACTGGAGTGAGATCACGAGTTCAGAAGCTCCCCTGCATATCTGGCCCTTAACGACATTGTATCCTAGGCGATCAGAACACACGTAGAGGTACACCGTCTCCTCTGCATTTCGTGACACGGACAAGGGACACCACAGTCTAGACAATTCAGCCCTTCACCATTACAAATCTCACAAGAGCGCTTATAAACTATATACGCCGGAGAGGCCATCAATGGATCTATGATACCTCGTTCCTACGAGGACTCACTAGGCGGCGGCGCTCCATGCCCATTCAACGACCTGGCGTTCTACAAAAACACTCCCGCCTCGCAGCACACCAGGGTGCGTCACGTCGCTTCACGCTTTGCGACTCTTCTCCTGAAGCGTCGGCTATCGGCACCTTCTCGAGCTACACGACCCAGTACCTGTCGCCGTACGTTGCGGTTGTCCACGCAGGACCACACCAGTAACTTCTGTTCCAACGATTCAGGAACCCGGCCCGCGCGCGGTTTAAGCATGACCTTCCACCATCCGTTATCATCTTGAGTAAGCCAGCAGCCGAACAGCCACAGGCGTGCGAGGGGCACCAGTATTGTCAAGACCCGCTGGCAGACACAGTGAACTTAGTTCTTGACCACCACTTGCTTCGCGATTTTCCTCCCCGGCCCCTTCGTAAACACGGTTCCCACAATTTTCACTGTCTACGATACATTTGTCAACAAACCCACATGTTCATTCCTCTCTACGTGTTTAAGTCATCAGAATTGATATAGAAGTCACATCATGAGCTTTTTAAGAAGTATATGCCGACCAGTTTTTAGACGAAAGTAGTGCCGCGGACAAATTAAATTCGCGAGACCTAGGGCGAAGCATTTGTACATAAAAGCAAAGAGCGCAGAAAATATTATTAGGAAATAGGATTGGGAAATATAACCTGTTTGTTATAGTCATGTGAAGCTATAGCGAAACTAAGCGTTTCCGACGCACTTACCGGTATCATCAAAAGCGTGGGTGACTTCGTGGCCAATAACCATCCCAATTGCTCCGATGTTCAGTGACCTGCAGAACTGATGGTTACAGACAACCTAACTTCCAAAGCCCTTGCTTTGTAACATAAAGCAACGCCACAGCAGAGTAAAAACCATCGAACTCTTCCTAGTACACCGCGCACAAGACATAACAGGAATAGTTCATAAGCATATGTGACGTTTAATCTCATCTCTCCCATACAGAGAGGAAGCCACTGCTGCCATACAGAGAGGAAGCCACTACAAAACAACGTTTTAGGGGTACTCTCTGGGAACACAACTATCTCCCAGGGAACGTTAAAGAACATTTATGTGATCGCACAGTAACTTGTCCCAAGCACCACGGGAGCCCTTCACAGCAACCGTCACAGAAGGTCCCTGTACATAAAATTTCAGCTAGACGTGCACGGTTTACATGATTTTGACAAGTGCCTGTTACTTAGTGGCATACTCCTGCCACAGGACTTGGATTTCCGGATATTTGGCCTTGGCCAAATGGAAGTGACTATTACTTACAGCGGTAAACCGTACTTGTAGAATGGTGGTTGAAGAACCGCAGCCGGGAACGCTACAGTGAAAAAGAAACCTTCACTGTGGCAGTAATACTTCCAGCAGTGCAACAAAAGAGCAAATTGTTTCAAAATATTATTCTAGTACAATCTACTATAACACAGCGTATTGGAAAATCGCCGCACAAACACTATCTAAATAATTTTACTGTTATCAAAAAACTATAGTGGTGCTCAAGTGATGACGTATTGCAAGTAACATTACCGAAAACGCTTCGGCTTTTCTGAAGCTCTACGTTGCGTTCAACATTGCGCAATGTGTAATTCGGCGATCGGAGCATGCGCGATCCATTGAGAGAATGTTTCTGCTTAAAGGAGCACTGAGGTGAGCATGCTGCGAAAGAACAATGCGCGCCGGCAAGCTTGAAAAAAATGCGGTTATTTTTAAAAAAAGATCCTCCCCAGTGGGCTTTTTGGATAAAACCGGGATATCGCTGACAGACGCGACTTAACACATAAAAGACGAGACAGACGATGTCGCAACTTTCAACCTCTGTTTACTGAATGGCAACAGTTGAATCACAAATACATCAAGAGAGCCGAACAACGAGACTACACCCCGCCAGCTTGCCTCCTCTCCCCTTTCATCCAAACCGCCCAAGCAGCACAATGTACTGAAAGTCGAGTGCAGTGGGGGTGGACGGAATGTGTCTTATCAATTATCTTTAGTTTCACGGGTCTGTTCAAGTCCTTCCACCTACCCGGCCACCCCCATAGCACTCGACTTTCAGTACGTTGTGCTGCTTGGGCTCGTGCCTTTATTTATCAGGTCTTCCTGTTTTCGTTTTTTTTATTTTAAAAATCGCGGTAGGCGAGCTCACACAATTATCTTTTGCTTTCTTGATGTTCCAGCTTCCAGCGACTTGTCTGATATGCGTATCATGAGATCGGTAAATTACCTGGGTGGCCTCGAACTGCGGGTCGCACCCAGACGTCAAAACTTTGATCCGCCAACTGCGAACTCTGTCTATCTTTTGATCATTCTATCTGTCTATCTTTTGATAGACAGAGTTGGGGCAGACAGAGAGAGAGAAAAGATTGGGGCAGACAGGATATCCAGATGACTTCGTGAGGGCGAGGATTCAAAGGCTCCTGGAACGTAAGACGACCATCCAAGGGTAAGTGAGCGACTCGAGAGACCAACCCACGGTGGTGATTCCATATACAGGGTGGTCCACCAACCATGATAGAAATTCATAGTAAAAAACGTAGGCCCCGGAGAGATATGCCGTCAAGGGATTTTTTTCTGCCAATAACTTTTGCCACATATTGGTAACATTTTTATTTCATTTCAATTGACGGAAAGTTAATTTCTTGAATTGAACTCCGAAATTTCCAAAGGCAACCTAACGTTTTCTTTGCGGAAATGGGTTCCCCGTGGTCATCTTTCTCAGTATAGCACATAATCCCACTCGTAATGCAATGGCAATTGCCTAAATAAATTCGCCGAAAATCCGTGGAAATGAGCCCATAGCTCCGCCTCTTTTTTGACGGCTCGTGGTTTGAGCGCAAAGCTGCGAAGAAAGGAGGTTACATTGACACGCCACACGAGGGGGGAAAGGGTTACTAGCCGTCCGACGACCTCATTTTTGATAAGATAGCTCTGATTCCCGCACTCACCGCGCGTGTTTGTTCCGTGGGTAAGGCTTGTAACCCTTTCTCCCCTCGTGTGCGTGTCAACGTAACCTCCTTTCTTCGCATCTAAGCGCTCAAACTACGAGCCGTCAAAAAAGAGGCGGAGCCGAGGGCTCATTTCCAGGGATTTTTGGCAAATTTATTTCGGCAATTGCCATTGCATTACGAGTGGGATTATGTGCTATACTGAGTAAAATGACCACGGGGAACCCATTTCCGCAAAGAAAACGTTAGGTTGCCTTGGGAAATTTCGGAGTTCAATTCAAGAAATTAACTTTCCGTCAATTGAAATGAAATAAAAATGTTACCAATATGTAGCAAAAGTTATTGGCAGAAAAAAATCCCTTGACCGCATGTCTCTCCGGGCCCTACGTTTTTTACTATGAATTTCTATCATGGTTGGTGGACCACCCTGTATACATGGGGCCACCCATAGACTCATGAAATTATGTGGTAAGGTCAACGTAAAAGTCTCTCTACGTCAAAGAGGGGATCAAGCATCCCCTCTTTGAAGAAGAGACTCTCGTTCCTGCCGCGATATGTCGCAAGTAGACCGTCACGTAATGAATGCAAAATAAAACATAGAAACCCAGTCGTCGACTGTAAAGTTGGAGTAGTGTGCTCTATACCGTTAAGTTGTGGTAAACCGTATATGGCGAGACAGGCAGGTGTTTAAAACAAAGATTGCAAGAACATGGAAACAAAGTTAGATCAAAACATAGACAGAGTTCGCAGTTGGCGGCTCACGGCCACCCAGGTAATTTACCGATCTCATGATACGCATACAGACAAGTCGTTGAAAGCTGGAACATAAAGAAAGCAAACAATAAATGTGTGAGCTCGCCTACTGCGATATTAAAAAAAAAAAGAAACAGGAAGACCTGATAAACAAAGGAACGCGGTTTGCATGAGAGGAGAGAGGAGGCAACCTGGCGGGGTGTAGTCTCGTACATGAAAGAACTGATGTTCTGAGGCTGGAACAACATAGAAGGGACAAATACATACAAAGCCTCAATTTGCCTAAGAAATTGACGATGAAAGATGAAAGTCACTGAAAAGGTTAGGCAGCTGTAAGACTCAAACCCACATCTTCTGGATTGCCGGTCCAGGGCTCTACCAATTGAGCTAAGCTAACACGCCTTCTCAGCGACTTCCAGGGTGCGTCATCTGAAGGGACAAACCAGCCACGCTCTCTCACTCATCCTCCTTTCACTCCTACATTTTTGCTCACTCATACACACATTCATACGACGGGATCGACGCAGGCGGCAACTGTTGAAGAACATGAAAGAACTGAATGTTCAACAATTGCCGCCTGCGTCGATCCCGTCGTATGAAACAACAACTTTATTTTCGGCCTTGGAGAGTGGGGAGTTTCATCGCAACAGGCGATACTCTACCCCAGTGCTTGGTGGAATGGGGGGAATAAAATAACGAGCCCCTTTACAATAACGATCGAAGTCCGATGGTGTCCAGAAATGTCAGAAGAGCTTTGAGCGCAGAGCGTTGCTGGGCTGGATTGGGCCAGGGACCAAGCAATTTCGGTAGGGAGAAAGGGCGAGAGTCCAGCTGACGAAGAGACTCGGAGAGTGTGATTCGGGAAGGTTCGTAGTGAGGGCAATGAAGAAGAATGTGCTCCAGATCCTCAAGAACACCACAGTGGCAACAGGTGGGAGAATCAATTTGTCTCAAGCGGTAACGCCACTGAGCTGTAAAGGCCACATCGAGGCGCATGCGGTGGATTAATGCAGCATCCTGACGAGATGTGTTTCGTGGCATGCGGAAAGCGAGCATGGGATCAACTCTGTTCAACATAGAGGGGGGAAGGATGTCGGTTGTCCGTTGACGGGAAGCCAGGGGTGTCACTAGACGGCGCAGAATTGAACGGCGGTCTCCTCTGAGCAGAACAATACGGGTCCGGTTCCGAGACGAGAGTGCTGCTTCTGCGGCGCTGTCGGCCTGCTCGTTCCCCACGACACCACAATGGGCTGGAACCCACTGGAGAACTAGCCTGTGGCCTGCGGCGTAGATAGTGTGGTAAGCCATTAACACGTCGGTGACTAGGGGTGCGGATGGGCCTCGTATGCCGGAAGTTTCAATTGCTTGAAGTGCAGATTTGGAGTCTGTAAAGACTGCCCATTCCCGGGGTGGAAAATCAGCGATGTGTTGTAGAAAGAAAAGGATGAATGTGTGTATGAATCGTATGAATGTGTATGTCGTATGAATGTGTGTATGAGTGAGCAGAAATGTAGGAGTGAAAGGAGGATGAGTGAGAGAGCGTGGCTGGTTTGCCCCTTCTGATGACGCACCCTGGAAGTCGCTGAGAAGGCGTGTTAGCTTAGCTCAATTGGTAGAGCCCTGGACCGGCAATCCAGAAGATGTGGGTTCGAGTCCTACAGCTGGCTAACCTTTTCAGTGACTTTCATCTTTCGTAGTCCCGTAGTTCGGCTCGCTTGATGTATTTTTGATTCAATTGTTGTCATTCAGTAAAGAGAGGTTGAAAGTTGCGACATCTCGTCTCGCCTTTTATGTGTTACGCCGCGTCTGTCAGCAATTGTACCAACCTGACAGGTCTTTGTTACAACCCGGATATTTTTGGAGAATATAGACAAGCCTAGAAATGTGACACACAGTAAAAACAAACGTGTTTTGCTGTTCTTCTTGATTTCGGGTAACCTCTCATAGTTTCGTTTTATGAAACTGCCTGTCCCAGTAACATTGAATGAACGCTTGGATTAGCTGTCGTACTTCAGTTACCATGCCTCCAGGAAGCAGAAGAAAGCCTCTCCCTGAATGGGCAGAAGTAGAATAAAACGGGAAAAAGTTAAATCTGAAAAGTTTCACAAGGTCAAGTTAAAAAGTTAAAGTTAGAAGTCAACGTTGCGCGTACGTGGGCTTTTGTAAACAGTCAACACTACAATAAAATAAAGCGGGAGTTTCCCGTGTGACGTTGAATTAAGATTGTCTTTCACATCGCATCGGGACGAAATCTCTTTAAAATCCGGATTAAATTGTGTGGACAAAATCCCCCCCAAAAAAATCGACTGGATAAAATCAAGGTGGATTAAATCCAAACAACCCTGAGCGCAGGTGACCTACAGAGAGAGGGCGAGGCCTTTGTTCCGCATACTTTTCAAGAATCATCTCCTTGTGAAAACAGCGCATCGCACAACGAGAGGACGTCGTGACGTAACGTAATCCCCCAGCACGTGATCCGTGACGTACAGCGGCACTCTTCAAACATGTATACGGGCGTGAGCTGAGAGGAAAAACAAAGAAAGAAAAAGCCCGGTTCAATTTTTTCTTTGTTTTTCCCTGTCACGCGAGGATCGTGTCCGACGTCCGCGGCTGCTTTCTCCGACTGCTTTTGTAACTTGTTTTGACTTGTTTTGACTTTAACTTGACTTGTTTTGATTTGATCGCGCAGCTATAATACACTGCAGAGAGGAAATATTTTACATGGTGGCTCCTGGTGGAGAGCTTGACAGATGTGGTGTCACGCTCTGCAGGTCACCACGACTGCATGTCTTGGTCGGAGCAGGGCACGGGCGGGTAGTAAGCTGAAGGTACGGTGTACACTCACATGACACAAGTTCTTCAAACCGCAGGTGTCAATGCTAAGTTTCATCTAAGTTATTTGAATGTATGCAACATCTTAACATTCCCTTTCTTCAATGTACAATCCAGTCTTGACACACGACGGGAGTAACAAGGGAAACTTGCAACATAGGAGCAGTACCGTTGCCATGAAAAAGCTTAAATTCTGCAAAAATAACTAAAGGCTTGATATGTACTTGTAAACGAAAACATGTTTCAATAATGTACAGTTGCTGTGCTCAGAGTAAGGTAGACAATGGGAGATACTTACTAATATCGTTACTTCCAGGGTCGTAAAAGGCATTTACCACGGCTGGGCCAGTGCGCCACCTGAAATGTTGCGAGATCACAAACAAATACATCCACGCCTTTCGCACGACAAAAATTATTCGGTATTGGAAGGATTGGCATGCGTTTATCCTGCGTTTGGATGCATTAGCTCTTTGTCTAACGCAGACGATGTAACCAAAATGTTCGCGCTCCTTCACGTGTATAATATGGATATTGCAAATGTATTGCTTGCCAAAATCAACGAGGTAGAGAGGAATAGAGGGAATAGATTTCGGGTTTCAACGTCACTGGCCGGGCTCTTCGCTGGATTGCTGCTTTTCTTAATGGTCGGTCTGTTTTCGTGAGAACAGCAAAAGGCGACACGAGTTTGCACACATTGTCAGCAGGGGTACCACAGGGGAGCGTACTCAGTCCTTTACTTTTCAATGCTGTCATGGCTGCCCTGCCTCGTCTCTTGCCCAAAGGGGTATTTGTTAGTCTCTACGCAGATGACATCTGTATATGGTCATCGGGAAAGCAATGGCCTGCTTTACAGCGTCGCCTTCAGACTTCACTTGATCGCGTAGTGCACTTCCTGCTGGAGAGAGGCATGGACTTGTCTTCAGAAAAGACTGTAATGCTGCCTTTTACGCGTCGCCATCTTAAAAGATTTCAGCTACAAATTGGTCATCATCAGGTACGTCGTGTACCACATCACCGCTTTCTCGGCGTTACTCTCGACCGGAGTTTGTCATGGGTAGCGGAGGTGCGCTGTCTAAAAGCAAGAGCTGAGAGTCGTCTTAATGTTCTTCGTTACTTATGCGGTTCCCGGTGGGGCACATCTCCTCGGGCAATGCTCAGCGTTCACCGATCTCTTATAAGTCAGATGGTTGCGCATCACATCCCCTTGCTGCACAACCTCCCTGTTACCACAGAGAAGGTGTTAGAGTCTATCCTAGCAAAGGGCGTCAAGCTCTGTCTTGGCCTTCCTCGAGCAACGTCAAACGCTTTAGCCATGGCAGAAGCACGGGAACCACCTGTATCAGCTCTCAGGATGCAAGAAACGTTCCGCCACTACGTGCGGTTGGCAACGCGTCACCATCGCCATCCTCAGCTTCGAGCCATTATGAGTCGTCACCACTCTTCTTTTACCCAAGCTATCCAGACACAACGTGGGCTTATTCCGAAACACAAGCCACATGCATTACCAGATATCCCAACATGGGTCCTGCAGCCTCCTGACGTAAGAACTAGTGTGCCTGGACTCCCGGGAAAGAAGGATATACCAACGCATGTTCTTCGTCAGTTCAGTCTTGAGCTACTAAACAGCTCCGCAGGCAGGATGCAGATTTTCACGGATGCCTCTACGACATCATCCGGCTCCTCGTGTGCATTTGTTATCCCGGAGGCGAATATTTAGAGAGTGGTGCGGCTGTCTCACGTCACCTCTGCAACGGCCGCTGAACTTTATGGAGTCCTCTTGGCAATAAGTTTCATCAACTCACAATCTTCAGCTGCTCGCTGGACCATCTATAGCGACTCAAAATGTGCGTTACAGACCCTAGCTACCATGTTTACTACGGGATCTCTGGCGACACCAGCACAAGATGTCTTACACGCACACCATGCAGCAGTTTTAAAAGGTCATGACATCCAAATGCAGTGGATCCCTAGCCACTGTGGCATTGCAGGTAACGAGGCTGTGGACGCTGCTGCACGCCGGGCTCTTCAACTAAGGCGCGCCCAGGTGTTGCCCATTTATTTCACCAAGGGTGACGCGGGGCGAATGCTGAACGAGTTAAAACAAAGAATGTGCAATACCTCCTGGTTAACAGGATCGGCTCGGGATTCGCTTCTGTATAAGGTCGACCCAGGGTTACGCTTTCGAGTACCACCTTCCTTTACGCGACAAACGACAACTGTCCTACATAGGCTACGGCTCAATGTACCGTACAGCGCACGTCTCCTCTTCAAAATCGGAAAGCGAGACTCTCCGAACTGTAGTGAGTGTGGCGTTGTAGAGGATGTAGAACACATCCTTCTCAGGTGTCAGAAGTACGTCGATGCTCGAAGGGCATTAGAGACAAGCCTCTCCCGTTTGGACTCCCGAGCCTTCGACATCACGAAACTATTAGGTCCTCCTTCGTCCGACAAGGCGCTAAGGGCACTTGAAGACTTTTTGCATGCAACCGGGCTTATGGACATCCTATGACACGGTGAATGTGTGATGTGTCCTGTGTGTGCCCCCGGTGATTCCGCCACTTTACTCTAACTTGGGCGCAGCTCTTGAACTTTTGACCTACATGTTGAACTCAATTATCATCTCTGTTCGTCTCTGGACATCATCCTTTTGCGTTTTCATCATCTCATCATCAGATTGAACTTTCTGTATTAAGTGTACTGGGGTAGCCAGTTTGACTTCGTCGAAACTTACATCCCCATTTTTTTTCTTTATTCACATCACATCACATCACATCACAGAGGGAATAGAGTGCGCAACCGCCTTGGCTTTGATGCCAAACTTTGATGCCAGTAGGCGATCCTTTCCTTTCTCTCTCGCACTCCTTCTGTCAAGGTAAAAAACGAACGAAGCGCGAACCGAAGGACCAATGAAACGGGAGTGCGCAACGCAAGTTGGGTTCAAGCGGCCGTGGGACATTCACGCTCGAGCCAGCGCAACTGTTACTGCACGAAAGCAATAAGCTGAATTCGCTATAAAGCCGATTCCTTATCAGACGGCGCCAAGGACGGGGTGCGGACACACGACGTTCCAAATTACGGTATCTTTCGGCCTCAGTGATTTCTCTGGTGATCTTATTCATGCATCTCGTTATCACACTGTTTGGTTATATGACAATCATAGTTATCTCTTCTGCAAGCTTTGGAAAAATTATTGGCGGCATTACGGAATCAATAAATGTCACGGAATTTCGAAGTGTACGCGCGCAAGGACGCTCACCGCATGAGTTCCTAATGTCTGCCATATGCAAACAAGGCAAGGTGAGGTCAACATGGCGCAATCTATGGTGGCTTCAAATATTGCTGCCGGTTTATCCCTCTAGTACTCTCTCCATCTCGTTGGCCGAAATATAGAACACCGAAGAGTTCATAATTGCCTGGGAACGCTTGGAAGTATTAAAGCTCAGCTACGCCGATTTTCGAGTGTTACAGAATGGAATGGTACTCACACGATGTGTTCATAAGGGAACACTGATTATGTATACAAAATAGTTATCCCAAACTCCTCGCGGTTTTCCGTAAAAGTGAATTTTTAGTTTCACTGACATCCCGTCTTGTGGCTCGCAAACCCTGTGTCGACGACACATTCGTGGTCCGCCCGCGCTCCGGCTTGACATGACTTTTGGCTTGGTTTCTTCCGCCAAGCCGGCCAGTTTCTTCTGCCGAGCCAGCCGAGCCGTCTGCTGCGCAGATTCACATTGGGGAAGTGATAAGCAGTTCGCTATTAGGGAGCCAGTACATTTCTGGACTTCACTAAACCCACGAGGAACGTGAGTTTTGCTTCCTTCGACTGCAAAGCATTTGCTAGGCCAGTACAGACTTCCTGGTGTGATTCGTGTTCTGTGCTGCGTGCCGGGAATGCGTGAGCGTTTTGCTCCCGTCTGCAAGAACACTTCAGCATGCAGTTCCAATGTTTCAAACCACAATTTTCCGAAAGGCGAAAGAGACATCTATTGACTGCAACAATCGGTTACAACTCCGACTGGGTGCCACCTTCGAAAGCAGTGATTTGATCTGTTCATCTGACTCATACGAATGTTACGGAAGCAATGCGCAACTTGTTTCACAAGAAGCCGAAGATGTCTCGTCCGGGATGCTGTGCCAACCTTATCTGCAGCAGGAGATTGCAGGGACAGGACTAGGCAGCAGATAAAGGTAAGACGCGTAATGTTAGACAAGACAGTCATGCGGTGCAAATTGCACCACGTAGAAGAGAAAAATACGCTATCTGTCAGTTACTGCTTCATCCTTTAGAGATTACGCCCCAGCGGGTGTATTCTCAGTACAGATTTGGAATTGCCTTATTTGTTAAATGATTTCGCAGGCATTCTGGCACCACCGAAAAGCTTGCACTCCACGTCTCAATTACCACCGTCGGGGTTTCAAGCTGAAGGCTGTCACCAGTGCCATGCCAACCAGACGCCCCTTCAAAGTTCTTCTGTTTTTGTTGACGGAACAGTGATACCTGGTACTCAGACATTTCATTTTCTGATTAATCAAGTGCATTCCATCACTTGTGCTCGACTTCTTGTGTTCGTATACCCTTGCTGTTGCTCGCTAGCTTAGAGAAACCATGCCTGAGGTGCCAGCGCTTTCAGAGTACATTTAAGCAGTATCATCATATCATATGCACGGCAGCACATCTTGTGTATTTTGACTAAGGTATAAATTCAATGTTGGCTCAGCTGTTGTATTTTGGTCACAAATAAGGTGTTCTTCCAGAGCGCTCAAGGGCAGTTCAAGCAGTTTCATGTGTGCAACAGTACATACTTTTTCTCAGGTGAAGTAAGGTAAATCTGTCCGCCGTGGTGTTCTGGCAGTGCAGCAGAAGCTTGTGTTGCATTCAAGTGGTATCATGTATACAAAAACTTGTTTTATGCCTTTCTGTAGCTGCTGTACTAATATTGTGAGTACAGAGACATTCCTGCAGAACATATCGGAGCATCTTGTGTGCTATTGTTTGTATCATCTGCAGCAGTATATTGATAATGTTAATTATTCAATGACTTCAGCTAACATTTACATTCTTACTTCCAGGTAAACCTGTCACGCAGATGCCCTACCCCTTTGTATACATAGTTCAAGATTGTACCGAAACAATCCACCTGGAGCATTATTCTTCAATTGGCAGTGACATTACTATCACAACACACCACATACTGCATGTCTATGGTGCGTGTACAATGCATCAAACCTATTCTCAGGTACAGGCCAGCTGGTACGCAATTACAACATGAAACAACTGACACAGAGACCGTAAAGTCATGCCTTTTCCTCCGCGCCTCGGGTTTCATGTTATTATCCTCACATGCAGCTCAATTCGCCTGTGCTGTGCAGCATGAGCAAAAGCATATATTGTTTGTGGTCACATGACACGGAACATAAATACAGTGAAACCTTCCTATGTTGGACACCCCCGGTGCAGCCGAAGCGTCTTCTACTTATAGAGGTGTCCGAGTTACAGAATATGACGGCAACAAAAAATGGAAGAGATCACAGCTGTGAGAAATGTCCCCCTTCTTCAATTTGAGGTCCTTAGTGGTACCTGGTGGTGGTGCCTGGTAGTGGTACCTCTACCCACTCTTCACTGATAATTATTACTGATTTTAGTATATTCAATTCCGTTCAGATTCTACTCAATGGCATAACCTCTGGGGCTTTTCGAGCAGCAAGGACTTGTCTCAGAAGCGTCAGCCCACTTCTCATAGCTTTGGTGCAGTGCTCGTTCAAATGCTCTAGACAAACTGAAGACAAGTGCTCACATAAAGAATTACAATGTAGACTGACAGCACTTGTTTTTGGACTCTAAAAACTAAAGCAACAAAATGCTGAGACCAGTATAGGGGAAAAAAGGGGCAAAAGTCAAAGCCACTGGCTCATTTTGGGTTATTTGGGTGCAAACATGGGCCGATATTGAGGTAATTTGCCCAGGGTTTTGTCCGACTTTGCAGGGAAAACCCTATCCTACTTCCAAGATAGGGAGGTGTCCGACATAGAGAATTTCGTCCCCATGTAGTTTCAATGGGAGCCTGCCCGTGCAATGAAATCATGGGGAGTTGTCCGAGGTAGGGAGGTGTCCGACGTTGGAGGTTTTACTGTACTATAGAGCATTCGACATCATGTAATCTAACAGCTGTTCACGTTTGGATATTTTAACCATGGAATTTACCCTGCATGCACCATACCATGTCCGAACACGAACAACTGCTAGAGAGCAGCATGTACTGTTTCCGTATAGCACTTATGGCTTGCGTCCTGTGATCGGAAACAGTGGTGTCTTTTTTCTGCTACAACCAGTAAACTACAGTAAAGATTTAGAAATACTGGTAACGGCAGTTTGAAAAACTGGAGAAGACTGTCATTAGAATGGGGGACATGTTCTACGGTGAAATTTTTTACAGTGTGTGCTGTACCACGTAATGCACTGCAGGCCTACCACAGTATGGTAACGCTCTGATTACTGATTTGTTCAAAAAAGGGATGTGTGCGTTTCTTGTACTAACTTCCCCTTATGCAAGGTTGTAGAAAAATGTTTTCAGCTAATGGGGAGGGAGAGGACATCATTCTGGAGTCTCGTTGACCTACAATGTGTCGTGTGTGAAGGTGATTTTGAAGAGTGTACTGTGTGTGACTGGTACAAGACTATGTTCCCACATTCTTGGCAGTGTTGACTAATAACTATAATAAACTAGAGGGTACGTTTGTTGCTTCATATATTTGTGTCATGGCAAAGTATGTAGAGATACATCTGTCCCAACATGCAGGTGACAAAACTGCTTTTTATGCCTAAACTATGACAAATAGTTGTCTGTTCAGCACCACTAATCATGTGCCAGCCTCCATGACATGTCTGGGACATTCCAAAGTGATTAACATGTCCCATAGGTGTGTGCAATGCTGAAGATGACTGTGTACCTTCTATGTATTCTTGATTCAAGAAAAGTACTGTGTGATTTGCTAACAGCGGCTGGCTGTACCTTCACAATTCTACATAAAAATACGTAAAGTTTGCCGAAGAAAACATCATGAAGGTCCATAGCGAAAAACCCTGAGACGAGGGATAGGAAGGGACATACACAATGTCTCAACATAGCGTGTTTATGTCCCTTCTTGTATCTCCTCTTCAGGAGGTGACCAACATAACTAAATACACCAACTGACTCTCACAAATTTTGTGGTGTTATACTTTTGAAACAACATTAATATGCTGCAGTGGTCTTTTCTCCTTTGTTCCTTTTAACCTAGA
This sequence comes from Ornithodoros turicata, assembly GCF_037126465.1. Classification (NCBI taxonomy): domain Eukaryota; kingdom Metazoa; phylum Arthropoda; class Arachnida; order Ixodida; family Argasidae; genus Ornithodoros; species Ornithodoros turicata. Next base: position 79,691,287 of record NC_088201.1, read on the forward strand.
ATTATTAGGTCTTCGGCATCACCAGCCTTAGTTGCTGAGCATGCAGTTATTTACGTTGAGCACTGCAGTTTCATATTTGTTTCTCTGGACAAGCAAGCCCGCTTCCCCATTTTGATAAGAGTCTTTCAGCTTTGACAGGGCATTTGTGGACAAGGAAAACATTTGGACTATTGTGTATTTTGCTATGAAGTGCACCGTACAAGGCAGAGGACACCATCAACCATTTCCACCAAGGTTATTAAAGTTGTGATAAAGTACATATACCTTTTGTCACTGACTAATTTGGTGGCAAAGTTACTTGAGTGGCAGTTGTGCAATTTTAAGCACATGTTTAAAAAAAAATAGGATATGGGAACTGCTGACTGGTTGAACATGTGGAGTACCCAATATAATAATTGGGGGTTTACGTCGCGAGACAACTGAGTGTGGAATACACAGCACAGTGTAATGTTCCTTATTCTGGCAATGTTTGCATGGTTCAAGAAGTGGGAAATGTTGCACTGCCCTGTATAACATCTCTTGGGCCCAGCAAACAGGATACCCATACCCTGATCTGAAGACACTATGCCTAACTCAAAAGCAATATGAGATCGACCCGTACGTGTTTATTTGCGAAACTATTATGAATGAAATATGGCCTGTGTGGTATAGAACAATGCGCACACTCAAGTAAACATGCAAAAAATACGTATAAGGGCTCTCGACCTACATGCCGCGATGCGCTCTACGAGATAAACAACACACTACAAAACTACATCCAACACTTTTTGTGCGGGGCAACTCTAATGAGCACTTTCATATAACCGACGAATGGTTCAACGAATGCAGTTCGAGTGGTCACGATACATTCCTACGTCGTTCATTGCAGTCGCGCTATGATGCTGCACAATATATGTATCTCGTGTAACAAGCCTGGCAATCGCACGATGTGCATGGGCAGAAATACGGCCTTCTTTCTTTGAAGACCAGTCCTCTGCAGGTATATGCTCAAACGATCACGAAGTCTCACGTTGTTGCTCAATCGCTCCCATTCCTGCACTTGTAGTAAAAGCAGCAAACGGGTTGACGTGAATGGCAGCTGAACGGTTGAACTGCGAAGTTCTCGAGCACATAATCACAATTTCATGCCGAAAATGATGTTGAGGTGAGTTCGCGGTTGTTGTTTCCATCGTTCAATAGTTCTCGGGATTACCTCGGACGAAACGCTCATCCATGGCTCATCGTAGCCGGCGGCCATAACTGGATTTCCTCGCAAACGGGAGAAGACACCAGGGAAGTCAGAGAAAGCCTCAGCTTTCATCCAATCAGACGCACGATTCTCTATCTACGTAGATGGAGCAGGTTTATCCCATCTACGTCACAAAAATCGCTGCGCCCATGCCTTGTTTTGGTTTCTTTGATGAATTAATTTTCGTAATAGGAAGAAAAAATTGAGAAAGGAAGGTGCGTTTCGGGGGCAGTTGGATGTGCTCGTTCTGAATATCACAACCGTTTCAACACATCGGGGAATCGGCGTAGCTGACCTTTAAGTTTATGTGGAAGTGGTGCCATTGGTATGCGTCCGTGTAGTGCCGTTTCGGCAAACGTACGCTACAGCTCACTTCGTTTCCCCGAGAGAAAAACGTGAATAACAAACGAATACTCACTCAGTTGTCTTGTTGTAGTAAGTGTGTAGATGTCCCAGTTCTACGAAAGCGAGATTTTTCAATAGGTTAGCGGTCACTGTCACGTACGGTGTATCCGGCTGGAACATCTCTACCTGCGCACGTTTTCAAGTGCATGCTTAAGGAAGTGAAGGCCTAAACCGCTTGTAGAATAACAGTATACCCTTCATAGAATATGGCGAATGCGACTTCTATGCTCCGAGTATAAAAGTAGTAGTTTTCGACGCGACGTGCCATATGCGATGAACACATCGGGATAATACCAGCGGCACGGCCGAGCGGATGCTTTTGTCCGCTCCGTTGGTGTAGGTGGTCGTGCTGAGGACTGGGACGTCGTAGGTTCATATCCTACCACCGGCTGGGCTGTCTGAGCTTTCCCATTGGTTTTCCGTCAGACTTTCCCATTGGTTTTCCGTCAGACTTTCCAGACGAATGCCGGCAAAATTCCGCCTGAAGTCGGTTCAGGACGCATGCTAACCCCCTGTTTCCCACTCCTTCCTGCTGCTTCTCCATGGGTCCACGTCTAAGAGCTCCCATAGCCACAGTTGCTTTGCGGCGCTAACTTTAAATTATGGAAAATACATGTGCGCGTATTTGCTGATGTAAAGTGTTTGAGATGCGGGGAAAATATAAGAAAAAACGAGGTGTTTATTTATGGTAAAAGTATTGAGACGGGTGATAGGGGCAAGTTAACAAGAATTGTCAACCAGTGTGTTGACGTCGACAAGTATCGTGACACGATACATCTATATGAACCATTTTGTTTATGCTCGGGCAGGGCCTCCGCCGCAATATTCATACAAAGGTTGAGATAACTGTATCCATCAGGATCCTCGTTGACTTCAAGAAAACCTCCAACGCCATCGCTACGCTCACTTGGTATGCCAATGGTACGGCTGTGAAAACAGACTAACAAAAAGAATGAGAAACCATTACTGATGACTGCCACCATAAAAGTTATACTGCTGTGCCCGGAAACCAGGGAGACCAGAGAGACCAGAAGGCTAGAGAAGGCCATACAATGCCAGGTCAGTTCGAAAAAGGAGGAGTGCGCTCAGGGAGCTGTTTAGTTCATGCCACTTTCGTGCCGTAGGAAACACATAGGGCAAGCCGGTAGGTGTTTGAATATCAGGGTAAGAACATGGCCTGTCTGTGGCTGATTCCATGTGAGATCAGACAGGCTGGCACAGACGTGGTCCCAGATTTTGCTTGAAGAAGTATATGTTGTTGGTCGGTGCCTCTAGGTGACGAAGCCGTTTGTTTCAAGTCTCTATGTTCATTCGTTGCCCAGAGAAAAAAAATTAAGCGTGAAGTCAGGTGGAATTCGCTTTCATTTCACTTTTGGTTTTTCCGAACTTTGGCCGCTCCTGGTGGAGACGCGACTCCCGGAAGAAATATCTGAGATTTTTCAGTGGACAGGAGTGTACAAAAAATGCTCTAGTAAATCCCATCTTTATGTAAAAAAAATGGCAAACTTTGCCGGTCGTTCACTTTACTGTTGTATCCCGGGCCCTCTTGCTCAGCGTCTATTGAAAAGTTTGTGATGAGCAATATATCATTTTGTTCGTCGTGAAATGTGCTTTCTTGTTATATAATTTTTGGTATTTGTACGTGCACCGCGTCGCACACTGCAGACGCGCAAAAATGGGAAAAATCGGAAAGTAGGTCATACATTGAAGTCCGTTTCTAAAAAGCCACGTCATTTATCGCCTTAATATTTTTTCTCTTGACTGTCTGGATACTTGCGGTTGCAGAGTATGCAGAATCATAGGTGACACTAGGGTGTGGGAAAAAGGTGTGCACAAATTTCCGGTGTTGCAATGAGTGCTGCCAGGATATAACATAAGCAGACAGTTAGCATCGGACACCAGGGATAATTGCTTTCTGGATACGATAGGACTTCGATCCTTATTGTGAAGGGGCTCATTATTTCATTCCCCGCATCACCACCAGCAATGGGGTAGAGTACCGCCCCTGGCGATGAAACTCCCCATTCATCATCTTGTTATAAAGTTAACATTTCTGTCCTGGTGCAATCTAGCAGCCAGCTCTCAAGGCGGGTTACCAAGACGCAGAAAAAGTATTGGGAAATTTCTTGGCTGGGGCAGCTGACAGACGCGGCGGCCGTCTAAAGCAGAGTGTGCAAAACTTCCGGATGCGGGTACGGTCGCCCCCCCCCCCCCCCAATGATGAGAATGAAGACCGGCAGTTCTCAGATATGTAACATTTTTTTAATAAACGTGTGTGTATTTAAAGATGAGTGAGTGTGTTGTCTACTGAGCAGCTAAAAAGAGTGCTCCATGAGAGTACGTCTGCGCAGTGTGGCGAATTTGGGGCAGAACAATGACGTTGTCAAATTGGGTTACCAATATCTGTCCAAGAACGGGTACTAGCTCAAGATTGGCAAAACCTGGACCAATATCCTGCATATCGGCACGACACTGGCAAGGCTGGCTTGCCAACATTGGCTGCCAAAATTTGAGCAATATTAGGACATGTTGCAGTTGCCATATTGGGCCAATCCTGACAATCTAGATTGCCAATATTGGTCAAATATCGACCCAACGTTGGTGTGCTGCCTAGGTCAGGTTTAGTGGTACGCGAGACAATGTGTTGGCTTCAAAGCATTTTAGTGAATGCTCGAAGACTGGAAAAGAGTCGAGGGAGGGGACCAGTGTTTCATAGAGTTATATAGCACAAGACGGCGGGTACAAATATTCATTATTGAAAGGAACAGTTGATTACAACAATTGATGTAGTATAAGGTGGCTCGCTAGTTCACGTTCGTTTTGTGTGGGTCTTCCTCTATCTCTTTCTGTGCACAGTATTGGGTATCCACGCGACAACAACAACAATAAATGATGACGATGAGATGGGGTGTTTCACCGCGGTGGTGCGGTATCCTACCCCATTGCACGGTACATTATGTGAAGACGATGAAGGAAGGAAGCGAGTTGCATTATCAGGGGTTACATTATCGCCAATTACAATATCAGCAGTTACATTACCGCGCCAGATGTCAGCGGAGGACAGCGAGGAGAAGAGCATAGGCCAAGAAGATATTGTGGAAAAGCAGGAGTGTTCTAACAAATATCCGTTTCTATCTCCACTTTGTTTGTATTGGCTTGACAATCACTCTCACAACTTATAACTTGCTAGTATGTCGAAGGAAATGAGTTAGTTTGTGCATGTATTTAGTAGCATACTCTTTCCATAACTCATAACTCATTCATAACTCATAACTCTTTGCATAACTTTTCGAGTCTAAGTATGCGGTATACGGAGCTGCTTGTTTACCTTGCTCTCAGTACCTTACTTTTTCGAGTAGCGTATTTACTCGCATAATTTACGTCCTCACATAATTTGCGCACCCCCACTTTTTCACTAAAAAATCTTTGAAAATAAAAATTCGAGTAATTTGCGCACTCCTACTTTCATGCGCAATATCATCGCGTTATCCTGCGACAGGTATTTATTTAAGGCTGGTTTTTCTTACGACATCGATGGCATTGCAAGTAATGACTCTCCCTTTGGTGGAGGAGATAAGATCAAATGGATTACACGACAGGGAACCTTATCTCTGTTTTGACCTTTGACCCTGTTGCCGGCGGACGTGGAATGTTTGCTGGAAAAACGACAAACGTCACTTATCTCAAGTTGATCTCACTACCTCACTTCTCAATACTGGAGTAACTTTATGCATTAGCGTCCCGTATTTTGACCGTAGTCTGTCACGACTGAGGTGAACAACCTGCGTCCTTGAGATGCTTTGTTGGGCTGCGGAAGTGAGTGAGGTGAAGGAATGCATCCTTCACACAAACGCGGTCAGAAAGATAGGTTAGCGGTTATGTGCGAAGGTTTCCGAAGCATGCAAGTTCTTTGGGTAGCATGACGTATTTTAACAAGCCTGCCTGTATTTTAGGTTGCATTACATAAGCACATTACTTACGTATTTGTACTTTTCTTCCAGGTAGCTGTTATTCATGAGCCAATCCGCGTATCCTATCTTCTGTTGCATTGTCTCCACCTGCGAAGAAGAAAAGGTGTCTAAACTGTATTAAGAATGGCTATGGAGACTGTTGCATAACATGACGACCATTACCTTCTTCAAAGCCTTCCCTTTTGTGCTTTCGTCCATCCATGTCTTATTTTTTATAAGCCCGTGGAATGCTCTCTTTAACTCCTCCACAAATGTCTCCATCTGAAAGGCAAGACCCCCTATAGTGCGTGCACATAGTCAAACCCACGAATGAAGTGCGATCTTTAAAGCTCAAAGACAACAGGATGCAACTCACGTGGTATTTCACGGTAATATCAAGTTCATAGTCAGGTATGACTCAATCCTTGCAAGTTAACGGCAGTCACAACGGAGGTCCATGGCTCGGTCTAGGCTTACTGGTAACGCTTCCGAGTCACGATGCAGTCCATTCATATTTCTAACGACCATGTGTGCTATATTTGTGTTACCAAGATAAACACTAGAGACAATGTACGTGTTTGAAAAATGTTTGCGTCATTTTAGTTTAGACCATGCGCGAAATGCATTGGGGTGAGTGAAACGTGTGCACCACGTGACGTAATTTGGTCATGGGCAGTACCATGAAATAGAATATGCAGATATGCTCGAATACAATGATTGGCAAATGGCTGTTCAGCTGCTGGCTGGACTGCGCCACGCTGGGATACGGGACACTATGCACTATCATCGCCCCCTTCTTCCCATAAAAGACCTCCGTCGAGGCATATAGACCGTGCTACATAGGCTACGCACTGGATCTGCGTTCACCAACTCTTGACTATCCAAGATCGGCTATAATGGCAACGCCGGTTGCGGCCACTGTGAACAGTACGAAACAATCGAGCATATCCTGCGAGAATGCCGAGCATATCATGCTGCGCGGGAAGCCCATCTCCCTCACTGCAGCTCGAGCATGCTAGCGGACATCATCTACCCCGGTGGTTTTTTTTGTCGAACGGTCCGATAAAGCAAGGGACCTCGTTCTCTTTCTACAGGAGGCGAGTCTGACCCAACGACCCTTCTAGCCGTTTGCACTCCCCGACGGTCCCCTGCGCATCTTCAGCCTTCACCCTTCGTGCGTTTTATTTTATTTATTTATTGCTATAGTCGCCCGATCCTGTGTGGCCAACAACGGCGAACCGAGTAAGACACCCCCCCCCCGCACACACGCACACACACTAAATGTTCGATAATGGCGTGTTCTGACATGTGGCGATAATGCGCATGGCGCGGAATGTGTGCCCAGATTAGATTAGTATACAGCGACGTGTAGCATGAAAAATGAAGGTGAGCATGTTGGTGTAGTGTTCTAGAACCCTAAAGAAGGGCTAGCGGTGAGACTTCCCTTTCAACTGAGACAGAAATTGCGAAACAGAGCTACTCGCACAAATAAGTAAGCTATGACGTAAGAGATATGTGTCAAAATACAGTGTGTGGTGGTGGGTGGTGAAAGGGCTTGCCGTTGTCGGCCTCACGTAGGTGGGCAACGTCACGACTGACGCCCTGGGGGAATGTGCGTCCTGGGCCGACTTCTACGGGAACTGTGCCGACATATGTCTGAAAGCGTCTGAGGAAAACCCAGGAAAAACCCCAGACAGCACAGCCGGCACCGGGATTCGAACCCGGGTACCTCCCAGTCAAAATACAGTGCGTTTCGAAAGAGCGCATTCCGGACTACAGAGATCAGGAGCGCCTATCATTGTCCGATACCGGCGCGCGCCATCCTCTTCTATCCTGCTCACGCAATGTATGAATTATAGTCTCGAACAGCAGAAAGAGAGAAAGAGAAACAGAAAGAATAAATGGAGAGGTATGTCCGCACTGGCGTTTCGAGGACAGCGTCGTCTTCGAAACGACGATTCCGGTAGTAAACGTAATAAAAATTCAGTCTTCCTTAACCTTCAGCCGTTCCTTCATTGCTCATCGTGCACTTCTGAACATCGGCTCGTCTATCAGCATACTTTACTACATATGAATATATGTATGTACATATATTCGCACCGCAAGCGACTCCGGAGAGTCATCCATGAAAGAATGGGAGAAAACTCCTCTCCATCCTGTATATCTGGCTGCTATTTTTTAATCGCGCCTCGAAAATGTGGAAAGCCGTGCCTCGCCGCCATCGAAGTTTTTCGGTACCCATAGGGCTGTTGCAGCAAAGTTTGCACAGAGCCATTTCAGGCCCGAGCGGCCACGGGTCCAAACAGTAGGGAGTTTCATCAGCGGGTTCTGCATGGTGTTTCAAGCGGCATGCGTCAAGGAGAGCTACAAAGCCTGTAAGAAATCCGCAGAAAAAGCGGCGCATCTTGCCAAGTGCGACCAACTCGAGACCATGTATTTGAAAGTACCACGTCGCCTGCTAAACTACCGCGCGTTGCATATTTTGGGTCGCTGACGTTGCTGCTCACTCGCGCCACCTGGCCCACGGGAACAGGTCTATTGTATGACGACATGTCGCCATAAAATGAGCAGCGAGTGGCTGCGCTGACGTGAAGGGATAAGATATCGCAATGAGAGTTATTACAAGGTATATGGATGTTTTTCACGTACAGATATTCAACCGCCCACCACATTTGCATTGCTGAACGGTATCGGACTCTAGGCTATTTTAAGACCCTCCTAAGTAATATATTTGAAAGATAAGACATCACATTGCTATATTCCGTGCGTCCACCGCGCTCATTGCAATACTTAGCGAGTAGCTTCTTTCGCCCTCAGTTGAGAGTCAGATGTTGTCGGAGTTGGGAGTCATACGTGGCTGGTAAGTTTAGAGTCCCGAACATCTAATGAAGGAATCGGCGCTAGAGGCAATTGCAAAACTGATTCGCCTGCTGCATACGACAATCGATATTGTGTCACCTTGCAACTTTGGCCACCAGTCAGCGTCATCCACTGACCATTGTTTGGGTCGTGTTAGGTGATTTTACGTTGTCTTATAGTATCATCACTTACTCAGTACGACATCATTTCCTGGAAGGCCATATTGCATAACGGATAGATTTTAAACGACCGCGAAAACGGGGTGCTAACAGGCAGTTAAGTGCACAACATGGCGGCAACCATGAAAAGGTGGACTAATTGAAACATGGCAGTCGTGGAAAAGGCCAGAAAGCAGTGGATATCTAACCATCTACCTCTTAATTGCCGGTCAAGTGTGGTAGCCGCTATGCTACACAGGCACGACACACCAAGAGCTTGTCAAAGGGCCTGATTTATGTAACGGCACACGCACTCTCTCTCTCTTCACATTCCCTCCTGCAAGTTTTCTTATGCACAAATACATACATACAACACACGACGAGGTAACGGCATCTGGTGAACATGATTGAAAGTAACTGTTCTGAGGCTGGAACGCAAAAGCAGACGAACACGACGGAAGCCCCAAGAACATAGGCACTTTGAGGCTTCTGTTGTCCTGTCTGTTTGTGTGTTCCGGCTACTTTCCAAAAAGGCGGACTGAGATCTATTTATCTCCGCAACCATAGAAGCAGCGCTATGTTCACAATAACACGTATGATCCTAACCTGAAGCGATGTCGGTATAATTTTTCACCCAGCACCTTGCTCCGGTGTCTGGCACTGTATCACGTTAGACGTCGCACGCATTCCCCTGCAATATCTTGCGTGTCCTGATGATGCATTATCTCTCCTCCTTATCGTAGATTGAAACGAGGCAAGCGGAACTCTGTTAAAGGAACTCACCTCTTTCTTCGCTTCAGGTTTGAACATTGTCTCAACGTAGATGCGCCCCAATGCATGCTCAGCGTATGCCTGAAGGTCTCCGATGCAGCGATCCCATCTTTCTCTGACCTTTTTGACTCCTGTAACTGCTTTGTCCAGCTCAAACTGAATTTTAAGGAGGCTATCACTTGTACGTTGCGCTAAACCGGAAACTACTTTAAAGCCAAAGTAGTTGTGTACGGTGCTCCTGTTTGGGATAGACGGTATGTTCATTGAGGAGTTTGTACTTTCTACCTTTCTTTTCTTTGATACACGTGCTCTATCTCACTGGAACGCGTCATACATTTCATTCACTCGAGCACACACGATATATGATATAATGCAATGTGCACTCATAAAACACATAATGTTGTTTTTTTAGTTGCGTATTAGCGCCGCGAAGCAACTGTGGCTATGAGCGGCGTACAGATGTGGACAGATGGAGAGAGGACAGCAGGAAGGAGTGGGGGGAACAGGGGGACTAGTATGCGTCCTGGGCCGAATTCAGGGGTACTGTGCCGACATTTGTCTGGAAAGTCTTCGGAAAACCCAGGGAAAACCTCAGACAGCACAGCCGGCGGTAGGATTAAACACATAATATGACGACGACCTATATACAATACACAATATGCAGTAAACTCTGAAAACAGCAGTTAGCCGGTAGACGTCGATGCTTGGCAGATTCTCTTACGGCTGAAACAAATGGAGCGTTTTCGCAGCGTGAAATTGTTGCGAAACGCTCGCGATGCGTTCGCACGAAACGCATGGGACGCGTGCGGAGCGATGGAGCGATCGAGCTCTTACGAGTACTGATGTGATATGGAGACATGTTCGGAGACGTCAGAACTACGGATGAGAAGATGCACGCCTAAGGCCAACCTCCATGGAGCGAATATGCGTCGAAAAAGCGGCGAACTTCTCCCTGCATCGGACGCACACCGCAACGCGTCAAAAATGTGAGCGTCCGCCGGCGATCTGGCCATGCCAGATATTGTCGCCAAGAGTCCGCGGATTCCGGAAGCGTCAACTGCGGATGGATGCCAGGTCGGCCAATCAAAACGCACTTCAGCTACGATTTTGCGTCATCTACGTCTTGCTGCCTTGTCCTCTGCTCACTTGATACCTGATGATCAATTCCAATGGCAAATTTGGAGCAGCCAGCCGACTCCATGTGAGAAAGCGCCCTAATCCGGCCAAGAGCACACGATCTGTATTTGCGATTGGAACGTTCGCGCACCCGTTAGAGCAAGCGGATGTGGTGGGGGGCGCTCGCACGCGACCGGATAAGAAAGTAAATTAGGCACCCAGTCTCATCGTTATAATCATGAAAGCGCTAGCATGCAATGCGAAATACCAGCAGACGTAGGTCCAACACCTCCAGCTCGCCCAGCTGACAATACCATACCACATACCTGCAGCGGGAGCTTCCGCCATGTTAGCGAAAGCGAAGAGTGGGAACCGGAAGCACAAACCACATGCCACGTGACGGGGGAGTTGCAGTCAAATCTGACGATATTGGCGGAGCAATCGGCGTTGCTCCATGCCACAGTAAACTTTTTTACACTTTTTTGGTGTAAATGCCTTGTCCCATGGCGCACAACTTTTTGGTGTGGCCTTTACACCCGAATCAAGGGAGTTGTCTAAAACACACTTTAATTAGGTGTATTCTTCATAAAACACTCTTATAATGGGTGTTTAAAAACAAAAACACTGTTAAAAGGTAGTATTCTATTGAAAACACCTTTCAGGATGGAGTTGTTTTGTGGCAAATATACTCCCGCACAAATGGCTAGTGTAATGCAAGCTCCCACGGCAGCATACGGAGACATACAGTTCGACGTTCTTGCGTCTGTGGCAATAACCACCCTGAACACGGCAGACTTCCAGCAGGGGTTCCATCCTACAACCTAACCCGGAGCGCAATGCGTCACAGGCACACCCGGTTAGGTACCATAGGCGTGAGTGCCGAAGCTTGAGGAGACTTGGGCACCCTCGATAGCCTCTATTGCCGTACTGGGTGGATCATATACTGAAATACAATTTGTTGAGGGCATGTTCGTTAAGTGCAGCAGCGCGGAAAACGTCTGCAACGGTGACGGGAATTCGTCTTTGAACTTAAAACGTACGCCTACAACGAGTCAAGGATAACATCTAAATTCCTGACATCCTTCCCTGTCAAATACTGTGTTTTTAACTCAAGTTATCGTTTTTAATGCCATTAACTGCTGAGTGCAGCTGTGAAACCAGTATATTTTTCTTTGACGAATTAAAACACAATTTTCAACACCATATTCCCAGTTCAAATGGGGTGTCAAAAAGGTGTATAGGACGTGAACGCCTCTTTCAACACCTCACTTTACACCCTTAGTGGTCGTCATGGGATAAAACGTGGTGTATGTCGATACCTTTAGTAATGCTCTTTTTACACTATTTGCCATAGTTTGCGGGACACAAAAGGGTGTTTTTATAAGAATACGCCTGTTTTGAGCGAATAAAGGTGTAAAATGATATGCTGTGATGCATGGAGCGACCTTGGCCCCAATGCCACGCGATGCTCGGACTCTGCTAGCAACCTGCCAACAGAACGTAACTGCTCCAGACAGAGCAGCCAGACTGGTTGTGGAAGTGCTGCCAATCAGCCGTTAAGAATTCAACATGGGTCGTCTGCTGTCGTCTGCAGGCTGCCTAGCTTACTGCACCGCTATAAAACACCAGGCCAATATACCGATACACCTTTCCCTTTACACCACTGATATACCTTTTGGTACATTACTGTAGACCGTTGTATAGGCAGTTGTTGGATTTAGTTGTAAAATTTGTAACATTAAGTGCATTTTTTCTTACAACTAATTCACTTTGTGCTCTAGCAAAGTTGACATCGAAGCAATCCTCACCCCGACGTGGTGGCCGTTAGGGATAGCAAGACGAACGGTGCTCATTGGTCACTCATCCGGGCGGCGGCGGCGCTTGCTGGCGCACGGGTCGGAATGCGAAAGACAACTGCTTTCAAGTGAACCGGAGACTGTGTTGTGCTTTTCCGTTTTGCCATGGTGGATTGGAATTCTACCAAGGGCAGTGCTGTCTGGGTTTTCCCTAGGTTTTCCGAAGACTTTCCACACGAATGTCGGCACAGTTCCCCATGAGGTCGACCCAGGACGCATACAAACATCCTGTCCCCCACTCCTCCTGGCTGTCTTCTCTCCGTGTGTCCATATCTGTACGCCGCTCATGGCCACAGTTGCTTCGCGGCGCAAAAAGTGCTCAAGGTATCTGTTGTTTGCACGCATACGTGATGCTTGTTTCAGATAGCTAAATATTTATACAGGGTGTTTCAAAAAACGTGTCATTCGGAAAAAAACGGGGCGACGAAAAAATACGGGGTAAACGGCATTTGTGTGGCAACTGAATTTGCCAGCTTGCAAAAATATTTTCATTTTATTTAAATTAAAAGAAATTGAATTTCTTTAATTGAACTCCAAAATTTCCCAAGTCGACCTCACGTTTTTTTTACAGAATTAGAGAGCCTGTAGCGAACTTAGTCAGATCCACCAAGAAATCCGCTCGATATTGCAAAGGGAACTGCCTAAAAAAAGTCCCGAAGTTGAGGCTTTAGAGTTTCGGGTATTCAACAGCGCACCAAATCAGTCGCAAAGATGCGCGGAGGGCAGGACGTGCTCCTGCCCCCATGAAGCTAGAACAGTTTATCGCCGGACCGGCGTGCAGCACAAGACGCGCTGATAACAAGGCGTGTGACATATTCCACCATACCTTGATAAGCGGCAAACAAAAATGATTCCCCCTCTTTTATCCCGCCCTGTTTTTTTTTTCGACCTCCTACCTTTCATGGGGGCAGGAGGATGTCCCCCTCTCCACGAATCTTTGCGTCTGATTTGGTGCGCCGTTGAATACCCGAAACTCTGAAGCCTCAATTTCGGGACTTTTTTGGGGCAGTTCCATTTGCAATATCGAGCGGATTTCTTGGTGGATCTGACTAAGTTCGCTACGGACTCTCTAATTCTGTAAAAAAAACGTTAGGTTGACTTGGGAAATTTTGGAGTTCAATTAAAGAAATTCAATTTATTTTAATTAAAATCAAATGAAAATATTTTTGCAACATGGCAAATTCAGTTGCCACACAAGTGCCGTTTACCTCGTATTTTTCCGTCGCCCCGTTTTTTTATAAAGTCCGAATGACACGTTTTTTGAAACACCCTGTATGATGGGCAAGTGCATATTCCACAAAGAGAAGGATCTGTTCCCCAAAAACTTTATATGTTTAGTATTACGTGAGGACAGACATTGTTTGCTCCTTACTTTCTATTTTAATACAGTCGACCCCCGTTTATCCGGACGGTGCCGTTCCCGGCGAAATCGTCCGGATACCGGATCATCCGGATAAATGAAACGACCGAATAGAAACGTCCTACAGAGCAAGGTTTAATTAAAACACAGAAATCTCGTCAATAACAGCTGTTACCTAGTAGTGTAGGCACTCGATTCCTGCAAACTTTTGCTAGTTGCATAGAGTTGAGCCACGCTGTTGCGCTGCTCGAAGAATGTATGTGCGGACGCAAAGTGTCAATGTCGGAGCCTTGTTTCTCACTGGCGCCATCGGCACCGTCTTGCTGGACATCATTGGAGGCAACAGCAGCAATCACACCGTCATCATCCTTATCAACGTCAACGTAGTCAGAAACCGCAGCATCATGTACGGCAGTCGCAGTGAGCCTCTGCATCAGGGATCGTAGCTCAGGTAGGGGAATGTCTTCATCGGCCAACGGGCCGTAAGCAGCAGGCCCTCGGGTTGGAGTTTTCCCCTCTAGAACCGGACAGTTGCTCGAGATATTTCCAATTGACTGGACTGGTCAACGTGACCCAACGCACACAAATAGAAAAGGGGGTCATCGTGCACGGTTATCTCCCCTACGGAGGAATGTAGGTCCCTGACGTGTGACGGGAATAACCCCAACACAGCGAAAAGGGTGACGAAGCGGGGTCAGCGTCTCCTCTAACTCACGGTAGTCCGGATAACTGAAGCTGGATTACAATAATTTTCGACTTTCGTTCCCTGGAACTCTTGTCCGAGTCCGGAAGCTGAAGTCCGGATAAACGAGAGCAAAATACATGGAGCAGAATCCGTTCCCGTGCCTTTTGTCCGGATACCGCGGGATCCGGATAAATGAAGTCCGGATAAACGGGGGTCGACTGTATTACAATGCTGATGTAATAACTAGGATCTGACTTTTCCGGGTCAAATCAAACGTCTAGCATGAAAATAAAATTCGATAAATAAATAAGTAGGTGGCTGGTTAAAGCCGGGCTTTTTCTGAGTTATTTACCACTTTTGTCATTTATTGTATACATTATGAGAATCCAGTCTGCCACACTTCTGCTACACCGGTTACATTAACTGATACCAGAGGCGTACAGCTATGCATATGTTCCAAACAGCTGAAATAAAATGTTGGGCTTAAAACGCTTGTTTTCTTTAGTGGTTTAACATATACTGATCAAACAGCATAAACGCAGGGCCGGGGACGAAACCCATGATGAAACATGCCTGAGCATGGGCTACACGAAATGGAGTGATATAACATACATGCGAGGGTTTGATGATTTCGAACTGTTCCAAAAGATACCCATCACGAACATTTAATGCAATATTGTTTTGTGACCACTTGCCTGCTTGATTCCCTTCACCCTTCAGTTACGGACTAGTCGAATCTCCTGCCTTCGACATCTGTTGAGCGCAACACACCTTTTCCATCTTATATGAAGTTACGAAGGGAAAGTACGAGACCTCTTCCTGACACACCCATTATAAATGCTTAATTCATTCATGCACGTTTCTTGTGTACAACTGTGTGCTTATCAATAATAAAAGGAACATCACCGGACAAACACCAGTCATACAAACAGATGAAGTGACTCAAACAGAAAAAGACATCCAAAAGCACAGTGCCTGCGCATTCTTGAGCTCAAATAATAACCAAGCAAGCTTTCAAAACCTTCCGTCATTGCAAAGTGAAGAACATATCTGGTTCGCTGCTATGGGATGATTAATTTTAAAATGTGTTAAGTGTGTACCGGTCAGTTTGCAGAATTGAAGTTTGTCAAAGGGTTGCACAAGAGATATCTAAGTGCTGTCATAGCGCAATATCAGAATAGCCATGAAACAAATGTAGCAGCAGTGAAGAGTTAATGATAATAAGCACATGGCAGTATGTACAAGCATGTCATAATATGAACTTTCGTTCATTGCACAGATGTCTCTGTGGGACCTACTCCTAACGGCATTTGTAGGCACAACGCCGATTCCTCTTTGAGTTTTGGATTGAGAATCATTATGATGGTTTCTTCCGAAAGAGGGGACAGCAGCTTTGGAAGTAGTCCTAAAAAATGATATATTTAGGGCTGTATTTTACACGCTTTACGCTCATTTGCAGAATCCATGTTCTGATTGATCTCTTCAATGCAACACAATGAAAAGTTTGCTCGTTACTGTGCTGCCATTATCGTTAAGATTGAAGCTATGCTTCACTTGCCACATGTTTGGTGTACCGTCGACAACTGCAGAGTGATTTGTGGTCATTAACCTTAACACAGATGCATACTCCATGCTGGTCATATCTGTAGCCATTGCAATTGAGGCAAACCTCGCCCAGACATTGCCAGTCGCTTGTAAAAGTAATGGAAGTAATGGTTGATTCCAGTCCCTACCATTGGACCCACAGCTCTCTTCTGCACACAATAAAAACATGGGTTGGAAGGTTGCTTGGTCATTATTGGGGCTCAAGAATGCCAGCACTGCGCTCTTGGATGTCTTTTTCTGTTTGAGTCACTTCACCTGTTTGCGTGACTGGTGCTATAGTACAGTGATGTTCCTCTTATTCATGAGAACACAATTGCAAACACAGTTGGATTTTTTGGTTTAGCCAATTGTTCCGTATGCATTGCGTCAGGTGGACATGATCCTCAACATACAGAGAACAGAGGTAGCCCTGGATTGACTGTGGGTAGACAAGTGTTGCTGTTGCGGGCTTTCGAAAAAGTATTCCGGTTTATTGAGGTGTTGTCTGTAATGACAGCAATTGCTTTTAGACCTGTGTATTACTTTTGACGATACATGTTGTAGGGTACCAGGGGAGACAATAAAGAAGCCAAGAAACGGGGCACGAGCCTCACTCGGTTCGTAACCAGGCAACAGTGTACTTGCTCTATTCTTACACATGTCACTCAATTTCGTGCAGCCCATGCTCAGGCTTGTTTCATCATTGATTTAGTCCACTAGCTAGCCTGTTTTTATGCTGTTTGGTCAGTATATGTTATACCACTAAAGCTAAACAACAAACGCTTTAAGCCCAACATTTTATTTCCGCTGAATGGAATGTATGTATGGCTGCACGTCCCTGACATCAAATGATATCAATTAATGTGACAGGTGTAGCAGAAGTGCGGCGGTTTCTAATAATGGTTTCCAATGCATACAATAAATGAGAAAAGTTTGAAATAACTTAAAATGGTGAAATAGCGACTTTAACCATCCACAGATCAAAATCTTTTGTTACGGTAGACGTTTCGTTTGACGCGAAAAATTCAGATCCTAGTTACCACAGGAGCATTCTAACATTAAAGGGGCACTAACATGCAAAAACAAGTTCACTTCAAATTACGTTACACGCTATGCTAATTTCGTACTTGTTATCATAATTCAAAACTTTGATTCCGTTACGGAGCAACAACCGAAATTATATCTTTGCTTTCTTGCTTTGACAATAAGCAGTGAACGTCGTTTCAGCTCATGCATCGGTGTTTTTAGTCCATGCTGCGCGTGCCACGCCATGGAGCAGTCCCGGAGAAAAACATAGTGCGCGTTGCGAAGCGGACTCGCGTCGCTTTCTGAAGGACGTGAAGATAAATGTTGTCAGTCGAACACTCGGGAGAACTGTTGTGGGCTGCAATTCAGTGAATCGGTATTGAAAATGCAGCAGTGCGCATCATGCCGCGCATAATCAGAACACTACGATCGGGCCCGTCCCAAATCCACACGCTTACGATAGGTATGCGCGCGCTTTTCCTGCTGCCTCATTGGATACCGCCAATCTTTGCCTCCTGGGGATCCCATTCGTTGCCGCCAAAGACGACTCTGTTTTCATTGCGTTTCTCTTCTACAAGGTAGCGCTGTGTGAACTGATTTTCCTTGCATTATACTAATTGAAACACGGACTTTCATTGGAGAGCAAGTTGTTTTTGCATTTTAGTGCCCCTTTAAGATAGAAAGTATGGGGCAAACAATGTCTGCTGATATGCCATAATACTCAACAATACATATACAGGGTGTCCCAGAAAACGTGTCATTGAATTATAATAAAAAAACTACACCACCTACAGCCATGCGGTCAATGGCATTTGTTCCTACTGGGTTTTTGCCACCTCCTCATGTGAATGTCGTGTAACGTAAGTTTAATTATGTAAATTTTTGCGAGCTTAAGTCGGAAATTTGCCTAGTAAAGGTCACTTTTTTTACCCCACCAAAGTGAAGAGCGTGTCTAATTTAATCAAATTAATGATAATTTACAGGGATACCCAGGCGCTATCCCATCGGAAAAAATAGCCGAACATCATGCTCTACGTAGGTCGCACAGAATAGCGCACGATGAATTTTTCAGCGCAATCTTTGTCAGTACGACGAAAGGAGGTTGGAAACCCAGCCCTCCCCGACGTCGCAGAAAGCGATAAAACAGGCATGACTTATCACGTCCGACTTTCGCTGGGATAATGCTTTCCTTCTCCGAATTTTAGGAACTGTTACTTTTTCTATTATCACTCTGTGGGTTGGCTTCGGAACCTCCTTTCGTCGCACTGCGAGCGATTGCGCTCAAAAAGTCATCGCGCGCTATGGTCCGGTGCTCCGAAAAGCATGATATTCGGCTATTTTTTCCGATGGGATAGCTCGTGAATATCACTGTGAATTGTCATGAATTTGAGTGAATTCGGCCCGCTCTTCATATTGGTGGGGTAAAAAAGTGACCTTTACTTGGAAAATTTCCGAGTTCAGTTCGCAAATATTTACATAATTAAACTTGGAGTACATGACATTCACATTAGGAGGTGGCAAAAACCTAATAAGAACAAATGCTGTTGACCGCATGATTCTAGGTGGCGTAGTTTTTTTATTATAATTCAATGACACGTTTTCTGGGACACCCTGTAGAGTTTGCGGGCAACAGAGCTTTCTGTTCGCTGAATACGCAATTGTTCGTCATATAAACATCTAGATCTGAAACAAGCGGCACGTGTGCGTGCAAGCAACCGATACGTTGAGTACTGCGGAAGGAAACGATAAGTTGAAACTCCGCAGTACCATTATAACAATTTAATTATCTAGTCCTGTGCCTCACCCACCAACATCATACCCACTCATCTAGCAAAGGAAACTAGCCACAAAAGCAAAACTGAATGACACAACACAATGTGCAATTCACTCGATAGGAGATGTCCTTGGTATTCCGACCCGTACGCCAGGAGGCGCCGTCGCCCGGATGAGCGACCAATGAGCGCCGTTGGTCTTGCTGTCCCTTACGCCCCCCTTCTCCCCCCGCTAGCGTCCGATGGTTTTTTTGTTGCATGGAGGTCCTGCCAGCGAGCAACTGATGGCGGAACGCACACGGCAGTATGCCGCGCTAACTTTTTCGCAAAAAATTCGCTCCATCGAGGTTGGCCTTAAAGGAGCACTGAGGTGACTCCCAACACGCTTCTCGTTTTTTGTTGCAGGGCGTTGTCCAACGAATAAAATGAGATCCTGCGAAAGAACGATGAGCGTAGGTGACCTACAGAGCGAGGGCTCTGTTCCGCACAACTTTGACAAATCCTTCTTCTCGTGGAAAGAGCGCATCGCAGAACGAGAGGACGTCGTGACATAAACTGCTCCCCTCATGTGAGAAGTGACGTACAGTGGCGCAGCATGTATCAGCAGCGCGTGAACTGCAAAGGA
This sequence comes from Ornithodoros turicata, assembly GCF_037126465.1. Lineage (NCBI taxonomy): Eukaryota > Metazoa > Arthropoda > Arachnida > Ixodida > Argasidae > Ornithodoros > Ornithodoros turicata. The sequence goes on from NC_088201.1 coordinate 79,710,682, forward strand.
CAAACAAACAAGGCACGGAGTCTGCACTACGGCGCGACACCATCGTGTCGGCCGTCCGCAACTTCTTTCTTTGACTTTTTTTTTCTTTGTAAACTCGATGGCACAACTATAACGCACCGCAGAACGAAAATATTTCGCATGGTGACACCTGGTGGATAGCTTTACAGACGAAGCAGGATTTCAAACGATGTTTTGTTTTGTTTATGTTATGTTTTGTTTTCAATCTCTTGTGACCGGTGATATCCCCAGTGACTGGCTTGTGGGGAAGATCATTCCAGTGTATAAATCCGGAGACAAGCACAGCCCATCTAACTACAGGCCAATATCTGTTACTTCCATTCCTTGCAAATTTTTGGAGCATATTATCGTCAAGCACATGACAAGCTTTCTTGAGGCGAATGAGTTTTTCTACACTTTTCAGCATGGTTTCCGTAGAGGATATTCGTGTGAGACGCAACTGGCAGGTCTAACCCATGACATACTTTCCATTCTTGACACTGGGGGTCAGGTGGATGCGGTATTCCTTGATTTCGCGAAAGCGTTCGACAGGGTGCCACATCATCGCCTTCTTGAGAAACTTTCTCGTCTTAATATCGATCCGTCTGTTCTCATCTGAATCCGCAGCTTTCTCGCGAACCAAAAGCAATTTGTCTCCGCCAATGGCGTTTCATTTTCTCTAGCGATCGTTACATCCTGAATTCCCCAGGGATCAGTTATGGGTCCCTTACTTTCCCTAATCTTTATTAATGACCTCCCAGTTGGTTTATTTTCTCGAGTTCGACTCTTCGCCGATGATTGTGTCGTTTATTGTTCAGTTCGTAACAGCTTTGAGTATCAAATTCTTCAGTCTGACTTAGATAAAATATCTGAGTGGTGCAATACCTGGCAGATGCCAATTAATATCAACAAAAGTAAGGTCATGACCTTCTCTCGCACACTGTCTTCAGGGCATGCGTTTACATATCTTCTGGGTCGTTATGAAATAGAACGTGTTTCCTCTTACAAGTAGCTTGGCCTTCATCTGTCTTGTAATTTGTCATGGTCAGAACACTTATCTCATATCATTTCCAGCGCCAACCGATCTCTAGGATTCATACGTCGCAATCTTCGCTTCAGCCCACTGTCAGTAAGAAAACTTGCTTATACCACTCTTATCAGGCCTAAGCTTGAGTACGCCTCTCCAATATTGGATCCATACCAATCACATATGCGCATGCTCTCGAAGCAGTACAGAATCGAGCTGTCCGCTTCATTTATAACGAGTTCAGTTCCCAGAATAGTATATCCAGCATGAAAACTCAGCTTTCTATCATTAATCTCAGCAGGCGTCGAATGGTTTCCAGTCTGTGCCTATTTCATAAGATTTTTCATAACCACATGTTACACTCAGAGCTACTGTTGAGAGCATCATTTATTTCTCCCAGGGTGGATCATTTCTACAAGGTAGGGATGACTCACTGCAACCACGATTTCTTTCTCTACTCATTTTGCCCTCGGGCGGCTAAGGCCTAGAATGCTCTTCCCCAGTCCATTGTTGATCTCCGTGACCCTCAGGATTTTAAAGCTGCAGTAAGCCGATTTGTTGATGGCTAGTTGCCCTTGTGCATCTTGTATGACGAATTTCCTCAGTGTACCACTGAGAACGGGAGCGCAAGTGTTATCTTGTATTACTGTTACCAAGTTAATATTCTTATAATCTTTGTGTGTTGACCATTACAATTCGTGTCTCGTTCTGCTTGCTCCTTTTCTTTACTTGCGCACCTGTGGTGCCGTTCCCTCCTCCGTTATGTAGTACCCTTTGGGTCTTTAACGTATGGCCAAATAAATAAAATAAAATAAAAATAATAATGACACCTCATTGTCCCTTTAAGGAGATCTAATTTGGCGCGTGCTTTCCTTCAGTACAGGAGCCCGCCTTCGTATCATGCGAACGGGCCAGGCTCGTCCGTTTTGGAAGATGACACGCGTATATCTGCTCATAAATATACGAGACGTTAGTGGTATCAAGAGAGCGCATGGATATTTCTAGGGCTGTGCGAACTGTAATTGTCAAGCGCAAGTCAATACGAAGCGATTAGCGAAAGGGACGGTCGCGTCCGGAAACCCACCTATGAAACAGATACTTCTAAGTTCGGCATCGGCCAACAATCTACCAGGCAATTTTTTTTCGTCGGAAAAGTGCTTAGATATTAAATAAACAAGTTTAAAAAATCAGCGCTGCTTCTGCAGCCACAGAAGCTCCGACGGCGTGACGTCACTAGCTAACGGGAGAGGGAGAACGTAGGCGCTCAGAGGAGGAAAAGCGCCATCCAGACGCCCCGTACTCGTATGAGACCGCTCGCACGGCTGCGGTATTCCTTTTCTCAAGGTCGCGCCCTCATTGGTTCTTAGGGAGTGACTTTTTCTCGTTTTTTTAGAGAGTGAAATGCGGAATACTCTCAACATCTGGCGTATGCTCTTGTCACGTATTCCGTCGAACAGCAGTCAAACTACGCCACTGTTTCGCGCGGGATTTTCGATACTGTAGTCAATGGTCTAGGAGGAATAAAATGACACTACAGTTTCGAAATCGAGTGGAACGTATGCGACGGTCGCTTTAAGCAACCGAATGAAATACGAAGCCAATAATTAAGTATCCGACGCGAATACGAAGCGAGTAGTTATAGGTACAGTCGGACCTCGTTTTATGAACCCTCGATATACGAATTCCCTCAACTTACGAACGGCTCCACAGGGAACCAAACTTTTTCCGTGTATTTTGACCTCGTTTTACGAACCCTCGATATCCGAACTATAAACGGATTATTAGGGAACGCACCCAAAGTAGCCAAGCCATTCTGACCTCGATATACAAACGGGCGTTATGAACGTACAGAGGACAGGCCAATGGACAGGAGGATAATGAAAGTTCCACAGTACATGCTGCCAAGGTCAAACGTACAATGTTCCAACGTCGCTACGTTCCACAAACATGATTCACCATTTCCTGAAAGAATAATTCGGACGTTTACAGCCGAACGGTTGTGAGTTTGGACCAGGTCTCCGAGATGGAAACCTCTTGCAGTTCCAAGAGAAGGCGTTCAGTACGTCCTGACAGCCGGTGACAAGCGTGATGTTTGCCGTTGGAAACAGTCTCATCCGCGCGCGATACGGTACTTTGAGGACCGGGTGGATGAGTCAAGTGTCAGACTTCTGTCATCTCTTCTAAACAGGATAGACCCTGCAGAAAGTATGGTGCAAGGCACAATTACGCAGTATTTTCAAAAATAAGAAATATTTTTAATAAAATTAATAAATCATTAATAAAAAAATAAAACTTATTCAAATCAATGTGCCGTGTTTTTGTGAGGTATTTGTGCACTGCGCACCTCGGACCTCGATTTACGAATACCTCAATTTACGAACGATTTTCTGAGAAACGAAGGGTGTTCGTAAAGCGAGGTTTGACTGTATAACGAAACCGAGCGTAAGTGCAGCGCATGTACTAATACACAGCACATAAAGGGTGTCCCAACTAACTATTGAATTTTATTGGAAGACAAGGGAGTCAATATTTTGTGCATTTACAATAAGTAGCTATATATTCGTGGGTAAGTGGATTAGCTTATTGCTGCTTCGTCCTCATTAAATTGGACTAATGCACTTTTCAACAATGAAGGATAGAAGTTCGGCATTCATGGTGTTGCTGTTTTCAGAACAATGATTGAGGCAATATAACGCGAAGAAATGGCGACGGGAAAACGGCGTCGCTCCCCAGAAATGCACTCATCCCATGCCCTTAAAGGGACGGCAGCAGCCGTTCCAGTCAGTTTTGAAACTAGGGTGTCCGTTTATTCCTCGTTGACCGCTGATCACGGTAACGAAAATCCCACGCGAAATAGTCAAGCAGTTTGACTGCTATTCGATGGAATACATGACAAGAGCAAACTCTGGATGTTCAGAGTATGCCGGAATTCCCTCTCTGGAAAAAGGCGAAACCATCCGTCATTCCCTACAGCACCATTCAGTGCACGGCCTTGAGAAAAGGGATGCCGCGGAGGTGCGGGCGTCTGGACGGCAACTTTCTTTTCTGACTGCGGCCCTCTCACTCCTCCTGTTACGGATTGACGTCACGCTGATCGCATTTTCGCCGGAGCCTCGGCAGCTGCGGAAACTGTACTGAGCTTTAAAATTTGTTAACTTAATATCTAAGCACTTTCCCTACACACACACAAGACGAAAAGATTAGCCAAGTAGATTGTCGGCTGATTGTCGACCACGATAGTGGGATCCTATTTCGTATTATCGCGCAAGCGTCTTCTTATGGCTGAGTGCTACAGTATTACCCTATGAGCTGTATGGAATGAAATAGCTGGCTGAATTGTCTCACCTGTTCACAGTCTCGAGGAAGTCCAATACTGATTCGTAGTAGCCCATTTCCCACACAACAACCGGTTCATTGCCATCAATAGTTTTGTTGACATTCTTGAAAACATCCGTGAAGAACTCCAACCATGGAAACTGAATTTAAAAAATTCGAAAATGAAGGATGGTCCTTTTCAACGATTACAGAGAAAAATAAAACATTCATAATAAAACACATAATCGAATGCTATTTCGAGGTAGACGCGCATCTGAAAGCAATCGTTAAAGTTACGGTATCTGATTAGTACCGTACGAGAAGTGTGGGTTTACACAGGGACTTGCATGCAACTGATGTACTAACCATTTCGTCATGCGAGTAAATTCGGTTGTATGATGACAAGGTACCATACCTTCGGAAGTTTCTCCTGCATTTCCAACAGAGTTACTTTTTGGTACATTGCATCATAATCACGCCTTTCTTCTTGCGATCGGGTTCTCTGTAAATACGGATCCCCGTATGCTTTGATGTCGAGTCCGCGTTACTAGAACATAGATACACTTTCTATTATAAGTTTTCGGCTTACGTTTGCAATCTGAACTTCGAAGTCAACAATTTCGTCCGCAAGAGCTCGAAGATCCTCCTCCTCCATATTCCCGTCGTTCATAAGATTTGTGACTCCCATGATGTACTGCTTGTAAGCACGGATTATTTGACAGTTGTGCTCGTCGTACTGGTTCAGAAACTGGTTTCGACCAATAATGCCGAAACTGTGCTGATCCATCTGAAAGGTTAAGGCAATTTTTACTGCGCCATGTTATAATGGAAATATAGGTACGTATACAGGGTGTGTTTTTTTATCCGTTTCAGATTTAAAAAGAAAAAAGAATAGCTGTGAGAGCATCACTGGCGCCATCTTTCCAGCCGGTGGCAATTTATGTTCTGAGACTGGAAGGTGGGTCACGCAGCCAGCGGATGTTCCTCTAGGAAAGAGCATGCAATTACTGGACGACTAACTACATACAATTCATTGATTAACTTTTTTAATTAGACGTTTTCACGAAAATGCGGGACAGCAGAATTGGAGGCGACCATCATTTGAATTCCACATACCCTGAAGCGAGCACCTTACTTTGAGATATAAATCTCCAACCTTTGGTATGCAAAATAGGCGAAACCAGAACCTACGCATTTCTCGAGCGCAAAAAGAGGGAAGGGGTGTTCGGTCGGAGGGCCACGTGTTTTGAAGCAATCAAGTTGATTGTAATAAACGCTGACCCGTTGGCCAGATAGACCGCTTTCCCTCCCGGATAAGCCGAAGCGATGTCGTTTCTGCGCTCAAGAAGTGCGTAGGTCTGGTCCCGCCTTGTCTGCATGTCAGAATTTAGTGATTGATATCTGACAGCACGAGCTCATTTCAGGATGTTTGAGAAAGAGGATAGATCCAGAAGATGGTCGCCTCCAAATATGTTGTCTCGCATTTTCACAAAAACATCTCATTAAAAAGTGATTTATCATTTTATGTAATTAGCCGTCCAGCAGTTATACGCTCTTTCCCACAGGACGTCCACTGGCAGCGTAACCCCCCCCCCCCCGCAAAAATTGCTTCAGTGCTAGCCTAACAGCTTTCTTTTAAACCTGTAACGGATAAAAAACACCCTGTATATATCATGCCATAATGGAGGATACAACGAACGACGCAACACAAAACACAAACGACACACACAACAACAACACAAACCTAAAGGTGCCTAAGAACCTGCAAGTTTGAAACTTAGCAGATGTCAAAAGCCGGAGAGCGGCAGGACTCGAACCTGCACCTCTTCATTGGCGGTGAAGTGCGTTAACAACTGCGCTACACTGAGGCCCTTTGGCAAGTCGTACTGGCAAGTGGGCACAACAGGAGTGCAAGGGGGGTCTCGGTGTTCGAGTACGGCCCTGTTTACAGGTGTCTATTTTGTTCTCGTAGAGTCGCTTCAAAGTAAAGATGTCCTCGTTTTTTTCCCTGTGTTTGTTCCTTCCTGTGTTCATTTTAGAGCGCAGCTCTTCGGCGCCCGTCCCTGCGTTAAGCGGCGTCGCCGCTGTACCCGGCAGAGCAAACGAGGAGCGAAGCGAAGGATGAAAGTACAGGAGAGCGTGTGGAGGAAGGCAGCAGGTAAGTGTACTGAGAGAGTGAAGAGGACGCGAGGAGGAAAGGGAAGAAGGAGGGCACGCTTGGGAAGCCGGAACGGATCTGTTTGTAGTTGGGTTAGCTTGGCTCCAAACTTGTAACTGGAACCGTGGCGGCCGCAAAATCGCACTTATGCAAAAGTCGTGTACTCCTATGCCAAGTGTCATCCGCAAAACTTTGTATTCGTGGCACTGAGTCGCACTAGAGATATAACTGGGCTGTACCTCAACAACGTGGACGATTTCATGAGCGCTACCTGAAGACAGCACTATGTGTGGCAAATAAAAAGAGTGGTATATAACGCAACATCAATAGCTGTGCTCAAATTTCGCATTACCGATTATCGTAATCGTCCAGTGAATTTTTTCCCTCTGTTTCTTTTTCCGTGTTTTATGCGTCCGCCATCTAATTGCAATTAAAACCTTCCAGGTTCGCTACTTACCCGAACTGGGTCATTCCACGCCAAATGATCCGAAGGTCCTGCTCGACCCCCCGCACTTCTGGACCAAAAAATTATCGTGGATACCCTACGGCATTAGTAGACATTTCCCAAAGTCTTACTGGGAAATATTGAGCCCCTGTCATTTTACACGGGGTCAAAGTTTTCGGTAAGCACCAAAACCATACTATGCTTGAAATAATCGGGCGGGTTCATCACTCGCGTTACACGCATAATTATGGTGCTGAAACAGACGACTGGGTTCGGAAAATGCGCTGAAGGAGGAATTTTTGGGAAATTTCAACTGTTAGTGCCCTAAAACGCCCCGGCTATCGGTGCTTTTTCTTGCGACTTTGCGCTTTGTTTATATACTTTCCATAACAGCTGAAATTCTTGAAAACCTTGTGGCCGTTCACGAGGACCCATTGTACAAGCCTGCTGGTTTTCAAAGCCGTCAATGCTGTAGTTTTTGCCATAATACACCTTAAGCCTGACGATTTTCGCAAAGTTTGACGTGTTTATGGCCAACTTTGAAAATGAAGCGATCGCCATAGAACAGTCATTTGGTATGCATTCGGTAAAGGAAACCCTCGGCCAAAACATATAAAAAAACTAAAGAGGTACTTTTTGATAAGCGCGAGAAAATATTTTTTTTTCCGCTGAACATACTACGCGGAGGCGCACGCACTCACCGGTGGAGGGAGAGCATTGGTGAGCATCGCGGTCCAGGCGCGCAACAAGGCGACAACTCAGATACGCCGCTGCTTGTTGCACGATGCCAAAAACGATAACTTGGACTTGTGGGCACCGGTCTAGTGCATGCACAAGCTACTGCTAATGTCGCAACAGGTAAGGAAACTGCCTCCTCCAGTACAGCAACGCGAGTGGATACTTTGCATTACAAACCCGACCGAAGCATATAGCCGCGTGACAGCATTTTTGCTTACGCCTTTATCTTATCATTTTCATACGGGTTGTACAAAAGCAAAACGTCTGCAACGGAAATAAATGGCCCTTGCTCAGTACAATACCACGTTGAAAGCGCTCAAGATTATGCACAGTACTTGATGCAGTATACGGCGGATCCGCGTTTCCGGCATGTTCTTTGAACACTCGGAATACCCGATGGTGTTGGAAATGGGTGTTGTCTTCACGGTGATTTCAGTGCGGCTAACGGGTTCGAAGCGGTGATACCTCCCTCTTTCACGCACGGCACTTGCGCTGTCGTAGCGATTCTTCAATGTCCCTTGCTGCCGCACTACCTGTTCCTCAAGCACCCAGATCGATGTAATGGCGTGGAGATTTGCATTTGCCCAGCTGTACAGATCCACGGGTCTCAGTATGTGACCTTCTAAGGGCCTCTAAATGCTGGCTTAAGCAGCAAGCCTCTTCAGAGTCCCAGATCCATCGCACGGCCCTTTCCCATGTGAGGTCGCATAGAAGTGCCATGACGCACTTATGCTGAAATACGAGTAGTGGTGACAGAGGTTGACGAAACTTTGAAGCGAAACCTGCGCCGTCCGTGAAGTAGCGAAGTTTATTTACATGGGGATAGTCTGCTCTTATTCTGCGTGTGAGCTCTGTCTGAAAAAGTACACGCCACGGCATTATCGTGCCGTAAGCAATCTGATATCACAACGAATGTACGGTGACGCAAGTTCATGTCACCAGGGGAGCGGTTGCAAAATACCATCGAATGAATGATGGCCTGTCCTTGATCCCAATAGAAATATAGGGGAGTGTCCTGTACGACAAAGTTGTAGTTTTCGGCAAAATCTATTAGGATGACACCTTCTGCAGTAGGGAGCGATTTTTTTTAGATTCCGAAGGAACTCTGATTGTTGCTTTGCCGCGCAGTGGTGGTATTTCAGTGATACCAATTTATGCGTCAAGTGATCGACCAAGCCGTTCCGGAGGGTCTTTTCTGTCCGCCACAGAGCAATGAAACGTAGGACACGTATGCACACGTGTCGTTGGGATTTGCATTCCAGAGGGATTTGTATATCCCCTAGAGCCGCTATCTACAAATCTTACAATATCTGCGTTTTACAAGCGCAATAAACTGGTGGCATATGCAAAGCTGACCAACGTGTAGAGCCTGTGGCGTGCTGCCCCCTGCACCGCAGGCTACTGTCTCCAAAAGCAGGCAACTGTCAATGGGGGACCAGGAAAACAACCCTTTTCCACTGATAAATTTTCAACTTTGTAGACTACATATATGATGCACGCAACTATGGGACGTCATATTGGGTTCCTTGCGCATACAGGGGTACTGAGCAGGGCCATTTACTTGGGTTGCAGACGTTTTGCTTTTGTACAACTCGTAAGAAAATGATAAGACATAGGTGTGTGTGTGTGGGGGGGGGGGGGGGGGTAAGCAAAAATGCTTTCACGCGGCTATACGCTTCGGTCGGATTTGTAATGCAAAGTATCCATCTCGCGTTGCTGTACTGGTGGAGGCAGGTTTGCTTACTTGTTTTGACATTGACAGTAGCTTGTGCATGCACTAGCCCGGTGCCCACAAGTCCAAATTATCGTTTTTGGCATCGCGCGACAAGCAGCGGCGTATCTGAGCTCTCGCGTTGAAGCGCGCCTGGCCCGCGATGCTCACTAACGCTATCCCTCCACCGGTGAGTGCGTGCGCCTCCGCGTAGTATGTTCAGCGAAAAAAAATATTTTCTCGCGCTTATCAAAAAGTACCTCCTCAGTTTTTTTATATGTTTTGGCCGAGGGTTTCCTTTACCTAATGTCTACCAAATGACTGTTCTATGAGTAGCGCTTCCTTTTTTTGAAAATTGGCCATAAACACGTCAAACTTTACGAAAATCACCATGTTTAAGGTGTACTATGGCAAAAACTACTGCATTGACGGCTTTGAAAACTAGCAGGCTTGTAGAATGGATCCTCGTGAACGGCCACAAGGTTTTCAAGAATTCCAGCTGTTATGGAAAGTATATTTTAAAAAACGCAAATTCGCAAGAAAAATCGCCGATAGCCGGGGCGTTTTAGGGCATTAAAAGTTGAAATTTCCCAAAAACTCCTCCTTCAGTGCATTTTCCAAACCAAGTCGTCTGTTTCAGCACCATAATTATGCGTGTAACGCGAACGATGCACCCGCCCAATTATTTCAAGCATATTATGGTTTTGGTGCTTACCGAAAACTTTGACCCCTTGTAAAAATGACAGGGGCTCAATATTTCCCAGTAAAACTTTAGGAAATGTCTATTCATGCTATAGGGCATTCACGATAATTTTTTGGTCCAGAAGTGCCGGGGGTCGAGCAGGACCTTTGGATCATTTGGCTTGGAATGACCCCGCTTTATTTTCCGCATGGCACCACTTAATTATAGGCGGCCTATAACACGGCCCTTTGCTTGCTCCATAGGAGCGGCCTGTTGCGTAGAGCGGCGAGCTTCACCACTGGCATCACCACTACATATCAGCGCTTATCGTACCGGGGAAGGGCAAGAGCTGTGTCCGGCAGGATGAAATGACTCATACAGCCAGCAAGCGACTGTGAACCCAAGCAGCACAATGTACTGAAAGTTGAGTGCAATAGGGGTGGGCGGTATGTATCTTATCAATGTGCTTTAGCTTCACGAGTCTGTTCAAGGTCTTCCACTTACCCGTCCACACGATGCACTCAACTTTCAGTACATTGTGGTGCTTGGGAACACAGAAAGGAACGAAAGGAAGGGAAAATAAAAATAAAACAAAGACCGTGAAACGTACCGCGATAAGGGTTTGCCAACATCGCCTATGACGTTTTTCTGTGACGTTAAGTGAGGGCGGAGATAACGACGTCACCCTCGCTCTTTTGGCGATAACTTTCTGTTTCCAGTGGACGGCCCAGGTGAAATACTTAGGTCTATAGCACGCGCTGAGATTACTTTAGTGCTTCATCAGGTGGTTCGAGCGGATCATGTGGTGATCAGGCTTTAATATTGCAATTGCAATGTTCTTCCTAAAGTCAATAATTAAAAAGTTGATTAAAATATCTCTGTTATGTAGTCCCCTAATTGAGCAAAAAATGGTTTCCTAGTAGCAGCCCCGTCGAGTAATCCAATGACAAAAGTAAACCCGCCGTAAGGCAAGTCCCCTTTTTATGAAAACTTATTGTAGATCAAAGGAAACACCCTATATTAGTTCGTGTTGTTAGTTGCGATTGCGTTATTCATTGTATTAACTTATACACCGATGATCACTTATTCATCGAAATGAAATTGCTCGCACCCAACAGTGCCGGACAATACCTGCCCCTGAGAAATTGGAAAGGTTCTCCGTATGATGAAAGATGGAAGTCACTGAAAAGGTTAGCCAGCTGTCGGGCTGTAGGGCAGCAGTGGGGCATAACATCAGTTGTCTCATGTTCTCTGTATGTTAGGCTCGTAAAGAAATAACGCACATGTATGACGCATGATTTCGCAATACCACGGAGCACTGGAGTCTGTTCGCCATTGCAGTAGGTTCTTGTTGCAGAGAACTACATGCGCAGGATGTCTGGCCAAAATTCTGTTTAACCGCATGTTCTATACAATTCTCTTCTGGATGACCATCTCATCCATGACAATGGAACAGATCAGGTCATTTTTGTGATGTCAGCTCCGTGTTTTCATCCTCTAGCCTCTGAGTGATCAGCGGTGTCACTCTCACTTCTCCCGATGAGGGGCCAGCAAATTTCCCTGGGTAGTTCGGTACACGGGAGCTTCATGTGATCTCTTGATATAGCGTGCTCATAACCTTTATCTGAGCAGGCTTTCCGAGGGAAACACTCTCGTAGCATAGGTGCATTTCGTACTGGCCGCTTGAGGTCAAAATTTGCTACTTGCTGCACAATAAACTTAGCCATTGTGTCTTGTTCAGAAAAGGATGTCATTTGCATCGAAGCGCACACTGCCTTGTTGTCCTCATATTCCCAGAGCTTCGGAGCAGTTCCATCACGTTTTCCTTGTAGCTCCTGCACTTTGTTTTGCAGCCTTTTAAGCTGCATTTTCAGGCGTTTTCGTTCAAGGACGCTTGCCATGCTTTGTGCTCTGTTGTTCTTAGGAAGCCGTGAGATTGCTCAGCTCCTATGCCATTCCTTCCACGCTATGGCAGCTCTGCTGCGACAGAGGTGCTGTTTCTCTTATTTTACTCCGGTTGTGGGTGAGCATATCATAGGATGGCCCATTGCAGCACAGTTGACGTCGGAGTCCGGATAGTCGGAGGATGTTTGTGGTCACGGCACCACGGAAAGTTTGACGGCACAACACATGGGTGGAATATTCATCTTTTAATAAGTGTAACCTGTTTATAGTGACTTTCTTGAAAATACAACAAACAAACCACATACCGGAAGGAGGGTGTCATGGCTTGTCTTTTCTCTCACCTTCTCGTGACACTGCTTTTAGCCACTGCTCACGCAGCTCAAAATTTGACGGTAGTTCGTGGAACGAGGCGAATGGTGCAGTCTGTGGGTGTCTTTTCTGTGGGTAACCACTAAGGCACACCACACCTCCTGGGCATACTGTCATTTAATCAGTATGGAACACTTGCTGAAACCCACATAACTCGTGTCATCGTCTCCTTCGTAGAGTGCCTGAATACTAGCTCCCTTTCGGGCACCCTGTTCGTCCGTATTGATGGACGCTTCTCGCGGCCCAGTGTAGCATTTCGGGACGCATGCCCTACGTATTGCTTCCCGCAGACTACGGAAGGCCGCTCCGAAACAACAAGCAAAGGGCAGTGCCTGTAGTTTAAACGGCACTTCAGCTGAGAAAGTGTGAACGCTGCCATACAAAGAGACACGAACAACGTGACTACGTCAGGCCAACTCACCTCCAGCACATACTTGGTAACATCTCGCACGTCTTGTGATACGAACAAATTGAGTAGTGGCGATAGGCCAATGTTTACCACGAGTTTAGTGAACGTCTTCTTCCAGTCCGGGATGTTGACATTTGTGGAGGTCACGGGCCACATCGCCACGCCCACTTCCCTCATTATTTCTCGTAGCGCCTCCATGCCTTTAGCTTCCGATATATCTGCAATATGTGTAATGAAATTCATTAATTTGTACCGAGAGTTTGGGCGTAATATACACTATTGGGTACAAAGATGTCCATTGTGCTTTCGTAGGGCATCGCGCTGACCTGAAACTGAGCATCAGGCATACGTTGCTGCCAACTCTAAATTAATAACTAGCAGGCACGCCAAGAAAGCAAAAGCGCTGATGCCATCTTGGCAGGCAGGTTATGCGGCCGTGCGGATATCCTTTAGGACAGTCTATCCAACTAGTGGACGACCATCTTACCTAAACTTCATTAATGTTGTAAACTTAACTTCATTATTGAATAATGTTTTCTGGGGAATCCGAGGCATCAGAATTGCCAGCTAGTCACTATTCCAATCCATCGTCCTCATTAAACATCCCGAGAAGCGAACGTATATAAATTGCCAAATTTTGCTATGCAAATGAGCCGACCAACCATGTGAATGAGTGTGAATATGTTGACAGTGTGAATGAGTGTACCTCCTATTTTCTTCCACTTTCTGACAGGGCACCTATTCAGCACTGCACCTATATATACATATACAGGGTGTTTCAGTTAAATCCCCGGGCTAAATAATTCGCGAACCGGTGCACCAATCGAATAACTTTCTTTTTTACAAGTATCTGTCCAATACCGCCTACAAGATGCGCACCGCGTGAATGAGCGGGGGCGCTCATTATTTAAATAAAAATGCAAATGAGTTTCGTAAAAAAGCGTAACTTCTAAAGCAGGGCGCTGTCGGTATTAAAATGGGTACTACCCCTTTTGGGACCTTCAGTGGACACCTTTCAGAGAAAAATCTGCCACCGAAGCGGGTCATTTGTTGCAGTAATTAATTGGTTTCGGTTTACGTATTTTTGCAGCGGCTGGTCGCGGCGAAGCGCAAAAGGACGTAATTCATTGGTGTAATTCATTGGTGTAAGGACGTAATTCATTGATGTATAAGGGAGTGAAAGAGCGTCTTTTTGCGCTTCGCCGCGACCAGCCGCGACAAAAATACGTAAACCGAAACCAATGAATTACTGCAACAAATGACCCGCTTCGGTGGCAGATTTTTCTCTGAAAGGTGTCCACTGAAGGTCCCAAAAGGGGTAGTACCCATTTTAATACGGACAGCGCCCTGCTTCAGAAGTTACGCTTTTTTACGAAACTCATTTGCATTTTTATTTAAATAATGAGCGCCTCCCGCTCATTCACGCGGTGCGCATCTTGTAGGCGGTATTGGACAGATACTTGTAAAAAAGAAAGTTATTCGATTGGTGCACCGGTTCGCGAATTATTTAGCCCGGGGATTTAACTGAAACACCCTGTAGATATAATGTAGATAGGGCAGTGATGTAGTGCCTGCCGCACAGCCTACCGCCTGAATTACTGAATTAGGTAACTCTTCAGTGGGCATCATACAGGAAGCAGTGTTCCTGCTGACCCACTGCCAACGCCTCCCACTGGTCAAGAAAAGAAAGCAAAAAGAGAGTGACGCCTGCAACGAAACTGATGCCGACCTCATGAATTGTCTCCATAACGAGACATCAGAAAACGAGCACTATGGGCTTTATGTTGCTGCCACCTTTGGGCGATTTTTAACCAAGAAAAAAACAACCTCTCGCAATGAGAATCCAGCAGATTCTCTTTGACATTGAGTTTCATGACAGTCTGCAATTAGACTTCCAATTTCATTTTAATGACTTGAGCGCCTCAATCAATGCAAAATAACGGCAGTACTTATCCATCCAGTCTAGAAGAGTCCAATCCAGCCAAGTATCTCATCCGGTGTCTAACTGAACGTGTAAATGTATCTGAGATCTCATTCTACGCACATGGTCATCCTGCCGGTGCAAGGCATCTTGTTCTGACGTAAAGTAATCTGCTAGCTTTTCCTTCTTTATCGCAGCATGGGCCGATGCAAAATTGCAACCTAAGTGCCACTCCCCAGAGACCAAATTTCCAAGAGTGCCTTCACTGTAGAGAAATTCGGAGTGGCAGTAGTGACTGCTTCCCATAAAGACGTCATGTAGGCACACACAGGTTTGGGCAACTGCATTTCTTAGCTCCTTCTCCCCCAATGATGGGAAGATAAAAAATTCACAACCCTGTAGCCATCACTCCAAATGCATTCTCCACGACGCTTCGTGCCCTTGAGAGCTGGAAGTTGAACAGTTTCTTTCTGTTGTGAAGCCCTCGGCCTGGGAAGGGCCGAATGAGAAATGACTTGGGAACCCTTCGTCGCCTTCTAATCTGTTGCACGTGGTAAATTAAAACTGTTTGAAGTGAAACCATCTACAATGGATGCTTCTCCAAAAACGTATGGATCGGAGCACCGGAGCACCGCCCGGGAGTACCGCCCGGGAGTGCCACCGTACACCATTAAGAATTCTGTACATGGCATGGATGTGTACTGGATGTGCCTTCCTTCTATTCCAGCTGCACAGTCACGAAAGTTCCATTTCTCTATGAACTGCTGATGGATTAGGTTCCAGTCCAGCTGCGATGTGTCATTCAAGTAGAGTGGAAACAGTGCTTTCCAATTGGCATCGCATTCTTCCAATATCTTCGAGACCGTTAGTGCCCATTCGGTAGCTCATGGCTATGGATCCCTTGTAGTTTGTCAGCAGACAGGTACCTGCGTGAAATGTATTGTCGATCATACCCACAATCATATGAGAGAAATGTGAGATAATTCACACGCATACGAGTGTATGGCAAGTGAGTACTGAGAAGAGCAATCAACTCAATAAATTATTTTTGTGTATACTAAAGAATGGTTTACATGTCTTCACACCACAGTGAGCAAGTCATATCAAAACGACTGTGAGCCAGAACACGCCTCAGAGTCACGGCGGGACGTTCGTCTGCGCAGATTGGGTGGGCATGGTTCGGCGGGTGTGTTACGTACGGTTGAGCAAGGTCCAGAAGCCATCAGACTCTGCTTTAGTCACCCTGCGAAAAAGTCAGTGCCTGTTACGCCTTCATTTGTACATTGGACATTTTACATGAGTGCAGCAACACGTACCTAAAGTAGCGAAAGTGGCACTCCGGGTCTGCTATTCGCATTTCCTGAACCAGCTAACGAAATTCACAGTACACCGTACGTTCAGTATCGATAACCCGCATCCAAACGGAACAAAACTTCCCGTGGTGTTCCTGGGGATATCCTTTCCTGTAAATTCAGATCTCCCTGGGAGACAGACATTTTTCTGACGGACGTCCCCCACATCTCCGAGTGGCCACGGTTTGGACTTCCCATAAATATCCGTCGTTTGTCCGCACAGGAAGTTACACGGAGATGCCCGTACGTTGCACGGACTTACTTGCGTACGTGCTCAGGGCCCTGCATTTTCTCATTATTATTGATACTGTTTTATTGTGTTGCTGCGTAAGCGGACAGATTCTTACTAGTCCTCTAGGCGTTTTTTTTTTCTGCCATTTTGCTTGAGCTTCGGCCACTGCATCTTTCTTTCTCTGTTGATCGTCTTTGTTTGCTTCTCGCATTTACGTTACGGATAATCAGCACGAAGTTTTAAAAAGCAAAAGTAGAGACGCACATATACAAGCTCTTAGAACCATGAAAATCATTTAGAAAGGCACTGGCATACCTTTCCAAAGCGAAAACATATACTATACATTGCTTGTCTCGCGAGCTTTCACAAATTCGAGAGTCCAGTTTGCCTGTGAGTCGAACTAAAGGGTTGAGATGCTTAAGTTTAGTGCGAGTGCGTATACCAGTACTGGCCCAGCAACCATATATATCCCAGGTACATCCTGGCGATATCGCAAATTGGATGTTAGGATATCCATGGGAGCTTCACAGAGAGCCCGTTTACGTAGAAAGTACATCCATGCGACTGCCAGATTCCTACTGTTTTCACATCCCAGAACCGTCGCATAGACATCTATTTTGGATATTTGGATGTTCAGGGGATATTTTAAAATTTATGCTATTTTTGTGTTGAATCAATTTGAAATTGATAGTTGATTGGTGGATTTCTGTAGCAGATAAATGCGGCACACAGTAATTAAACAAAAAGGCTTCTACTTTTGGCAGCACACCCCGCTTGTGGAGGGGTGCACAGCAACCTTTCGGCCATAATCCAAGACCAATGCAGACCACAGGTTAATAAATGTGCTCCCTTTTTGGCCCCTCCACCGCGTACGCGGATTTCAAGAGATACCAGAGTGAGCATATACTGAAATACAAAATTGTTGGAGTACGTTCGTCAAGTGTAGCGTGGCGTATCACATTTGCAACGGTGACAACGTCTTTACAGTTAATTTCTGAGTCTGCAAATCATGTCACCCAGTAAACCACGAATATCCTGGAGACGTCCAAAATGTGTCGCAGACGTCGAAGACGTCGAGACATCCTATGTACGTCCCATGGATATTCTTGATTGGATTAAAACTATGTCGCAGATGTCACAACTGTAGCTATGTTCCATGGACGTCACATAGACGTCCAGAATGTCTCCTCAAAATATTTTAGTTGTTGGGGATATCCAATTCTGTATATCCCCTCTACGTCCCAAAGAGAATATCTTGGGTACATCGAGATTTGGACATTCTGAGACGATCGCATCACGAACCAAAAAGTATGTGCAAACCGGGGCTGAATTACGTTTATCGGAAACAAAGAGCGGTCCTGTGCAATATTGCAAGATTTCGTTCCTTCCAGAACTGACCGTCTATGTTACGTTGAGCACTCATTGAGAAAGAGGCAGAGATACGGAATTCTGTGGCACTCTCCAAATTTGACTTTGGATGAACCTACTGAGTGTCTCAAACCAGAGCAGTAAGAAACAGAGTCATTACCTTGTTGCAGAATTAACACACCACGCAACTCCTCACTTGACTGCTGTTTTTGTAGGTAATCGCATTATACTTAGGCAGCTGACCATCCGTTTTGTTTCGGAGGCGAGCAGTACCCTCGCATTCGCGGAAGTTCGCGCGACAAGCAATATATAGTATTTGCTTGCTCTTGGAAAGGAAATGCTAGTACCTTTCAAATATTTTTGGACTGTGAGCTTTTCCATTTCTCTGTTTGCTTTATTTAAACCGCCGCGCTTTGTGTTCTTTATGGGAAAATTCCAGAAACAGGCATATAGGAGAAACGGGGAACGAAATAGTTATGTGGTGGCCACTCTCTATATGTACGGGTCCGTTAATGGTGCCGACACCAGCCCACCCAAGACTCCTACAAAATGTTTCAAGATATGCATGCTTCAGTATATTGTATTAGCAGGAAATTTGAGTAAGGCTCTGCAGCTAGATAGCTTTGAAGATGATAAACGCAACTTCAACCTTCCAATAAACGTCCATGCGGCGTCTCGATCTCAAAGCTGTCAATATCCCATGGACGTCTACTGTACGTTTGTGGGATGTTCGTGGAATGTGAAACAGGGGAAGATTTTTTCGTCCCCTGGACGTACAGATGATGTCTATGGGATTTCTGGCATGCTCCCTGGGACGTTCAGACCTCCGAGTCAGGACATCACATGGATGTTCACTGGACGTCTCTGGTTTACTGGGCAGCTTATACCTGCGAACCCCAGTAAACCAGAGACGTCCAGTGAACATCCATGTGATGTCCTGACTCGGAGGTCTGAACGTCCCAGGGAGCATGCCAGAAATCCCATAGACATCATCTGTACGTCCAGGGGACGAAAAAATCTTCCCCTGTTTCACATTCCACGAACATCCCACAAACGTACAGTAGACGTCCATGGGATATTGACAGCTTTGAGATCGAGACGCCGCATGGACGTTTATTGGAAGGTTGAAGTTGCGTTTATCATCTTCAAAGCTATCTAGCTGCAGAGCCTTACTCAAATTTCCTGCTAATACAATATACTGAAGCATGCATATCTTGAAACATTTTGTAGGAGTCTTGGGTGGGCTGGTGTCGGCACCATTAACGGACCCGTACATATAGAGAGTGGCCACCACATAACTATTTCGTTCCCCGTTTCTCCTATATGCCTGTTTCTGGAATTTTCCCATAAAGAACACAAAGCGCGGCGGTTTAAATAAAGCAAACAGAGAAATGGAAAAGCTCACAGTCCAAAAATATTTGAAAGGTACTAGCATTTCCTTTCCAAGAGCAAGCAAATACTATATATTGCTTGTCGCGCGAACTTCCGCGAATGCGAGGGTACTGCTCGCCTCCGAAACAAAACGGATGGTCAGCTGCCTAAGTATAATGCGATTACCTACAAAAACAGCAGTCAAGTGAGGAGTTGCGTGGTGTGTTAATTCTGCAACAAGGTAATGACTCTGTTTCTTACTGCTCTGGTTTGAGACACTCAGTAGGTTCATCCAAAGTCAAATTTGGAGAGTGCCACAGAATTCCGTATCTCTGCCTCTTTCTCAATGAGTGCTCAACGTAACATAGACGGTCAGTTCTGGAAGGAACGAAATCTTGCAATATTGCACAGGACCGCTCTTTGTTTCCGATAAACGTAATTCAGCCCCGGTTTGCACATACTTTTTGGTTCGTGATGCGATCGTCTCAGAATGTCCAAATCTCGATGTACCCAAGATATTCTCTTTGGGACGTAGAGGGGATATACAGAATTGGATATCCCCAACAACTAAAATATTTTGAGGAGACATTCTGGACGTCTATGTGACGTCCATGGAACATAGCTACAGTTGTGACATCTGCGACATAGTTTTAATCCAATCAAGAATATCCATGGGACGTACATAGGATGTCTCGACGTCTTCGACGTCTGCGACACATTTTGGACGTCTCCAGGATATTCGTGGTTTACTGGGACGTTCCTGACACCCCATCCTAGCAGCTATCGTGTTTTTAACTCAAGCTACCGCCTATAGTGTGATTACTTGGTAAATAACGTAGTAAACCCCAAAATTTTCCCCGTTTGCTTACGTCATGCCACTAACGGTCACGTGTCGTAGATGTCGCCGAAAAATAACGCGCGATTGCTGTCTTCTTTTTACATCTACCAGATGTCCCAGGGATATACAAAGTAAGACACTTCACAGTAAACCACAAACGTCTGTTAGACATACCAGAAAGATCCAAACGTCTAAGACATTTGGGATGTCTAGTAGACATCCGGATATGTCCAGCTAACGTGGAATGGATGTACTATGGATCGTCGGAAGCTCATCCATAACTGTATAAATGGATATCCTCTGGATGTAACAGCGGGACATTTGTCACATCCGGTGGACGTACGTGCTTGTGAGGCATTGCGACGTCTAATATACGTCAAATCGATGTTCCTACCGGATTAACATACGATAATATAGACATACGTTTACGAAACGTTGTTTCGATTGTCAATTCGATAGTAATTTTTACGTATAGCGCTAGCAGAAAGCGAATCTATCTTGCGAGGACGTGAGAAATTGGTGAACAAGTAAAAGCAAGTTTTTCCATTTGTTCGCGTCCTGCTCTCTGCAAAGTATCTACGTAGCACTCTTCCACCAACACAGGAAACCTGTCAGTTTAACAGCTCCACTCAGTAGGTAACCTCATCATAGACAATAGCCTGAATTACAAACAGAATATTTGTCGGGAAGGAATATCAGAAATGTTAGCGGGCAGTTTGACTCATTGCAGACGTACGAATTAATTACAGAATCACTTCCTCGTCACCGCTACAAACGTTTTCGGCCCCACTACACTTAACAAACATCCCGCAACTATTGGTACTTTAGTATATGTTCCATCCAGTACGCCAATAGAGGCTACTGAGAAATGCCCAAGCCGTGTCGGGTGGGGTACGGCCACGGCTACGTCATTTCCGCTGTTCATGCACACAAAATCGCAGAAAAAGTACATTTGCAATCTGGTCTATATATTGCCGTTAATCCAGTAGGAACATCGATAGGACGTATATTAGACGTCGCAATGCCTCACAAGCACGTCCATTGGATGTGCAAATGTCCAGCTGTTACATCCAGAAGATATCCATGTATACAGTTATGGATGAGCTTCTGACGATCCATAGTACATCCATTCCGCGTTAGCTGGACACATCCGGATGTCTACTAGATATCCAAAATATCCACGGTGTACCATCCTCTAGATGTCCATTAGACGTTCGTGGTTTGCTGATATTTTCGAAGTCACATTGTGGACGTACAGGTAACATCGCATAGACGTGGTGGATATGTGCGACGTGTGCGACCTTTGTGGGACGTACCTAGGATATTTCTGGTTTACTGGGGGACTAAAGAACTGCTTGGCGTATTAACTCACTATGACGTAACATCTGTGTTTCTTACTGATTTTGGTTTGAGGCATTCAGTTGGTTCATCGAAAGTCGAACTCACGCCGCGACACACCTTGCCATGTTTCTCTCTCTCCTGCGATAATGTTCCATGTAATATCCCGGCCGGGACCCTACTAGGGGACTACTACAATTCTTCAAACGACCGCTACGATACATCCAACGGATGTACGGCTAGTGACGTCCATTCATGTAGATCCCAGAGATGTCCACCTGACATCCATTTCAGGACGTGGACGTTGGGATCTATTTAGGACGTCCGCAGGAGATAGTGTTCTGTCTGGGGTACGATCTTGCGAATTTCCTTTTACGCTTCCATCCATTGTAGGCCAGAATCTGGGCAATTTTCCTCTTCCGTTCAGCGTTCATGTTTGGACAACGTTACGGTACCAACAATGGGGGACACGGTTTGTCTTTTGTCAGATTCGTGTATGCACGTACGCCGTTGTCAGACATGACTGCTACGTACTACCAGACTGCCTGCTGACATACTGCTACGCATGACTTCCGCTACGAATTCAATTCTGAAAATGACCTGATAGTGCCGTCGTCGCGCTGCGCCGAATCCTGTCAGACGTCGGTGAAACGCAACGTGGCGAACCCTGGTTGGCGGCGCGGAACGCGGACGGCGATCGACGATAGTTTGCGCCAGATTGTAAACCAGCCTATAAACTGCCATACCGCAGACGTCGCTCCCACGATGTGTGTGGGAATTATGGGGTTGTACGACGGGGAACCCTTCATACAGTGCATGAAGTCCATTATGGTTTCGTCTAACGGACCTGATTCGCGGACAAAAACTTAAAGCGTGCTTCGCCTGCATTACACCCATAGACGCAATGCATAAAAAATGTATAACTTCGTTTTGGCGGAAGACGTCGGCACTTTTCACTGGTTCCACACTGGATCCTGTGAGATCTATATTCAAGAAATTATGCCGAAAAAGAATTATCCGTATATCTATAAAGGCTTTTGTTCCGCCCGGCATTTGAAATCTTACACATTGTACCCAATGGGACAGAAGTAAAATTCGCGCTCCATCGTGATTTCACAGTCCTATACATCAAAAGCTCTCCGCTTTAGGTTACTTTCCACTGCAGTTTCACAATTAGCGGGACCATGTTAGGAACCTAAAGTGAATGTCTTAGTTATGTAGCGAGCCAATTTTGTTCCCGAGGGCATGAAAGTGCGACTAAAATGTGAGACATCGCACTTAAAGAGGGCTTAGCCTAACGACACTTCCTCATGTAGGAAAGCCGACTGTACGTTTGAGCACGTGTAAATGGGAGGAGGAATGAAACTAGAAAGGGAGGAGAATTATCAGAGTTCAACACGCATTCTCCTCTGATAAGCAGCAGCCCAAGACGGGTTTGATAAAATCATCTACAAAATAAAGGTTTGCTTTCACCACCAAAGAGACTGAAGAACATTTCTGGTGACTCCTGCTTTAAAAACAGAAAAGACAGCGCCGCAGATACTGCGCTCCCCTCAGGTTCGCGTTTTGGGAAATCGAACGCTCTCTTCTTCTTAGTATCAACTTTTTAAACTCTTTCTGACATTGTAGCGGTAAAAAGATGTAAAATATTCTGATGGCTGTGATGTACCGTTATCACCATGTGATGTGTCCGCCGATAATTGCCTTCTAACTTTGCCCTATATGTGACCGTCATGATTTTGCATGTATATAATGTATGCTTATTTTAATGTTTCACACTTTTTCTTATTTTTTTCTCGCAGCACCACGTGGAAGCTTGGTTGCTACCAGTATGAAATTTGATGGGTACCTTAATGGCTGTGAGCTTGTATATTTTGTCTAACGACGTTATATACCTCTATTTAGTAGAAGCGAAAGCAAGGCAATTTTTCGTTTTCTTTTCTTCATGCGTACACTTGCCTCTGCGACACCGTACTTCCATTGTGCATCGCCGAGCGGTTGCGCCTGCGCTGTCCGGCAGCGTCATTCAAAATGTAAATGACATGCCTCTATGTTCAACTCACTTAAATGTATCGAATACAACTGGGACCTGGCGCATATAATCGTGTTGTGTCAATGTTTTCTTGACTTCAAGCCGATCATGGCGACGTACCTGTGCAGAAACTTGACAATACATTGCCAGAAGCGCGCTTTTTGATCATTCCTTTAAGCAAATGCTCGCAGACAGATATGCATCGTCCTGTGCAGCTGCCTGCTTATTTTAGCGGAATGTTTTGCGCGTGAAATAGTGCACCCTGGGCGATCTTTGCGAACGCTCGAGGTGACGTTGTACGTTGCCTCGGACAAAGTACTGTCAATAGCCTAAGATAAAGTTACCCCATTATTCCCATCATCATGGCGATATCCGATCATCCTTCCTTACTTCCTTGTTCTCCTTTTTGTGTGTGTGTGTGTGTGTGCACACCAGGGGTGCCGAACTCATACGTGTCGGCGTGCCGCATACGACTGCTTTGGAGTAGCCTGCTTCTGATGTAGATGCTCGAATTCACTCGGGATATCACCAACCCTACCTGTCCGTTTCTGGTAGCTTTGAAGTTTGAAGGCACTAATACGTATTACAAATCGGCCATGCAGGTTTTCCTCAGAAATTTGTTAGGAATGTACTAGTAATACTAGTCAAGTAAAAATCTGACGCAGAGACAGGTTTAGAGAGTCATCAGCCAAGACGTCGAAAGCAACACAGCGGCAGACAGGAAATGTTGAACTTTCACTTTTTTATCATATGATTAGAGGTTTAAATCACTTTTCATAAGTTTCTGCGCAACGCAGGACGAAGAAATCGTTTGATTGTGAATCGTTTTTGTGTATTGGAATTGTTTTGATCAGGAAAACGGAAAGATTCCCTGACATTGCATTTGTGAGGTCCCCTGACGATACCTGTGTACAAATAAACGACGCTAACATGAACCGGTGCACCGTAGCAAATCAGTGCTGTTTTCAGAAACACCCCAATCGAACGGCTCGCCTAAGGTAAAGTAAGTGTGTGCTTCCAGTGACTTGTATGCTTGCACAATATCAGCAGTGAGCTGGCTCGGCGAAAATGTTCGATAGAATACTACGCGATTGTGATCAGCGGCATATTTTGTGGGTGGGCTGTCCCGTTGTCATGTATAGGGCTGTTGCACTGAAGTTTGCACAGCGCCATTTCGGGCCCAAACGGCCGCGGATCCCAACAGTAAGGAGTTCCATTAGCGGGTTTTGCATGGTGTGTCAAACGGTATGGTGTCAAGGAAGCTACAAAACCTGTAGGAAATCAACAGAAAAAGCGGTGCTTCTTGAAAAGCGCGAACAACTCGAAACCGTGTACTTGAAAGTGCCGCGTCGTCTGCTAAACTGGGGAGTGTTGCATAATTTGGGGCGCTGATGTTGCTGCTCACTCGCGCCACCTGGCCCAGAGCAACAGGCCCATAGCGCAAAGAGATCGTCATGTTGTATACTGTTCATAAACAACTTGGTCTTGTAGCGACACTTACCTGATTCCTTCATAGCTCTAAATTATTCGGGTATTGTGGAAGGAGACAGCCGAGAGCGGTGTAGTAGTGCAACGCAGCCGATGTCGCGCTTGCGGAAAGCATTCGCACGGCTGCGTTCAGTGTGTTTTGCCCACACCAACTCTGCGCATGCGCAGATGGCGCCTCTTGTTTGTGAACAGTAAAGTGGTTTATACATTTTGAACGAACGAACAAATCACTTCTTTCCGTGCGCGTTTGTACTGCTGCCGGGCGGTATTTCGAAACTTCAGGCGCGCTGTTTTTTTAAACCGGAAAAAGAAAAGGAACTGAGAGGAGGTACACAATCACGGCTCCCTGTCCCCCACTCCTCCCTGCTGTCCTCTCTCCATCTGTCCACGTCTGTACGCCGCCCATAGCCACAGTTGCTTCGTGGCGCTAACACGAAATTTAAAAAAAAAACATAATCACGGATAAGAGAAGACCCCATTCCCCCTCCCAACTCGGTCACTGACGGTTTTGCTATGGTCCCTGTAGTTAAAAGGATCACAAATTACTTTCAATTAACGAATTAATTAATAAACGAGGAAAGAAAGATAGAGTATCTCTGGACCCTCACTAACGCACTACTTACGCACTAAGTCTCGTTCAAGTGCAATCCACCATTTTTATAAAAAAAGTTTGACTCATTTGAAATGAAACGCCATGCAATAATAGTGAAAACAGAAAGTGTTGGAGGTATAATGGCGTGGAGAATGCCATTTGTACCAGGGATACTCGTTTAAAACGAAGACAGCAGTTTGAAGAATCCTTATCAAGCTCGTCACGCAGTGCCCGTTATAACCAATCAAAAGGAAGTGACCCGTGATAAGTGTTCGCTCTTTCCTGTCCTCCTCCTTCCTTTCGGGTTTCATGCCTCCTCTCACCTATACACGTGTACAAACAAGGTATATCTAAACTGGTAGCGTAAACAAGCGAAAATACCAAATCAGACCTATCGGCAAAGCCACCAGCAAGAGGCACGAGCGATCCTGGGTGTTGACAGTAGAGGTACGGTCGTAAACACAAAAACTTTACAACATGGGCGTGGCTTGTGTGTGTACTAATAGGTTATTCATAATTTCAATGTAGAAAAAACTTTCTGCTTCCCTGCTCGTGCACATATACGAAATCATCTACCACTCGAGTACATTTCCGTGTCCTGCTCCTTTTGCGCATGTGTCACAGCGGCCTTTTATCCGTGCATCTCTGTATCCGTGCTGATCCGTGCATTGTGTCCGTGCATTGTAATACTGAGTTGGTGCACCTTTTGGGTTAAACAGCAAACGACGTTCACATCTCGAAGCTGTAGACCAAGAACCACTTGTGTGAACAGATAAATACAATGCATCCCCTGTTGCTGGCCCGCGAAAAAAAATTTCGTCATGGGACGAGCGGCCATGATAGCGTGAGTGTTAGCAGGAATCAGCTGTGCACAAACGATGCAAACGTCTAATCACTACGTGTACGTGTAGCTCTAGGAGAGAAATGTAACTTAAGTGAATTTTCCTAATTTCTGTGTGGTCATCACGATGCCCTTCAGTCTGGAATTGTATAAATCTGTGGTAACTCTTATGTATGTCGAATTGATATGTTTAATTAAACCTGATGTAATTTATTTTTCGGTATTCTCGTCTGGTGTTGTTGCTTGGGTGAGGGAAAGGGTATACAACACAAACAAAGTGCGCGAATGTAAACGTGCCATGGCTAATTATGCACTACTTATTATTCATAGTGCTGACGTCATTTATTTACAATCGTAGTAGTCCGCTCAACAGATGGATGGCGCTGACCGTCTCTATCATGGCGTCATTCTGAAGACACAGGGGCCTATGGGAGTTGCGCTACCTGTTTAGATATACCTTGGTACAAACGTGAAGTTGTCTTACTTACACAACACGTGCTATCAGGTTAAGCGCACTTTAGGGAGACGTGTCCGCGAATCTTGGGCATGCTATTGTGTCTATTCGCTAATGGTACACGCGAAGTTTTGTAGCGTCAAATATGGAGAGAACAGCGCAACGAGATCACGGCACAGTCGACCTAACATCGGTCAGGGCACAGAGAACACTGCGCCTATAGTTGGTGTAGACCAGTGGTTCTCAAACGTTTTTTGCTCCCAGCACCCCTTTTGCGGTCCACCAACGCGATATCTACCCCATATCAAATCCTAGGCAATACACGCATAAAAATTTGAGGTGTTTTATTTCCTCTTCCGAGCGTCTGTGTTGTCGAGTTCTGTTTGTGGAAAGCGACCTTACCGTTGGATAGCCCTTCCAGTACCGTGCGTACCCAGGAACCATCACGACATACTGTCTTGGCGTTCCTGGCGAGGGAATTGTCCTGTGAATGATATACTACGCAGAGAGGCTGATACAAAGGCCGATAGGAGGCGAATGTTACATGGTTTGATTCCCCCCATGACATTCCGAAATTCCCTCCTCCCCCAAGGGGGAATTCCCCTCTGCTTGAGAACCCCTGGTGTGAGCTATATTTACGATGAACTAGTAGCTGTACTACTATCTGTTTTTAGTCAATCGTATATGTTAAGAAACCAATACGCACTTTCATTCATGCACGACCGGTACACATTCAGTATCTTGTGCGTTATGTTTCGACGTTCCGGGGGCTGGGAAGACAACGTTGCGTTGCCAAATATATCTGAAATGGAAGAGAGCACACTGCGTGAGTCTCCGTAATATAGCAAATAGTCATGTGTTGAGAGTTTCTGCCACTACCATAACGAACTCTCATTAACAAATAGACATTGACATAGGCCGTTTGATCATTAACAAAACTTCTCCTACGCGACAATTCGTGCACCTAACGAGCGGTGTTGTCACTTTTGGATCACAGCGAAACGAACAAATGGCTGAGGCACTTCCCTTCATAAATAGCGGAATGAATTTCTCATACAAGACATTCTGGAAGAACTGTTTGGTGTGGCCCTTTAAGCCCCCAAGTGTCCCAGTTGGTATTTCGGGAGCAAAGTCTAAGCCACAATATTGGCTCAACTCCGTCCCTTTTATGTGCATGCGCAGACTTTTTAAGTTATTCTAATCGTTCTAAACGGTGAATCCGTTATAGGCTATTCATGTTCGTCACGATTCTATTGGGGTACTAGTAGAACATCGTCCGTATTAAGTTGACTTGAACCGCTGCCTTTGTTAAACCGATGGCGTGGTGGCTGAAGCTTTCTTTTCTTGCGCTTTGAACTTTTGTGAGGAACCTTCTCAATGCTGCCGTTTTCTTCATTTTTTCTGCACCCGTAAGCAGGCTTGTTTACTCTACAAACCGCTCATGGTTTGTGGTGTTACGATAACCTTAGGCTCACCGTTTTTTTGCAGCAGAATTATCTCTAAATTTGTATGGGACACAACGTGGACTTTGTCCAGTTCATTTAGTGGTCCAACACTATCTTCAACGCATCATGTCTGGACATCCATTACAAAGTAGTAACGTTTTAATTCCTCGACCCACATACCCTTGAGTTCTTCCTTGAGATCCGCTGCAAGCTTCATAAACACTCCGTATTCACTCTTGTCGTCAGGAATTGGATGCGTGTCTTTCCACTTCTTACAAACGTACTCGTAGAAGTCATCGCATGGATTGGTGTTGTTATCCAGAATACCCAGAAGAAATTCAGCTGAAAATATAAACGGGCGCTAGTACAGGTTTATACTACATATTTGTTTTGTTTACAGTTACCTACGTCATTTACTTGCATATTGTACAAGTATTTGTATTTTTGTCCTTTGTATAGTTTTTACAATAACGCAATGACAGCAATTTACATAAGGTTTTCAGAGGGGTGCTATGTGACTAATGCAGCTACTGAACGACTAATTACCTGAATTCACTATTTAAGTCATTAATTATACGCTTTTTTTTGGGAAATGCGAAATATCACAACTGGAGCCATATAAATGGCTAAATTTTGCTGTGCAAATGAGCCGATATCACGCACTTCTGGAGCGCAGAAGGAGCGATGGGCATTTGCACCGGAGGGACACGTGTATTGCAGCGACTGATGTGCTAGAAGTAGGCGCTGATCCGATGGCCGGATCGTTTCCTGGCGCAGATACGCCGGAGGTAATGTCGTATCTGCGCCCGAGAAGTGTGTCGTTCTGGTTTCTGTTCATTTTCATATTAAAATCTGGTGTCTTTTATCTCAAAGTACGTGCTCATCGTTTCGGGATTTTTAAAAACAGGGTGGATTCAAGTAATGATTTCCTCGAATTCTAGTGTGTCGCATTTTCCCGAAAACGTCGTACCAATCGTATCGTACCATCACACTTCAAGTTGCTCTTTCGTACATTTTTCTCAAGAGCCATAGAGAGCCACTACGAATAAGTAAACCTGTCTAATTTCACTGCTGAGTTACGTGACCGAAAATATCAGGAAGCGTTACGATTTACGTTACCGTTTTTATAACACGGTAATGAAGTCAGACGTTTGTGGTGTGGCGTTGTTCTGCTGGTGTTGACACTTGACGTTTGGCGATGTTCGCTTGACGTGTATGTTCGCCACGCGACTCTCTAATAAGGTTGTCTGAATGTGGCTTGCACGGAACGCAAGCACTGCCGTACGATCGCCGTACGACAGTACGTCTTCGCTCATGAGAGAAAGAAAAGGTTGGTGAAAGCACGTGACAAAGCGTCTGTCCACTCAGAAAGCAGCAATAAGGAGGTATTCGCAGGCGGGTCAGAACGCTATGGCGAAAAAGATGACGCAACGTGGACTTCACGTGCAGTTGCTGTGGTACCTTATTTGAGAGCGATCCAATGAAACCGTTCTGCGTGCAGGAGGAGAAAGGGAAACGCTGAGGGCCTGCGCGAAAGGCTGACCTACTTTCATCGTTTATTGTTCATCATCGTTCATCATCTTTCAGCCTCGCCACCATTCTTCTTTGTATTACATTGTCCTGAGTTGCCCGCATCAAAATCAGATTATAATTGCGCAGATCACTCGCCACAGTACGTTGAGGCCTATGACGCGAAATGTGGTATTTAAAACACAGTAGGGGTACGGATAGAGATATCAATGGTCAACTTCAGGACAGGCCGCACCAGGCGCCACTAAGGGTGCGCCTACAAGGGCTTTAGAATAAGGAAAATTGCGCACGTACAGTCTTCATCCTGCGACGTGTTATGTGCTACACGCTGCTACTCTCGCCTCTGCAATCGTTTTGCCTGGTCCATTTCGCAGACTTGATCAAATAGCAATGACAGGGAAGCCATAGACCTCGACCGGGAGTTCAATGCAACAAGATCAATACCGCCGTACAGCATTCGCATGGTCGGCTCACGTGGGAATGGATGAGAACTATAGCGATGGACAACATAAACACGCGAATTCGAAATATCGATCGAAAATAAATAAAAAGGCATATGTACGTACATATCTGTACCGTAAATAACCTGACTGGTAACTGGATTACAGTAAATAAAAACAAACACACGAATTAGTGTCACGATCGTCTGCCATCTCACTCCAAAAATAGTGCAACAGACCGTAGTCTGGTTCCCCCGAAGTGTTTGGCAAAAAGTGTATGTGTGTGTGTGGGGGGGGGAGGCTCTGTTTATAGAGGTAACTGTACAAGTGATCCAGAGTCTTGGGCTTACGGCTGTCACAATCAATAACTCACGTCGAACTGGGCCGACAGTGGGATTGTTTAAGAGAAAAGCACGTTGTGCTTGTGTGTATCCCGAGGTGTGTAATGGGAAACCGATCTTCGCGCACTATGTCTTCCTCCCCCAAGGAACGTAATAAGCAGCCTGTAGACGTTAAGGTGCCACACGTAGAACAAGTGTAAAGAACAACTAGGAAGAAAGAAAAGAAAAACCTCTGGGAGCGTACTGGGATAGTGCAGTTGGCAATGTGTGGCCGCGAAGTAAGGGCGGCTGAGGCCGTGGTGCCGACTCCGCACTTTGTGTGTGAGAACTCTGCGATTCGATGGACTGAATGAGAACATCGCACTGGAGCTGTGTGCGGCTGTGGACTTTCCAGACATCAAGGAAACTGCCAGCGCAAGAGCGTCGTTACCCGTCATCGTCGACTATTCCACTGGACGCACCCAGCACCCAACTTCGCAGGAGTCCGACAGATATGTACCACACCCGTACTGTTGCACTAATGTCGTTTTAACATTTGTTGTATTTCTCAGTAAAATCTTGCAAATGTCGACTCTTTGCTAGCCTTCCAATTTCCTTCGCGCTGAGGTCCAAATTACCTTCATGATGTGGGGTCAATGCACGGGGAACTTAAACTAAGAGCGGACTGGTGTGTCCCTACTACGCCATCCCCTCGGAGTTGGTGACGAACCCGACCACATTCGGGACAATTGGATTAAATATAAAACAGTGTCGGAACAGTCTATGTTTCGTCAAGCGCTACCTTATAAAAATGCGTCTTTTTTTCTTCATTTCAGGTTCCGGACATTAGCGTTACTGCTGCGCTGTCAAGTGACATAGTTGGGTGCTCACCTCTTTCTTTACACTCGGGTACCTGACACACTTTGCGGTCCAACGTTTTGTCTGGAATAATAACAAACCAAGTTTACTAAAATGTTTCTGTTGAATACACAACCGAACGTCGTTTATATGACACACATTAATCTGACATCCTCACTTTATGACAATTTTGATCAGGACCCATTCCCTCCCCTTGTAAATCCTCCACAACTAGTTTAGCCGACAATGACCAATAGTTTTTGCACAAATAGGGGCGAATACGTGTATCTTATTCTCGGTATTATGACAGCCGGCGGTTGTACATGCGGTCCTGCTGACCCACAAACGCCATGTGGTTTCGTGTGATGACCGCTGCTCCGAAGAGGTAGTCGCACAAAATCGGGTTCGCTTTTGAGAGAGATGTAGAGTCTAGACGAGAGACACAGGGTTGACAACAATTTATTTCTACAAACACTCTGACTAGCCCTACGGTACTGCCTAACCTTACGCTGGGAACTACGTGCGTTGGGACTTACATCCACAGGACGACGTCCCACGTTGCTGATCGTGGAGTTGCTCTTGAACTGTGTCCGGGCCGTTCCTCACGCTGCTTTCAATGGGGTTGGTCTGTTGACGGTTGTACGTTGAGTCAGGTTCACTGTCTGGTCGGGCTCGGTAGGTTCAGGATGCGGGAGCTACAGGTCGGTCTCCGAGGCTAGGCCGCAAGGTTGCAGGGTGAGGCTCGTCCACCGCTGTCGTAGACCGGTCGACTTTCAGTCCTCGAGACGCACTTCCTCAATTCAGGTCACGCGCCGCTTTTAAATGATGCTGCCCTTTTTCCCTGCTTGAGAAGCGACGACGTTTCGACGCGATCCTCTCTATTCACGGTGTCTCCATTCCACTTTCCAAGGTCAGCTGCCCTGAATTTCAGCCCTTTCGCTTTTCTCTCTCGAGAGGGATTACTTTGGGCTTTGTTTCCCAATTGGACCAAATCTGGTGGCGACCTTCGACGTGCCTCTGTGTGACCGTTGCTCTTCTCGGAATTCGGGTCTTGCTGCTTCGTAGCCGCAGGCGACCGCCGCGCCAGAAAGCCACGCACACAGTTCCAACAAAGGCCAAGCAGAACCACAAAGCTATAGATATTAAGCTAATAGATATAAAGTTAAGGGGAATATTACGCACACGCGTCCACATTGAGTATGGCATCTGGTGACGCCTGTAGAAGCCCCATGCTGGCTTTCAGAATGTCTCATGATGATCTTTGTGGCACCGGCAAATAAGCTAAAAGAGCAGTGTCCTTGGTCACCTGGTCATGCTGACCGGTGCAGTCGTACGAGGACAACAGAAAGACATGGAGAATGTGTCTGCCATTGACCAGGCTTGACCATGCAGTTTCAAAATGTGACTACGTAAACACTTTTTATCAGATGTCTTCCACAAATAAAATGTAAGATGTTCTTCAACAATGCTTCCAGTTTCATAGTACACAATAACGCAGTATGTGTTTCGCACACGGTTTTCTTTCTGTCTTTCGTGCGTATCATATATTATTCGCGAATATCACATTTCGCTTTATCACCAATATCTGCGGGAACTGCCGTGGTCATATTAACGACGTTCAAATGCACTTGTCGGCAGATGGATCTGGGCAACACCCGTGGAGCCCACAGAGTTAGGTCGGAGAACACTGTGGCTTCCACATGTGTAGCTAACACTGTGGATGTATGATAGTACGACGAAACGCACATGATGCGTAACGTAACTCTAACGTATACCTAACGTATTCTGCAAAGTCTGGACGTGGCACAAAATGTCCCAAGTTCCTGGAAGAAAATAGCGTATCCCAGAATGTCGTGCTGGTGTACCCGTAAACATTTGTATCTGCGCACTCGCAATCCGTGAGCCGACACGTTTCATACAGCCATCGGACCCTTGTATCGCGCCCGTTATCTTGTACGTGATGCGCAAAAAAAGCTACATCCTGCCCAGCGTATTCTCCTTTTGTTGGAGCTGCTGACATTTACCTTTCGGCAGCCCTAGAGACAACACGCTAAAATAAATTAGCGTGAGCCAAACGACTTTCCGCAGGCAGAGTCCGCCCATTCTCGAAAGTCAATTCGTGTCCGTTTGAAGGAACCTGAAACGCAAACCGACATTAATCAGCATCACAGATCGTTACGATAGAAAAAAAAAACAAAAACAAAAAAAAAACAGAAAAGTAAAAACAGAAAGAAAAGAAAAGGAAAAAAAAAACAGCTAATAGCATTAATAGTATGCAACATAAATAGTCCATATATAAATTATTCTGAACTGATTATTACGGTACATTATAAACCAATTGAAGCTGTTGTACTCTGTTATGCAGTTACCCTTTGCGTTTTAACAATGACGCATTTGGCCAAACAGGACGTACCAAATGTGACCTGCAGAGTTTGAGAATATAGTAAGTACTGCATGTTCTATACAAAATCAGATAAAAACAAGTACCCCGCCAAACATCTAAGACTACCCACTGCCCAGAAGTCCGACATGTCACGGAATTTTCAGCGAAGTTCAAGTCTTGAAAACGTGTTACAAAGTAGTAGAGCTTGATTTTCTACACGCTTTCCCACATAGCTACAAAGGTTACTAGTGTTACTAGTCTTCATTTTCTGACTAAAAATTACAGAAGAGCCAGTAAGCATGCATTCGAACATCAGTGCTTCCTCTGCGTTAGACACGAGACCTGCATTTTCCACAACCTCGCCAAAGGAATTGGTTTTTCCTTAGCAAAGCACAGGTCCACCCCAATCGTGTCATTTCTGTCATTTCTCGTCGGATCTCATACAGAACAATTCAATCATTTTGTCACCCAAGACTAGAGCCCTGCACGGGCCCGGGCCCGACCAGGCCCGCGGGCCGAGCCGGGCTTGTTATTGGCTGTGTGCTCCGGGCCGGGCCAAGCCCGGGCCGAGAAAATACGCTAGCACCACGGGCCGGGCCGGGCCCGGGCCGTTAAAATACGCCACCACCGCGGGCCGGGCCGGGCCCGGGCCGACAAATATGTTTCCGAGAGTCAGGCCCTGCAGGGCCACGCAGCTAATTCCACACAATGGAGATGCATTAGTTCATATCATCATGCGCTTGCGTCATTCCTGTGCATATTTTGCTAAGACAAGCAAGGGATACTGCATTAGGCATATGATTCGACCCTCTAGAACATTCTGAAAGCCACTTTACATTGCTCGTCACTCCTCGCGTATTTCACAATCACTTGGCAAAGCTTGGTGAGAGGGGTATGGACTGGGAGAAGGAGTTTGTCGACAGCATCCTCTACCTCCGCAAAATCTTGACAGTGTAACGATAACGCCCATGCCCGCGTACGTTCTGGATTTAATTTGGTCTGGTGCGGTTATGGTGTTAAACCGCTCACTCACTTGTCTTGTCTAATCACTTGTATGTTTGTCTTCTCTCCTTATAAATTTACTGATAAATTTGTTTGATAATCGCCAGAAACGCGTACGCCGCGGCTGGAGATACTATGCCGGGTTCTACTCGCCGTGTCACCGGGCCGGGCCGGGCCGGGCCGGGCTCTATTTGCTTAGATTCCGGGCTCTAGTCACTGGGTCACCGGGCCGGGCCGGGTCGGGCCGCATAAAAATATGAAGGTCCGGGCCCGGGTCGGGCCAGGCCATTTTTCGATGCACCCGGGCCGGGTCGGGCCCGGAAAACTCGGCCCGTGCAGGGCTCTACCCAAGACCCTCCCTCCCTCCGTCTTCCCTAATATTGAAAACGATGACAAGGTGAGCCCGACACCAGGGCACAATCTGTAGCTCTCGACCTTGTAGCGGTCACGGCAAATGGGGAATTCCGAATTTAGATGTCCTCCCATAGAATGGTTTGTCGCCATCCCGTTCATGCACAAGGTCAGGACGAATTTTCCTTTGTGGGTCAGTGCTGAGAAGCCTGAGCCAGCTTGGTTTCATCGTTTTTCTGCGCGGTCATCGACTCGGGCCTTCCGCTGGACTCATTAACACCTGTGGCTAAAGCGCAGCGATGAATTTCCTCGGTTTCCAACATATGTCTGGACCAGGATGTGGCTGGGACCAGTGGTCCGTTCATCAAGTTCACAAACCGCAGGATCACCCAATACTGCGCTTTACAACCTTCCTCTCAACCACAGAATAGCAACGTGTTCCTTGAATCCGCTTCAAAGCCTTTTTGCTCATATTGTTCTTCGCTATCCTGGGGTTCCAATAATGGCCGAGACGCGGCACGTTCTTGCGGAAGCCGGAAAACGTCGGACTTAGGTGCTACGGGGAAGGGAGACAGCTACGTGCCAGGTGGGCGTAAGTCGCCATTTTCCCATGCATTTCCACTATTCAGCGCGTCAAACGCAGGCTGCAGCCATCAGACGTCCCACAGTTGCTAGCACAGAAATTTCTGCCCTCCATACTTGGCGCAAAGTTGTCTGGACACACTGTGCTCAAAGTTCGACCATTGGTTGGATCGCAGTGGATTACAGATTCAATCCAAGCCATCCAACCGGTCCAAGCCAAGCCTAATGCACATAATGTCAATAGCAAGTAGTGCGAACGCGAAGATTATGCGAAATCGGCGGTTTCTGAATTGGGCAAACGTATGTTGAATATTGTGAAATTGGTGAGTTGTGGTTTCCGTGGCACCCAATCACACGTGTTGGAGTAGTGTTGTCGGTTCTCTGGTTTTTTGCTTTGCGTGTCATTTAGCGCTTTATCGTGGACAGTGACCGGCGTTCGTGTTTGTGATTTCGTTTCAAGTAGCGAAGCGAAGTACCCAGCAGATGGGTGCAATTGAACTATCAACAGACGCATCAAGTTTGTTTGCATATTTGCACACATGAGTTTAAAGGGAAAAAATGAATTGCTCATGCTGACGGTACTTGGCACAGAGCTCTGTAGGTCGATGCCCGATATGAAATCTGCCGAGACCCAGGCTGTGGATCCAGGTAGAATAGATATTCGGCTGCACGAAGTAGAGGGAAACGTGTAGGTGAGTGGGACAGCCACACTCAACTTTGATGTAACAAAGAAAATCTGTTTATTAATGCAAGTCACAATTTCATTAGAGCACAGTGCAGTAAAATTAAGCTGTTTCAAGGGGTAGTCGACAGACATGTAGCTGCTGCTGCCAAGGAGTATGTCAAAATATAGATGTGGATGCTGTTCCACAGGCTACATTTGAAGAAACCATATTTGCGTCTTGCTTTTTTGGGGTTACGTATGCTACCTAGATAAGGGAAGGAAAATGTGGAGGCACTGTCTTTCACTTTCCAATCTGTAAATAAGGATGACATCAGGTGCTGTTGATGCATTTCGGTGTTACGAGCTACGTCATTTTTTTTTCTGTTCTGTCTGAGCAACTGGAGCTAAGGTAAAGCATGTCACATATACAGTTGTCGCAATTTATGGTCACAAACGTCAAATTTTGTGATATCAGATGTGCCTTGCGTAGTTTATTTTTGCGCGAGAATAATTTTACATCACAGATATGCAGTCACATTGCCACTAAATAGTAGATGTTATACGTGATTGGTGTTCGGACAGAAATCATGGTCAACCCAAACCGGCGCACAACTCATTCGGGGTAATAATTGGTAGGAAATGAGCTTAACCTGAAAAAGTCAGACCGTAAATATAATGTTGTAAGTATACAGGCTGTTCGATATGGTTCGGTGAACACAGGTGAGCCTCTATATTAAAAAAATGCATGGTGATCATGATTTATTTTTTTGTATCGAACACATTTAATACCCAATTTATGAACGGTCAATGTTCCTGCAAAATATTCCTATGACTTGAGATTCATAAATCGAGGTTTAATTTCGTAATTATCAAGGGAATGCGTTTTGTTCCAGAGGGCACTGTTAATAAAACGAGGGAATTCGTAAATTGAAGTTTTGTCAATCGAGAGATGATTCGGTTTTGTTTCAATGAAAATATCATTAGAT
This sequence comes from Ornithodoros turicata, assembly GCF_037126465.1. Taxonomy (NCBI): domain Eukaryota; kingdom Metazoa; phylum Arthropoda; class Arachnida; order Ixodida; family Argasidae; genus Ornithodoros; species Ornithodoros turicata. The sequence goes on from NC_088201.1 coordinate 79,747,826, forward strand.
TGACTTTCTCTGTATCGAGCTGTGACTGTATTACATAGGCGCCCTCACCACACCATGCTGCGCTGTCAGTGTCCACTACGCCCCATATAAAAATAGATGAATGACTGAGCAGCCAAGATGTAGAACATGTCCTAGCACATGGCTCTTTGATGTAGACAGTTGTAGTGCCCGCACACTTTACTGGAGATTCTTCTCTGGTTTTGGTATTATTGCATAAAAACCTAAGGCATAGTTTCGTTGTAAGTAAAAAAAAAATAATTATTTAACATGTGCTGGATGAATATGCCTCACACAAACTGCTTGCCAACCCATGTAAGGCACTTTTAAAGGGACCATGAAAGGATATTTGACAAGCCCACGATCATTTTAATTAGTTCCCCTGTACTAAAGCGTTCACTCTGTGAAATATGGAGTTGAAAATCGTACAAATAGCGAAAATATTCTATATTTACCACTGGCGTGAACGGCAGCTGCAACGGCCCGCATCCGAATCGAACTGGCCGTGACATCATACACAGAACACGTTGCCGATTCGCGGACGGGCTTTTGCGAGCAAAGTGCAAAATTTTCAAACAAGCTTGCATACTTTGTCATGAAATATGTTTTAATTTGACTTGGAGACAAGAATGTAACTAACCGTTGACACAGAATCCTACGAGAAATGTAATATAGCCGTTGACTGTCAGCATGGTTACCGGAGAGCATTTTCCTTTTTGAACTTCTTCTTCGTCAGAACATACCTTCGTCGGTGACAGTTTACGAGCTGCTGCGTACCGAACGATCCATAGACGATGTAAGTGTCGCATAACCTCTTCCTCAATTGCTGATAATTTGCCTTTCGCCATATTTCAAGTGATTTCGACGGGAGATATACGACGTCGTTCTTGTCCAAACCGAAACCATGCATCCACGTGGTCCGGCGGGGTGTGACCTCCTCGTCGTTCACAGTTGGCTGAGAGGATTGGATGGCGATGACGTAAGCCCACTTCGAAGGCATATATCCAGCGGTCACACCCTGCTATTTTTGTCTGATAACTGCGCCCCCGTTGTACTGAATACGGTTAAAAGTCGATGTGTGTACGATAGTGATGGATCATGCGAACGGTTTCCTGCAGAGTACTCGGAATTCTCGAAAATCATTTCAGGGTCCCTTTAAGAATTACATTGATGCAACGATCATGTACTTTTTATTACAACTTTCTAAATGATTTCGAAAACCCATGCTCAAACAAAAAGTGTACCACAAGCAGATTTTCAACTGAATTGCTCAAGTGAAGCCTTCCTCTGTCGGTGCTTCGTGGCAAATGCTTGAAACGGCTTGCATGCCAGACGGATTTTGCTGTGGCTACTCTTGCATGACCTACACACAAGCTCAAGAAGGATAAAATTGAGAAAATTTACAGAGAAGTACAGAGGCACATTGTCACGAAAAAGAAAGAAAGAGTGTGAGCTCCTTCACCTGAACATGTATGTTTTCTTGACGTGGTGCCGGAATGCTAGGACATGCATCAGGATTCAGTACAGCTCCACTTAATCCACCATAAAAGGGGGCCTGGCGAAAATGAGTTGAGCACACGAGGTCGTCTTTGCAGTATGTGTACGCATTCACTTTGTCATGATACCGAACCCATTTCGAAAACCGTTCCGTATATTGTCGAGGGAGCCTATAAGGGCGACAAACACTCATTAATATTATAACAGAAGCAACAGAAGTAGCGCCCTCTTTTTCCTTATGTAACACGTGCATAATACACCTTAAAATGTGTCTAAAAAAGCTGTAGGGCAGCATACAGGTGCATGCATCCCCATCACAACTGAGCCTTCCTTTGTAGAGCTGTTCATGGGATGGTGCATCTTCTGCTTGGCATATGGGCAGAGTGAAAGTATCTGAGTGCTTGTATTATGCGTATCTTGGAGAAAACACAAGGTGCTTCTTTATGTACTTGTATCTGAAATGCAGTTATTTTCGCAGTAACTTGTACTCCCCCTTTCAGTACCTTTTCTTGGATGGTTGAACAAAAACATGACAGATGGTGTCAAACACAAGTATAAGTAACTCGAAAAAGGTGGGTGGCCGCTCTGGGAGCCGCGGGTGATCAACGGCATGTGCCCTTTAATCAAGGCTCTGTTAGTAAAAAAATTCTAATGTTTAAATTTATAAGTTTGGGTAAATATTACAGTCATAAAGAAGGATTTGTATACATTGGTACTCTGATGTACAAAGTTACAGCCAGGGAAAGACAAACTTAATTCGTTCAAACACATATTGGAAGAATTTCACACATGACAGTAGGAAAAGTAGGCTACTCACTTGGGGAAAGATACTCCTGGTCCCCTCTCTCTGCACTGCTTGCAGTTCTCTATGATGCATTTATGGGCATGTTGACGTTGCTGATTTCCGAAACTGAACGTGGAAGCTTTCAGATTTCGGTTCCCTTTAAAGGCACCGCTAACCAAGCAACCCTTCAAATCGCCGATAAACTTACTAATTAAAGCTATTTTGCATTGTAACATCCGGGGTTCCTCAAGGCTCTGTTCTTGGATCACTTCTTTTTTAATATACATCAATGACCTGAGCTGTGTCTCCTCATCCGTCCGTCTATTCGCAGATGACTGCGTCATCTACCGCGAAATCACGAACAGTTCTGACAAAAATAACCTACAGTCTCATCTAGCACAAAAACTTGCCTGGTGTACTCAATGGGGCATGGAGCTTAACCTCCATAAATGCAAACATATGCACGTTTCTAGGCGGCAGCAAGATGTCAGCCATTGCTACAGCGTCAACCATATCCAACTCCAGTCCGTTACCACATACAAATATTTAGGAGTGTTATTAACGGCTGACCTTTCTTGGAAATCCCACATTGAATATGGCACTAACAACGCCAACCACACCCTCGGATATATTAGAAAAAAATTTTTCATGGCTCCTGTATAGATCTAAAGTTAACACTACGTAAGACTCTAGTTCGTCCCATACTTGAATATGCATCATCTGTCTGGGACCCAACTCACTCTACATTAATCCTTCAACTTGAGAGCATTCAAATCCGCGCGGCTTTTTTTATCCTATCTAACTTCAACAGAACAGCGAGTGTTACATCTATGAAGGCTTCATTATCACTTGAACCTCTATGACTATGTCGGAAACGGAGGCGCCTCACTCTTCGCGCCATTTATTTTCACAATACAATACTAAAAGAACATTTGCTTACTGCACCCTGGTTTATCTCATCCCGTATTGATTATCAACATAAGGTGGGAATACCGCTCTGCAAGACCGATTTCTTATCTAACTCTTTTGTACCCCGAACAAGTCTGGACTGGAACCACCTTCCGTCTTCAGCGATATGTATTAATCCAACCAATTTTCAACTGTGCATTGCTAATTTCATATAACCACTTCCCTCTGTAGTGCTTGGCCCTGAGGGTATAAATAAATAAATAAATAAATAAATAAATTTGATGCGCTTTATGGCTTGTCCGTTGGACGGCTTCGGAATAGAAACCGAAACCTAAGTAGACTCGAGTTAAAGCTATGTGGAAGGCCGGATTAAAAGAACCACATCGGAACAATAATAATAATTGAAAAAAGAAAAAAACAAGATATGACCCAGCCTTGTTTTAATCGTTTTTTGGCACGTCTCACATGTCTTTGTTGCGTACACGCAGTGAAAAAGGGACCAACATGAACCAAAAACATAATCCAGATTTCTTCCGCCAAAACTAGCGGGCTCCGCCTGCTCTGGTCGGGCAGCTCGGGGACGCCTAATGGCGGCTTCCTTCGTTTGACGGTAGTATGGTGAGCTAGAATGACTGGTGTGCTTACCGGCCTATCCAATGCATGGGAGCGCTTGGTCGCGGCCTTGGCACTCGACCACGTGCGATTGTTTACATGGATGCGCTGAAGCTCGCTGCGCGCCTTGCGGAAGGATTTTTGTGGGGATCCGAGGTACTCTTCTGTTTGGTATCACATGACGTTTCCGAGAAATGCAGAGGATCGCACCGCGCCGGCCGAGAAACAGAACAGTGTCGATGCGTGGTTTATCAAGAGCATCACGAGCTCAGTGCAAGGTCGTTGCTTGCTGAGGTTATCTCTCACTCTCTTGCAATTGATAATTTGTTGCGCTTCGGGGAACCCTTCGAGTAGGATTTGCAATGCGTTGGGCGTTCGCTCGCAGCGCGTGCACAATCTATAAGCAACTTGTAAAACTTGTACCCCGCCGAAAAGCAGATAGCCCCCTGAGCCGGAATTGTATCCATAACCTGACCCCAAGCAAATGAGGGTTTTAGTAAGGGGGCCTCCATAAATCACTGATTGTAAAATACGCGTACAGTTGTTTAGACGAAGTGCAATGGCTGTTCTTTGCAATCTAACCGTGCTTGTTTTCTCTCATTCGAAATCGGCTATCGCATAAGGATCGCGTCCAGGCGCAAGTATGCAAGGATTGTGTATCGAAGGCAAGGGAAGAGTCGTTACAGGACCTCACAGTATTACCCGAGACAGCACGGTTTCAATAGAGAAAGCAGCAGCAACAAATCGTATATTTTCTCATTTCACACAGTTTTCAGAAACTGTTTCTCGCAGTGATTCACAGGTTAGAGCGCATGAGTCGGATTCGTGCGTAGTGCAAGAATTAAGGGCTTGTGATGCGTATTCTTTCGCGTTTTATTAGGCCGGTAAGTGGCCGGGATAAGTAGGGAAGCGCACCAAGTGTGCGAATAAACAGTTTTCCGCGGTTTAATCACGGGTCAGATAAACCCTCGTCGCTTCCGACACTGACCGGGTGACAAACGTAGGACCGCGCAGTGCTTTACAGACGATTTCCTCATCAAATACCGCGATCATATGTACTACACCGCAATGTAGTTGATGTGATATAAATTACATCTAAGCATGCGACATTATCTTCACTTGTTATCCCTTAACGATAAGTAACCCGACGTTTCGTTGCTTTTCTATTCATCCTGTTCTGAACCCCTTAGCTGGTGTACGTACATGTGGAAAGAACTTCGGCGATAATGTGCCTGCTGTTCACAGTCACATCATAACTACTGCTTGTTGCTCGCTATTTTCAAGAAATGAGACTCCATGTAAGAACGGATGGAAGAGTGTTTGGGGAACCCACTCATTGTTTTAGCCCGTACTTGTATGTGTACATCTCGCGCTTTTTTTATTGTACACACCAGCATATAAGGCCAATAAAATTTCTTTATATATAACTGCTTTATTGAATGCCAGTATTCAATAGCAAGCAATGGAAGAGCGTCGCTAAAATTGGAAGTAAGAACGACAAGATAAAATCGGCAATAAAATAAACATTATACCGTCCTTGTTTTTCGAATATTCACCAATTGAATGAGTGAAAGTGCGGCTAGTCAGATAACAATGCCGAATTTCTGAAGAAAAAGACTATAAATTATGCAACAGCTTCGTTTGCAGCGGACACAGAAAACTTTTCTTTAAGAACGAAGATGACGAAAATAGCAGCCCCGCTCGGCATGTATCATGATACCTGATAACAGCGCGACGATGTCTTTCTGGAAATGATAAAGATTAGTGAAATTACGGGAGGGGGGGGGGGGTAACCCTGAATGCTGTATCAAAATAGGACGGTATACACCGTCTGCTTAGCATAAAAGGTGGTGGATACAACAGAGCGACCTGCCTATCTGTCTGGCGGCACATGCTGCTCAGTCCAGGGGGGGGGGGCGTTCTGGACAGACTTCATAGGCAACTGAGCTGACATTTGTCTTAAAGTGTACAAGGAAAGTCCAGCCTCAGACAGCACAGCTTCCTCCGAGATTCGAACCCAGGTCACCTCCCAGTCTCGGTATGCCATGTCAGCATAAAGGGAATAACACATAGTGAACCCCAGCACCAGGAGGGACGCCGCAGATTTACCAGCGTTCAGGGAGTGGCCCGAACTTGACCCCCTTTGGAGTTGCTGGTTCTGCTGAAGCTATCTTCCAAAATTTGGGCGGATTTGTTAGGAAGACATCTGCTCCTGAGCACTAAAGTTACGAAAGTTCTCTCTGTCTTTTTATCAGTCATGATGTACTTTGCGAACTTGGCTGCTCTGTGGTGGCGTCCATGAAAGCAAAGTACAGGTCGCTGCTCAGCATGGAGCGAACACTAAGGACTGTTGTGCTGAGAATGCGCCCCCGTTTTGAGAGATGCTCACCTTATCCAGTATAGGACGAGTTTATTCTGCTGGAACTGTTTATGGTTTCCCCTATGGTACGGGTACCAAATTTACAAAGCCGGGAAAGGGGGTTTCGGTAAAGCCGGGCAAGGGGGAGAGCAGTGACATAGTGTATAAACCCTGTTCTGAAATCGTAAACAAAAACCATTGCTTCTACGACGAAGGTATAAAAGAGACAGTTTTCAGAGACAGTCGTAAAGAAAGACAGTCGTTCCTACAGGATGTGGCTTTCTGTCTAAACAGGATCTCACCTTCTACTACCTCTAGTACGATGTTCGCGACAAATACATAGTACACCCCGACTTTTGCTTGTCAAACGACGCGATTACATGTTATGAGGTAAATAAGGAGATGTTCTTCAGCTTGCATAATTTGATGTCAAGAATTGGCTGAGGTATCTGACTGATTTTCCACATACTCTGCATCTATTAGTACATGACGCTGTTTTGGGAAATGGAAAAACTTCAGGGCCATGAGTATGAAATGATTTGATTACTTTGCTGTGAATGCAAACTACCTCAAGTATACCTTTATGACTATCGAAGTCACTTCCATGTCCATTAATTTATACATAACGTATCTGTGTGAAGTGCCCAAGGAGACTGGAATGGAATGCCTTTGTGCTACCTCACAAAACATGTGAGAGCTTCACACAGAATTGTACATAACGAAAATACTCTACTCAAGTTACTTTACCTTAAGTGCTTTTGGGAGTAACTTGGTATCTTACAAATACTTTTAAAAGGCAGTATTTATTATCTTGACTTGAATACTGTTTTAGTATATTATTATACATGCTTGCAGCAGTGAAAGTCCACTTCATTCCTCCCTTTTATTTATTTATTTCTTTTTTCTTTGAGTTATATATGGCTAGGCGAACACCTTCTTGAATAAAGTATGTAACTACAAGGTCACTAATTACCTAAAATTCATTTATTAACCTCTTTAATTAGGGGATTTCGCGCAGAAGCGATGTAGCAGAACTAGAGATATTCCTTATCCACCGAAGAGAATTATCTCCCGATTATCCCAAGAAGGAATCGAAGGGCATTGAAACACTGCCTTTACCGCAACATTCGAAAACGCGAACTTCTCCGTCCGTCGTAATCATATCTCCGAAGCGTGACGTGTCAGCACGCCCACGTTTTTTCTCCCTCCCCCTGTATCTGCCAGATTGCTTCAATTTCGGCCATCGCGGGAACTCCCTGCCGCTCCCAGGTGCTCTTTGCCCATGCGGTCACGTGGCCTTGAGGGCGCAAGAAGCGGCAGCGGGCCGAGCCCTTGGTAGCCACCTATCGGCAGGCCCGTTGTCACGACCCGGTTTGAGTCGCCGACGCCGTTCAGCACACCATTCATTCTAGCTCACCATAACGGTAGTTCTGGATGAACTCCGGTGACCTGCTACCTGCCCTGCATGCGCTCAATCACCGTCATGCACTCCCCAAGAAAATTCTTCACCACCGCCCCGAGAGTGACTACTACGGAGTGACGCGGGTGACATACCAGTATCTCGCCGGCTTCGTGACGAAGGATGGACAGACCACTGTAGCACGGATGGATCCTCAAGAATCCTTCTGTGATAGCGAGCCTCGACCAGGAAGGCTAACCTTCCGTACCCCATAAAGAACAAGAACAAGAAACAGCGGGGCTGCGCCGGCATTTGTAACATCGTGCTTCGTGCAATGGGGCAGAGTACCACCGATAGCAATGAAACACCCCGTTCACCGTCACCAAAATAAAGCGTCGTTGTTCTTCTTATTATTATTTTTGTTCGCCGTGTAAAATGCAAATCAAGTTGCAATGGCACTTTTCCACTGCGCACTATCAGTGTCCTAGGCTCTACTCTGAAGGCTTGTGGAAATCACCTCACGATTCACAAAAAGATAACTAAATGGGCGAACAACTTTGATGTAGTACTTCGGAGTAAACAATCATGACGCGCCTTCACAAGAGCACTTGACTTCAACTCTGAGGTGCAGACGTACTGCATCTCCCTCCGCTAACTAGTAGAATGTATCACACTCTGTGCTTTGCTCCTCGGACACGTTTTCCACACCTTAGACTCTCCACACCCTCGACTTGGCACCGCTCTCATTGCAGTCATCATGCCCAGTAGAACACACCTTACTCGAAATATCGCGACTCCGGACATGAGGCTTTTACTTTGATCTATACCATTACTGAATCACTGGATTTTCCACTTTTCCACTTTTCGAGATTCTTCGTGGTTCAGATTTGGTGAGGGATGGGCATCAATACAGTTTTGCTGTATTTAAATATAAATACAAAATACTTTGTTTAAAGATGTATTTAAATACTTGATGTAAATACTTTGCAAATGCAGTATTTAAATACCCTAAATACTTCCATAAATATGTGGCTTGTCGCGGAGAGAAGTAGACAGGCAGACGGCTTAGGAGGCAACAGAATCAGACTGCACTCGGCTCGCTAAGAACTCGAGCCCGTGAGCGCGCGTCAACGTTTATTTTTGGCGCGTATCTACCGGTGGCGCCGACCTGCGGCCGCTACAGGGCTCCCCCCCCCCCCCCCCCCTCAGAGTGGAGGCGACGTGGGGCTGGGGACACGAAGTGGAGCTGCCCAAGTAACTCTACGACGAGGCTTCGGAGGAGATAAGGCGGGGGAAGAGTCCTCGAGAGCGAGTGGGGGAGCGGGGGCGACGGCTTCAAGGTAGGCCGGCTTGAGGCGGTCCAGCGAGACGACTTGGCGCTGGCCCGCGATGTCGATGGTGAAGGTCTTGCTGTTTCGGGAGAGAACACGGTACGGGCCATCGTAGTGTGGCGAGAGCGGCTTCCGCACAGCATCATGGCGCAGGAACACGTGGGTGCTCGTGTTGAGGTCGGGGTGGAGGAAAACTTTGGAGGGGGGCGGCGTCCTGGAGGGAACCGGCGCCAGGCCACGAAAGAAACGCCGGCCTCCGCATTTCCCGACCAAGAGCAAGGCCGTGTGCATTTGAACGCGTTGTCGCCGTATTTTTGATGGTACCAGCAAATATCGCTGGGAGGGCGCAGCTCATCGGCGTGAGCAGAAGGGGAACGGCGGCGGGTGCGAGAAGGAGAGCGTCGAGTGCGGCGTCGGCGATAAAAATCAGAGCGCAGACTCTCGACGGCATCCGACAGTCGTGCGACTTGTTCTTGCAGCGATGCAATAACATCGTCAGCGGTGCAGGAAGAGGTAGCGGGAGTTGTACGGGCGACAGGCGCGATAGATGGTGAGGAATGCTCGATAATCCTGTCCGCAAGCTGAGCGAGGTGCTCAAGGGAAACCTCTTCTGAGCCCGCTAGCACCATGCGCACCTGCTGTGGTAGCCTCTGGAGGAAAAGCTCCCTCAATATTGGAAGCTGAGTGTCGGCTGCGCTGCCAAGCAGCTGCCGCATGCGATGGAGGAGCTGCGACGGTCTGCGGTCACCCAATTCCTCACCGGAGAGCAGTTGGCGAATGCGCGACTGTTCTGAGCACTCGGTGCGGGTTAGAATGGCTTCTCTGAGTTGCTCGTAAGGATTATCGGGCGGAGGGGCGGCCAGGAGATAATCCACTTGATCAGCGATATCCGGAGGAAGAGCAGACACGACGTTTAAGTACTTCGTAAGCGGCGAGGTGATGCGACGAAGAGCAAATCGGGCTTCGATTTGCAGGAACCATGCCCGAGGGTTCTTTGTCCAAAAAGGGGGCAAGTGAACTTCTACGCCAACCGTGCCGACGGAGGGGTTCTCGAGAAGCTGAGCGGAATGGGGCGACGGAGGCTCCAAAGGGGCGTCGGGGGGAATGTTCATTGTTCGGGTCACCAGTTGTGGCTTGTCGCGGAGAGAAGTAGACAGGCAGACGGCTTAGGAGGCAACAGAATCAGACTGCACTCGGCTCGCTAAGAACTCGAGCCCGTGAGCGCGCGTCAACGTTTATTTTTGGCGCGTATCTACCGGTGGCGCCGACCTGCGGCCGCTACAAATACATTGAATGAACAAATAATTAGGATCAATATAGACTGAATATATATGAGCCCTCAAGGAAACCAGTACGAAGTAACAGCGTTTCTTCAACATGGTGATTTTAATGATTAAATTATTTAGAACATCATAGAACCTGAAATTATTTAATTAGACTTGATGGTCCACGCAGCTGCTGTTTGATCAGACGATGTTTGTTCGTGAAAAAAAAAAACGAGTCACACCACAGGAGTTTAAGAATAATATGTATAACCAGATAGTTCTGTAACATCTAAAGACTGGCCCTGGAGTCTTTCTGAGGTTTCAGAGCCAAAGACTCACATTTGTACTGAGTACGGTATTGTAGAAATCAGTAATGTTGATGCCATTCCATTGCTGACACAAGTGCGCAGTATCCACGTATGCCCAAAAGAAACTTCTAAAAGTGTACTAGTGATTCCAATGACGTGAATAACCTCTAGCCTCTAAGCCTCAGTCACGACAGTACATGCAGCTGTGAAATTTGGCAATATGCGCATTTGATGTATGTACGTATATTTCCAGAGTATTTCAGCAGATAAATACGCAAGAACAGTATTTAAATACAAATATAAATGCATTTTGCTAGACTGTATTTAAATACAAGATATAAATACATGTATTTATATTTTAAATAGTATTTCAAATACAATGTATTTAAAAACTGCCCATCCCTGGATTTGGTTCAATCTGTGCCAGGCCCTTCCGAAAGTCAACAGTGCTCAAGGCCTGCTTCGTTTTGCACCCAAACCGCTTGATATATTCGTCCGCGTGTAAGTCAGCAGCAGAGCAAACACTTTGAGTACAGGTGCGTTCGAACCATATGTGAATCATTTCGGTTTGGACAGTTTCATGGCGTGTCTTTACACAAACCTACCCGAACGAAGCATGCCACTTGTTCTGACAGTTTATCGGTGCCACTAGAGACACACACAGGCAGGTCCCCTCAGCTCCCCTGACTGAACATGGGTGCGCGGAATGACTTTTCTTCAGTTTCCATCACGAAATAAATCACTGCTCTAAGACGGTGTTTTGCTGTCTTGCGCAAGCGCATTTCACTTGTCACATCCATTTGACCACTTACTCATCGCGCTTGAAATAGATTCAATCGGATTAGACAGATCGAAAGAAAGATTGTCTTTTCTTGTCCAAAGCGCGTTCTCGGTAAAACAAGTCGTTTATCTGCAACGACATACTTACGCAAGCGGTGCCACTATCTACGATTATTTTAATGACTCCGTGCTCTCACAACAAAACGAAAGAATGCTGATGAAATTAAACCGTTTAGATATGCAGAGTGTTTCTCGAGGAGTGAGCCAAAATGTTCAGTTCATTTTTTTTCTTCGAATACCGCGCTGCATATGCCTATTTGCGGTATTGCTTACTTCGGCGGAATGCTGTGTTAACATCCTTCGACAGCCTTGATGAGCTTTCACGATAAATTTCGTGAAGTAAAAGAAATGCGTCGGTAGTTTAAATTAGAAAGTTGTCGAGTAGATAGAGCCGTGAGGTCTCTAACCCTCAAAAAATGGAAACCGCAGTGAAATCGTATCGGACTACGGGAGATGGAAAAATACTACACCTCTGTGCGTCCTGCTACGTTTCGTTTTAGGCGCGGCCGCGTTATGTCCCCCAATTTCTGCTATGTTCCCTGTCAATGCTCTTGCAGCCGTTCCGTGATGCGCGATGTACCCTCACTTTAAGTAAGGTTAAGTTAAGGTTAAGTTAAGTTAAGGTCAAGTTAAGTTTTTTAAGTAAACCTGGGCCTGCTTGCACGAACGTTGAGGCAATTCCTCAGTACTGCCCTCGGTAGCTTTACCAGTGCTCTAAGAAAGATACGCGTTGACGACAGTACCTTGTGCCGAAAGCACTACCGAAGCTATCGAGGACAGCACTGAGGAATAGAGTTCTCCCTGTTTGTAAACAAATGACGTCACGGTGTTCGACAGCGCCATCGATTTCGTAGAGTGAAACTACGGTCGAAGATGGGCAATTCCAGCAGAAAATTGTATGCATCCCCTTATGGGTGTGTATGTAGTGTATAAGCTTTTTTTTTCTCAAGATTTTATTTTCTTGCGCATTCGTGGCGCCTCGAACCTGGCCGAAACATGAAAAAGTGTTTCCCGTTCCGCGCGCCCTTCTGGCACATACAGACGGCATTTCTGCGCTTTCTTTGTCTGGTGCTAGAGGGGAAGGGCCCATCTAGTATCCCCAAGAGCATATGGAACGAGAATAAATCCGGTGACGTCGTAACAGCTCAAGAACGGAGCGTGGTTTCGGCCAAGTTTACGATAATTTTTTTGACAAATTAACATTCTCTCAGGAGCTCGAGATTATTTATACTCATAAAGTATTGTATGGAGATTCACTTCATGTAAGAATTGGAAGCATACCAGCCGTGTTCATTGCTTAACTGAGCAATCGAGAATATCGACCATTCGTAAAAACCGACACTGTTCATATAGTATTTTTTCACATACCAGAGGTCGTCTAGGAAGTGAAAAAAAGTCGTGCCATTTGTAGGAGAGATCCTCTCCTATAACATATTGAAAATCTACAGGTGTATTTTTCTTAAAGGTCAGCTATGCCGATATCCCAAATAGTCAAAACGGTTGTGATATTCTGAAAGCCCACATCCAGCTCTCCCCAAAATACACCTTCATTCTCTCAATTCGGTACAGTACCATATCAAAAAAATAGGTAATTCATTCCGAAACACACATGGGCGCAGCCATTTTTATGACGTAGATGCACCCGAACGGGCATTGTGACGTGCACGCGCCTTCGTACTTGTCAGTGGATTTCAGCTGCGGCTTCTCGCGGCTTCACGTCATGACCTACTACTATACTAGAGACCTGGACAGCCGCAACGCTCCCAGCACCGGGGTAGTAGTTCTGGCAATCGCCGCTTGGCTATGGGATTTGGCGCTAGCTCGCACTATTCGTTACCACGTGACTTGTCGAAACCACGGCGATGTATGGTAGGCTGTGTTGACAACGACGAAGCAGTACGGGTGAGATAATAGCGCGTGCTTAGCAACAGCCTGTGTCTCCCTATAGTCTCCCTGCGTAGCAGACTAAAGGCGGTGGCAAGGGTGATTCCCTCTCCCCAATAATGCCATGTGGCGCTTACAGCGGTCACTAACGTAACTAACCCGCGACCCGTCTCTCCCATAGGGGATCGCCAGCTGTCCAGGTCTCTAGTATAGAGTAGGTCGTGCTTCACGTATCTGTGCTTGAAGGTGGCGGACAGCCGGGTTCCACCGTTCCGCGATAAGTAAACAGTGCAGCAGCTGCGAACTCATTCGCGAACCAACCTCTGTGCGATGTTGTGACTGGAATTCGTCGTTTGTGTTTTGTGAGCACGTACAATTTGTATCAAGTCGCGTCTGCGTTCGCCCCATTACAGCACTTGCCCATTGTAGAGGCTGACGTTTCGACAGCCGTGTCAGCAAGAAAATGCCGACAGCGTTTTACTACTGCAGGCAAATTGTGCTATGTATTTGAGAAACCGCATACTGCTATGGGACAAGTTTTACGTACGATTTATCAATGTGCAACAGCGTCGACGATGGTGTGTAACGACGAAAGACGTAAAACGAAATACAAATCACATTTTAAACTTTTTGTGGGATTCTGTGCATTTTCCAGAAGCTTTCTTTGAATCACACACTCCCATGTCACGCTGCGTTGTGTGGTACGCTACAAACTACTGCATTTTATGTCTAACATCTGGATATTGTTTGTAATGAACACCGTCGCACAAAAACATGCACACGAAAGCTCCAGTAGCCATGTGGTTGCACACTATGCAGACGCAAAAGAAGTACCAGAGCACATATTGCCACTTAGAAATGTGGTGTCTGAAGAGTTAGGGCATAGCATAGATCCTAGAAATCAGGTGCACCTTATCCTTCTGTAGGGTGCTCTTTCAATTCACAACTCAGCCCATGGGGTGTAAAAGTGTTAAAGGCAATTATGTGACTTGTCGTCCTGGGTGACATCACTGGCCAGACTCGGGATTAATTCCGTGCTCAGGGATTAGTGTACAAATCACTTTGTATGTAGGACGTGATAAGCAATATGTAAGTTGCAACCTTGTCTGCAGCATTCTCGATTGCCTCTTACCTTTACAGTTCGAGACACGTTACCAAACCATTTGCAAAGGGCACTCTTACAGGGGCCGTGTAACTTGAGTTTTTAGTTTATAAAATTTATAAAAATATAAGTATACAATATGTAATATGAAATTTATATAAAATCAAAAATAACATTTATAAAAAGAATTTATTAAAAATAAATAAAAAGGCTTCATGGAAGCAATCCGTTAGCATACCCATTGCACATGGAGCACAATTATATATGCTTGGACATCATCTAATTTATCTTCTGAACCATGTGTGTGGCTGCATACGAAATTTTTTATGCGCATCCTCTACCTTCCTATTCCTACATGTGCACACGAATAACAGTGCATATAGTAGCAAAAAGCAACGCTAGACTCTACCATCGTTGTGCCCCTTTAACTTTTCCACATTTATGTCTGGTGAACAGGGAATATCTCACTAGAAAAGAAGACATTTGTGGATTGTTTGGCAAGCAAATAAATATATTTATTTCCATTTTCCATAAATCAACAAAGTTGTGACCTGGTGCAAATATTAATGTCAACAAGTAAAGTACTTACAAATTATTCCTATGTGCTCAAATGCAGATATGACAATTCTGTTTTTGTACCTCAGCACAGTACAGTTTCAAAATTAACAAACTGCACAACATCAGCAATCTTAACGTATCTGAAGAGGGGAATCACATAAAGATCCAATAATAGACTGTGCAAACAAAGCTACAAAAAAAAAACAAAGTACTTCAAGAAAAATCTGAATAATCGGTTGCCGTTGTGATATGTACTACTATGCACAGTTCATGAATGGAACATGTTACCTCATTGCATTGCCTCCATGTGAGCACTAGAACAGGCAGCTTTTTAGGTCGCTCTTTCCGTGTTTTTCTATTGTCTTTTTTGTTTTCTGTTTTTGCAATAGCAAGCATGGCCATAGTGAATCACAAGCAACCAAGGACAGGATGAGACATCTACAATGCGACTGCTAGCTCTAAACTGAGCATTACAGGTTGTTTGACAGAACTTGAACAAAATTATATAGCACACGATAAAAGTAGAGTGAACATAATATGCGGAAAAAATGGCTGCAAGCAAGCGAGCTGGTGAAGATGATGCATATGTAAAACCCCGAGACTAGGGAACACAAAGGGACATGTTTGTGTCTATCCCTTCGTGTTCCCTAGTCTTAGGGTTTTACATCATGTATAATGTGCAGGTTTCTATTCACGCTTAATGGCCGTAGCAGTAATGCATGAAGACCACTGCTAAGTGGTGTTGAGAAACACCACTTTATGTTTGCCATGTCTAAATGAAACGTACATGACCTGATCCAAATTAACCGTTCTGAGTCTGGAACACACAAAGAGAAAAACGCAACACACGCCACAACATTAACAGATAGCAAATGAGCTGTAGCGAGCTCCACCTTGGGACAAAGTCAACAAGTAATTCACCAAAAGTCAATGAGCGCCTGAAATGTAACATCTCCAGTGGCGTAGCCAGACCTCAAAGGTAGGGAGGGCTCGATACGAAACCCCCCCGCTGATCCTGTGTCGACAACACACACATACTTGTGCACACTGCAAACTGAGGATTAAAAAAGGGAACGAAAATAGTTGATTTAGACGTTCACGGTACGATTACATGTATAGGCTGTCATGATCAATGAAGTGGTGTCACGAGATTGGAAGTATTTTGAAAAGCTCATACTTTGAAAACCATTCAAGAGTGCTTCTCAGATAGACGCCATGAACTGCAAGAACTTTCGCGATAGTCACACTGGTCCAACCCCCATATATTATGTTCTCGGATTTGCACGATTTGTGTGGGTCGCTCCGTGGCAGGTAGGGGGGGCTCGAGCCCCCCCCCCCCCTAGCCCCCCTGTGGCTACGCCACTGAACATCTCTGTCTGGTAGCAGGACGGTCCACGTTCAATTCCCGGTGCTAGCACTGACTGGCTTTTTCATGAATTATTTGTTGGAAGTTTCGATATGCTTGAGAACCATTCGTCAACCATTGTATCCTCATGAGATGATGAGGGTTTGTCATCCCAAAGAGACTCCCTTTCTGGCATGTGTCCTTATGGATGCTCATCACTGCAGAAAAAAAGAAAGAAAGAAAGGAAAACATTTAATGACAAGAAATGGATAGTCGCATTTACTGTATAATGATTGTGCACAACAGAAAGAATACTTTTGCACCTGAAGGCTGTACTTCTTGATGTCTAAAATCAAGTTACAAAATTCCAGAATATATGACATGTTGTAAGGTAGAGAATAAGTAGAGTTATTGAGTTGTCGAGTTGAGTTGAGGGGGGAGTTGTACCCCCTTTTTATTTGATTATATATGATTATATAATTATCTTTATGTCTGTACCACCCCTCGCTCTCTACATTACAACATGTTTTATATATTCTGGGATTTTGTAACTTCATGTTAGACATTAACAAGAGCAGCCTTGTGCACGAAAGTCTCGTCTCATTAAAATTTAGATGCTCTCAACAGTCTTCTTTCTGTAGTGAATCTCTATCGCAGCATACCTGCACATTGCAGTTCTACGTACTGTGACTTTGCAGTAAGAGTATGGACATTGGGTAAAAAGACTACATAGCACTGCTCAGGTATTTTTGCCTATCGAACAGTATGTATGTATGCAGTATGCACACAGTATTTGTGCACCGGACCCACTACAAATGTAGTGAATGTGGCATTGCCCACGGTAATGCACCAAGTTGAACACAATTATTGTAGAATCCAGGTATTTTAGCTTACATGTCAAGCCAGTACCACACCAGTATCCAGTGTGAAG
The DNA here is from genome assembly GCF_037126465.1 of Ornithodoros turicata. Taxonomy (NCBI): domain Eukaryota; kingdom Metazoa; phylum Arthropoda; class Arachnida; order Ixodida; family Argasidae; genus Ornithodoros; species Ornithodoros turicata. Next base: position 79,764,947 of record NC_088201.1, read on the forward strand.
TTGTGACAAATAAATAGTTTGAATTTTTCTTAGCTCTCAGAAAACAGACAGTGAATTAATAAGAGTAGACAATGTTAACATGAATTCTGGGCTATTCTTCAGTTGAAGATTCACAGATAGTAAAGGCACCTTCCTCAATGAACGTTGATGACACTGAAAATTCTGAAACGTTATCAGAGGCGACATCAGCTTCGGCGTGTCAAAGGATTGTATGTCCAACAGTAATCCAGCTAACAGTAACAAAAATGTGCAAAAGACAAATTAACTGAACTAATGTAACGTACCTTCTATATCAGACAGTGAAGCTTGTAACACCCCATCCACAGGAACCAGTGTCCAGACACAAAAGTGCTTGAACTGGGAGATAGCAGCTAATCGGAATGGCGACCTTTGTTTTCCACCCTGAAAGCACAGGTTGTAACTTTGAGGGCAGATTTAAAAGTGGTGTCAAGATGTCTGCATGCGAGAGCACATGAAAAGTTGAACATAGATGAATACTCAAATTATAACATCACATTGTCATACCTGTTGGTGGAGGTGGACTGCAACTAACGTGTCAGTAATTTCTTCATGACCAGATGCAAGCCAGATCATGCTTCATTTCCGCCTTCAGCGTACACCTGTGATAATTCAGAGGTTAGATTATCAATAGTACTATTGTGTTGTTAATCGTGGTTATATCAGAGTAAGCGCAGTAGGACAGCTGCACAATCGATTCATTAAGCTTGCTATTTTTTATATCTGAACCTCGACTTACCATTTTTTGCTCTCGTTTTTTGCCTTGATCCTCCGTGGCACGTTCAAAATGTTATGCGTCGGGCACCTCAGATTTTCATCAGACGATTTCGTGCCGAGATTCCAAATTGCCTCTGGAGTCGCGCGTAACCTATGATAACATTCGTGGACGAAATCCTTGCAGTGGAAATTAGCAGGCACCACTGTCAGGCAAGAGCTTCGCACTGCTTGGTCTTTTGTCAGCTTATAATAGGTAACACTTGAATGCTCCGATGAATTGTTGTAACAGCGTAGCACTGTCGCATCTTCGACAACTTCGCCGTGGCATATTCACGAATCATATCGCTCCAGCCCATAAAAGGCAAGGTCAGAGCAAGGAAGTGCACTTTCCAAACGACGCTGTGCCAAAAAAAAAAAACATTCCCATGCTTTGTTTCCGGCTTAGCAACAACATAACAGCTGTTCGCTTATGTACGATGCACAGAGGAGGAAACGAAAGAAGCCAAGCAGCCAAGCCAAAAGTCCATGCCAAGCCAAAGACAGATAAACCGAGAGCAGTGACGTCGGTGCGCCCGTGCGCAGGGTTTACCGACGGCCGGGCGTGGGAACTAAAAAAACTGTTTTCTAAAAAACTACGAACAGTTGGAGCAAGATATTTCGCACACATATTCAGTGTTCGGTAATGAACACACAGCGCGAGTATCGCTCCGTTCTGCGGCACTTCAAAATCGGCATATCTGACCTTTAAACAAGAAAAGCATTTTTTTTTCGTCAGCATACTCCGCTGCAGTTCGTTCGTTAGTTGATGTCTTCTAGGAAGTAAAATAAATCTGCGTCTGTGGAAGGCGCCCTCTCTCATAAGATTTGGAAAGTCTACACGTGTTTTTCTTTAGCGAGAAAAAAACGTACTGAGCGCATTCATATCCCATCTGTAAGGTACCATTATCATCCTTTGAAGGAAGTTCGCCTTCTACTGTTAGTTCTACCGCGAGTACTCACAGCCGCCATTTCGTAGCAGCTTCGTCGTCGTTTTGGCTGCCTGACTCATGAGCGATGACAGTGGTACCGTACACACCATTCGTCACTTGTTTATTGAACGATGTCCGATAACTGTACCACGGCCGGGACACTTCCGATCACCGCATGGAGCCACTTTTGCGGCACACTAGCGAACCCTTGCGGACAGAGGACTTCTTCTGAGCATGCGCATTTTATGGATGGGGATCTTAATAGCGTTTGACAGTTTCTCCCACTGACGCTATTCTTCATACATATCCAATATGGCGCTGCTCCGTTGTACGTTGCTTTGCCTGCCGGTGTTATTTTTTTTTATGTTACATAACTGCTAGAAATAGCAAGATGAAGCAAGTGAAACAGCTTTGAAGTGAAGTGAAGACATTTATTGTGGTCCATGCAGAATCGACGTTGAATGAACAAATTGTGTGCGCATCCAGTGAATTGTCAGGCGAGTAAAACAGCTTCACAAGACTATTATAAGTACTTGTACTTCTTCAGGACATTATAATCGTACTTCTTACATCTCCCACACTAAACATGATTCTGTTTTTACTACTTTGCGTACACCGTATTCAGTTGTGCAGAAAAGTCATACTTGCGCTTCTAACAACAACACAGGAATACAGAATGTTCTGAATGACTGCAACTGAGTGGTTCCATTGTGAGCGTAAATAAGTAACGAACCTCCGACACATTTACACTCTGCACATCACCAGCTTGCTGATCATAGCCACAGTTGCTTCGCGCCGCTAACACACAATCAAACAAACAAACATCACCAGCTCGGAACATCATTTGTTCTGGTAGAACCACACTATTGCAGCAAAATGTTTTTACTTGAAAGCCGATGGAACCTTCAATGCAATTATTGCAATAAAAATAAAGCACCAATTGAGAACAGCAGCAATTCAACGGGAATGTTTCAATTGTGGTTTCACTGTGCCAGCGCTGTTGCAAAGTTTACTGAGAGCAGAAAAAAGTTGTAACATCACAATTGCCAGTAGACTCTAAACTTACTGAAGTGCAATAGTAGTGTTTTCACGAATACTTCTTCACAGTCACACATTAAAATGTATGTAACATACTTCAACCATTCTAAAAATTTTGCATTCAAATGCTGAAGTCATCTGTGCGACACAATATCAAGAAAACCAGTCAGCTTATGTACTGCTTGTACAAATCTGAAAATACAGCTTTAACAACACTACATACATACATTTGTACAATTTAATAAGAAAACACACTTCCCAGTTGTTGTTTCATACACAAGCAGTGTGTCTCAAATTAATGTATGTCTGTACAGTAGTACAACTACCACTAGCTTAAAGGGGCATTCCTGAACAGGTCACTCAGGGAGTTTTCTTAAATGAGTTGTTAGTTATTGGCAGTGTCTGATGTAGCTCCCCCCCCCCCCCCCTCTAGCATCCATCGGTGCTCTGCGTCTAGATGGTAGCTTACGCATCTTGCGTGCTGCAGCGGAATGCTTTGATTTCTGACCTTTCAGTGAGCGGTTCATGAACCTCAGGTGCCATTTAAGCCTCTTAGATGTGAATATTCGAACAAATCTGGACTGACATTCTGTGGTGCAGAAAATGTCAGTATCTAACGTCAGTTCTGTGCAGAGAAGTCTACAGACATTGCTGCGGCGCGCAGTGACACCAATGAGATCGACAAATGTTGCTTCCATCCTCTGAACCAGAGAAAAGCATGCCTCAGAAGGTATGGTAATGTCATCAAATAGTTCACCAGGTAGGTTGTTGGCCGATAACATTGCCAGGAACTGATGTGGACCAGCTAGCATCTCTGTGTCCTCGGGTTTTAGGAACCTCTCACAAACACAGTTGTTCAACCTGTGAGCAAGAAAGTCCTTGATGATGCAGCCAGCAATGTAATACACAACATTTTCTGCAACAATGTCGTTACTGTCACCATGGTTGTCATCTGCTCCATGCATGACATCTTGCACCCCACTATGGCCACCTACACATTCTTGTGCGTTCTCTCTAATGGAAGGGATTTCTTCGGGAGGAGTGGCAACCCCAAGCTCTGTTAGTAGCAGTGAAGTGTCGTGCTCACAGTTTCCCTCTCTCGACAGTCTCATTAGTCTCGAAACCCAGATGTGCTTGAGTCCCGCAGTAAACTGGAACACATTGGGATTTTCGTTGCATCCATGTTGCTGGCGAATTATTCCTAATAGGTTCTCCAGAGGATCTTGCTGAAGTCGCCTTGTGAGCAGATGTGGAAGGGAAAAATCCTTGAGCAAGTCTTCCCATAACAAAAGGACCCCTCTGATTGTTATTTGCCAACCTCTGATTGTGTGCGGTTGCCTTGAGGTTTCAAACCGCCAGTTTGCAATCCACTGCATACAATCATCAAGGATATGACGGTGTTCTGAATTTTCCGAAAGGGCATAGCGTAGTTTTTGGTCTTTTTTGGTGACAGATGAACTGTTGAGACTGTCAAAGAGCCAGTCAACTTTCTCCAGGAAGTCAGCTGTGGACTTTCCTGTCGACGGAATATCATTGACAGACATGAGGACGAGAATGCCCAATGAAACGGTTGCACTAATCACTTCAGCTGCCCACTTCACCTTCATGTCACCGAAGGGAAAATTGTATACATGTCTGTCTGTGATTTTTGGTGCCAGACGAGGACGTAGCTCATGTGTACTGTTATGGAGTGCAACAATGTATGACCAGTCAATTGTCTTCCCCTCTATCTGCAGCTGGTGACTTCGAAGATTATTTCTTGTGCCCTTCAGCAGATGCGGAGTGTCGAATAGAAAATACATGTTTTGTCCATTCAGTGAGAAATACGGTCGCTCTGGCGTGATGTTCATTCTAGCTGATACAGACACGTTGCTGGCACCCTGATCGCAGATTACAGCTTTTACCCAGATATCTATTTCCTGCAGCTTTGTGATTAATTCAACCAGGAGATTCTGAATAGTCTCTGCTCCTGTTGCATTCTCTGATACTGCATAAGCCACTGGCTGTATCCAGGGTTTTGTTATCCCTGACAGAACAATTAACAGTGCAGTATTGGCAATGCGAGGGGTCCTTTCAGTCCCGTTGTCTGCAAAGCCAAGCACAATGTCCCTCTTGGTGTCGTACTGAAGTATTTGGGAGATCGACATCTCATCAAATAATAAGCAGCATGCTCTGTCACATTGAGCCCAGTACTCTGTCGCTCTTGCAACTGGCTGCATTACACCAGGTATAATGCCAGGCCTCATAGGTATATTTGACAGCCATCTCCTGACGGACCTGACGGAGGGCATTTGCATGATGCATGAGATAAATCGGTAAGCTTTTGGACCATGAAAGTACAACTTAAGGGCAAGCTTTTTCATTTCCTCTGTCCATCTTCGGTCCTGTGTTTTCTTTGGCAGCAAGTCTAGTTGTGCAGATAATATCTGATGAAGGTCAGGTGAAATAAATCGCTTAAGAACTCGCAGTGCATGTTGTTGGCTGACAGTTTTGCGACTCTCTTGAGATTTAAGTTTATTCAGTGCCTTGCGGTACCTGGTCACCTTCTCCTGCAGCCGTGCAATACGTCGTTGGGCTCTAGGTGAAAAAGCCTGCCGGGCTGGTTGCATGCGTTTCAGTTCATGTGACCCTGAAAATAATACATACTTTCATAATGACTTCAGTTCGGAATACAATAGGTAAGGCGATTGAGGTTTGCTGTTTGGTTGGGTGGTGTGCATAAATGAACAACATGTCTGACATGCGAATAAATGTGCTGACAGCTTGTGCCAAGAAATGAGAAAGCTTGAGTGCATTCAGTGCTTGCAGTGGTCTGGACTGCTTTACATCAACAGGTGAACATCAATGAAGGCAGAAAAAGCTCCAGCAAGTTGTTTAATAATTTTTAGGAGTTTTATCGAAAAAGGCCACTCATCCTTTTTTTAGGGAGGGTACATGTAGTAATAACGTATCATGTGAAAAACAAAGCATGCACCTGTAACTGTTTCAGATGTGCTTGGTACCGGAATGGGAGGCATGGGACTGACTTCCACACCTAATTGGAGGGAACAATAGAAAATGGTGGGCAAAATAGGTTACAAGGGGGGGGGGAGTGTAATTCTATTTGACGCTAACAGAAAATAAACTCAGACAAAGCTTCGATTAAAGCATCATCTTCAACACAACAGAACAACTTCGAAATAGTATGTATATTTGTGAAGAATATATTTGTGTATGTGGAATATGTTCAAAATGAAGTATGTTTCCTTACTTGTGCTTTCGGTCACTTCTTGCTGGAAAGGTGATGTCGGCTCACCGTTGGCATCTGTGAATGACACTAACGTGAGCATACTGGATTTCATACTATACTGTACAAGGGTAACATAGCTATTTCTTTAATTGTGAGGAGCTATATACTCTACACTTACCAGTATATCCTCTGAGTGACGTGGCAGTTCGTACTCCATTTGAATACCTGGAAGCGAGGAAGCAAAAGTTGTGAGCCTTGTCCTTAGGGGTGCACATGCTCCAGAAAGCAAATTTTTATACGTACAATTGCCTTGATCTGACAACTGAGAACAAGGTGCAGTGAGCCCACATGAGTCCTCTTGGTTAGGGTTGACCGCAGTAGTGTGCCCCACTTCAGTTGATAATGAATGGCCTAAATGAATATGCATTCTTGTTGTTATACCTGATTTCAGAAAAAAAAAGAACCTATCACATGCTAGTCGTTGGTAGCAAGCAGAGCCTTGGTCTTGGTTTTCTTTCTTTCTCTCTAGCTTTTTCTTTTTTAATGTTTTTGAGTTTTTCTTTTCATTTTTTTTGCCATAGCAAGCTGGCATGAGCTTGGCTGACATTTCCTGTTTACTCCTTTCTTTCTATTAAACATATACCCCACTCCAGCTTGGACTAAAAATCAGCTTTTAAACTTTGCATTTAATTTCAGTGACATGTATGTTTAAAAATCACACTGCGTAGATGTTGTACCACTTGCCTGTATAATAGAGTTGGTAAACTGACCTTTAGGGTGTGATATGATACTCCATTTTACAACAATCAATTTAACACGTTATTGTGCTTTAGGCAAAACTAATAGCCTCTAGAAAAGTTTGCTGCAAAGCAGCTGAAATGGAGATGTCTTCTACCTACCAGCTTCAAAATGTGTGTCTTCTTGAGGGTGCCTTGCGTTGTGGTCATTAAGAAACAATCCTGATCCACGATCACTCTGTGATACTGCGACATTGATAGCACAATCATTACAGAATGCAACAAAGACTAGGCAAATAATCCAATGCTTTAGCTTAGCACTTCTTACTATTACCGATCTACTTTAATAACAACACATCATTATCACTCAAGGGGAATAGGATACACAACGTTCTGCTTGCAAGGAACGAAGGGCTTTCTGTGCCTCACGCCGCAAGATTCAAATTTAGAGCTGAATGGGGTCAAACGACTTAAATTAAAAGCATTGGAAAAAACAACTTCGATATTACAGTATTTAGCGACAGCAAGAATGTTGTGAGCTACTGCATGGAAAAAGGGATTACAACAACATTACGAGCGCGGAAGCAATGTGAAGCGCGAGTTTGCGGAAGCAATGTGAAACACTCACGCAGGACGGGTATGACAGCCAATTGATTACGAAGAGGGCCATGAAATTGCTTGAAAATTCGCAGTTTAGACCATGGAATGATGGAAACTCTCGTAATGTTTTTGTAATTCCCTATTTCCAAGGTAGAATAGGCCATTGGCCTTGGTCATGGCCATAGGCCAAGGTAGAATAGGCTATTTCCATGCAGTTGCTCACAACATTCTTGCTGTCGCTAAATACTATAATATTGAAGTTGTTTTTTTCAATGCTTTTAATTTAAGTCGTTTGACCCCATTCAGCTCTAAATTTGAATCTTGTGGCGTGAGGCACAGAAAGCCCTTTGTTCCTTGCAAGCAGAACGTTGTGTATCCTATTCCCCTTGAGTGCGGCTTTGTGTACGTTGGCCAGGCGCGCCGGTGCCTCAATGACCGGATTAGGGAACATGCAGCAAACGTTGAAAGAATTAACGTTGAAAGAATCATTTACGGGTTTGTAAAGGTTGCCAGCCTTGCTTCAAGGACACTACAGTGCTTGCGTGAGGACGCTACGCACACCGAAGGGGGGGGGGTTGTTTCGGGAATCCTTGGAGATTGCCACCAGGGGAAATGTAGTTAGCAATGCGTCTTTTATCCCTCTCGCACCCCTTCGAAGATTTTTAGCTTTTAAGCCGAGATGAACCAGTAAATTTATTGCTGTGTCTGAGAATCTACGTCGTGTCGTCTTCTGTGTTCGTGTCTCTCGGTCTTCTTCGTGGATCACCTCCACTAGCAACGGTGACAGTGTAGTAGTATGATATAACTCTCACAATCACGTACCACATTCAGCAAGGAACTTCAACCTGTCATTGTCGACTGGGACATGAGGTACAGAAGACTTCTTCAATCGAGTGCAGTCTGGATCCATGTAGTCTGCTGGCGCAAAATGTGCAGAGCAAAGCACATAACTGTTGTGCAGCTGTCCCCTTGGCTTCTGTAGAAGGTCAGGCCTATTTGCATACTTCAACCATCTGTCATACCTGTTGGGCAAGGAAATAGTGTTAGTGGCAATGAGAAGCTCAATGTATACTAAAACAGGTTACTTAGATCAGGTCACAAACAAGCAAAACAGATGAGCATGAGGAGAGAGAAAAGACAGAAAACACTGTTCCTATTTCATAACCGCTAGTAAATTTTTATCGCTTCTGCGTCTGTGTGTGTGTGTGTTGTTTTTTTTTTCAGTTCATTATTTCTAATCTGGTAGTGACGATTTATTTTAACATTAAGGCACAGGTGTAACAGCTAGAGAACGTTTGAAACAAGTCACCCTTTTGACACACAAACGCGCGTTCATATTCGTACAGTGTTCAGTGGCAGTTAATTTAGTGAGGTATTCCTGCTAACGACGCAGCCTGCATCCCAGGATAGCAAATTCTATGCACACCGAGTGAAGACCACTAAGTTATATTGCTTATCTTCTCAATCAATGAATCTACCTCAGACATGTGATTTCAGAAATATCCAGCTTACCTTTCATCCACGGGTATCCGGAAGAATTTCAGTCTCGCTACTTTTCCGGACTTGTTACACCACTTGGCGCAGCAGTTTACGTGCCTTCCACGTCCAGAAGGCATAGTGTACAACTATAAAAGGATGTACCGCAAAATTCCAGGGCCGTGTTGCAAACACGCTTGTATGTACGGACAAACGCAACAGACGCAACCACGCAACAGCCACAGCCAGCGTTGCTAACCGTCGCTCCGTTGTAATGGTTTTCGATGTGCGCGCGCTCCCAAAAGTTTCGGTTTGGAAGCATTACGCGATTGGTTAGATCTGTGATCCATGTGACCCCACTTTTTATACAGAAAAGGGAGAACTTTTGCTTGTAGTAAATATTTTATTGTCCACACATTTTCAAAGTCCGTCATTAGTATTCAAATGAAAACAAATGTTACAGTCGTGAATATAGAAGTCCATCGAAATGAGGGCGCGATTGTCAAATCTATCGTGGCGCCATCGGTGAGGTGGACGCGAACTAGGGTCGAGTGACCGGGGGGTGACTGTACTACTTCTGTGATGGCGCGTCGCAATAGAAAAACAGAAAATACAATAGCTAACGTTTGCCTCCGCAAGCATGACTTTGGCATGCCACGTACTTGCCTCATCCCATGGCAAAGGGGAATGTGACGGCGTTAGCAGTACAGTTTAACGCCGCCAGCTAGGCTAGCTTGCAGCGCCCCTATTGAATGCAGATATTCGGACACCAGCGCAGCTATTCCTCTGCATGGGTGAACAAAAGCTAGAAGAGGGTGCATGCGTTGCGGCTCACCGCCCAGGACTGACGGTTGGAGAAGAAATTATTGAACGTCAAGCACAATGAGGCATGCTCCATCCAGGGCACCAGGAGGTACTTTGAGCCTATATCTTCTGTTCGGGTATATGCCGCAAAGACGTCTACTTCCAGAGAAACAAAGGCATTGCGCGTACAGCTACATCTTATTCCTTTGTTTGACTTTCTGTTGTGGGAGAAGTGCGCGCGAGACCATAACAAATGACTTCTAAAGACTGTTGTGTCGCGTTCTGACGTGCTCTGAGTCAATAGCTAAGATCAGCTGGCGCAGTAAGATACATAGAGAACAGTGGAAGAAAAGTAGTGATAATGGTACCTCACAGAGTGGATGCAAATGCGCTGACCAAGATTTTCCCCATTTAAGAATAAATACGCCAGCAGCATGGTGTGAGTTTTTCACTTCCCAGACGACTCCGGGTTCACAATCAAGCAATCATAAATGACGACGAATCTGTTTCGAAGCAGCGATTGTGAGCGTTAAGGTGAGAGTACTTGGCAGAACAGCAGAAGGCGAAATTCGCCCAAGGGGTGATAATGGTACCTTACAGACGGGATGCAAGTGCGCTGACGATTTTGTTTCATCGCGTAAAAACAAATACATCTGTAGATTTTCAAAATGGTAAAGGAGAGAGTGTCTTTTCACAGAATAGGGTCACAAAGACATCACTTTTTACTTCCTAGACGACCTCAACTAACGAATGTGTTGCACCGGAGTATGGTGAGGGAAAAAATATTTTTCATATTTTTCCTCGTTTAAGGAAAAATACACCTGTAGATTTTCAATAAGTTACAGAAGACGATTCGTTCTACAAATGGCACGATTTTTTCCACTTACTACACGACCACAGGTATGTGATCATACTATCGGAAAAGTGTCATCTTTTGCGAATTGTCGATATTCTCGGTCGCTTAGTTAAACAATGAATAGAGATCACCTTCATATTTCTGCGTTAAGCAATCTCCATACAGTAGTTTATGAGCACACATAATCTCGGAATCCTGCGAGAATGCTAGCTTGCCGAAAATTAATCGTAAACTTGGCCCAAAACGCGCTCTGTTCTTAAGCTCCCGCCACGTCACTAGATTTGTCTTCGTTCCATATGCACTTCGGGAAGGTAGATCGACCCTTCTCCTCTAACACCAGACAAAGAAATCGCAGAAATGACGTCTCTATGTGTCAGAAGGACGCGCAAACGGAGAACACTCTTTCATCTATGGGCCAAGTTCGGGGCTCCCCAATGCAAAAAAAAAAAAAAGAGAGAAAGAGAAAATGAAAAAAAAAAAATGTTGACGAGAAAGTTTCTACCCTACACACACACCCCTAAGGGAATGCACAGCATTTATTTATTTTTTTCAGCAAAATCTAAGAGGGTCGAGCTACACCACTGGCTGGTTTCGGCTGTAATGGCCCAGCTAGAGGGGAACAAGTCCGCGCCCGAAAGCCACGATCTTGAGGAGATTACGATGGTCCCTGAAAAGGACGCGACCTTCGATCCTACTTTTCTTTCAATAGGGGGCAGCGAACAGGTGCCCACTCGTAGAACCCAGCCCTCCCCTTCCGATTTCTATCGGTTGCAGTCTGTGTAGCAACGTCATGGTGACGTTTCTCGGGTAGAGGTCTATTGCCTGCACGTTCGTGCAAGCTGGCCCTTATCTTCGTTGTCGTCCTCAGAATTGCGTACCTACAAACTAAGGCGAGATAACGAAGAAATAGAAGGAACGAAATATATGAAATGAAATGCTCACCTCACACTTGTTGAACGGCCTCGTAGAGTGTTGGGGTTTAGGGCAGATGACTGTTTAGCACACCGCCTTGATTACTGGTAAAGCGTTCCCTTGTGGGTGTGAAATGCTTTAAACGATCGCATTAACGAAACGAAAAAGAAAAGATAGAAGTGTTCGCCCACTCACATGTTCCTTGATAATGTATTTTCATACATGACAGATTCGTAGAACACATTTGACATAGCGTAAAGGTTGCAATTGTATAAAACATATTCTACTGATATACCTTGAGATTTGTAGGCCTCCAGGAAGCAGCTGGTGGAGATAATGACCCGGAAACGTGAAGCGAAATTCTCTTTAGAGAAATTGTTTCGAAAGTTCCGACTCTGCGGAACAGCAGTATACACGTTCCATGAAATACAAGCCTTAGGCAGGTCTTATTACAATGAAATATAATAGACAACTTTTAACTTCACCTAATAATGTTATCGAGTGTTTCCGAATGACATGATATGACGTAATATGATTTACACACGTTGCGCGGATGGGGGTGTCTTGCATTCTGCCAAACATAACTAACATCTGACATATGAAAACTTCGGTCAACGTGGCTACCTCCGTGGCAAATCAATGTCTAACAGTTCATTGTCCTCTCATAATGATCACGACAAGAGAAAACATAACATTGTCATGCGTCAACGTAACATTCTAATCTACAGAGTGGCCTTAGCAATTTTACCTCAGTGTATTCCATCATTAGGTTTACTAGATTCGCGAGTAACAAAAAGCACCTTAGCTGCTTTTCTTCTCTGTTTACATTTTGCTTCAAATTACAGGGATCGTTCGGACTCTTTCTCCGCTACTTTTCATAATAGGGAAGACGTGGAGGTAAGAGAAAAGAAGCGACATAACGACGAAGCAGAATTTTTTCCTATTATTCCTTTTACAAGGGTCCTTCAAGGTTTACCGAAACTTTTCTTTCTTTAAATACCATAGAAAATTCGGGAAGCACCAAGCTACGTCAATTTTCAAAGTCATCGGGCCCATCTAGACGCCGCTTCAATCGGTGTGGCAACTCTTTGATGCCTTTCGCCTAGAAATAAGTGGACTGCCGCGGTACCCACTGCAGAGCATCTTTCTGGAAGGCTTCATCTGCATGGAACGCCTTTCCTTTCCTTTCATGGAACGTAAGGCATAGCTGGGCGGCCTCACTCATGAGGACCCTCATAAGGACGCCTCACCCTCACCTCATGACGATGAGGTGAGGGTGAGTGAGGCCAGAACACGCTGAATGTTCCTCATGAGGCCCACCGTGAGGGCCCTCATGAGGCCAGTCTTCGTGGGGCCACCAATACGTGAGGGTACAACGTATTCCGTGAGGAGCCTCACGGCCTCGTCAGTGAGGCCCTTTGTGAGTAACCTCACGGATGAGGCCATGAGGCCTTTCGTTAGGAACCTCATGGCTGAGGCCACGAGGCCTCTCATGAGGGCCCTCACTAATGAGGCCATGAAGCTTTTTGTGAGGGGCCTCATTGGTGAGGTCATGGATCCATTCGTGAAAAGCCTCACTGAAGGAGGAGCCAACGTATCTCCTGGCTTGGAGAAGATGTGTCGGAGATGACGTCACTCCGCGCAACTGGCCAATGGAAATTCGAAGGTCTTCGAGGATCGCCAAGTTCCGTTCTTATGTTTCTTTCCTCCATATATGAAGTCTTCCTTGAAGAACCTCACTGGTGAGGGCATGCGACTTTTTCATGAGGGACGTTACAGATAAGCTATGTCTCTCTTAGGCGGTCACATTAAGTTGTTGCATCATGTACAACCCCGAAACTGGGGAACACGATTTCGTTGACGTTAAGTTCTGTTTTGGGCGCGGCGGTACCTCTCGTGGAAGTAGTATAGGGGGGACCGTTATAAGGACATCCTTTTTCTAATCCAGTTCTAGCAATTTCTAATCCAACACAAGCCAGTTCTAATCCCTCTGGTTAGTGGCCCCACTTTGATTGACAGGCCCCTTTTTGGCTCACCCATTCATGCTGATTGGTTTGAGATGACCCCATTTCGATTTACAGGCCCCTTGTTTGGCTCCACCCCTTCACGCTGATTGGTTCAAAATGACCCCACTTTGATTGACAGCCTCCCTTTTGGCTCCGCCCACTTCACGCAGATTGGCCCCTCCAAACCTACTGATTGTTGATTGATCCATCCACTTCGCGCTGATTGGCTCCTTCTAGGACAGCTGATCGGCCAACCCAGTGACCCCGCTACAGCTCTATCTTAGACAAACAAAAGGAATACATTGCAACGTTTATTGAGTACATCATGGCTGTCTTGGAGAGATTGATTCCTTTGATGCTGGGCATGGTTCCTCGGAAGTGACGAATCATGTAGGTGTCTCTGGGACAGCGGCTAAGAAAAGTTTCATCCTCCGTGAGTTGACACATTCCACGCGCACTGGACGCTTACGTCCAGTGGTTGAAGGCACGTGCGTAGCGATCCAGTAGCGTTCTTGTCCAGCTTAATGTTGGACCGCATAGGTACCACATACCAATCTGTGATAGTGAAGATATCACCAGGGCATTCAAGCGGGTAGGTGTGCTTATCCTTCTCGAGCTTCATGCGTCTTCAGTTGCAGGTGTCCAGCGCCAGCGTGCATGAGACGAGCGAGAAGAGAACGAGCTACCATATCCTTCCACTGGTCCAACTGACGCTACTCCTTCTCATCCTCTGCATTATCTGAGGAGAGAAAGAATGCCCAGTTAAATCACGCTATCTCCGTCATACACTCAAGCTTACCATATTCGCAGCTTCCGTATGGGTAGGAGTCGATGTCATTGTAGAGGTATCGTTTGTCGTTGTACGCCATCAGACTTCTTTTCACATTTCTGATGGTGTACATGCACTGTTTCTTTCCCACTATTGACACCTGTTCGTGCGATACGCTAGTGTGCTTGAACAGGGTATCGTGGTACGTATCATGGAGGAGGTGTTTGCGCACAATGTTCTTTTTGACCCCTTTAGCTCTTGCAATTTGTTTTCCCCCAGCTAGTTTGATGGAGTACATTTTGGCTTTCAAGCATATTACTTCCTCTATGGGTATGCTACCGGTTTCACTTTTGAATGCACCAAGCCTACCACGATTCCTCTCGCTGTACAGTGGATGACCCCGATCGAAGGAAGACAAGTCTAAATGGTCGTCGGCGATCGCACGTAACTGATCTTCGTAATCCTTGCAGAATAGGCCGAGGATCAGAGAATCCGTGTCAAAGTAGCAGGTAATCACCGGACAAGTGAGCTTGCTCAGCAGAGTTTCGTAGTAGAACGAGTACATCGTTAATTTACTCAGTTCTAAAATCGTGAAGCCAATCTGCAAGGGGAAATCACATCGCACTTTTCTTTTGCGCATTTCGTACATGACACAATCGGGGGACAAAATTTCCATTCGCACGCATTCTGCCCGACTCCCGAGGCGACTCGCCGTCTCCTCATCGAAGGCTACTCGAATATCCCTCATGTTAAATTTATTTAAAAGCGTTCTTCCAAAGACCGCATTATTTGAGATTTTGTAGAAATTTTTTTCAAACGTCGTGCCTGAGGCAAGGCGCCTGGCAACATTGTCCTCAATGTAGGGACGCAGGAATGGTGCCTGACGAAATTTTAGAATTCGGTGAATTTTTGTCACCCTCATGCCCAATCTACAGTAGAGTGCGAGCAGTGCGTAATGAACGACGTACTCGACCTTGTCCTTGCACGTCAGCAACAGCTTTTTGCTGTTAGCTGGCTGATACATTAATTCTTCGAGAAGACCTCGCTGGAATGGCGAGAGCCATTCCTCCGGGACCACAGCCTTCTCGGGAGCCAGGGGGAAGTACCGCGTTAGAGCGTGGATAGATTTTGGATACTCCAAGTCACACACATACACGTACCCCACCTCCGAATCCATGGGGTGACGCATAAAATCCACAGAGCTAAAATCCTCGACCCACTCGAAATCGCCGACGGGGAGGTGCTTTACCATACTGAATCCGTAAAGATTGTTGCAATCTATGTATGATATGTACACCTCCTCTTTTTCGGGATCATAGCCACTACATAGAGGGTTGTTAGCCCGCAAATGACGCCTGCTCGCCTGACAGAGCCCGCCCCTAACACCCGACTCGATGGTTCTGTACATGTCCTCGTCGATGATTAACTCCAATTTTGCCTGCGTGTAATTTAGAGCACATTGCCACGAATAGGATGCCAGAGAAACACAATGAAGCAATTCTAATCCACGCGCGTCGTAGCACAGTCGTCGAAAGTGCTGCATTACATCAGCATGTAATAGGGCATCCGTTTTCAGGTACAGTGCATTATAATCCCTCAGATTCGAGCATCCAAAATGTTCAAATACTTGCAGCGCATACTGGTAGTCTTCCTCGCTTATATCCTCCCCAGTGAGATCATTTCGGAAGGCAGATTTTGCCGGCAGAGCCAATTCGTCGTACACCGCAAAAGAATTAACGTGGCTGTATGGGAATACACCTTTACGAAGCAGAATTTCGTAGTCGTTTCCAAATACCTGCTTCAGGCACTGGAACGCCTCTGCGCCCCCCATGGATTTGACGGTTTCCACGAGCTCTCCCAGCGACGAATTTAGGTACTGCATGGTATCTCTGAATAGGAAGGTGCCAATTTCGAACGATCGAATTTTTTCCATGGAACTGGCAACGATGAAGGGAGCTCGCTTCCACCCGAGAAGGTGAAATTCCCGCAGCAGTCCGGCCAAATCGTAGGCCAGATTGTGCACCATGATCGGTAATTTTTCTCTCGTCGTGCACGCCACGTTACAGGGGCTGCACAGCGTCGCAATGTAATTTGTGTCCCCGGTAGTACATCGCTTGGAATGGTCGTGATGACGGACACGGGGTAGATCTCGCGTGAACTCCCGTTTACAGTACGCGCAATGGGTGGCAGCTCTGTGCTCGGCCCGTTGCTCATCATTCAGCACCATTGTGGCGGGGCAGGCATTCAGGGCAACCATCTCGTCCCGCATTTCCATCAAAGCCTTCACGCACTGCCTCGCGGAATCTTCACCGTGGTGCGTCCTGACGCGCATCACCTTCGAGTCGTGGGTGCGCACGAGCACGGCACAGAAGCTAGAGGTGACGTGACGCTGCATGCCAACACCACTGGGCGCGAGTACGCTCTCCGTGTCCAACGCGACGACGTAGTTGTACTGCTGCTTGTACTGTATTTTATTAAATTCTACAAAATTTTTGCCAGGTTCGCAAAATTCCAATAAGATTTCGTTCACGTCCGCGCACAGGCGACGATGTTTCGCCATGCTCTTTTCCTCGTTAAAAGAGCGCGTGCAACGTTCGCATACGAAACACCTATTGTCTCTCATCAGTAATCGTTCGAGGGACTTGATTCCAAAAAAATGTTCATCTATAGCCAATAAGTGAATTTTCTTTTCACACTCGAGTTTTGGGGGTCGCGACACGTGCACTCCCTGATCGACGTACTCGTACACGTAAACGGATATCTTGTTTTTGTCTTCGAATTCGTCCAGATCAGAAAATGAAACGGGGAAGTGGCTTGGCCACCAGTAATCTACTGCATAATTTTCACATTTTTTCCACGAATTCCTTTCCTGTGGGTGCAGGAGAGCGAGCGTATTGTATTTAAAACATTCGCCCTCCTTGCGTGCTGGTAAATGGATATTCGTTAACACGTTCCTGCGTTTAGCCAGATTCGTGGGAAGTACCCCATTACACCCGAATTTTTTAGTTTTCACAGCAGAAATACACATTTGAACTTTTTGGACGTCAGTGGATACAAACCCACTACCCTCGCGCTGGTAATTTTCAATGCGCCCGGTGGACTCCTGAATCACATCCATCAAAGTATTTGCGATAGCTCCGTCGCTGTGGACTTCGCGAGCAAGCGCCATAAAATGAGCTATGTGCGCGGTTACATCCCCTCGATTTTCTTTCATCATTAGAACGTCAGAACAAATGCAAAACCTAAAGGGTATTCTTTGCGCTCGCAAAATAGCAATTATATCGTGGAGGTGGTTCATTAAATATTGTCGCAAGTCCTCTACTCCCTGATCGTGAACAGATGCCAATAGCACAAACGCTTTGACGATACCTCGAAATGCGCTATCAGTTTGAAAGAAAGGCAGGAAGGAAATGTCCACATAGGGATGCGATCGCTCGACGTGAGCATGCAATGTGGCAGGTGAAATGTCTGGAGAAGATGGTGAATTCTCTTCCAATGGCTCATCATCCCCGATATCATGAGGATCAAAAAAGCAGAACACGCATCTAGGCACTGAAAAAAAGAAGAAACACTAAGAAAACGTGCACCACAAAGCGTGGATGAAAAATACTCACTCTTGAAGCGAGCTCCGCACACTCCCGAAGCGATGCGAAGACTGCTGCTTCTTTACACATCCTCCCCAGTTATATAGCAGCGACCTCGCTGCATGCCCCAACATGCACGGGCGCGAGGAGTCCTCATAGCCTAAAAATAACCTGCTCTGCATGTTCAAGGTTGCAGCTTGCCCTTGGCTTCACGTAATGCTCCGTCCGCCTACACCATTGCCGTACCTGAGCGCAAAGTTCGCTCTCATCACATGTCATTCCGATATGCAAGTTGCTTTCATGAGCAGGCACACAACCATCCCTTTTTGTTCACAGTGGCTGTGGAATTTCAATAATATTACTTAAAAGAAACAAACTGCAGTGAAATGCAGATTCATCTCAGACAGGAATTTCTACCCGCAGCATTAAGCTCTCAGATACCAGCATTTCTGCTCAAATAGCAAAATGGCTATGACTTCAAAAATTAAACACATGCTAACAAACTACCATCAACTGCTATCAGATAATTATTGCATAATGCTAAATACTCAATTGCATTGCCCCTAAGTGAAGAAAGCGCAGGACAAGGGTACACAAATTCACTTAAGCGATGAGGGAAAAGGCTTAAGACCTCAGGTCACCACACAACGCTACGCGGCTAACACAAGATAACAACAAGATACTAGCGGCGGGTAAAATCGTAACACTGCTAAACAAGCCCCAACATGCCGTGATGACGTCACAAACCACGAAAAAAGAAGCACGCGCGCACACACGGCAGCTCAGGAATGCACAAGGAGAGGTGGTTTATTGGAATTTCTACTCCTGGCTCAGACACCAACATTTCTGCTCAAATACCCATAACTGCAAGATTAAGTACTGCTTACTTCATTGAGCACCCAACGAAATCAAACAAACAAACAAAAACAAACAAACCCACTTTCCGTGATAGAACACTATTCAGCTTTACCAAGTGATTTTCTTCTGCTTTAGCAGTGAAAGAAAAAAAGAGCCATGAAAAATTACACGTACTTTTGTTTGAATAGCTATAACTGAAAAAAAAAAAGAAAAGAAAGAAACCGAAGCACATGCTAATAAACGGAGAAAAAGGCACTCATGTCTGGTATCTGATAGTGCCACATACACAGACGCATTGTCGCAAAGAAAGCACAGGACAGGGATACACAAATTTCCTTAGGTGAGCAGGGAAAAGGCTTAAGACCTCAGGAATAATAGCAGAGTCACCGGACATTGCTACGCGGCTAACACAAGATAACAACAACAAGATAATAGCGGCGGGTAAAATTGCAACACTGCTAAACAAGCCCCAACATGCCATGATGACGTCACAAACCAGGAAAAAAGCACACACGCGCGCGCACACAGCAGCTCAGGAAAGCACAAGGAGAGGTGCTTTATTGGAATTTCTACTCCAGGCTCAGACTGCTCAAATACCCATAACTGCAAGATTAAGCACTGCCTACTTCATCGAGCACCCAACAAAATCTAACAAACAAACAAAAAACAAACAAACCCACTTTCCGTGATAGAACACTATTCAGCTTTACCAAGTGATTTTCTTCTGCTTTAGCAGTGAAAGAAAAAAAGAGCCATGAAAAATTACACGTACTTTTGCTTGAATAGCTATAACTGCAAAAAAAAAAAGAAAAAAGAAACCGAAGCACATGCTAATAAACGGAGAAAAAGGCACCCATTTCTGCTATCAGATAATTATTGCATAATGCTACATACACAGTCGCGTTGTCCCTGTGTAAAGAAAGCACAGCACAAGGGTACACGAATCGAATTGGGAAAATCACTTCTGCTTTTCGATATACGATACACGATACAATACGATATACGCTGTTTTTTTTTGTTTTTTTACGGGCGAAAATTGCAATAAGAAGCCACTGCTATGCAAGGGCAACAACCCTTATTTTTAAACCAACATTTCATGCAATACCACATAAATTTATCACTCGAGTCACACGAAAAGGCATACACAATGTACTTACTGGTTAAGTGGGGTCACAGTTGCACACACACACACACAACACAGACACAACGAGCGACAGTGAAAAATAAGAAATTACACACACTTCTGCACGAATAGCAAAGTGTCAAGCATGACAAAACACATTTTCTACCACCAGAAAATTATTAAACAGAATAATACAATATTCGCAAAAATTAAGCTTGTGTGGCAAACACACAACCTGAGGAACACACCCATTCACATCTGCTTTCTGAATTTGTTATACAGGCGTGAGCGATTCGATAAGAATATAAAGCACGCTGCTTGGAGAAAGCATATATCATGTGTAACGCAGTCTACTCTATTGAAAATGCGATAAACCTTATTTTTCAAACAAAAAAAATTACAATCGGCATAATATACGGCAATATCGGCAATATCACTGAAGTCAAACACAATGAACTTACTTGTCAAGTGGGGACCCAGCTGCACAAACGCGCACGCACACTCACACATTTTTAGTGCCTCACAACGAGCAAAAACCCAAGGTCTATTCACAGCCACATAAATTCATATTATTCCTCACGTCAATAATCATCCAACCATCGTCAAAACGGGGAACACGCATATGCCAATGCGAAACAATAGGCCTTCCCGCCGGATGTAATACGATATCGCCAGTCGACCGTCCCAAAGCAAAAAAGAAACACAGCATCTCAGGAATGCATGTTGCCTATACATCCAAGAACAGCGTGCAGCAATTATAACACAGAATGAGATTCATTTCCTTGTACTTTTGTTTTGCTTGCATATAAATATTTCACAAGAAATATTAGAGAGTGAAAAAGGAGAACAGCATTCGCTACACCCTGTAGCTCTTATCATTTTTAAACAAACCAGTTTTCATATGTTCATAACCACACTACCATTCACTAAATAGGGGAGTCACTAATGATTCAAATAAGATAAAATATCATTCCATCATCATTGATTGCAAACTTCACGCAAGAATAAGCAACTGCTGCGTGTCGTATTTTTCTTATAAGAAACACCAAATGGACTCAATCTCGCCCTGTTAAATACCAACAGCAACGATTTTTTTTGTATTTTGTATTTATTTTTGTCCTTTCCAGCAGCTCATTACTTTGTGCGAGTCATCAAAAATTAAAAATTTCTGATCTGCTGATAAAACAGTGTGCCCCCCCCCCCCCCCCCATGTGAGCTGCATTGGGCCCGTTCACGCAGTTAGGACACACTTGACGCAATGACGCGCGCTCCGTTATCGTTTCCCCATACACTGTTTTATCAGATGATCAGAAATTTTTAATTTTTGATGACTCGCACAAAGTAATGAGCTGCTGGAACGGACAAAAATAAATACAAAATACAAAAAAAATCGTTGCTGTTGGTATTTAACAGGGCGAGATTGAGTCCATTTGGTGTTTCTTATAAGAAAAATACGACACGCAGCAGTTGCTTATTCTTGCGTGAAGTTTGCAATCAATGATGATGGAATGATATTTTATCTTATTTGAATCATTAGTGACTCCCCTATTTAGTGAATGGTAGTGTGGTTATGAACATATGAAAACTGGTTTGTTTAAAAATGATAAGAGCTACAGGGTGTAGCGAATGCTGTTCTCCTTTTTCACTCTCTAATATTTCTTGTGAAATATTTATATGCAAGCAAAACAAAAGTACAAGGAAATGAATCTCATTCTGTGTTATAATTGCTGCACGCTGTTCTTGGATGTATAGGCAACATGCATTCCTGAGATGCTGTGTTTCTTTTTTGCTTTGGGACGGTCGACTGGCGATATCGTATTACATCCGGCGGGAAGGCCTATTGTTTCGCATTGGCATATGCGTGTTCCCCGTTTTGACGATGGTTGGATGATTATTGACGTGAGGAATAATATGAATTTATGTGGCTGTGAATAGACCTTGGGTTTTTGCTCGTTGTGAGGCACTAAAAATGTGTGAGTGTGCGTGCGCGTTTGTGCAGCTGGGTCCCCACTTGACAAGTAAGTTCATTGTGTTTGACTTCAGTGATATTGCCGATATTGCCGTATATTATGCCGATTGTAATTTTTTTTGTTTGAAAAATAAGGTTTATCGCATTTTCAATAGAGTAGACTGCGTTACACATGATATATGCTTTCTCCAAGCAGCGTGCTTTATATTCTTATCGAATCGCTCACGCCTGTATAACAAATTCAGAATGCAGATGTGAATGGGTGTGTTCCTCAGGTTGTGTGTTTGCCACACAAGCTTAATTTTTGCGAATATTGTATTATTCTGTTTAATAATTTTCTGGTGGTAGAAAATGTGTTTTGTCATGCTTGACACTTTGCTATTCGTGCAGAAGTGTGTGTAATTTCTTATTTTTCACTGTCGCTCGTTGTGTCTGTGTTGTGTGTGTGTGTGTGTGCAACTGTGACCCCACTTAACCAGTAAGTACATTGTGTATGCCTTTTCGTGTGACTCGAGTGATAAATTTATGTGGTATTGCATGAAATGTTGGTTTAAAAATAAGGGTTGTTGCCCTTGCATAGCAGTGGCTTCTTATTGCAATTTTCGCCCGTAAAAAAAACAAAAAAAACAGCGTATATCGTATTGTATCGTGTATCGTATATCGAAAAGCAGAAGTGATTTTCCCAATTCGATTCGTGTACCCTTGTGCTGTGCTTTCTTTACACAGGGACAACGCGACTGTGTATGTAGCATTATGCAATAATTATCTGATAGCAGAAATGGGTGCCTTTTTCTCCGTTTATTAGCATGTGCTTCGGTTTCTTTTCTCTTTTTTTTTTTTTGCAGTTATAGCTATTCAAGCAAAAGTACGTGTAATTTTTCATGGCTCTTTTTTTCTTTCACTGCTAAAGCAGAAGAAAATCACCTGGTAAAGCTGAATAGTGTTCTATCACGGAAAGTGGGTTTGTTTGTTTTTTGTTTGTTTGTTAGATTTTGTTGGGTGCTCGATGAAGTAAGCAGTGCTTAATCTTGCAGTTATGGGTATTTGAGCAGTCTGAGCCTGGAGTACAAATTCCAATAAAGCACCTCTCCTTGTGCATTCCTGAGCTGCTGTGTGCGCGCGCGTGTGTGCTTTTTTCCTGGTTTGTGACGTCATCATGGCATGTTGGGGCTTGTTTAGCAGTGTTGCAATTTTACCCGCCGCTATTATCTTGTTGTTATCTTGTGTTAGCCGCGTAGCGATGTCCGGTGACTCTGCTATTATTCCTGAGGTCTTAAGCCTTTTCCCTGCTCACCTAAGGAAATTTGTGTATCCCTGTCCTGTGCTTTCTTTGCGACAATGCGTCTGTGTATGTGGCACTATCAGATACCAGACATGAGTGCCTTTTTCTCCGTTTATTAGCATGTGCTTCGGATTCTTTCTTTTCTTTTTTTTTTTCAGTTATAGCTATTCAAACAAAAGTACGTGTAATTTTTCATGGCTCTTTTTTTCTTTCACTGCTAAAGCAGAAGAAAATCACTTGGTAAAGCTGAATAGTAGTAGTAAAAGAATAATACGACTTAGCGAGTAATTTGATACCTCCCTCCTCTCTCACCCCCCCTGTTACCCCCAATTTTGCAATTTGCACCCCACCCAATTTTTTTAAAAATTTTTTTTTTCGATTTTTCACTTAAAATCGCTCATACACGCATAAGAATGCGATAATAGAGCGTAGAATATAATTTTCAATTAATAAATTCAATTACTATGCATTCCAACGAGAGAGAGAGGAGGAAAATATCAAATTATCGTTAAGTCGTGTTATTCTATAATGAGACACACGAAAAGAAGCGCACATACGCATAAATGCACTCTCTAAACTCATTTAATAATTCAAGTCATTACTATACACATTCAATTCACTAATGTGTCAGTCCAGGTTGGGTAACAGCATCAGCCCATGGGCGCCGCCATTTGCAAAGCGTCACACCAGGCAGGTCGGAAAGCATCACGTCAGGTGGCAGCACCGCTGTCATCATGGGGACTTCCGTGGAATGCAGAAAAAAACAAAAAAAAGTGCTAACGAGGGGAAAACACGCGCGAAAACAGGCACACACACACAAAATTTTCACCATCGCGAATATGTGCGGGCATGCACCGACGAGTATAGCAACAAGGGTCATTGACAGAATGGCGTACAAGGGAATTGCGAACATGTTTGGGCATGCACGGACAAGAATAATAACAACAAGGGGAAGACTTTCTGCTAATCGCAACAAGGTAAATCGACAAACATACACTACTCCAATACACGCTGACAAGTAATCGCAGTTAGGGGGTAGGTAAACGCGACAACAGAAGAAGAAGTATTAAAACGACAACTCACCGACATCCAAGCATATCTGTGTGCACACACACCGCCCTCCATCTTCTTTACATGACTAAAGAGTTCACCAGCACATCAACGGTCACGGTACGAGCGACGCGCCAGACGTCCGCACCCGACGAGAGGCAAACAGAAAACTGAATCTGGCGCCCTCTCCGCGGAGCATACGTCACACGCGCGCACTCGCAGCGCCACCACGTCTGCCGTCGGACGTTTCGGTTTTGGTCTCGTCGCCCTTCACGTCTCGCGCATGCGCTTCGAGCACGGTGGTGGTGGTGGTGGAGGATTCGCTTTCGTTCTGACGCCCATTTCTTTACGTTTTTTATTTGGAAGCGCCGTATAAAGGGAGAGCGCGCTATCCGCGCGTTATCATTCAGACCAATACTTGGAAATGTTCAGTTACCACGCTTTGCAAACTTGTCCTCGTATCCACGCTTCTTGGGAAGAGCTGGAGAATGACTGTTTCAGCAAGGAGAGTCCCCGAAACGAGCTTGTCATCTCTGCTTTTCGCTACGTCATCGACATGGTGGCTTTTGGCAATATAGGAAAGATATCCCCAGGCCCCCTACAGGAAATGGTGCGTCGGATATACGCCCGTTACAAGAACGTCTCTATAAGCGTTCTGGATGGACCCTTCGGAGTGATCAGTGAATTTTTGAAGTCGACGAACACCGAATTCAACTACGTGTCTGCAGACATCGTGGACCTCCTCGCTCGCGCCGTTGCTCATATTAAGTATTCACTGCGGAACCAACATCATCTGCAAGCAGTCTACATTGTCAATTTTGTCACTGATTTATTGAAATACCGTTTAGTCATCGAAATGGAACGCATTAAACAGTCTGAATAACTTTGACGAGACTCTGTTGTTTTTTTTTCATGGAAACATCTTTATTGAATCTAAACATATACTCTTCCCTTGAGCACGTCGATAGATGCTCGCACTCTCCCTGACTTGCTCGATCCACACGAACAGAACATTACGAGAAGATCGGACATGCCAAAAAAGGTACGGGTAATCTTCATCGCAGCGACGTCATTGCGCGGGTCACTGAACCAGCACGATGTCGGAATGGTCATTCTTTTTATACATCCATTCCGCCACCACACTGCCACGATGACCCGTGCTCCTCCAGTCTTCGTCTTTTTATCGCAGTGTCGACTTTACGCTTGACTACCGGGCTAGAGTGATGGTGCAATAGACAGTCGTTTATACGTCAATTTCACCATCGTGCTAGCACGATGACCAACCACCTCCTCTTCCTGCGTTCGCGCGCGCGCGCGCGAAAGACAGAAGCTATATTTCTGAGCTACAATTTTATTATTTTTTAGACTCTCTCGATTATTATGACAACGCGTGCACAGACTTGGTCCTTTGTTGTATTACTCAATCCCCGATGACGTTCGAGGGCTCTCTTCCGGGTTTTCCGGTGCTGCAAAAAACGAGAGTGTTTTGTTACAATGCATTGAGACACACAGAGCGGAAATTACCCTCGTATTCGCAGCTGCCGTAAGGAAAGGAACGTACGGCGTCGACCAGATAGCGCTTGTCATCGTAGGGGACCAAGCTCTTCTTGACTCTCGAAATGGTGTACATTGTTTGCTTTATGCTCTGGATGGTGCACTGCTTCTGAGAGACTGTCCTTTCATTGAACAGAGAATCTCGGTACACTTCGTGCAATAAATGTCTCCTCACCACGTCTTTCTTAACTCCTTTCGCTCTCGCGATCTGTTTGTGTGTTCCGGCCAAGAGAATGCTGTACATTTTGGCTCGGATGGCTACGACTTCCTGAATAACTCCTCCTCCCGTTTCGTCTTTGAAGTACCCCATCTGGTTCGCGTGCTCGGCGTTGAAAAGTGGATGGTCCGGTGGATAGGAGGAGAGATCTAGCTCGTGCTGAATTTTCATCAGCTGCTCTACGAGGCTCTCGCACGTGAGAGCAAAAATTATACTGTCCGTATCTCCATAGATCAACTGCACTGGACAGGTTAAGCGAGAAAAGAGCGACTCGTAAATGAAGCTGTACATTCGGACTTTGGATATCTCTAAAATGGCAAAGCCCACGTAAAGGGGGTGCGTGCATTTGATACGACGCTGTTTCATCTCGTACAAGATGCACTTGTCACTCAGGATGTGGAAATGCTGGAAGTCGACGGAACTAGCTTTTCTGAGCGCGCTTTCTTTGTCGTAGGCTATGGTGTACCTCTTCATGCGTCTCACATTTTGAATCCCCTACTGAAAAATCCTATATGTAGATCCTCATATGATGTTATTGGATATAGGACCTATAAGTGGTGTAGGTTCCACAGGAGTTATAGGTTTTATAGGAGCAATATAGGTATTATAGGAGATGTAGGACCTGCGACTCCTATATGATCTGTACACTGCGTGTATGGGGACACGGTATGAAATTTGGCTGTGGCGATACATGCATACACATGCAATGAACAAAAATAATAAGAAATGAGTACAATAAAATACCATCTACTTCCCTTTATTTATTCACCATTACAATAATACCATTCACAATTTTTTACATTCAAGGACACAGCTGTAAAAGCTTGCACTGCCGTGGAGCAGATGACGGAGTTGCATGGGTGAGGCGTATGCCTCATCTGTTTCACAGTAAACAAAAATCAGTGAAGAGCTCTGCAACGTACTTTGACGCGACTTACTTGATGTCTTTCAACATTTCCGTGACGTATCTGTTCATTTTCCCACGTCGTGTGTGTGCTGGCTCATCTGCGTTGTTCACGAAAATCGATCCGTGAAAAGCATCTGAAATTCACAAATTCGTCGTAAGTAGCGGGGCCACTGGAGCATCACATGTGACATCTTAACCCTGATAAGCGTTGGAGGTTTACCAATAGGGACACTGAGCTAACAGATAGAAATAAGGTAATAGGAATCACAAGGGTAATATTCACACTGAGAGCATAAAGTAGGAGGAACCCACATGCTGCAAAGGATAC
Organism: Ornithodoros turicata; assembly: GCF_037126465.1. Classification (NCBI taxonomy): domain Eukaryota; kingdom Metazoa; phylum Arthropoda; class Arachnida; order Ixodida; family Argasidae; genus Ornithodoros; species Ornithodoros turicata. The sequence goes on from NC_088201.1 coordinate 79,791,949, forward strand.
TGAACAAAAAGTACGAAACATGACACTACTGGCACGCAACTAACCTTTACTTCACCAAATCGAAGGGCTTCTGGACGTATCTTCCAACACGCACACAAGAAAGCACGTCCAGGCATCACTTGTAAAGCAGAATAACACATCCACAGCAGTTCGGTGCACCAGATGGGCCCAGAGCCACAACGAAACGCGAAAATCCGGATGCGAGAACAAACGCGTCCGACCTCAACGAACTTTGCAAGCGAAATGAACGCCAGAGCGCCAGAGCCCCGCCTGGTGGCGGCGGTGGAAGGGAAGGAAGATGCACGCTGTTCAGGCGCTCCTCGCACTATGGCAAGAGAACGGAAAGCCGCGCGAGGACGGGACTAATACTATCGGAAAGAGGACGCTTTCCCCGTCAAAAAGAGACCTCAATCGCGTTTCTACGCCTACAAAAACCCGATAAGGAGAAAAATGCCCCGGTCCTATGTATAAGAGGGCCGCCGTTGCCACGGTGTCCTAACTCGGGAACGGAGAGGGATAGAAAGGTGCCGCAAGTTTCTACGCGTTGCCTATGTCGAGTGCGTTTATCCATTAAAAAGAAATTCGCATCCGCCGCGGGCTTGGAACCTGAAATCGGGGACAAAGTCGGGAAATGGTGGTCGGTGTCAGGAATTTCGAGAATCACGCCTTAACCGCTGGAAATGGACGGGTGGTTTGAATGAGAAAGTTGCAGAGCAGAGAACAGAGCACATGCACACGAAATTTCGACTGAATCGGACTTCGGGTATGCGAGTTGAGACTCCCAACAGTGGGAAGCGTTTCGCAGTTGTGCTTGCCAGACTGGTCGCCTCGTCATACTCTTAAGCCGATATCGCGAGAACGGAACGTCGCGTGTCTACGGGATCAACGCTGTTCGAAAGAGCACATCGAGACTGTCACAACGAAGGGAAACACGACCATGTCGCAGCAAGGGGAACATTTTGGGGGAAAAAAGTCGTCGGTTCCGTGTACTGGGAGGTCAGTAAACGCGGAAACCTGTAACTCGAGAATCGCTAAAGTTGGAAAAGTGTGGTAAATTTTACCACGTGCACCGCGTCGATAACAGTATGCTCTCCAAAGATACATCATGTCCTACGCGAGCTTATTTCCGAAAAAGGGCCCCGAAGTTCGAAAAAACGGCGTTTCTAACGCGCGTCTCCTCGTACAACTTCTAAACCACCGGAGATCAGCTGCTAGTGTGATTTGAGCGATCGTAGAACTATTCCAGACCTGTTCGGACCTAAGTTTTGGTCTCGATCCGATAAACGGGGCGAGAGGTACGGGACTTTGGAGGTGTCAGAAGCACTGGCGGCGGCCTTGAATTTCCAAATATCTCGGCAACTGTCAGGATTTCTCACAAGCCACGAGCATGCAGGCGAAGGGGGAAGAAACGGGAATTCGTCACAAAAAAACGCGTCCCGATATGACAGCTGCAGGCCGAGATATTAGACCCGGAAACCCATCGAGCGACAAAGCAATATCGCTGGATGGGGTTCAACAACCAGTGGACGGTTGAAAAACGCCAAGTACTGTAATGTGCCAAATGTGTGCATGGAACGCACGCATCATTTTATGTTTGATCTTTGGTCGATCAATAATTGACTTGTATGTATGTTCCAAAAATGAATCGAACACATCATGAAATGAAACACATATCAGCCCTCCTAAAATCAATATAAAATTTTTACATGTAAAGATTTTATATTGATTTTAGGAGGGCTGGTATATGTTCCTGCACGTTCTTACTTGTTTCAGGGTTTCAGGGACTTATAACTGGTCGGCAAAGGATGACTCCTATGTGGCCGTATGTGACCCTGTATGACTCCTGCATGGTCTACATATAGGACCCGTGAACTCCTACATCCTCAGTGTAGGAACTTATGGGTCCTCCATGGTCCTACATTACTCCTGCATGGGCTCGTTTAGGATCCCATAATGGCCTACACAGGAGTTATATAGGACCTTATGGCTCCTACATGACTCCTGCATGGACTCGTATAGGATCCCATAATGACCTACACAGGAGTTATATAGGTTCCTAAATAACCCATAAGGATCCTGTAGCATCCTATATAATTTTACACAGGACCTATATGAATTACTTATGGGTTTTTTCAATAGGGTCGTTTTCCCGAACGTGCTATTTGTTATGGTCTTATACAGTAAACGCTCGAATTTCGTGGTTGAGGCATTCCTCAATGCGAGGTTTCTATGCACGAAGGCGGACAAAAAATTGTCTTGGCGGAACGAGAGGATGGCGTGAATGTGTTTTATTTTCATGCCCAACCTCACGTAGAGAGCGAGCAGATAATAGTGCACGACGTAACTTTCTTTGTCGTAACATGTCAGTAACAATTTCCTCGTGGGTGGCGCGTTCAGTGCCAATGGCTCCTTCAAGTTCCTTTGGTAGGGGGATAGTTGACCCTCGTCCACGGTTCTGTGTTCGGGTGCCAGAGGGAAGTCCCTCGTGAGCGCGTGCAGTTCTTCGGGATAGGACAGGTCTACCACGTACACGTATCCCACTTCTGAATCGTGAGGAATTTTGAGAAAATCGATATCGCCCCAGCTGGAAGGATCGACCCACTCAAAACCACCTGTCGGAAGATGGAAAGTCATGGCATAAGCGTACAAACTGTTTACATCTAAGTACTGAATAAATTTTTTCTCTTGTTGAGGGTCGTAATCGTCGCATCCCTCGTGATTAGCCCGACAATATCTGTGGAAGCTGTTACAAATGCCTCCCCTGATTCCCTTTTCGATCGTTTCGTACATTTCACGATCGCTCATGAGCTCGAGTTTGACTTTGGTGAGCTTCAGTGCGCTGCTCCACGCGTAACTGGCGAGGGATACGGTGCGTAAGATATCTATCCCATCCGTCTCTAGCGTAATCTTCCTGAAATACAGCACGACGTCGCAGAGCTGACAGGTGTCGAGCGTGACGTAGAGACGCGTGTAATCGCCGAGGTTGCTACATTCAAAATATTCAAAAATATCACGGGCGTACTGATAGTCCTCGTCCGAGATATCTTCATCGTTCAGGTCATTTTTGAAAGCTTCCTTTGGCGGTAGCGCGGGCAAATCGTACGCTTCGAAACTGTCGACGAAGGTGTACGGATAAACGCCTTTCCTTAGGAGACAGCGGAAACGGTCATCAAACATTTGGCGCGTACAAAGGAAGGTGCTTTCACCACCGCTGGTAAGTAGCGTTTCCACCAGGTTCGACAAGGAGAGGTTGAAAAACTGTGTAGTATCGCGGAAATGGAGATCCCCAATGTTGAACCCTCTTATCTTTTCCGAACTCGAAGCTAAGATCCACGGTTCACCCAGATTTAGAACGTGCATGTGGCGGAGAAGGGAGCTCAAATCGTATTGCAGGTTGTGCACTAACACGACGAGTTCTTTGGTGTTACGACACGTAAGGTTACACGTATCACACAGCGTCGCGACAAAATTCGAGGATCCGGGCTCTACGAAACGGGTGTGGTCGTGATGCGAGACCTTCCGCGTCTGACGGTTAAATTCTACCCCACAATATTTACAGTGTGTTGCGCATTGGTGACAAAGGTGGTCTTCCGGACTCATGACCAACGGAGAGGGGAGGCGGTTCAACCTATCGATTTGTTCGCTAAATCCCTTGAGCGCGAGCAAGCATTTTTCTGACGCGTTAGGTCCCAAATACCCATCTGCGTCCATTATTTTTCCATCGCAACTTCTTACTAGAACGATGCAGTACGAGCTCATCCTGTGCACACTCACTGCGTCCTTAACGAGCGCGTCCTTTTCCAAAACGCTTTCCGTGTCCAGTACCGCGAAATACGGGTAGGGATGCATGTACTGTATCTTGTTGAAGGAGACGCTTTCTCCCGCTTTTGGCATTTCCAAAATCGTTTCATTTACGTCCCGGCATAGGCGTTCGTGGTTCTCCAACGCCTCTCTCGTTAGATGCCCCTTGGTGCATTTCTCGCAATAAAAATAGTCACTTCGTCCCATGAAAGTGCTAAATTTTCTGATTCCATAGAAATGACCCCTAACCTCGAGCAAATGTACTTTATCCGTATACAGCATAGAGGGAACCCTCCCCGTGCTCACCGTCGACGTTTGCTCGTCGAACACGTAGATGTACACGGAGATTTTGTTTTTTCTCTCCCACAGGGAAATGTCTTCGTAAGTGACTGGGAAGCAGGGCGGCCAGTACGTTACGCGCGTCTCCGGATTCGTAGGATCCGTGTATTTTCTGTATCTGACGAAATCGTTGGGGTTATCTTTTAGCGGATGTAAGAGCGCCAGCACGCTATACTTGAAACACTCATTTTCGTGGTTCCACGGTAGCTTGACGTTTGTCAGGATCCTTCTTTTTTTCTTTAAGGACGCGGGAAGTTCGATAGTGCACCCAATCCGCTTCGGTTTCAAACGTATTATTTTTAGGTCGACACATTGAACGTCTCTGGAAGTGAAGCCCGACCCTTCTCTCGAATAGTTTTCGACGCGCTGCGAGGACTCTGCGATGGCAGCATTTAACGCGCCTTCGATTTCTTGACGGTTATAAACCACTCTCATGTGAAGATTTACGTGAAGGAGGTGCGAAGTTATCCCGTCGGCTCCGTCCTTAACCATGAGCGCCTTCGAGCACAGACAAAATTTGAAAGGCATGGGATAAGCTTCCAGGACGCGCATGATTACAGGAGCTATGCTCGGTAGATAGAGTCGCAAATCGTCAACGTTGTCGTCGTGCGGGGAACAGAGAAGCGTGTACCTAGTAGCCGTTCCGTCAAATGCCTCATCTGTGACAAAAAAAGGAAGGAATCGTCTCTCCGTGACGGAGGGATGATTCTCTACGACGTGTTCTCGTAATTCTACGATTCTGCGACCCTCCACGGGGACATCTTCCCATCGAAATTCTGGGCTTGCATCTGGTGTTTCAACTCCCACCCACCCAGACAGAGGAATGAAATCTGCATACGACTGATCCCCTTCCCACATGAGTAGTTCGTCTGCATTGTCGTGCCCATCTAGGGGCTCGTCGTCGTCGTCGTCGTCGTTTTCATCATCTGTTTGATTCATTACAAAAGACGGACTGATAAGTGTTTCGTCATCATCATCATCATCATCATCATTATCATCTGAAATGACTATCGGGCTGTTACCGAGATTCTCTATTCTATCCTCGTGTTCTCTTTCTACGGCCACGAGCATGGCGTCGATGGGGTCGTACTGGCATACGAGACAGCGTGGCACTGCGACCAAGCACAATCAATACGAGATTCCCCCTCTAAAAAAAAAAAAAAGAATACTCACTCTTCCTTCTTGATAAGAAACACTTGAGGTAGTAGTTGTTTCTGTTGATGTTGTGGTTGTTGGGGAAAGGATGGACACAGTTAACGGTGCCCCTGTAGAACTTGTGCGTGATGAAAGATTGTGTCAGCGACTATCATCCCCTAAAAGTACAAAATTTAGAACAAACATAGCAATCATCAAACACATTCGACTTACATGTTTGTTTTCAACGAAACGGTCCACGTCGTTGAGGGATGGCCCTTGCGGGCTTGCAATAATTCCTGCGAAGACTGTCTTTTTATAGTTGACACCGCTCTCCTCTTTCTCTCCCCCTCTCAGTCTTACCGGAGTGAAATCGACACTTGCGTTCCAAGCTCCACCTTTTTTTTTTTCTGTCGTAACCGTCGTTTCGATGCTCCTTGATTTTTGTTGTCTTGTTGTTGTTGTTGTTGTCACCGTAACCATTGTTTCGAAGCTCGTTGCTTGTACATGAAGGCAATTGATGTTCTCAGGCTGGAACACAGAAGATGAGGGTTCGTGTCCAGCCTCCTGTTTTCATCACGTTGCTTGTGGTTGTTGTAACCGTTGTTTCGAAGCACGTTACCACGTGCAAAAAAAAAAAAAAAAAAAGAAGGGAGGGTCTAGGATGAAATCAAAAGCACCGTTAGGAAGACAACTTTTCTTTAACGAGTATCCTAACCTAGCGTCCTCGCCCTACGTCCCCCGCATCATCCTCCGGGTCGTGCACTATCAACCTGCTAATATAGAATCACGAGAGTGATTATCTTGTCAAAAATAAAATAATAAAGAGCTTACTGGATTACGAATTGGGGTCCGCTTCGCCTGTGCGCGCAGGTATTCCACTGGAAGATCAGTGAGTGCATAATCTCCTCGATCATTCCAGTGGATAGGGGGATGGCCTCATCGACATCGAGGTCGGTGAGGTCATCCACCAGGCTCCTGGGCACTGACACAAGGTTCTGGTATAACGGGTGGCGATGTAGACCCCTGCCCTCCCATTCCACCCTGTAATAGGCGAGGAGGATGGTGTTGAGGGCCTCCTCAACGGCGTCGTCCAGGGGGAAAACGAGGAACTCCAAAAAGTCCTCGAATACCACCCTGGGGACGTCGTTGTAATCCATGAGTCGAAAAAACAGCGACACGATACCCAGGATGGTGTACCCTATGCAAATGTTAAATAAATAAATAAATAAACAACACTTTCTATGATGATGAGCACTCACCACTCGACGGCTCCATGACCCGCAACAAGTGCGTCACACTTTCGAAACGCCTCATCGCGAATTTCGGATGGACGTTTCGAATGAAGACTAACTGGTTGACTGACTGAGTGCATGTTGGGTAGGTTGCTCCCACATATTCACTTGTCATGCTCAGGTTGCACGGTTTCGTATTCCTCTATTGAGCAGGGTTCTCACGAACGATTAGCTAGCGCGCGCGAGAGAGAGAGAGAGAGAGAGAGAGAATGAAGACAGGGAAAATTTTTATTCGGTATATACAGTTATTCGACCTCGTCGACGTCTCCTCCTTGCTCCTCCTCCTCCTCGTCATGTTCATCGAGGATCCAAGGGTCGTGCCTATAGAAATAAACAAAAAGAATGAAACATCGAACAAGAAAGATCTCTCGGAAAACTTACGGGATTTGCGTTCGCATCCACCGTTCGAGGATGTCTCTCCATCCCGCACTGCTCACTTGGTTCCACTGAGTGGTGAGGGACCGGAGGAGGCGCTCTGCGGCCTCAAAACTTAGGGGAAGATTATCTTCAAGACAGAGCTCTCCCTCTAAGTTTCGGGGGAGTCTAAAAAATAGCTCTCCGTCCAGTCCCCGACGCATAGCAATCTGCGTCCACTCAGTCACGTAGTAGCCCATGAAAACTGCCACCGTTGCGTCCTGAATTTCAACGTCCTCACTGAACGTGAAGCACTGAAAGAAGGCCTCCACGTCCATGCGGGGGACGTCGCACCCCGTCGCCGGTATCAGTTGGAAGAACGCTTCTACCACGGCGATAACTGTAAACCCTACAGAAATGCATGAAATAAAATAAATAAATAAATAAACAAGACGCTATACAATGTCGAACAGACTTACCAAAGAGGGGACGGATGTGGACAAGGAGGTCGAAGATGGATTGGAAACGACGAGCCATATCGCCTGGTAGGTTGGTTGGTTGGTTGGTTGATGATAGGCAGGGAATAGAAGATGAGGTGGCAAGAGGAACGGTCCATCTTATAACCGTGCTTTCTCACGCTCGCATGCATCCGGCGTAATAGTATCGCTTACGGGAAACCGCCATTTTCTCGTTCAATATGACGCGCGCGCGCGCGCGCAAATTCAAATGTTAATAAGACAGTTGTTATCGTTGCTTCCAAATGATGGTTCTGACCGCTGTTTCCAAACATGTCCCAACACGTTCAAGGACGATAGAGAGAGAGGGAATAAACGTTAGTATAAATTTCGAAGCAGTAGCGACAGTTTGAGCAATCGTATAGAAAACCATGCTCAGCTTGGAAGATCCTCGTAAGTGATGGCCGTTTTGAGAAAAAAAGTTTGTTTGAAGTGTTTCGTTTTCAGTTTTCAACAACTTTGCGGCTCGTGAAGTCGGTTTCTTCCCACCTCACGTGTTTCGGGAGATTGGCAGCGCACGCTTCTTCTGCACCAACTGCGGTGGTTTGTGGTCCAAAGGTACGCTTCCTCGTTATTTTTTTTTAATGCGTTCTATAACCAGTCACATTTTTTCAGAGCAAAAGCATTGGACGGACCGATTGATTCGACCGTTTCTCGGCTGTCGGACGGTACCGTTCGACGTGCATTGTAAAGGAATTCGTCTCGTAAAGCAACAAGAACAAGAAGAAGAAGAAGATGGAGGAGATGGATCATCAGTGTCACTCTGTGACTGAAGAAGACTGTGCGTGTATCTGTTTTTTTTTATTTTTAAATACGTGCTTCTTACACTCCTTTCGTGCAGATTACGAATGGCTACTGACGGGAGATCTGCCCTTGGTCCTAACCTTCAAGCCTCCTCCGAAGACGTTCTTTTTGCGGATTGGTGATCAGCTGAGAACCTGTCGTTGCGGTGGACTTTGGTCGAGAAACCCCAGCCATTGGTTAGACTCGAGCCTTCGCCCGTATTTGGGCTGTCTTCCCGGCTACGAAACCAAAGCTGTTGGCTAACTCTCTCTCTCTCTCTCTCATGTAACCTCTCACGATAAATAAATAAAAAAAACGGTTGTCTACTCTCATTCATGTCTCAGTCATGACGCCCGAGCAGCGGTTTGCAACCTTTGTGCAAATGCGAATGTATCGGGACTTGCTACGATTACGCGATTATATACACGGTGATGGCTGCGAGGGTGACTTTCGCTCGATTCTCAAGACGATACCCTTACGTCTGTTCAGCACCAGTGGGAGGATTACAAAGAAAATGAAGCGATTCGTAGATTACAAGCTCGAGCTGTTGGAAAAGTATAAACGAGGACTGTCAATTGACCCGTGTCTCATCAACGCGGGTTTCAACCGACCTATCGTCCGTCGCTACTGGCTTCTCCACACATCCCTCGACGTCACGGTGCAGACCAGCGACGACGGCGAGCGTCGGGTCAGCACGTTGGAAGATCGTCTCGCAAGGGTCTTGTGTATGTCGTGAATAAATAGACTATTTTTTACGAAACGAGTTCGCTCACGAGGAGACGTTTTATTGTTTCGTCATTCTCTTCGAGGTTACAGGAAAACATGGATACACAATTTTTCAAGCTGTAGCGTTTCGACATGCGCGTGGCTACGTAGATACAAAAAAGCCCGCAGTAAGGCGAAAAGGGTGATTGAATACACTGGTCGTTATACTCGTCCACTAGTAAAGTCCTTCGAAGGTTTGCTTCGATGGGGGGAAGTCCGTAGCTGTCGAAAAACACTGCAGACCCGTCGTAGTTTTTCATGTAAAGCACCCAGTGCTGCCCGCGATTTCTTCGCTCTTCGGTATTGATGATTAAATAGCCGGGCTTGCGTAAAACGAAGGCTTCGTCGGAAGCGCAAATGCCTCTCAGCATGGAGGAAGCGAGGGGGTTCAGGGACACGAGTTCCAAGATGTCGCTCTCGTACATTTGTTCTATGGGAAGGTGACCGTGCGGTCCTTGTCGACGCACATGAGCTTGGGACACTCGGAAATCAAGAGGACGGTGACTGCGTGTGGAAGGGCTTTAGCGAAACGTAATTGCAGGCGAACGTTTCCTTTTCGCCACTCGTTCAAATGCGAAGGAGAAGAACACTTGTCCACGTCCAAGTTGAAGTAGAGAAGGAACCCGTTCGTTTTAAATCGGTCGTAGCTATACTTGAAATGTTTCTCTCCCAGTTCTTGCAAGAAGTTAAAGTAGGGAATTTTGACGAGGTCGTTCTGAAAGTCGTACTCGGCTCGCACTTGCTGACCGTCCACGGAGAGCATCGAATGAGACAGGTCGTAATGGCGGAATTTGTAGGGGTTCGACTGGATGTCACCGAGAAAGTCGGACGTGGCGAGCAGGACGACGCATAATTTGGAAGGCACCCTTTCGGGATAAACGTTTTCAAAGTGAGCGTCCAAGCTCCCGGCACTCAAACTCCGCACTTTGGTTTCCAATCCGCGTAAGACGTAGATAGCAGGTGTGCTCTGAAGGCGCCGCTCGTATTCCAAAAACAGGGAAGGTGCCAGCGTCACCTTTTTCAAGTGTAACGTCATTTCTTTAATGTCCACCTCGTAATTGTACGTTTTCTTGTCTTTGGGGACCGATACGAGTTTAAATTCGTCGTTGTTTAATAGGAAAATGATGCGAATTTCGACGGCAGGTAGCATCAGTCGCGGCTGTTGGAACAGGTCGGTATTGATCTGACCGACCAGGTTAAAGTATTTTCCACCCTTCGTCGCTTCGTAACGTTGTTTCGGACCGCGAGACGAGACGTCGTAATCGTTCTTTAAATGTTCGTCGTCCTCGACATAGAGTCCAGCCGCGTGCACTGTTTCTTGAGCCATAGGCGTGGAATGTAGCACGACGTCCAAAATACTCCTGTAGGCGTACAACTCGTTGGAACTGACGAGCTTGTTGTTCGCATAAACGGTGACCGTCTTAAACATGCCGCTCAACAGATGGTTTATTGGGAAAACGACATCTTTCTCGTCCATTTCTTCCCCGTCGTCGCGAACAATGCGCGCGGTCAAAGACACAAAGCTACCGTAGAGATCCAAGTGCGCCCTTTGTAAATTTTGAATACAAAACTCGATCACGGAATTATTTACTCCGTTGACCGGATAAAAAAGTTGGTACGAAGTATCTTCCACTCCGTATTGAACAGAAGGGCGGTCGAATATCATCACGTCACTCGTAAGACAATGCGGTGACCGTTGAGTCTGTATTTTTCCTTTCGTTGACGTCATGACGGGAGCGAAGTGGATATGTGACCCTCTCGCTCAAAAAGAACCAAAGATGTCTGCAGGTGCTTCGACAGGTGTGGCTTTTTGTTGTCTTTTGCGGCGTATCCTCCCATTGTTCTTCCCCGAGCCCTCCATGGAATCCAACACGTCTCTCCCCGTCGCAATTGCTGTTTTTTTTACTGCGCGCGATATTCCTTCGCCGTCGGCCAAATTTCGCGCCAAGCGCTTTAACGTTTTCTTGGCGATAGGTTTTATTTGTTGCCAGATGGGTACAATAAATTTGGATATGTTGCTCAACACACCGCCACCGCGTTGAAAAAGGGGACCCGTATACACGGGGATTATTTTTGAAGAATTACGGTACATATTTGAAATGCAACGTTAGATTGGTTCTACCTTTAGATCGCAACGGTAAACGTCTTCCCGTTTCGTCTGCGAGAACGATCGTCACTGAGGGAATTCGAATTGAGACAGGTTAAAATACTGGATGTTATCTAACGTGTAGGTAACGACGTGCTTGTCTTTCTCGTAATAAAAGGGTAGTATTTTTAATATCGGTTTTTTTCCGCTCCCCACGTAGGTGGGTTCTACGATATCCGTGTAGACGATTATGTTGTGAAATGGAGGTTCCAGGAGTACCTCGACTGAGCTCGTGGCATCCTCCTCCTCCCATGTGAACAGGGTACGCGATTCGAAACCCAAAAGCACGGCCAGGTACTCGGAAAGTCTTAGGGTGGAGGTTCCCTCGGAAAGCCGAATTTTACATTTCTGTTCGGCTCGATCGAAGCTGAAGTGCACGCGTTCACCAACGCGTTGGTTAATCGCATCCAGAAGTGCTTGGGGCGTAGCATAATAGCCGGGAGGTAGATGTACTTGCAATGATCGAGGAATTTTCGTCTTGATCACGAAAGAAAATTGACGCGTTACAGGGAGCGAGGTGCGCAGAGTTCCTTCTTGCCCCTCGACGGGTGTGAACTGTAGCAGCTTTAAAAAAGGTTCTGGAATGTTGAACTCTTTCGGTGTTTTCAGAGAGTAGACGTTATCCGCGAATTCTAGCGTTGCTTCCATCTTGTGCGTCTGGAAATACTTGTTGAGTGTGTTACGAAGGGACGTGGTTTGCGAATTCAAAGTGACGTCGCCGAAAGCGACGGGTGCGGCGTGCTCCAATAAGATGGAGGTGGCTTCGCGCTCGCTCATTTTAAGAGGCTTCACCGCACGACCTGATTCGCGTGATGCCAGTAACGAGTCGAGCGCCTGTGCGAGCCGAGGGTCCAATTCCACGGCTTTCACGTCTTCGGGTAATACAAAGTCGTATCGCGATTTATTGTACACGAAAGAAACGCTAAATTCCGAAAGTGCTTTTCCCAAATCCCTCTCGAGATCCGAGGTGACGCGAAAAGTTCTCCCGGCTTCGACCGTGTCCTCGAAAGAAACCTCGATTTTTGCATCTTGCTTTTCGTATCCGATATTTAAAAAAATCGTTACTTATGCTGAGATCCATCAGGCCGACTTTATAGCGATCCGAGAGTTGAAGGGGAGTATCGAAAGCTACCGTGAAGGCATTGAGTTTATTCGAAGGAAACTTATCCATGCTGGCGTTCGAGAGGAGGTGGACGTAGATGTCTGACGTCATTTCCCAATCTTGACCACGTCGCTGCTCGGAACCCAACTGTCGTGTTTCTTTGTCGTAACCGAACCAGCGAACCAAGGAGAAGCTCTGACCGTTCAGTTGCTTCTTTCTCAGCACTTTCGTTACTGGCCAAGGCTGATTGGCGTCTCGGGTTACGACGAGTACCTCCTCCGGGTAGAAAGATCCGTCCACTTCCTTACCCCGGTAATCTTCCAGGTGTACGACGGGAGGAGAGGTGTCTCTCAGGCGGGAGACGGTGAAAATCTGAGGCGACCAACTCCCTTCCGAGCTCTTATGAAAACCTTTTCTGTGTAGTAGGACCCTCACTCTATCCCCCAGTTTGAGCTTCTTTTTCACGGAGGGTACGACGGGCTTCCCATTTATCTTATTGAACAGCTCCAATTCGTTTTCGGGTGTGACTTCGGACGGGCTGATGCCCAAAGTCCTGTGTTTGGTGTTGTTGTAGTCGCGCACGATCTTGGGAAGCGCGGAAACAAAGTGGTATTTTCCCGTTACTCTAAAATAACGGAATATTCTGTCGCGTAAAGTGCGTATCACGCGTTCTGCCTGCGATGCTTTGATTACTGGAGAGAAGGTCGAATACAAGTGTACCTTCTTTCGTGAGAGATACTCCTTGACGGTCTTGTTGTAGAATTCCCCGCCTCTGTCGCAAAAGATGCGTGTAGGTACGTTACCACCCCGAAAAAGTCGCATCATGGCCTTTTTCATTTCGGCGGGGCGTTTCGTCTTTAGCGGGAGGGTGCGCAGAAAGCGGGAGAGGGAATCAATCGCCACGAGAATGTAGCGGTAGCCACCGTTGAATCTCTTGTATTTTGAAAAGTCGGCGAGATCCATTTGCCACACGTCGTTGATCTTGAGCGCGATGATGCGTCTCCTATTAAACTTTCTTCTCACCGGATGGTGAAGGGTGTAGGCGTCCAGCTTTCTGAGAATGGCAAGAGCCTTCTTTTTGCTCAATTGATGCGCTTTTCTATAACGTTCCACACCCCCCAAACCACCCTCTGGTTTCTCATATCCCTCCATAAGTCGTCCACGCAATTGAGGCTTGCTGCTGCTGCTGCTGCTGAGACTCGCGAGGTTTGGGAAGGGAAATCAGGCGCAATAGTTTCGAGACTTTGGGGAACCAGGAAGGTTTCTTCCCCGTCTTACGTTGTAACAAATAATTAACGAGTTCGTAAACGGAGGAGTGCCTGATGGGCTTGCCCGACACGGAGACACAACCCTCGCTATCCCAGGAAATAACTTTTTTTAATTCCGAGACGACTCTTTCCGCTTCCTCTTCGTCAACCTCTGGAGAGAGGAGCGAATAGTCAAAGTCATTTGTAGCGTCGGACGTCTTGTTTTTATTGTCGTAGGGATCGAATCCGTACTGCTTGAGTATGCGGTACAGTGCCTGCAGTATGAGTTTCACTTTGACGTCGTCACTCTCCTTAGAAGAAAGAATATTTCCGATAGGACTGGTCACTTCAATTCTCTTGGCCATTGTCGAAAAGGTTCAACACGGCGGAAAGCAGGAGAGGAACCACCGACGAAAGAACGCCCTGCCCTCGCTGCTGAGACAGATAGTGCTTCAAACGTTGCGGATTCTTGTGAATCTTTTTGTATGCGAGCCGGCGTAAGAAGCGTTTGTGCTTCTTCAAACGCGCGAACGTATCTGGAGCCAACGACACTTTTCCGTTCAATACATTGAGACAAATTTCGGAGAGGTGTTTCATGTCGGAGGAGGAAGAACGTCTCAAGACGTGACGACGGCGCGGAGGGGGTAAAGTGGAAAGTACTTTGAGTAAAGTGAGATGAGGACGGAGATTCATTTCGGAGCGTAGATATATTGACGTTCTCCCGGAAAAATATTGCTACGCAACCTGTGGTCCTCGTGCGTATAGTTGTGAAGATCCACGAGTAAATAAGCGTGGGGTGACGACATCGCTTGTTTATATGCGTCCAGAAAATACTCTAATCTTTTTCTACCGAATAGCTGTTGGCCGAAATGTTCCATCTGGTGCACGCTGCGCACGGTGCGCCACAGGACGACGTAACTGGCGTTGTAGGATATAGTTCTAAAATGGCTACTGTTGAAAAAGATGTTTTGTACGAGTAAGAAGATCGACGCGTTGGCGTGGTGAGAACCCCGAATGAAAAGATCGGTCACCTCCTTCAAGGAATTGGCGTCGGTCATATGATCGTCGACGATGATGAGCGTGGCGCGCGACGTATCCCACTCGCGAGGTAGCTCCTTGGTAAATTTTACGGAGTCCCCAAATTCGTCCTGCATGCTCGGTGACGCATATTTCTGCACGTAGAATATTTGCGAGGGAGGCTTGTCCACGACGTTGTTCAGGTTCCTCAACACGTTCGTTACGAATGTGGATTTACCGCACATGGAGGGGCCACTTAAAATACAACGAAAAGGATGGCGGAAACGAAAAGGTTCGGGGTTAGACATGACGTGTGTGCACACGTTGCGCGAAGAAAAAGAAGAGACTGAGACTCGTAGAGAAATACATCGCTTTTATTTACACGTCGTCGTCGTCGTCCTCGAGGTCCGAACTGCGTTCCCAATAAAGATTATCCAGACTAAAGGTGGACTTTTTTCTCTTCAGTCTGTCCGCCGCTAAGATGCGGTCGAGCGTCTTCATCTTGTCCTGACACATTTCTTGACGTGCTTGCAACCATTCCAGGCGGTGGACTTGAAAAGCTTCCTCCACGATGCCGCGAATAAATTCGCGAAGTTCTTCGTTTTTTGTCTTTTCCTGGCGACGGCGAGAAACGCAGGAGAATAAACCACACATGGTGTTTTCCAAGTATTGGTCTGAATGATAACGCGCGGATAGCGCGCTCTCCCTTTATACGGCGCTTCCAAATAAAAAACGTAAAGAAATGGGCGTCAGAACGAAAGCGAATCCTCCACCACCACAACCACCGTGCTCGAAGCGCATGCGCGAGACGTGAAGGGCGACGAGACCAAAACCGAAACGTCCGACGGCAGACGTGGTGGCGCTGCGAGCGCGCGAGACGTGAAGGGCGACGAGACCAAAACCGAAACGTCCGACGGCAGACGTGGTGGCGCTGCGAGCGCGCGCGTGTGACGTATGCTCCGCGGAGAGGGCGCCAGATTCAGTTTTCTGTTTGCCTCTCGTCGGGTGCGGACGTCTGGCGCGTCGCTCGTATCGTGACCGTTGATGTGCTGGTGAACTCTTTAGTCATGTAAAGAAGATGGAGGGCGGTGTGTGTGCACACAGATATGCTTGGATGTCGGTGAGTTGTCGTTTTAATACTTCTTCTTCTGTTGTCGCGTTTACCTACCCCCTAACTGCGATTACTTGTCAGCGTGTATTGGGGAGTAGTGTATGTTTGTCGATTACCTTGTTGCGATTAGCAGAAAGTCTTCCCCTTGTTGTTATTATTCTTGTCCGTGCATGCCCAAACATGTTCGCAATTCCCTTGTAACGCCATTCTGTCAATGACCCTTGTTGCTATACTCGTCGGTGCATGCCCGCACATATTCGCGATGGTGAAAATTTTGTGTGTGTGTGCCTGTTTTCCGCGCGTGTTTTCCCCTCGTTAGCACTTTTTTTGTTTTTTTCTGCATTCCACCGAAGTCCCCATGATGACAGCAGTGCTGCCACCTGACGTGATGCTTTCCGACCTGCCTGGTGTGACGCTTTGTCAATGGCGGGCGCCCATGGGCTGATGCTGTTACCCAACCTGGACTGACACATTAATGAATTGAATGTGTATAGTAATACTTGAATTATTAAATGAGTTTAGAGAGTGCATTTTATGCGTATTGCGCTTCTTTTCGTGTGTCTCATGATAGAATAACACGACTTAACGATAATTTGATATTTCCTCCTCTCTCTCTCTCGTTGGAATGCATAGTAATTGAATTTATTAATTGAAAATTAATTCTACGCTCATTATCGCATTCTTTATGCGTGTATGAGCGATTTTAAGTGAAAAAATCGAAAAAAAAATTTTTTAAAAAAATTGGGGTGGGGGTGCAAATTGCAAAATTGGGGGTAACAGGGGGGGTGAGAGAGGAGGGAGGTATCAAATTACTCGCTAAGGTCGTAGTATTCTTTTACTACTAAGTGTTCTATCACGGAAAGTGGGTTTGTTTGTTTTGTTTGTTTGATTTTGTGGGGTGCTCAATGAAGTAAGCAGTACTTAATCTTGCAGTTATGGGTATTTGAGCAGAAATGTTGGTGTCTGTGCCAGGAGTAGAAATTCCAATAAACCACCTCTCCTTGTGCATTCCTGAGGCTGCCGTGTGTGCGCGCGTGCTTCTTTTTTTGTGGTTTGTGACGTCATCACGGCATGTTGGGGCTTGTTTAGCAGTGTTACGATTTTACCCGCCGCTAGTATCTTGTTGTTATCTTGTTTAGCCGCGTAGCGTTGTGTGGTGACCTGAGGTCTTAAGCCTTTTCCCCTCATCGCTTAAGTGAATTTGTGTACCCTTGTCCTGCGCTTTCTTCACTTAGGGGCAATGCAATTGAGTATTTAGCATTATGCAATAATTATCTGATAGCAGTTGATGGTAGTTTGTTAGCATGTGTTTAATTTTTGAAGTCATAGCCATTTGGCTATTTGAGCAGAAATGCTGGTATCTGAGGGCTTAATGCTGCGGGTAGACATTCCTGTCTGAGATGAATCTGCATTTCACTGCAATTTGTTTCTTTTAAGTAATATTATTGAAATTCCACAGCCACTGTGAACAAAAAGGGATGGTTGTGTGCCTGCTCATGAAAGCAACTTGCATATCGGAATGACATGTGATGAGAGCGAACTTTGCGCTCAGGTACGGCAATGGTGTAGGCGGACGGAGCATTACGTGAAGCCAAGGGCAAGCTGCGACCTTGAACATGCAGAGCAGGTTATTTTTAGGCTATGAGGACTTCCTCGCGCCCGTGCATGTTGGGGCATGCAGCGAGGTCGCTGCTATATAAGTGGGGGAGGATGTGTAAAGAAGCAGCAGTCTTCGCATCGCTTCTGGAGTGTGCGGAGCTCGCTTCAAGAGTGAGTATTTTTCATCCACGCTTTGTGGTGCACGTTTCTTAGTGTTTCTTCTTTTTTTCAGTGCCTAGATGCGTGTTCTGCTTTTTTGATCCTCATGATATCGGGGATGATGAGCCATTGGAAGAGAATTCACCATCTTCTCCAGACATTTCACCTGCCACATTGCATGCTCACGTCGAGCGATCGCATCCCTATGTGGACATTTCCTTCCTGCCTTTCTTTCAAACTGATAGCGCATTTCGAGGTATCGTCAAAGCGTTTGTGCTATTGGCATCTGTTCACGATCAGGGAGTAGAGGACTTGCGACAATATTAATGAACCACCTCCACGATATAATTGCTATTTTGCGAGCGCAAAGAATACCCTTTAGGTTTGCATTTGTTCTGACGTTCTAATGATGAAAGAAAATCGGGGGGATGTAACCGCGCACATAGCTCATTTTATGGCGCTTGCTCGCGAAGTCCACAGCGACGGAGCTATCGCAAATACTTGATGGATGTGATTCAGGAGTCCACCGGGCGCATTGAAAATTACCAGCGCGAGGGTAGTGGGTTTGTATCCACTGACGTCCAAAAAGTTCAAATGTGTATTTCTGCTGTGAAAACTAAAAAATTCGGGTGTAATGGGGTACTTCCCACGAATCTGGCTAAACGCAGGAACGTGTTAACGAATATCCATTTACCAGCACGCAAGGAGGGCGAATGTTTTAAATACAATACGCTCGCTCTCCTGCACCCATAGGAAAGGAATTCGCGGAAAAAATGGTGAAAATTATGCAGTAGATTACTGGTGGCCAAGCCACTTCCCCGTTTCATTTTCTGATCTGGACGAATTCGAAGACAAAAACAAGATATCCGTTTACGGTGTACGAGTACGTCGATCAGGGAGTGCACGTGTCGCGACCCCCAAAACTCGAGTGTGAAAAGAAAATTCACTTATTGGCTATAGATGAACATTTTTTTGGAATCAAGTCCCTCGAACGATTACTGATGAGAGACAATAGGTGTTTCGTATGCGAACGTTGCACGCGCTCTTTTAACGAGGAAAAGAGCATGGCGAAACATCGTCGCCTGTGCGCGGACGGTGAACGAAATCTTATTGGAATTTTGCGAACCTGGCAAAAATTTTGTAGAATTTAATAAAATACAGTACAAGCAGCAGTACAACTACGTCGTCGCGTTGGACACGGAGAGCGTACCTCGCGCCCATGGTGTTGGCGTGCAGCGTCACGTCACCTCTAGCTTCTGTGCCGTGCTCGTGCGCACCCACGACTCGAAGGTGATGCGCGTCAGGACGCACCACGGTGAAGATTCCACGAGGCAGTGCGTGAAGGCTTTGATGGAAATGCGGGACGAGATGGTTGCCCTGAATGCCTGCCCCGCCACAATGGTGCTGAATGATGAGCCAACGGGCCGAGCACAGAGCTGCCACCCATTGCGCGTACTGTAAACGGGAGTTCACGCGAGATCTACCCCGTGACCGTCATCACGACCATTCCAAGCGATGTACTACCGGGACACAAATTACATTGCGACGCTGTGCAGCCCCTGTAACGTGGCGTGCACGACGAGAGAAAAATTACCGATCATGGTGCACAATCTGGCCTACGATTTGGCCGGGACTGCTGCGGGAATTTCACCTTCTCGGGTGGAAGCGAGCTCCCTTCATCGTTGCCAGTTCCATGGAAAAAATTCGATCGTTCGAAATTGGCACCTTCCTATTCAGAGATACCATGCAGTACCTAAACTTCGTCGCTGGGAGAGCTCGTGGAAACCGTCAAATCCATGGGGGGCGCAGAGGCGTTCCAGTGCCTGAAGCAGGTATTTGGAACGACTACGAAATTCGCTTCGTAAAGGTGTATTCCCATACAGCCACGTTAATTCTTTTGCGGTGTACGACGAATTGGCTCTGCCGGCAAAAATCTGCCTTCCGAAATGATCTCACTGGGGAGGAATATAAGCGAGGAAGACTACCAGTATGCGCTGCAAGTATTTGAACATTTTGGATGCTCGAATCTGAGGGATTATAATGCACTGTACCTGAAAACGGATGCCCTATTACATGCTGATGTAATGCAGCACTTTCGACGACTGTGCTACGACGCGCGTGGATTAGAATTGCTTCATTGTGTTTCCTCTGGCATCCTATTCGTGGCAATGTGCTCTAAATTACTCGCAGGCAAAATTGGAGTAATCATCGACGAGGACATGTACAGAACCATCGAGTCGGGTGTTAGGGGCGGGCTCTGTCAGGCGAGCAGGCGTCATTTGCGGGCTAACAACCCTCTTATGTAGTGGCTATGATCCCGAAAAAGAGGAGGTGTACTATCATACATAGATTGCAACAATCTTTACGGATTCAGTATGGTAAAGCACCTCCCCCGTCGGGCGATTTCGAGTGGGTCGAGGATTTAGCTCTGTGGATTTTATGCGTCACCCCATGGATTCGGAGGTGGGGTACGTGTATGTGTGTGACTTGGAGTATCCAAAATCTATCCACGCTCTAACGCGGTACTTCCCCCTGGCTCCCGAGAAGGCTGTGGTCCCGGAGGAATGGCTCTCGCCATTCCAGCGAGGTCTTCTCGAAGAATTAATGTATCAGCCAGCTAACAGCAAAAAGCTGTTGCTGACGTGCAAGGACAAGGTCGAGTACGTCGTTCATTACGCACTGCTCGCACTCTACTGTAGATTGGGCATGAGGGTGACAAAAATTCACCGAATTCTAAAAATTTCGTCAGGCACCATTCCTGCGTCCCTACATTGAGGACAATGTTGCCAGGCGCGTTGCCTCAGGCACGACGTTTGAAAAAAATTTCTACAAAATCTCAAATAATGCGGTCTTTGGAAGAACGCTTTAAATAAATTTAACATGAGGGATATTCGAGTAGCCTTCGATGAGGAGACGGCGAGTCTCCTCGGCAGTCGGGCAGAATGCGTGCGAATGGAAATTTTGTCCCCGATTGTGTCATGTACGAAATGCGCAAAAGAAAAGTGCGATGTGATTTCCCCTTGCAGATTGGCTTCACGATTTTAGAACTGAGTAAATTAACGATGTACTCGTTCTACTACGAAACTCTGCTGAGCAAGCTCACTTGTCCGGTGATTACCTGCTACTTTGACACGGATTCTCTGATCCTCGGCCTATTCTGCAAGGATTACGAAGATCAGTTACGTGCGATCGCCGACGACCATTTAGACTTGTCTTCCTTCGATCGGGGTCATCCACTGTACAGCGAGAGGAATCGTGGTAGCTTGGTGCATTCAAAAGTGAAACCGGTAGCATACCCATAGAGGAAGTAATATGCTTGAAAGCCAAAATGTACTCCATCAAACTAGCTGGGGGAAAACAATTGCAAGAGCTAAAGGGGTCAAAAAGAACATTGTGCGCAAACACCCTCCTCCATGATACGTACCACGATACCCTGTTCAAGCACACTAGCGTATCGCACGAACAGGTGTCAATAGTGGGAAAGAAACAGTGCATGTACAACCATCAGAAATGTGAAAGAAGTCTGATGGCGTACGACGACAAACGATAACCTCTACAATACAGCGACTCCTACCCATACGGAAGCTGCGAATATGGTTAAGCTTGAGTGTATGACGGAGATAGCGTGATTTAACTGGGGCATTCTTTCTCTCCTCAGATAATGCAGAGGATGAGAAGGAGTAGCCGTCAGTTGGACCAGTGGAAGGAGATGGTAGCTCGTTCTCTTCTCGCTCGTCTCATGCACGCTGGCGCTGGACACCTGCAAGCTGAAGACGCATGAAGCTCGAGAAGGATAAGCACACCTACCCGCTTGAATGCCCGGTGATATCTTCACTATCACAGATTGTATGTGGTACCTTGCGGTCCAACATTAAGCTGGACAGAACGCTACTGGATCGCTACGCACGTGCCTTCAACCACTGGACGTAAGCGTCCAGTGCGCGTGGAATGTGTCAACTCACGGAGGATGAAACTTTTCTTAGCCGCTGTCCCAGAGACACCTACATGATTCGTCACTTCCGAGGAACCATGCCCAGCAATCAAAGGAATCAATCTCTCCAAGACAGCCATGATGTACTCAATAAACGTTGCAATGTGTTCCTTTTGTTTGTCTAAGATAGAGCTGTAGCGGGGTCACTGGGTTGGGCCGATCAGCTGTCCTAGAAGGAGCCAATCAGCGCGAAGTGGATGGATCAATCAGCAATCAGTAGGGTTGGAGGGGCAATCTGCGTGAAGTGGGCGGAGCCAAAAGGGGCCTGTCAATCAAAGTGGGGGTCATTTTGAACCAATCAGCGTGAAGGGGTGGGAGCCAAACAAGGGGCCTGTAAATCGAAGTGGGGTCATCTCAAACCAATCAGCATGAATTGGTGAGCCAAAAAGGGGCCTGTCAATCAAAGTGGGGCCACTAACCAGAGGCATTAGAACTGGCTTGTGTTGGATTAGAAATTGCTAGAACTGGATTAGAAAAAGGATGTCCTTATAGCAGTCCCCCTATACTACTCGTGGATTCGTTTTGTGCTCTGTTTCGCTGATTAGAGACTTCTAATTTAGTTATCAGTGAGCATACCTTGACGGGAAAGCAAGCGTGCGAGGCTGAGACCAAACAATAAGCTATACCGACGTCACGATAACTCTTTATTTCACGCGTTGATAAATTGCCTCTTGTTTGTCATTAGCGGCCACCAGAATACACGAAGTGTTCGTTTTATCAGGGACTTGTTTGAACGAACAAGTTTCCCCACGTGTAACAGCTGCTCGATTGTCTCGGTTTTCAGTGATGACCTTCGTGCGCGTTGTAGCGACTAAGTAGTAAATGGTCTGCAAAAGTAAAAGAGGGATGAGTTCCGGGCGCGTCTGGGCCGACGTCACTCATCGTATTTTTTCCAGCGCCACGCGGGCGGCGCAAGGATGGTGGTTGTCGTGCGCTTACCGGTGGGGCGGCGCGTGGCCTGAGGGCCACGTGCGCGCTTACCCTCGCACATTTTTCAGCCCGATTGACTTCTTTCGTTTCGCCATTTTCCCACCTGGGCCGACTTCCCTCACAAAGTTTTTTGCCGCTAGAACAGGTGTGCAGTGGGCGGTTTGCATGCAAGTATAGACATGCAAAGGAATAGCCATACAGAAAAGTACAAGTGGAAATATATTTATTAAAGTAAATAGTGCCAGGAATTATGCTGTGACTCTGTGTGGATTAGAAAAACCCAGCCAAAAAACCTGAAGCAGTAAGAAACACCATACAATACACAAACAAAGAATATACTTATTACCGGTACGATACAACAGCATTGAATAGGTATCACGGATCAAACACAATATTTTTTTATTAACTGTAATCATACACACAAGTATTCAATGAATCAGAATTAAAATGGAGTAGCACATTTAATCAAAGAAGATATTCTTATCAATACGATTACAATCAAAATTACAATTTGTATTATAAAAAGTCTGAGATGTGAGAATCATCATTACATCACAGGAGGTTTAATCACAAGTTCCGATAGATGTAAGTAATTTCGAACACAATATGGAAGCTAAGTTTAATATTCCAACATGACACAAATTTAATTAAACAGTTTCTTATGAAGTGAATGCGCAGACATTAGGAGAATAATTCGAATCAACACGATCAACAGATAGCATTAATATAACTGACATATCCTCCAACATGTAGGGAAATAATATACATAATACCATATCAAAACGAGAAACGGACACCACATTTAATAAAATCAGATATGCTTAATCAATATGATAACAATCAAAATTACAAGTTGTATTATAAAAAGTCTAATATTCCTATACGTGATAACCATCAGTGCAATAGCTGGAAGTTCTGATAGTTGTATGTAATTAATTGTGAACAGCATAGACCCTGGAAGACCATGGGTACATGAACACAGAAGGAAATAAAATCTATAACACTGCAAAGAAGACATTCTTAATCAAAACAACAAAGGAGACTAATCTATCATTTTAACTATCATAAAATCATCCTCGTGACTTAATCTAATCGAACACCATACAATTTTCGTTCTAAGAGACATTACAAAGCTTACTTTGTTTTATGAATCCAACACAGAAAATAGATATGTTAAAATTGAACTTCACCACATAGCACGTTCCTAGTCATCAACTAGCTCTAATGATATCTGCCCCGATTTGTTCAAGAGGGGTGCCGATAGATGTATGTAGTTAATTTGAACAGCAGAGACCCTGGAAGACCACGGAACATGAACGACAAGAACGACACGAAAACAAGAGGAAATAAAATCTATATCACTACAAATAAAGATATTGTCACGAAGCGAAATGGGTCGGACTACTTGGTAGCCAAACACAAGAGTGATAGCTCTCTGAACACAACTGAGTCCAAGGAATGAATGCTCCAGCTTGGAGCGCACAAGCATTTAAGCGTCCGCGCCGAAAAGTCTAGAAACAGCACGTGCGTTTGCCAGAGAGCGGCGATGTGTCTGGAGAAGCTTCTTGCTCTTCTTCAGCATGCGCCGGGATGAGATGTACCGTTTCGTGCCTGCCCTGGAAGTTTCGCGATGATGATTCGTGGTATTGCCCCCTCCGTAGACGGGACATCGTCTCGATGCCGTTTCTTCTCCTTCTTCTTTTTTTTCATGTTGTTTCCTTCCAGCCAGTCTTCAGCGCTACCTGCTGTAGTACGGCTTGAGTCGAACGACGTGAACTATTTCAGTCTCGGGGGTCGTCGAGAGGGAACGCTGCCCTCAGGTACCACTTCGTAATCCAGGTCTCCAATGCGTCGAAGTACTTTGTAGGGACCGAAGTACCGCTTCAGTAGCTTCTCGCTCAGGCCTCGTCGTCGAATCGGCGTCCAAACCCATACCAAGTCGCCTGGACTGAAGCGTACGTCTCGTCGGCGCAAATTGTATCTTCTTTCATCGACGCGTTGTTGCTGACCAGTCCGTAGTCTGGCCAGCTGGCGGGCTTCTTTCTGCTCGCTGTGTGAAGTCCAGAGCGTCGTTTTCCCACATCACTGGGTTCGTGGGCAGCATCGCCTCCAGCATAGTCGATGCGTCATGGCTGTGTGCAAGGCGGAACGGTGTGAATCCCGTTGTTTCCTGGACAGCCGTGTTATAGGCGAATGTGACTAAGGCAGTATTTCGTCCCATGTCTTGTGCTCGACGTCGACGTACATCGAAATCATGTCGGCAAGGGTTTGTTTAGGCGTTCTGTGAGCCCGTTCGTCTGCGGATGGTACGCCGTTGTCCTCCGGTGAGCGGTGTGGCTGAGTCGCAGGATTTCTTGTGTTAGCCTACTTGTAAATGCCGTTCCACTATCGGTGATTAAGGCGGTCAGAGCTCCGTGCCGTAGTACGATGTTCTCGATGAAGAACTTCGCCATTCTGTTGCTGTGCCCTGTGGAAGTGCCTTAGACTCAGCATAGCGTGTCAGGTAGTCGGTGGCGACGATATCCAACGATTTCCGGAAGACGAACGTGGAAAGGGCCCGAATAGATCCATCCCAATCTGCTCGAACGGCGCCGACGGCGGTGCGATTGGGTTAAGGTACCCAGAAGGTCGTACCGGCGGCGTTTTTCGTCGTTGGCATTCCCGGCACGTCCTTACGTAGTGGTGTACGGTCTTGGCCAGTTTTGGCCAGTAGTACTTTTCCCATATACGGGCCAGTGTCCGGCTGTATCCCAAATGACCTGATGACGGTTCGTCGTGGCAGGATTCAAGAATCTCGGTGCGCATGTCCCCAGGGACAACGAGAAGCCACGTAGCGCCTTGTGGTGCGTGGTTTCTTTGTAGAGAACACCATTACGTAGGGAAAAACTTGGGAGTGATCTTCTGAAGATGGAGGAACATTGTCGGCGCGGCCCTGCAGATAGTCGACGAGTGTCTTCAATTCGGGGTCGTTATACTGCTTGAGACATGGTAGTCGCGCTCATTAGACCGAGGAAGGCGTCGTCGTCCTCGAGGCTGTTTGTCCGTCGCTGGAGTGGTGCTCGGGACAGGCAGTCGGCGTCGTTGTGTTTTCTTCCTGACTTGTAAGTGACGGTTACGTCATACTCCTGTAATCGGAGGCTCCATCTCGCTAGGCGTCCTGAGGGGTCCCTTAAACCAGCCAGCCAGCACAGAGAATGGTGGTCTGTTACCACCTTGAACGGCCGTCCGTACAGGTAGGGGCGCAACTTTGTGATGGCCCATATGAGTGCAAGGCACTCTTCTTCGGTCGTCGAATAGTTCTTCTCTGCCTTGCTTAGCGTTCTGCTTGCGTAAGCGATGACACGTTCGACGCCGTCGTGAAGTTGAACGAGCACGGCTCCTAGACCATCGTTGCTTGCGTCGTGTGTATTTCTGTTTCGGCGTTTGGATCGCAGTGGGCAAGCACGGGTGCGGTCTGTAAGACGCATCTTCAATTCATCAAACGCCTGTTGCTGGGCTTCACTCCAGATAAACGTGGATCCGTCCCTTTGTGAGGGCATTCAGGGGTGACGCAATTCTTGAAAAGTTCGGAATGAACCATCGGTAGTAGGCGCAAAGGCCAAGAAAGCTTCGAACGTCTTTCACGTTAGAAGGAACACGTAATTTGCGATGGCCACCGTCTTCTCGGGGTCGGGGCGTACGCCGTCGCTGCTCACGAGATGGCCCAGAAATCTGAGTTCCTCGTAGCCGAATCGACACTTCTGAGCTTCAACGTCAGCCCTGCAGTTCTGATAGCCTCGAGGACTTGCTTTAGCCGTTCAACATGTTCTTCGAATGTTCTTGCGAAGACGACAACATCGTCGAGTACACCAGGCAGGTTTGCCACTTCAACCCGTAGAGAACTGTATCCATAACACGCTGGAACGTCGCTGGTGCTGTGCAAAGGCCGAAAGGCATAACCTTGAATTCGTAAAGTCCATCCGGAGTGACGAAGGCAGTCTTCTCACGGTCCCGTTCGTCGACTTCAATATGCCAGTACCCGTCTTGAGGTCATGGAAGAGAAAAATTTTGCGTTTTCATGGCGTCGAGAGTGTCGTTGATGCACGGTAACGTAGACGTCCTTCTTTGTTATCTCATTGAGTTTCCGGTAGTCGACGCAGAACCTGAGTGTTCCGTCCTTCTTCTTACTAGTACCACCGGCGATGCAACGGACTGGTCGACGGCTGGATAATGCCATCTCTTAGCATCTCTTCTACTTGCGTTCGGGTCGTTTCTCGCTCTTTGCAGGAGACCCGTACGGCATGCGGTGAATTGGACGGGCCTTTTCGTCGACGATGATGCGGTGCTTCGCAATGGCGTTTGTCTTACTTTCGACGATGCAGCGAAGCAGTCACTGAAATCGTTGAGCATCTGGAGAAGGGTTGCTTTTGAGTTGTATTGAGTTGAGGGTTTACGTCGAAATGTTCGGCCTCGTGTTCCGTGGTGACCGCGATGCGAGCAGTGTCCATCAGGCAAACTCCGTGGTGGGTATTGGTCTACGATTACGGCTAATCTTCGTGCCGTTCGTGCCTGTAACGCTTTCGTTTGGCAGCTGGATCCGTTCTGGAGCAGATGTTCAGCGCGTTCAGCTCGTTGTTGAAAAGCGTACGCCTCGCGGAGTTTGCTTTTGAAGACGTCCCAGGATTGAGCGACTCCCGATTCTCGAACCATGTCTTCGCGGTGCCTTCCAGGGAGAAATAGACGTTGACGAGCTTCTGGTCGTCACTCCAGTTGTTGAACTGGGCGATCCGCTCATAGTGGTCGACCCAATTGTCCACGTAGTAATACTCCCCGCTGAATGTCTTCGGCGACCGTGCAGGGACTATGGGCGTGGCAACAGTTGCGCCACTTGGTACTGGTCTCCGCAGTCATCTTCTTCTTGCGTTTAGGGGTTCTAATGGGACCGAATTCTGCAGGCAGACCAAGCTGTCCTTCTGCTTTGTCGCAGTTGTCTTCCAGGGCGTTGGACAAGGAATGCCCGCACCTCCACCAGAAATGTCACGAAGCGAAATGGGTCGGCGAGTCGTCGAATAAACAGCGAACGGTTTATTAGACTACTTGGTAGCAAAACACAAGATGATAGCTCTCTAAACACAACTGAGTCCAAAGAATGAATGCTCCAGCTTGGAGCGCACAAGCATTTAAGCGTCGCGCCGAAAAGTCTAGAAACAGCACGTGCCTTTGCCAGAGAGCAGGCGATGTGTCTGGAGAAGCTTCTTGCTTCTTCTTCAGCATGCGCCGGGATGAGATGTACCGTTTCGTGCCTGCCCTGGAAGTTTCGCGATGATGATTCGTGCAATATTCTTAATCAATATGATTAGAATCAAGATTACAAAGTTGTATTATAAAAAGTCTAATATTCCTATACGTTGAGAACCATCATTGCAATAGCGGGAAGTTGTATGTAATTAATTGTGAACAGCAGAGACCCTGGAAGACCATGGGACACCCGAACGACACGAACAAAGAGAAATAAAATCTATACCACTGCAAAGGAGATATTCTAATCAAAACAACAGAGAGAATAATCATTTTAACTCTCATAAAAACATCCTCGTGACCTAATCTAATCGAACACTATCCAATTTCATTCTAAGAGACACTACAAACCTTACTTTGTTTTATGAATCCAACACCAAGGCACCATGAGAGGATCTCGGTTTTTCTTCAAAGCCCGGAGACATAATTATCTCTCTGTCTATACGGCCAAAGCACTGCGCATGCTTTATCACTCAAAGAGTTGGGAGGGGGGATATATTTATTACACAAAAGGAAAAAAAAACGGGGGAAGTCAGCCAAACGAGACGTCGGCTAGCTATTCCAGAAATAAATAAATAAAGAAAAGAAAATTAAGAATGGGAAATAAATAAAAATAAAAATAGGAATAAAGGATAAACTAACAAATGATGAAAGAAGGATTAGCTAGATTAAAGACAAAGATGACAAAAAAAAGATGACTAACAAACGCTGAAAGAATGATGAGATGGATCACAGACGATGGCTATATGCAGAAGATGGGGGCTATGTTTCCTTTTCTTCCTCAAGCAAACAGGGCACACTCTAGGTCAGATAAGATAGTACAAAGGCGGTGTATTTTATTGTGCAGGGCAAATAGTTGCCGATATATTCGTGGGGATCACTATCGTTTCGCATCCTTTCCTTGAAACGGAAGTCTTTCGTCAAGTGGATGACATAGTCGGCAAAGTTTGTACATAGGTGATATTTTTCATTGAACATGTAGAGAAAGTCCAAATTATTAAATGATAGCAATAATGCTCAATCAAAACTTTCCTATAGAGGAAATCGACAGACACAATTAATACACCATGCATATATAATGCCCAACTCATAGAATATCAATCGAACCTGAAACAAAGTCAAAACAATAATTAATTCAAACAAATCATTTCTAAGCAGCAGCGTGAATACACCACAGAATCTGTTGTACAGAAACTTGCCATTTCAATGAACAAACAAGATCAACAGTGGGTTCAAGCGATAAAGTGAGTGAAGGATGAAAGCCGACGACCACAAAACACCAACATCACGTTATGGAAGGAGGGTTCTAGCATGGTCTTGTACATAGAATCATCGAAAGCACACATTTTTTCTTACTCATCACATCGGTTTATCAATTTCCATAATTCTAGGCAGATGGATATTAATAATATTCCAAACAAAATAAATAAATTTTTAATCAAAAATGATCATAGATGTGCTTTTAATTAAGTGTAGAACCGCACTTGAAAACAGAAGAGGAAATTGCTCTACATGGAAGAGATGGACAGATATTTGTACTCGCTACCATAAGTCATGGGAAGATGTGATAAAAAACTGCTTCGAAAAAGAAGAGCGGCAAAACGATTCCATTATCGCTGCGTTTCAATACCTCCAGACATGGTCGTATTCGGAGATATGTACAAACTACAGAATTGAAGGTACAAGAATTGATATGTCGAATCTACAATACTTATAAAAATATCTACACATCAACGTCGGAAGGCCACTGGGATTGATGGCGGGGTTTTTTAGGTTTGCTAACGAAGAATTGAAATACACTAGACCAGGTGTAATTGTAATCATTGCAATGGGCATTGCATTCACCAAGAAAGCATGAGATCAAATTATGATATGCAAGCGTCTATATATCGCACGATTCATTACGGATTTGTTGAAATTACACATAACTATTCAGATAGAAAGTACATAAAAATCTTATCCATGATATGTTCCACTACCATGGGACGCAATTATTTTCTTCTAACCAGTTTCTTGCAACGATGTCGAATGTACAGAAGTTCAATATTGTTGTACAAGGTCTGATGTATCATCACTTATTGAAACTCAACGAACATATCACCTGCGGTGGACCACCGGCCGATTTTCATCTAATACTGTCTTCTACGCCATTCAAGAATCTTCATACAAAGAAAGGAACAACGATAAGAGATTGTGCAAGTTCGTCACAACAAGTGCAAGTTGCTGAAGCGATACAAATCGGCGACAACGTATCGATTGTATTAAAACGCTGGATTCAATAGACCGATAATAAGACATCATTATATAATACATTCCAAATTCATCAATCAAGACAACAAACGAAAACTTCAGAGTTTGGAATAGGACAATTGTAATTGATCAGAATAAACCAGCATATAACTGAAATAATAAATGTAATCTCGTCATCAATATAATGAATTCTACGCATCACAATGAAAAACACTTTGTATTAGCATGGCAGATGGAGAACAATGATCGCTAAGGAAACGTGTTAGACTTTTCATCTGACGCAGAAAAATTCTGGTTCAAAAGGCGTACATGACGATGAGCACGTTAAAACGCGGCCGTACACTACCTGCGTACGTGTTGGAGACCGGCGGGCGGTATCGCGGGATGGCGGATCTCTGCCGTGTCTTAC